>NC_073721.1:79855809-80480809 GCF_023634155.1 Falco peregrinus
CAGTTCTAGGCATGTGTAACAAAACCATGGAATCATAGAATAGTTTGGGTTGGAAGGGAGCTTTAAAGGTCATCTAGTCCAAACGCCATTTTGCTTTCTTTTTTCCTCTGTCCCAGTGTTTTAGTTTGGGGTTGGTTTCCTTCCATTCTCTCCTCAGCTGCAGGAGACATGATGCTCTGCAATGCTTTGTTTTTATACATAGTAGACAAATGTTTTAGCTGTAGATAGACTCAAAACATGTCCCCTTTGAGGTACTTGATATGAATCACAGTGTGTCAGGGATGCTTTGTAGCCCATCCAGGGCAGTGCTTTTAGTGAAATACTCTTCTGTAACACCTATCAACATTTACAGATGCTTGTTTATGTTTGATATGGGGAAGATGGGGTAAACCTGCCTACTAAGTACGGTGTCATGTTTTAATTGTGTAAGGAAATGCTACTGGCTGTTTCCTCAACAATCTTGTACCAGCTGCATAGTTTTTATTGCTTTATCTAGGCTCTTTAATCCCAGTGGTTGGAAATTTTCACTCCCTCTCCTCTTTCTACTGCCTAGCAATAAATTATAATAATATAACATCAGTGAAAACTCAGTTAATGTTCAGACACAATTATAATTGACACTGAGTCAGCTGTGTTATTTGGGGTGGAAGGAGGATATTCTTTGTGTGTAATATCTCTTAGTGTTACTACGTCTTAATACTCCCACTCCCTTCTATATATAGGTCCTGTGTTAAACCAAGGAGCACATATGCTATTCTCTCATTTGAGAGTTTTACACTAGGTGTTTTTTGACCCATACTGCCTCTTAGTTGTTCTGACATAGGAAATATGTTTTTCTAAGAAAATCTATTTATTCTTGGGTTTTTTTTTTCTTTTTTGATTATTCTGTTAATGAAAGGAATATTTCCTATGAGTCCTGATCTTACTTCATTTCTACTCCCATCAAACATAAAGCAAATTTAATGCCAGATTGTTTGAGACTGGAAGAGTGTTTTGGCAAATATCATGGTATGCTAGTCCTGGCTTTTTCATTCTTCCTCAGACATTGGCTCCTGCCTAGTGTCAGTGGACCAGTATTTGGCTGGACAGAATTCTGCTTTCGCCATGGGTGACCGCTCTTGTATTTCAATGTTTTGATACAACCTTTCCTCTCACCCTCTGGAAAGATGCTAACTCTATGAGAGGTTGCCTGAGATCTAATTTTGTTTTTTTATGTTTGACATTCCTGAATTTTACACAAATTATTATGACTGACTTTAAAATAGTTAAGGGAGGAGAATGGGATTTCATTTCCCAATGACAGAAGTGTTGCGCTGGGCAGGTGGTTTTCAGATAGATCAAAGTATGTTTGCTTTCCTGCTGAGCCTTGGAAGTTTCTTCTTCTGTAAAGTGTCTCCTCTAAACTGTAAGCAAACATTTAGCGTGTTAAACTTGCATTGGTTTTGTTCGCTTCAAGCTTTTAAAAAAGGAAGGACTTCCAGCTAACTAGCAAGAAGGCATGTGGTTTTCTTTTATAAAAAAACACCACCAAATCTCACTGATTTTGATGAATGGCTGGATTCAAATTTGACCAGTCTTCTTAAAGGAATTCTCAGATTTGTTTTACAAATGGAAGGGGGGGGTGCGGGTTGGGGAGGTGGCAGTAGCGCTGTAAATTGGGGAGAAGAAGCAATTGTAGTAAAATTAATTGTTCATTTTTAGATTTCACCTGATTTATTTTAAATTGTTAAGGCTAACTAGGACAACTCTAACTGTAAAAGATAAAGATCATTTAGGTTGTTTCCCAGTTGCTTATGTCAATGTTTTATCAGTATGTCTCTTTATTCAGGTTGGTTTCTTCTATTGCTTATATCAAGCTTTCATAAAGAAACAAGAAAGGTGTGTTTTGATTTCTTTCTGTACCTACCTAATAGTGGTGGAAGTGGAAAGGTTTGGCACTGAAGGACGTGAGCTTGGAAGAATTAGAAGGTGGGAGGCTGCAGCTACCCTCTCAGAAATGGCACTCCTGGGCATGCAGGGCTTCTGCACACGGGGAGGGAGCTGCTGTGCCAAAATTCACTTCCCAAGTCACTGTGGCAGTTTGTACTGCCCTGCTGCTTTCCCTGTGTGACTTCCTCAGTTATTCAAGCCTAGAAAATGTAACAGTCCAAGTAAAAGGTTTTTTTGTTGTGGTTAGGGTTGGGTTTTTTTGATTGTTTGTTTGTTTAACATGAAGGAAATACAAATCAAAGAAAAGCTTTCTGCGTAGGTGTACTTGTTCTAATATTTATTCTTTGCCTCTTCTCTATAATCTAAAATACATACAAGTCTCCAAATAATAATGGGAGGTGAAACATCCAGAAAGCACCTCCCTCCTCAGTCTTCCTCTGTACCTGGGTACAAGAGACTTTTGTCAAAATTCGGTCAAAATTTGCTGGGAGTAGAGGTTAGCTGAGATTGCTAACCCACAGCATAATGTGAGTAGCGACATGCAGTTGTGTGGATGTGGTGCTCGTTCCCTCACTTTTAATAATAAGCTCTGTATTTTCACAGCACTTAGCACTGTGAAGGATTGAGGAGGACACTATCTGTCTGTGCAAGATCATGCGTGAGCAGATGTTTCTGATGGTGGGACTGCCAAATAGCTGACCAGAATATGAGATCTTAAACAGCAACCAAACTGTTGACTTGTAAGTCTTTTGCTGCTTTGATTACTGCAATACTGGGGCACAGTAATGTGGCTGTGCTCTCCTGTGAAGGATTTGGACTTTGACCAGGAAGATAACCACAGTGGCTTCAGGGGCAGCTGCTAAATACAAGGTCATATGCTCAGCTAAATCTCTTTGTTTCCATGAAACTCTCTAAAATCTGTGATTAGTACCAAAGATCTTAAAAAATTCAGTGTTTGCTTCTTGTTGAACTGAATTGCACAGAGTTTGATACTCTGCTGTGTGTGTGGCGCCCTTGCACAGTTTCTCCAAGCCATGTTCAGAAGGGTAGGATCTAGTTAGGTCAGCGTCCTGCCTGTAGCTCTGGTTTCTCTGGAGGGGTAATCAATGCATGCAGTATTGCTGCTCTTGGGGTTTCTCTTTGGGAGTTATTTTTGCTGATTTTAAACTTGCCCTTTCTCATTTTGCCCAGAGGAGCTGAATGCCCTCTCACCATCCTCTCTTTCGCAGGTTTCTCAAACCAGTTTATAAATACTGATAAATCCATGTGCTATGTCATGGGATAGAAGATCGCTATCCCTACTATACAGATAGGGAAATAAAAGATGAAAGCAGCTTCTACTCTGAATTCCTGTTTTGCATGTTCTTACACTAGAGATGCTGAATGTGCAAGTATACACAGCTCAGCAGAGTCATTCATGCAATCACATCAAAGCGATTAAGTTTCTGAAACTGAAATACTCCCTATTTTTGCAATATTGGAGCAGAGTAGGGTATATCTAGTGGCATTCACTTATGTACTGTTCTGCTGCCACCACCGTGGCTACATGGCATAGGCAGGGCTACATCCCATGTCTCAAGAAAAGGATCCCTTCCCCATGGCTGCATGTTCTGCTTTTCCATAATGCCACCATGGGTACAGTTTAAAGTTTTATTGATTTAAAAGTTGATTCTTTCAAATGGAGTCCACTACAATTCAAGTGCAGATATTAGTTCAAACCATTTAAATCCCTCTAATTTATTTGCTGGAATGATTTCCTCTGGCAGTGAATTCCCCTAGTTAACCCTCTGCTCTCCTAAGGAGTGTTGGGCTTTTTTGTGTTTTCAAAGTCACTGCCTTTCAGTTTGTCAGTGCCCCAATTTCAGGTTTCTCTGTAGAGTTGGTGTTGGATTTACCACTTGATGAAAAATATCCTTGCCTAAGGAAGGAACTTGAATTTGGCAGTGAGTGGAGTGGGTGGGTATAATGTCTGCACAGCTACACAGAGCTGTCACTCGGCTCGTGGTACTCTGTGCAGGAGGTGGAATATTTCCTAATGAATTAAATCCCTTGAATCAGGTCACAACAGGAGATTTTTTTTCCCCTGCTGAACAGCAATGATAAAAATCTCTATTTACACTTCCTGCTTTTAATTTTCTGTTCCCGTTCCCTTCATCCACTCTAGACACTAATTAAGTATTTTTGAGCTTGGCAAATGGAAGGTCCTGAATGAAAGTGCAACAGTTTTTTTATACGTATAGAATAAAGCAAATTTCAAATGCTTGACCTGGTCATGAAATGATTCAGGCAACTCGGGAAGGTTAGGTTACCTGGAGAGCCACTTGCTGGAAGTGGTACAGAAACCTCTCTAGAACTGCACAGGCATTAGTTGAGATGCCCTGTGATTATCCATTCCTGGGGAAAGATTGAAGGCAAATGGCTTTAAGGCAACACCCAGTACACAGTGTGTGGCAGGAAAGGTTCGTACCTTAAACAAACTGTTCTGTGGCACAGCACCTGGTCCAAGAGCTTCAAAGGACTGGTCAGATTTCCACGATGTACAAGTGCTCTGTACCATCTGCTTTGAATTACTAGAAAGGAAATTGTATGTAAAGGCCATCCAGGGACTATTAAAGAGAGAGACAGAAGGAAAGAGTGCTCTCTAATCAGCAGTTCATTAAACAGCAACAACTTGTGGCAGAATTGTGCTTATGAGACTGCTAAGTGCTTATGTATCCTTAATTGTTTAAATTGGGAATTTGAAAACTTATTAGGATCTTGGATTACTGCTTCTGAGTTATCCAAGAAAGGCAAAGTAAAAAGCCTTATCAATGTATAAGAAGTGACATGTAGCAAACAAGGCTGAAGGCATGTCAAAGAGAAACATAAACAGTTAGGGAATTGTTTAATTTAGACAGAAAGGGCAAAAATCACATGGCCGAAACCAAACAAAAGATGACCTTGATGCTGTCTGTCTATGGATGGATTTATGAGCTTGTGGAATAAATCTCTTTGGAGAGTCACAAAGATGCTGGGGGCTCTAAGGGTCAGGGAACATATTTGGAGTCTATAAAATAAAAAAATTTATAATCAGTGAACCAGGCTTTCCTGAAAGTAACTCTAGTCAAAGATGCAAAGTCAGCTGTATTTTTAAAAATCAAGTGACACAGTCAGGGTTATAATACTTACTGTGTATTTTGGGAAGAGGAAGATAAGGGTACTGTAAAAATACTGCTTTCAAGTTTAGAAAGAAAAAGTAGGTCAGGAGATTTTCATCCTTCCTTTACTTTCACCCTAAAGGGATTAAACTTATTTCAGATCTAGCAATGCGTATAGACCCATCATCTACAGAATACTTTATGTAGGAAACTGTAGCATTTGTACAAGCAGCATTTAATCTCGTTCTCTGTGGATAGAGAAATATATGTAGCAGATGAATGCAGTCATTAACTCAACATTAATAATGTATTAATAGCCACCTTGTGGACCTCAAGTTTGCAGATTCTCCTCCAATCTGAGGGAGTCTGAAAGCGTAAACAAAACAGACAAGGAATACTGTAGCTCCAAACTGCCTTAAACAGAATTTCTTAAAGTAGTATTTAAGTAAAAGACAGAGGATTTTTTCAGTACATGTAATATAAACAGGATGGAACTTTGGGGTGGCAACCCTAACTCTAGCTACTCCATCATGTTTTTATGATCTTGGCCGTAAAGATCATATTTCATAAAAGCTAAGACCAAATTTGCAAATGTCACTGCCCAAAGTCAGGCAATTGAATGAATGTCCAGACTTTCTTAAAGGTACTGATTGGAGGCTTTCTACTTGAATTGGCTTTGAACTGTGGAGAGGCAGGGGCCACTTGTTTTCCCCCTAAAACAGTCGTACTTGCATAAGTTTCCAGAAACAAGTTTCATTGCAGGAAGCTGCAGACTTCAGGCTCTGAAAATGAGAGGATGCATGGAGTTTCCTCTAGGTGGTTGTAGGTTACGTTGCCTCCTCTTACGCTGCTGAGGTGTAACACAGCACCGGCTGTCACAACGGTGGCCAACTTGATGGGTGTTAAGGTATGTTTGTGGAGACAGTGCTCAAATTTGTCAGCAGAAGCAACATCAGTTGAGAAATTTAGAGAAGCAATAGCTGGGGAAAATGAGGTTTTTGGTTTTCTCTGTCCAGAAGCTTTCTTCCATTTTCAAAGCTAGAAACACGGTGGCAGGATTTCTCGTCTTCTTTCAGATGCTTTGTACAGGTCTAGTGAAGCAGAATGTAGGGACTGTTCAGGAAAGGGCAGAAGATTTGAAGGAAAAACAATTTTTTCCCATCCTTCTTACAACTTGCATATTTCCTCTCACATTTGAGAAGCCCCAAGTTACTTTGCAATCTCTGCCTTGAAATATTCAAGGACTGGGAAATTTTGTCCTTACGTGACAATATTGCTTTGGCTACCTGGCTTGAGGAGCTGGGTAGGAACATTTCTGGAGATATTATGGCCATGTTTTCATAAGCAGGATCTGTTGCTGCTCTCTCAGTTACCTTTGTGTTATGGATACATGCACAAGCAGCCTTGTGGTGCCACCAGTCTGATCCTGTGGGATGCTTGTGGAATAAGAAAGATAAGCAAATTCAGACTGACAGGTGGGCACTTCAGTTTTCCATTGGTGAAGGATTGTTTCAGTGCAGGTATTGATAACCAGAGTGATAGTATGCCTTGGATTTATTTGTGAGAACTCATGCCTTTCCGCACAACTTACTGGTGCTTGACAGAGTCTTTTCCATATAGAAGAGGCCAGAGATTGGATGAAGATCTCCTACAGCAGATTTCCTATGGCAGCCCCTCCTCCCCGGAGAGCATGGTATGGTTTTCATTTCACAGGTGGGCTGAAGCGATAACACCTCTTCCTGTAAAAATCTGCAAAGTCTGCATGCCAAGCAGTGGGGGGAATGCCTGCGCACCCTGCTTACCATGCCGCTGACAGGGAAGTGGTTTCATTGCAAGCAATGAAATCAAACCAGCTGAGGTGCAAATAGATTGCCCTGGTGATTTAACTTCCATTTTGACAATGGTGAACAACACGGGGTATACAGGAAACTATAGAGTATAGTATTTTCTGTAATAAACTGAAATGCCTGTCATCTGCTGTAGGAAATATTGAAAATTAAATGGTCGTCATAAAATATGAGAGCTGTTATCGATTGTTTCTGTCTCCCCTGAATAGTCTAGGAGACGTGTAACTGTGGTCCAGGCAGTCACGTTGCCTTTGTTTTTTTTCCCCTTAAGTCACAGAATTTCACATTTGAGTTAGCACTGAGTGGTGTTGTACCTTTGGCAGAAGAGAGGTGAAGGTTGCTCCAAGCCCAGCAGTCCTTCAGGGTCTGAGGAAGGGCTAAAGAGTTTCACTGTCTAGCAGGTGGCTGCAATTTTGAAAATAGCTTCTTAATAAATTTTCTTCCCCATGTTTTTTGTCTGACGTGCTAATTAAGCTCACCAGGATGGTGAGTGGCTTGGATGACTCCTTTGCTCTTAGGCTCCTGCAAACAGGCAACAAATGTAGATGTATTTATGCAATTGTGGCAAGGGAGAAGGTGTCCAGATTCTTGACCTGTGAACATACTGAGGCGTTTAATCCAAGAGAAGGAAAACAGGGGCATGCTGTTCCTGAGGCACTGTGGGCAGGGCAGGGGTGCTAATGAATTGGAAGAGGAAGTCTAGATGCCCCAGAACAGAGTGGCAAGTGAAAAACAGATTGTGTGAGTAATTACTTTTTCATACCTTCCTGACCATTGTCAGCAGGACTGGATTTTTGATGGAAAAACTTAATTAAAAAGTTTAATTTTTTCCTTTAAAGAAAACTGCGCACAAGGGCTCATTGGTGGGTGGAATTTAGGACACTGATTAATTGCTTTCAAGAGAGCAGCTGTGTGAATCCTGCTAAGATGAGAGAAACAATAAAAGTTGGCAACCTGCTGGGCTAATGGTACAAATACTTGAGCACCATTTCTGAAGTAAGGCTTTTCTGACAACTTCCCCATCGTTACCTTTGCAGGTAGGTGTTTGCAGGAACAAGAGACAGATGGGACTCTGGCATGCAGCAGCTACACCCATTTTGCAGTCTTATGTCCCCTGATTATTTCTCCATCCTTAGGAGCCTTCCCTAGTGCTGGTTCCTGTATGAGGTGCTCTGCAAATGCAGACCTGGCATCTTTCTTATGTGTTAGTGCATTGCCCCCCTGACCCTGGGTATGTGATTGTGTCATGGGGCCTTGGAGCAGGAGCCAGGATTTAATTGCATGAGGTCCAGGCTGTGCTGCATACAGATGTGAGGGAAGCCAACTCTCTGTCTTGTATCAGATGTATGGGATGTGATAGAGCTGCACTAGCAGGCAGAGATCCTGACTTTGAGCCCTTGCTGCCCAACAGGTTTTTACAAACAGTGGGACACAGATCGCAGCGGTTTTCATGTCTGTATTAATACAAATGTAGTAATTAAACCAGCTGAAACACAGCATGGCTGTGTGTTGTACATGGCTTATGCTACAGCTGTGTGGCAGCATCCTCTCTTGAGAACCATGTTTTCTTCGTTCCTTCCAGGCTTATGTTTTGGGTTCATTTAAAATGCTGTGGCATCATTCACTTTTCATATGGGTTCTTGTGGGTACAGAACCTGCCATGTTACAGCACAGCTAGTCCAGGGCAACTTTAAAGGTTTTTTCCCCTAGCATGGGCAAAAGCTGAGATTTGAAATGTGTGATAGTTTACAGATGCTCAGTTTTGTCTATTCAGTCTATTTCTAGAAGACATCTGAAGTTGTCACTGACCTCAAAATGAGAAGCATAAACATTTGCCAGACTTCACACACAGGAACTGGCACCCGTGGTCCCCTTTGACACTGGTCTTTTGCATTGCCTTTCAGCTTTCCAAACTGGAAGACAGCCTCCCCATAGGGGAGAGGGAACATCAGTTGTCTCCAACACCTTCTGCTTCTTTATTTCTTGTTCAACGTACAGGAGCAAACTCAGAGAGCCCAAAGCACTGGGATGAGGCAAGAGGCAGCAAGTGTGCCTTTGCACTGCTGCGACATGCTGGTGATCTTGCTGCTCTGCTTTCTGCACTGAATTGCCCAGCTGCAACCATTGCCTAGCAGCTCTGTCCATCCCACCCACCCTGCCTCAGCCACCTCTTGCTAGCTGGGAAGCATAGTAGGTGCCTCCTATACTGCTCCAAGTAGCTATAAAGGAAGACCCTATCCTGTGTTATCCTGTCTCCCAGAGCTGCATTTCTAGAGTTTGCCACCTGTCACTATTTAATTCTTGATGATTTACTAATCTGTGCTGAAGATTTACGGTCAATTGCTGTTACTCCAGAGCAAGAGACACTTGACTAAATTTCGCCTTCCGTTAGTCTTTCTAAACAAGCTCTCTCCTCACTGAGAGCAAAGGCAGGGTAACCTGGACCCGCAGGCAAGACCTTCTACAATCAGGTATCACTAAGGAGCCAGTGGCTGCCTTGGGTTAATCTGGCCATATCACCAAAGGCACTACAGTCAATCCCTGTTGCTTGCAGGGGAGCATGCAAACTCAAGAAGCAGAACTTCTACTAAGAAGCAGTATCTGGGTGGAGGGAGAAGGGCGAAGAGGAAGAACACAGGGCTTGTCCATTCATGTCAGTAATGAGTGATATCCAGGAAAGCATGTTGCTTGGAATGCCTTAAGGGAGAAGCTGTGACTGACTGCGTGGTGGGTTACTTCTCCCAGCAGCGGGGCTGTGTTGCAACATGGAACTACGCTCTCCAACTCTTTGTATTACATTTAGCAGTCATGCTTCTTTCAACACACTGAAGATCTCCCACTTGCTCCCTTACATATACTTTGGGTGTCCTTGAAATTTTCAGGTATCAGGGAGAGAAAATGGGCTAACGCAGAAAGGTACCACTTTCTAGTTGTGGATTATTATTTCTGTAGTGTTTTCTGTCCCTCTGGGATGAGGATGAGAGAAGATGTGGAGTTTTAAGTGGAATGATGGAGGAGTGCAGTAGTTGATGTTTCAGTTGTGTTAACAGAGAAACATTGGAGTGTAAGTGCTTTGTGGGAATCCTGCGTGCTGCACATACTGCACACTGGACACATATGGCCAATTCAAACTCCTTCCAAAACCCAGCTTCCCAATGAGAACACTACACTCTGCATGATGAATATGAAGAAGCAGCAGAAAGGGTGTCTGTCCTGTAGTTTGTTTTAACAGTGCTTGAAAGTATTAGTCATGCAACAGTGGTAAAGAATTACAGAAAGACAAGTTTTCTTCCAATGCTAAGCAGAGAAATTCATTATGATAAGGCCCAGAGCATTATTCCTCAGGCAAGAATCTCTACTTGCCAGCAGAAAGATTAGGGCTGGATTTTTCCCTGCTCATGTTTGTGCACAGCTTCTCTGCTGTTGTTTTGTTCAGAAATACAGGTCATTTTAGGGTATTCACTTTTCTTCTTCTTCCCCTACCCTGGAAAAGCCTTGCTAGATTACTGAGAGCTGCTGTTTATCATGTCAACATCCTTTATCATTCTTACCATATGTATCTCTGTCTTTTTTTCTAAAGCATCCTTCACCTTTTCCTTGCACATTCTCCTTTGCCTAGCAGAGACCGTGCTTTCCTTCCTCAAGAGTTACATTTAATGCATAACAGCAGTCAGCACTCAGAATTTTTGTGTTAAGCCAAGTCCTGTTGCTTTCATATCCCATCATGCTTGTCAGTCCCTTATTTCAGATCCACTTTCTTCATTGGAACTTGTCCTCCTAAGAGCATTCTGCCTTTGGCATGTGCAGTCTTTCTTTTGAAATGTGCTTCCTCACTGTGCCATTTTCCTCTTCATTCATCATCTCAAAATTTTTCCTTATGGGATATTCTCTTCTCTCTCCCACTCTCTCATTTGCATTGCTGTAATTAAATATTTTTCTGTTTGGAAAGAGGTAGTAGCATTGAGGAAGGATGCAGTCCATGGTATTCCAGATGTTAAGAGTTTTAGTCCGTTTCACTCTTGCCAGTATGTGGAAACATCAAAAAAAGAGAATTGCAGTAACAAGGCATAGTTTAAGATCCTGGTAATAAAGTCCGTGAGGTGAGAAACAATCCTGAATCAAAATGCGTCCATTTGGAGTGCACCCACACTGTTCTGCCTGTGTACCTAAGTTCCCCTCATCAATATATATAATATCAAGAAATTAGTCTCTTACAACTGAAGAGCATTATTGTTGGTTGGAAGAGCAATGCTTCCTTTGTTCTGTTATCTTATAGATTTACAGAAAATGTATTGTATCCTCAAAATTGAAAATCAGGAGGTTTTAGTATATTTAATGTTCTGAAAATAACTTTAAGAGTCCAGCTCACACTGTAGATAAGCTCTAGATCTGGCAACACACCTTAGAGTGCAGAAAGGCCTTTTTATGTGGAGAAGACATACTTAAATTAACTCTTACCTCACCTTGTTTTCCATCCCTCTTCCTTCCATCCGCCTTTCCCTCATGATCTGCTTGTTTGTAGCAACCGTGAGGAGACAATAATGGTTCCAATGCTTCAGGGGCTTGATCTGAAATTCTAGATGCATATGTGCTTGTATTAATGAAAGCAGCTACGTTTAAATTCTCTGCAGGATGTCAGATGAAAAGCACATTTCAGTCAAGCTTAGGGATGCGGTTACATACAGAATAAGTGCACTTTGTCCCCAAGTACACAGGGAGCCAAGTGACAAATTGGCAAACCACATTGCAGCTTCAGTGGGTTTAGGGAAACAGCACTGAAATACTAACTCTGGAACCTCCTGGTTTGTTTTTTGTTCCAAATAAATTGACTGAGATCCTAGACAATTCTGTTTTTCTCAGACAGTAATTCAGGGTACAGAGTGATCATAAAAACTTGCTAAGTTACTTTTACCCGTAGTTAGTGGCTAGCAAGGTGGTACTTAAGAAATTAACACGAAGTTTCCTGTCTAGAATTGCCTAAAATGAAAAGATTTGTTTTGGAAAAATGATGCCATCAATGAGCTCAAGCCTGTCAATGTTTTGTTTGCTGGCTTCCCATGCTGAAAGTTTGGACTCACTGCTTATAATACTTGAGTTTGTGCTAATGTCACTTGGTCTTACGAAAAAAGCGGGGTTGATCTTTACCTGGAGAAGAGCTGCGTGTTGAAAAACTCCCCTTGTAAAGTTGGCAGGGACTTCCAGAAGTCACCTAGTCCAGCTTCCTGCTCAGAGCAGGACTAATGTTGTAGTTAGATCAGACATATCAGAAGAAACTGAAGAAACCTGAAAAACATGAACATACTACCTGGCTGTGTGGCCTAGTTGTTATAAGACCCTGTTTGGTTTTAGGTGTTTGTAATTTTACACACACTTTAACTGTTTAGGGTGAAGTTTTCCATGCTGATGATTTTGTATCTGAATGGATGGCTCATTTCTGAAACAGAATTAAAGAATATCTTCTCTCCCCTGAACTTTCCTTTGAAGAACTCTAGCAATCCTATGCTTTGGAGCAAGAATATGACTTTCAGTTAAGATTTGGTCTTTGTGTTGTCTAGGTGGAAATCCATACAGTATGCTTTAAATTCTTTGAATGTAATAACTAAGATTTCACAAGACTGACCATCAGTGCCCCTGCTTCTGCAATCCTGGGCTCCAATGCCGAGTCTCACTCTAGAACCAGCACCGAGGGTGAAGCCTGGTTCATTTCTAACCCCCTGGGTTCCCATGCAGTGTCTAGGAAGAAGATGTCTAACTGAATTGCAGATACGCAAGATCTAAAACAGAATTTGGTATTGATTTTATGCCATGTGATAGAATCTTTGGGCTTTTAAAAAATTACTTGGTTAAAACCTCACAGAACTTCCTAGACTGTTATGCAGGTAACAAGGTAGCTCTAAACAATGCTATTAAGGCTATAAAAGCCTAGTGCTCACAAGACTGAAATGCCAGAAGGAAGGGTATCTCCACGACCTTGCTTTCCCCTCTGTTGTTTCTAAATTGTGCTATAGTCTTTCTAACTGGATGATTACACTCCCAGTTTTCCACAATACTTTGGTTTCATTTGTAGTGCAGAACAGAGGCTGTTGCACTTACTTTATTTGCTTCAGCAGCTGAAAAGTGCACAGCAACTGAATCAAGAGACTGCGGGAAGAAATGACATGGTTAAAGGCAGGTGAGGGCTGACCTGGAAAGCTTCGTTCTGCTTCTGCCTGTTGCGTCATTTACCTGAAGTGGCTTAAACCAAGCTTCCTGTTTGTCAGTAATTATAAGATCCTCTTTTACTGGGTGACAGTTGGGTCCTGATTTGCAGAAAGTTTAAGTACCACAACCACACATGAAGTCATATCTAAACCAGAGAGAAGATCATATCCTATGCTTCTCAGCTGGGAGTCCTGAAAGTCAGTGGATATATTTTTGACCTTGATCTCTCTGTACTTCAGTTGCAAACATATAAAACATGGATGATACAGTGGAAAAAGTAAGTAGCAAGTGTGATGGTAACACAGGCATGGTCAGCAGGAAATTAATGCTTCAGGCTTCTGAGCAGAATGTGAATAGTACCAGTATGCAAGACCTGCAACTAAATGTAGAAGTATGATGAGAAAGCAGTCACACTGGATAGTTGTCTAGTAGCTATAGAAACTATAGTGTCTATACAGTGATTGAGTGAAAGACGCTGTAGGAAAAAAAACACCTATATGAGCATATGAAGTTTGTATTTCAAAGTATGCTTGATGGCTGGATTAAGGCTGCTGAAGCAACTCTAATTCTGACATCTCTTTAAAGCTTTTAAATGCAAGCTTTAAACTTGCACAAGCTTATAATATAGTGTTATTTTAATAATGTTTTCATGCGTAAGATATATTTATGAAGTTTATAAAATAGTATTAATAAAGACTGATTCTGTCCACTCCAGCTGTCTTCTTTCCATCCTAACCTTTTTAATGTATAGGCAGATTTTTAATGTCGATGGTTTGTTTGGGTCTTTTTAATATATCGATGACTGTGCATTGTCCAACAGATTGACTGTACTGTTACCTCCAAAACACAAGGGGCTTGCACCATTTGAGACATTTACAGCAGTGCAGGTGACTGTCGTGTAGGTAAACTGCTGCTGCGTCAAAGAAATGCTTCTTTAGACCATCGATGTGCTTCATGCTGATGTAAATGATTGCAGAAGATACAAGGCCGCAGGGCATCAAGCTCCATATTTTAGAACAAAATATGTAGTTTTGCTGAAAGTGATTTGCAGGCAGAGTTTGTTTATGTTTCCCCTGCCATAGTAAATAAACAGTGCAGTTTGGATGCTCCATCATTGTTGGCAGTTTGTAAAGTATTGGGCTTGCTATAACAGGAGACAGGCTCTGTTTTTTGTTTTAGAATAGTTAGCAAGCTAGCTTCCTTCACAGATTCATTTCACTGCCTGTCTCTATAAATTTTATTTAAATACATGTGTGTGTGTAGATTTTAACTTGTTCTTGGGATGTCCACAGAAATTTGTTATCTAGAGAGAGGAGCAGCCCTTGTTGCACATTACACATTATTATCTCCTGCTTAGGGATGGAGACAGACTTCAACAGTGTGGAACTGTCTCCCTGCCTTGACTTCTGTGAGCAAGTCACTGCTCTGTTTCTGTTTGTCGCTTATGAACTAGAAATTGTATTACTTAGCTCACCCTGATACAAAAAGGTTTTGTTTGCATAAAAGTTGGTGATAGAAAGTAGTTCATGTCATTAATCACTGAGTTTGTTGAATGTATTAGACTGGCAACCTAAAGAAAAAACTACAGCCCTAGAAAAAGATTAAAAAACAGAAAGCAGTCAAAAGAGAGTATACAATTAGCAGGGTCACCCAGGCTCTTGTTTTCTTAATTTTCTTTATTTATTTTAACCTCTTTTTTTTTTTTTAAAGGGATTTAGATTGTTTTGGACCTTAGACCTAAATGTCTTGTTCATCCATTTCCTTCCATTGTCCGGCCTGTCACACCATTTGCAGGAACTCGATCAGCACATGTGGCCACCTGCATGCTCCATCCAGTGTGGCGTGTCGAGAATCACCAGCTTGTCCTGATGCAGCATGCCAAGTTCTTTTCCTTCTCTTGGAGGAAAGTTCAGTTTTGGAAGAACATTCTCAACTTGTAGCTGCTGGCAGCATGGCCATTGTGAGGGGAAGGGTTTGGAGGAATGCTCGGGGTTGGCCGTAGTCTCCAGTCAGATTCAACTGCTAACGCAGTATCTCCCTGGGACTGAAATGGAGTAGGAATTTCTGGAAGAAAAACGTGTTTGTGTAATTGCTTCATGAATTCTGTGTGCAGGGCCTTAAAATGTTTCCAGTTTCCGGCATTTTTGCTTCACGAGAAAGGTGACCTGTACACTTCTAGTCATTAGCTTCTGTTCTTGCCTGTATGCACAAGGTAGCATAGGCATGAAGTAAAGACACAGAGTACAAAAACCAATATATAACTTAGATATGTTGGACTCTTACCTGTCTGATCTACCTGCAGTTGGAAGTGTGTTCCTACAAATGCAGTTCTGAAGTCACATCTGTGCAACACAGCGTACTGGGAAGTGAATGGCACGAAAAAACGTTGCTATTAGCTCTAAGTAAATATTGGCAAGTGGTGCTTGCCTGGGTGTATTTTTTGTCTGTTCCTCAGAATTCACCCAGGTCTCTTGCACAAGAGAGCTGTAATTATAGTTGAACAGAGCAATGTCTGAAAAATGACAGCACTTATTCACTGGCAGGAAGGTTTCTTTTCCCTGAGACTTGCAAGTTATCAAGCCTGCTTCTGACAAGAGTACTGCTGGGCTGCGAGTGATGGGTTACTCTGGGAAGACAATCATGATCAACAGCAAAAAGCTGATCTGAAACTTCCTCCTAAACTCAATCAGAAGTGTTTGCCTGATGGCTAGCAGAGCTGGCTGCATCTAACAAAGAGGCCTGCTGACCGTAGCAGGAGGGGCTTGGTAGAACTAAATTTCCTTACGTTGTAAATGTTCTGGATCCAAACCTCCACCGCTGTCTCACCCAAGAAAAATTACACATACTTAGGGAACTGAGTAGCGTGCCACTTTCCAAATGCAGAGGTATGCGAGTCACATCTTACAAGGTGGAGAAGTGTGGAGCACTAGAGGATTAGGATGGTTGAAACACTGCAACTCTTTCCTGAGTTTTATTTCAAGCTGTTCTAATTGTGGCAATTTTTCACGAACAGAGGATGAGAAATAGTTGGTGATTTATTTTTTTTAAAATTCTCTGCTAGCATGACTCCCTAACAGTGCCTGTCTTGTACCAGGGTATTTGTTTTGGGCTAAAACTAATTTTCCAATTTCTCCTGAGTAACTTACTGACATTTTAGTCCAAACAGGTGTACAGACTCAAGTATCCAGAAGGCCAAAAGGGTGGGCACTATAGTGCTTCTCATCAAAGTATTCAGCTGTTGAAGAGATAATTACTATTTTACTACTATTATTATAAGTTATATCAGATTATAATTCACTTGTAGATCTGGAGGCTGGGTAGATCTATGATTCTAGTTAAAATTCTTTTTCTGATGCCACCTCCAGATGAGTGTTCTGGGTGTTGTGCAAACTGGCTGTGAGGACAAGGTGATACAGACACCCAAGTGGCAGTGCTTGCGGGGAGAAGGTCCTTTGGAGGAGAGGTAGCTGCAGGGTTTCAGGGATTGTGGGAGGTGTTGAGCTTGGGAAGTGCAGTGCACTCAGACATCCCCATTTGGTACATCTCTTCCAAAGTGTCCACTGGCAGAACTTCTGCAACAGAAAACAGGTCACAAGTGGTGTTCCCCAGGGCTCAGTGCTGGGGCCAGCTCTGTTTAGTATCTTTATCGACGATCTGGACGAGGGGATCGAGTGCACCCTCAGCCAGTTTGCAGGCGACACCGAGCTGGGGGGAGTGTTGAGCTGCTGGAGGGCAGGCAGGCTCTGCAGGGGCATCCGGGCAGGCTGGACCCGTGGGCCGAGGCCGGTTGTACCAGGTTCAACAAGGCTCAGTGCCGGGTCCTGCACGTGGGTCACAGCAGCCCCACACAGCGCTACGGGCTGGGGGCAGAGCGGCTGGAAAGTGCCTGGGGGAAAAGGGCCTGGGGGTGCTGGCTGACGGCCGGCTGAACGTGGGCCAGCAGTGTGCCCAGGTGGCCAAGAACCCAACAGCATCCTGGCTTGTGTCCAAAGCAGTGTGGCCAGCAGGGCAAGGGGAGTGATTGTCCCCCTGTACTGGGCACTGGTGGGGCTGCACCTCGAACACTGTGTTGAGTTTTGGGCCCCTCACGGCAAGAGGGACATTGAGGTGCTGGAGCGTGTCCAGAGAAGGGCAACGGAGCTGGTGAAGGGTCTGGAGCACAAGTCTTGTGAGGAACTGCTGAGGGAACTGGGGTTGTTTAGCCTGGAGAAAAGGAGCCTCAGGAGAGACCTTATTGCTGTCTGCAACTACCTGAAAGGAGGCTGTAGTGAGGTGGGGGTCAGTCTCTTCTCCCAGATAACGAGGGACAGGACAAGAGGAAATGGCCTCAAGTTGTACCAGGGGAGGTTTAGATTGGGTATTAGGAAAAAATTCTTTACTGAAAGTGTGGCCAAGCGTTGGAACAGGCTGCCAAGGGAGGTGGTGGAATCACCATCCCTGAAAGTGTTTAAAGAATACATAGATGTGGTGCTTAGGGACATGTTTTAATGATGGACTTGGCAGTCCTGGGTTAATGGTTGGACTTGATCTTAAAAGTCTTTTCCAACGTAAATGATACTATGATTCTATGAAATGAAGGAACGGCTTCTGTGAAATGCTAGATCTTTCTTCACTGTCAGAGAGAAAGAGAAATGCATTTGCATTTATTGCTTCGCCTTCAGTATATCCAGCCATTTACTTTTAGATCCTATTGCCACTAAAGTTTCTACATACACATCTCTGTAGAGGCTCCAGGTTTCTGGGAGTATTGCTCATGAGCTACTATATGCTTCATCCTGTAAACTCAACTGACTGCTTTTGAAAGCTGCTGAAACTAGATCACATTTATTTTACAGTAGTACAAGGGGCTTTAATTACAGAGACAGAAAGTTTTCTGGCCAGGAAACGCAGTCAATTTTCATTGCATCTGTATTACAAAGCTGGCATAAATTTAAAAAAAAACCCTGACTGCCTTCCGTCTTCCAAATGCATGAAGTCTCATTATATTTTAAATACCTTTTGTGATGTGTGACTCAGAAGAACACGAGCAGTACTCTGCCGCTGTGCAGTTTTTTGTTCCAGCTTAATCTGACTCAATGGCATTTGGCACGGTTTCACCAATTTTATTTTTGAGGTTTGATTAGCACCTAGCTAGCTAGCTCAGTACATCATGTTAAAACCTTGGCCTAGATACAGAATAAAATATACTTGTCTGATTGACTATATTCAAATAAATCAAGATGCGTAATGCAGGAATCTGTTGTAAAGCTTGTGTAGTAGGATGCGTACCGGTTTCCAGATGTTCTTTCTCTTCTAATAATTACTTTTAATTGTTTGCTGATTGCCATTAAGAAAAGAATTCATCAGAACTGGAAGTAAGAAAGAAAAATAAAGACAAAGGTAATAAAAGATGATAAAACTAAGGAGACTTAGTGTCAAATTAAAGCATTTGTATAAACTGCCTGGCTGCTCTCTGATCCTCAAGATATGGAGCAGCTAGAGACTCTCATGCTTGCAAAAGTGCCCTACAGAAATAAAAGGGTCTGTCAGGATAAAGGAGAGTGGGTGGCTGTGATCATTCCTTCAGTGTGCCACCTACTTTTTTGCTTAGGGGTAGAATAGAATATAAGCTGCCTCCAGGACATGCACCAACTTTCTTAGCTGCATTAGTCATATTCTAGCTCCTGGTTGTACAAGTGTAATGCCTCAAATTGTATCTGCGGCTGGGCACCTTTTTCTTCATTCGTGACCTGGATCTCCAGACTGCAGTGGCCTGGGTCAATGGAGACTGCTTCTCACTTGGTGCTGCTGTACAGCCTGGGGTTTCTTCCAGAACTGTTCTGTTTTTCTGCTTTCCAAGTTGTGCTTTGGTCGGATTTTCACAGCAGCCACCTGGCTCCAGCTTTTTGGACTAGCCCTAAAACCACTGCAGAGAAGGTCAAAGAGGGGATGGGCTTGTCTGGCCACATGGACCAGCTGGAGGAGACCAGTGATGGAGAGAACTGAGAGTGAGCTGGAGGCGTTGGGATGTCTGGGGCAAGAAGAGCTCAGGTGTCTGCATTAGGAAGAATTTTTGGGGCTAAAAGGCTTTAAGGGATGGGGGTGCTGGGTTGAGAAGCCCAGATAGGCCCAGAAGGATCAGCAGAGTATGATGCATATTTTGGGGGCCAAAGAGGTGAGAGGATGAAGGCTTTGGGGAGGGAGTTACTGGAAGTAAGTGGGTACTGCCAGGTGAGATGCTGGTTTTGGGCAGTCATGTGCGCAAAGCTGCTGCCAGTAGTGAGTAGCTAACTTCTTGCTATTAACTAGTAAACTACTAAAAGCTTATATAAACCCATAAATCAGTAAAACTGTAATTCATATAAATGTTTACTGTGTCTTATTCATGGTAGGTGTTCAGGGAATTCAGGACAGCTTCTATACAAGCAGTTCTTTCTTGGGATTTGTTTTAAAGGTCATAAAGATTGGGCAGCTCTAGCTGCACTTCAGAAATGCGTAATGAAACTTCTTTGTCTGTCCTGGAATGAAATGTTTGTCTTTTTACAGCAGTACTAAGAAGTTTCTTGTTTCTGAGCAAAATGGCAGGTTTGAGAAGACATTTATGGATGAAGATCAAACTGGGATGCTAACTGCAGGGCCTCTTTTCCCTTCTGGTTAGAAGGGGGGAGTTGGGTAGGTGTGATGGAGGCTTCAGTAGTAATGACTTAACATCTCACCGTTGCTTGGGAAATTATTCATTCTTGAGTGTGAAGATGGATTGAGCTTGTTTACTCTCACAGTGGTTTTGCTTCGAGTGTCTGTTCTCTTAAATGATGGTGTTGATAGCTGAGCCACTATCATTTCTATCGCCTGTATTGATGTTGTGCTGCTGTACAGCTTGTTTTATCAGTATTTCAGATAGGCTTGACTTAATCCAGCAAATCTATATAACCTGTGGTGTCCACATGAATCTACCTAGAAGAGCATTTACAGATTTGCTCCCAAAATTACAACCCAAACTTTACTGAAGTATTTGCTAACCTTCCTTGGATATTTGCTCAGAAAAAACATATTCCCAAGAAAATAGGATTATTTCTTGCACAACTGGATCTACCCTTCAGCAAGTAAATTAGGATGGAATGTGTGCAGAACAATTAATTCACTGTGAAAGTGGTCATGCTATCAAAATCATAAAAAAGTAAAGGGGAGTGGGGGAGCTCCAGCCTTCCAAAGATGGAAATTTTCAGGTGAGATACTATGTGAATTATCTGCATTTTGCAGGTTAATTTTATTCTTTATCTGTAGAATGTATTGACAGTAAGTGACATGTTCTCTTTGCTGTCTGTTGAGACCCTATTCAGACCTTTGCATACTTATTGAACAGATTAATTCTGGAATAAAAGAAGTCACCTTCCTCATAAGGTTCTCATTGTGGCTTGACAATTTACAACTTGTATATAAATTCAAAAGGAAGGTGTGGAAGACATATATTCCACAGATTCTGTGGAGGTTAATTGCTTTCCTTCTTCAAAGAGCTCTTAACATGCAGAAATAGAGCAATCCCACTGAAGAACTATGTATTTGAGTCTAGCCGAAACACCAGCAGAACGCAAAATGTTTTGGATGAAGAAAGATAGTGTAAGCTTGAACTCTTACCAAGCTACAGTCAAGCTTACTTGAGGCAGGTTGCTATCGTTATTGATCTAACGATACAGAGATAAATTGGGCGTTATATTCCTGCAGCTGTCATGAGCAGTGAGGATGCCAACTCCAAGGGATTTAGTGAGCCCAAAGTCACACTCCCTATGAGATGATGGAAATGTTTGCCTCGTGGGGTCTTCAAGCTCAGATAAGTAGGTTTAAAAGCTGGGCCATTAACGTTGCCTGCTCCAGCTTGTACATGTCACAGACCATAAAGCTTCACGTAATGGAACCAAGTAGAGGATGTGGAGTTTCATTTGATCTGAGAGAGTATTAGGAAGTAGAGACTGAGGCAGGGGTAGTTCAGTGATCCACCACTATGTGTTTGTAGATTTGTCCAAGGCCACCCATGGTGGAGGCTTTGGAGATGGGCTAAGATGTTCTTAAGTGCTCACAGCTGTTAATTTCAGAATTACTGTTTTTGCAACATACGTGGGGTTTGGTGGGTTTTTACCAGCATTGGGAAAACATTTTTATACTTTGAAGCCAAATGAAATTCAGTGATTAAATATGTTCCAACACAGACCCCAGTCTCTGGGTGGCACAATCTCCTTCAGCCATCTGTGGAGTTGGCAGTACAATTCTTAGCCTTAAAACTGCTTTTTATGCAAGAAAGTCTGACTTGCCATAGCTCAGTGAAGACCTCCCATTAAAACCTGGGACCCCCTTCCCACACTCCGCTGTGGATATCATTACAAAGCCAGTGTGTGAATCACCTTGTGTTCTGTGTGATCTTAAGCAGATTTTGGACTAATGGACAAAATTATATCCTCTGCAGTTACAGTTCTTTTTCCATTCGTAATTTTATTTTTGTTTGAACCCTGAGTGCAAAACCACCAATGGTAAGGGGAGCACTTAAGCCCTGCACTTGTGTGGATTGAAATCTGTGGACTATTCATGCTGTGGGCAGCATGAGGGAGAACCTTATGAATTTGATTGTGCAGGGGAGGCATTTTTAAGTCCTGTTGCACCAATGTTAGCAGTATTGAGTACTTTAATGGAGTCAGCCTGCCAGTTGCTGACAGTGTTTTCAGCAACCTGCCATCTCGCTCAGCCAGAATCATTTAAAATTGACACAGTGCTGAAAATGAGGAGGCTAAGGAGTCTGTATTTGCTGACATATCCGTATGTGGGCATGTTTTAAATACATCAGGATAATCTTGCTTGGAGGTTCTGTACATTAGTGCTGCATGTTTAGTGCGTTAGAAAATGGGATGCTTGTATTGGGACACTTGTTTCTAGAGACATCAGAATATCTACAAGTACTTTTCTAAGCTATTATGAAGCATATAAGCTACCCTCTGCTGGGTGGGACATACCACATTGCTTATCTTTGGTGATAATTGAATTACTGGTTTTATTTTGCTAGGAAGAAGTTGCGGCAGCTAGAGAATGTGTGTTCTGCTTCTGAAGACCCCATAAAGTTACCATCTGAACAACTTTCACCTATAATAGCTACAAGTTTATGCACGCTTTTGCCAAGTGTGTTTGACAGTGAACTTCTTTTTCTAACTTGTGTACCCTGTTTTTCAAGGCTTGATTAATTTATAAGCTTCGGATTTTTTACTAGGGTAGTGATTTTAAAATATTTTTTATGTTCTTACTCTAAAATACGCCTAGTGGATCTGCAGACTATTTTGGAAATTGCAGCATGAGTAGTTTTCAAAACACAAAGGGTTAAAATAAGCTTTTAATATCTTGAGAGGCCTGAAATACAGCAAAACAAGCTCCCCTGGGTGTTTCGTAGAAAACTACAAAAGCTGGAGTCTTTCTCCAAGGAATGTGTACAAGGGATTCCTTGAGCCTTGAGTGAAAGATATTACTTTGCCTGTCAGCAAGAACACATATGGTTCCCTAGAAAGGGCAATTCAGAGAAAGAGATTATCTTCCATGGTTCTGAATTTGCTCTTGAAGCAGCCTCTCTTTCCATTGACAAGAGAAGGAGCTGGCAAATTAGCCGAAGTCATTGTGAATGTATCCCTCTGTGTCCTGAACATGAGAAATGGCACAGACATCACTTCAGTGTGACAGTAAGAATGCTTATTTTGGTCTCTTGGCCACGTTTCAGTTGAGATAACGGCATCATTGATTCACCTCCTGTTTTAATTGGGTGAATTTACTTTCTTTCCAGGAAGGGTAGTGAATTGTCTTAGCTACCTAGCACAGAAAGCATTACAGGATCTGTCATGGAAAATGGAAACTGCAGCTTATTTTTCTGCTCTGTACTGACAGCTGTACACATCTGTCATGGGGAGGGCTGATCTTGTATTTGCCTGGTAATAGCAGACAGGTTTGGGAGGGGAGGCCTGGGGAGTTGGCAGAAGAAAAAGGGGGGAGGTGGGCTGTAGCTCAGTGATCGAGAAAAGATGCACGTGACTCGTCCTCTTCTAACAGCGCTTGAGAGGGAGAAGGAAACCAGTCCCTTAATCCTTCTCATTGCTTCTGTTGCCGCCCTCGTTCTCAGAGGTTTAAATTAAAGGATCAAATGTACAATCTGGGAATCTTTCCAGATACACTTTTGAAGCAGTGTTTGACTGTTACAAAACTGGTTGCACTAAGCAAAGCACATCCTCTCTGTGCATGCACTAGTCAGTGGACAGTTCTGGCTGGACTTCCTTAATCCCAGTCATGGATTTTAGTTATTTTCCACTAGAGGACCCATGTAATTCTTAGTTGCATCCCAGGGATCCTCCTCAGCTTCCTGCTGTTCGCCTTGGTGCTTGTCTGCTGTCCTGTGTGAGGAGGTGGGAGTACACAAAAATCTTCTGAGCAATATAAAAGCTAGATAGGTATTCATTATTGCTATAATTTTATAAAGCAGCCAGTGTTGAGATGTGTCAATGTCAATGTGCCTGGCTTCTCTTTCCTTATCTCTCTGGGCCCCAGCCTTTTGTTGTAAAAGGCAGAATCCCCTGCCTGAAGCACAAAGTTGAGGTTTTGGATACCAGCTGCCATTAAAGAAGCTTTGTAAATAAGGAAGTTTTAAATCTACAGGTGGGCCTGACTTCAGTTTTGTATTAATTTCCTAAAATCTCCTGGCATATGAAATGAGTTAGGGTGTTCTCCAATTCTGATGTTAAGCAGCTGCATAACAGCGCTCCATGTAGTACCACCCTGGAAGTTATTTATTCTGGTTGATAGGTGAAGTGGTATGTACCCCCACCCCCCACCCCCACCCCCCAATCTATCTCAAATACGCATTGGTATGATGTTCTCAGATCATTTGAGGTTGTGGATAGTTGGGTAGACACTTATCTAGATGTACACAATATAATTTTTGTTCTCTGGGGTTTTCTGGCAATTTTCTCTCAGAGATGGAGCACTCAGTGCAGCACAGTGCTTTTTGTTTACTGGCCTCTGCAGCTCTGTTAATGTGCTTGCGGAGTATTATAGTAATACGCACCTCTTGTAGCATCACTCTAGACAGTGCTAGACATAGGATGTCACTCGAATACAAACTTGGATTATTTCTTTGGTCTCCCCAGACTTCTTACAGGCTGCTGTTGCAGGATTTTTGAAGGTCATCAAGTGTTGGTCATGAAGAAAATAAATGCTGGCTTTTGTGCCTGTGCTTGGCTGGCTAGAAAGCACACCAGTCAATGAGATGATGGGGAAAAAAAATCACTTTGTTTAGATCAGACACTCTTTGGGTGTGAGGAAAAATAATTGAGGGCAACTTCTGGGTATAAAAATAAGCAACAGTAACCAACCTAGTGTCCAAATAGTTCTGGAGTCTTAATCACTCTGCTGAAATGAACTATGATTTCAGTAAATCGTGATGCAAATGTCCCTTTAGCTTTAAAGCTTAGGTGGCCTTAAGAGATTAAACATGTTTGGCAATGCATCCCAATTATTCTATTTGGATTATAGTCTTATAGCTTTAGTTGAATTTTACTACTGAAAGAACAGGATGAAATCCAGGGTATTCATGTATTCCCAGATGTTACTATGAGGTAACTCTTATTCCCAGCCATTATCAATTCTAGTGAAATAGCCTTTTCGTTCAACCTAGCCAACAGCCTTTAAGCCAGAGATGAGACTTCAGCTGTTTTACTCTTTCAAAAAGCACAGGGCTTGTGTCTAAATGCTAGTTTGAAGGAAGACAGAGTAGTTACGTTAAACCAGCAAGTGATGATACCACTGAAGTACTTCTTATTCAGGTGAAATGTTGTTTGCCAGTTGTACTGAGATATAAATCCTGGGACTGCTAAACAAGAAGTCTATTACAGAGAATGCATTAATATTCATAAAGCACTTTGTGATTCCTAGAGGAAGGATGCATTATAAATACATTTGTTGTTATTAGAAAAGTTTATTTATGTGCGTTGAAGACGTTGTTTGTCAGAATCGTATTGCTGCAAGGCTGAGTTCACTGTTCTGCCCAGAGACATGATGGGTCTGGGCACCGTCACGCTGCACTTAGCCCAAGTGGGTTGGCACTGCTTGGGATCCCGCTGGCCAGCTCTGTTTAATCACCAAGTGTACCAACACTGCTGAACTTGCCAAGAACACGCTTGTGCAGTAGAAGTGCCCTGTATTACGTACGTGGGTGTCCTAAAGTTATGTGACGGCTTAAATATTTCCACCTCTCTTTGTTCAGAGAAGCCTAGAAATAACGAGGCTTGAAGGAGATATTTGTGGTTTTCTTCAGGCTTTGGTAGGAGTGGATGCGAGGTTTAAATCCAGAATTTCTTGCTATTTCTGGGGATGCAGTGTTCTTCACATTTTCTTCTTGTCTCCTTCCCTTCATACAAGGTTTTCAAAACAAGATGTAGGGCCACTGACAGGCAGCTTCTAATACTGTACTGCAGGTAGAAGACTCCAGTAAAATTATGGTGTTTCTTCCAAACAGGCAAAACCCTAATGACTTAAAACATTATCTTTGGCTAAAATAAAAGAAATTGCTCTCCTCAGATGTGTTTCTAACACAAAGACTGCAGTGTCTTTTCAGTGAGGTTACTGAAATAGCATTTTATATGCAGCACATGAGCAAACCCCACATTTAAGCTGTATTATTCTGATCTTTGGGAAGAAGTGTAAGCAAGAATACTGGAAAGTCCAGCCAAGGTATTTTAAAATATGCATTTTAGAGTAATTCCCAAGTCACCAAAGAGCACCTTTTTAATCAATAAGTACATGCAACTGACTAATTTAATCTGTCTTTAATGGCAATGTCATTTGTTCTTTGTTTTTAACACCAGAACCTGTAGGTAGTTTAAAGCTTCAGGGAGGAGAGAGTAATTCCTTTCCTTTCTTCTTAGCAGCAGAAATCATTTTTTCTGGCTGCAGAAATTTTCTGCCTGTGCATCCTGAACAGCTTTTTGGCAGTCAAGAATAACCAATCAGCCATCTTTTGTAATGTGTTGTCTCTTTATTTGTATTCAGCCAGTCTGTGATTTGCTGCCTTGAGAGCAGCAAATACTCATCACATTAATTCATTTCTCTTGTTTTGTGCAGTTTGAATGGCATTAATTCATTCCTTTGCCCATTTCACATCTGATTAAGCACTACTACTTGCAGTGTAGAGATGGAGTTGAGGAGCCAGGATTTTCTGAGTCAGGATAGTACTTGGCAACCAGGGGAAAGGGTAGTTTCTGAGTCTCAGGTAGGGGAAACATTGTATCTATAAACAGCTATGTAAAAGTTACTTTCTTTGTAAAAAGGACCTGGAATCTATTTTTCAGGTTAATTTCTAAAGCAAATACAAACAAACATACCAAACCAAGCTGTAATTCCCAGATCCTTAGTGGAAGAGATCTTTATGTCAAAGAAATTTAGAATCAAGGCAAATATCTGTAATGCTCTTTGCACAGTGTTGTATGAGGATTTCTAGGGCAGGCTTGATGTTTGCATTTAGTAGCCTATTCCAGGCTAAGATTTCCAAAGGCAATTACGCGAAGAGTTACATGCCTACCCAAAAAGCATCCACTGCAGTATAGATGTTCACATATCCTATAGGCAGCGCTCTAGGTAGAGTGTTAATAAAATACTATACTGTCCTGTACACGTACAAGAGTCCTGTACCAGGACTCTTAAATTATTTTTCTGCCCTCCTATGTACTGTTCTCTCTCTCTCTCAGATCTTGGGCTGTGATTAGCTTTAAACTGATGCTATGTTTTTTCCCCTGTGTGTTCCACAAAGACTTATACCTAAAACCTAAAACCTTTATCCTAAAACCTATATTGCTTTCAGATCCTTTCTCTAATTGTAAGTTTTAATAATGAATTTTCTGTGCCTGATGTGTAAAAGTAGCAGCTTTATTCTATTGACATTTTCCTAAATTAAGTCTCACATCTATAGTAGCAAAGAAACTCTTGAGTTTTATTTTTCTGCTTCTAGTTTGAGTGCTTGAGACTGGAGGTAGTCATATTCTGCCAAGTGATTCGTACATTCTGTGATTTACAGGGATAAGATAAAAATGTAAGAAAATAAGAAAAGCTGAAGTAGAAAATACATCTCTTAATATAGTGTCTTAGCCATTGTTACAGTATCATAGCTGCAAGGGAAATCAAGTTAATATTTTAACTTCATAAAGTGAATGCAACTTTTAAAAGTGCAGAAGATAAAAACAAATTCAGCCTGCCCTGAAGACCCCATGAAAAGAGCTGGAAGGCTTCTGCAGTTCTGCATCAGTTCTCAGCCAGAGCCACAGATGCTGGCACAAGGCACTCACCCCTGATGAGGTCACCAAGCAAGGCCAGCCAGGATGGAGCAGCTTCCCAGAAATAATCAGACTGCTGGCTGTGCTGTGCACCTCAGCACATGGGGAGGAGATGGTACCATCTCTTTTCTCTTATTGCGGTCGTTTCTTTTTGTCTCACTGGAGCTGCACGGTGTGGTAACTCACACATCTCACATGTGGACCTATCTCCATGACAATGATTTCAAGTCCTACCCCAGTGGAAGGCCAGATCAACTGGAGACCAACAGCATATGTTTTCTCTGGGAGCTGGGAGAAGGGTTTAGCACCCTGCCATACTTTTCTATCACTTGTTTAAAGCTGCTGTAGTTTTCCTTTGACAGCTGATCATACCTGTGTCAAACATGTTTCATTGCTCTCAATTCCTAAATCATCAGGGTGTTGATACTCTCTTTAAAGTAGCTCTTCAGCTTATGACTGAATAAAAATCTTTGGCCTAATGCACAGAGACTTCATCATATGAGAATCTTGACCATAGACTTTGTCTGTATTGTCATCCTTACATTGTCATCCTAAGGTTACGCTGTTATCTGTCCAACACTGGGGCTAACACAATATTCTGAATAGTTACAATCCCATGTTTACAGATTAATGATGTTAAAAAAGCAAGGGCTGTTCAGTTAAAATTCTGATAGCCTATTGAGGCTTGAAAGAGAGGCTAGTAATGCACAAAGTGTTGAAATATATGTACATTAGTGTCTATTTTTTTATTCTAAAACATCAGAGTAATGCCAGGCAGTATATCAGCAGCAGTTATCAGCTGTCACCATCTGCTTGAAAAATTACTAATTACTCTATTTCAAGCAAATGTTTTCAAAGTAGAAGACACAAATAACTGAGTTTTGCTATTTATTTGGAGGCTGTTTGTTTCATCACAAGTAATTCCAAGAACACGCAATACAGGCCACTTAAGAGGGTAAGACAGCTTTATTTTGTGTAAAAGCTATCATGCAAACTGTATCCCCAGATGACTCATGGTTTTGTCGTATGGTCTGTTAAAAAAAAAAAAAAAAAAAAAAAGGTGAACCCAATCTGAAAGATCTGGGTTTTGCTTTGTGTGTCTGTAATTTTGGAGAGGGTGGTTCATGACAGCAGGTTAGGAGTACATTTGGGTATAAGGGACAAACCAGCCTTACGTGCAGTGTTATCACTTTCTCAGTGATAAAGCAATTTAGTTTTGAGCAAGGGGAAACAAGATATGCTTCCAGATTTTTAAAAGCAAGTCATTTGCTGAAACATAAGTAGAAGGCTGTTCCAGATGGTGGGATTTGCAAAGAGAAAGGCTACTGTATTTAACAGCAACAAGATTAAATGAATGGGCCAACAAGAAACAAATGTTAAATCAAAATGGGGAGCAGAGAGACTGGAGATGCCGAATGTACAAATTGTCTTGAGCTACAGCTTGAAATCAGTGTATGACTCGGAAGCTGTTCGAGAGTTGTGCAACATGGTCGTACTCTGTGTAAAAGGAAGAATGAAAGGAACAGTTTATCCATGCAGCAAGGTGAAATCTGAAAGGGGAGCTGTAATCAAGAGAGGAAAGGAAGGTATTGGTAAAGGTGAAGTCAAAGATCTAAGGAGGTGCTGATGCATATGGAGTTGCAAGCGTAAAAGAGAAGGAAAAACAGTGGCCTTTTGTCTTGTCAGGACCTCTAGGAGTTTTTCAGTTTACCTTTCAAGTAATCTGCAATTCTTTGTCTTCAAAAGCCATAAGGGAGGCTAAAGGTAATCACGCACATCATTTGAAAGTTTGTGATGTTTTCCAATGGAGCTGCCCTGCTGACCAGTGCAGCCATTGAATGGGGCAGTGGTCTCAGCCCTTTCCCTCCCTATTGAGACAGCTGTTTGCTCATCTTAGTCAGAAGACCTGGAGTTTGAAAGAAATAGGTATATGCGAAGCAATCAAATGCCATAACAATCTAATGGATGTTGTTATCTGACATCTACAGGTCTGTCAATATGTTTGCATAACATTGTAAGGGCCAAGGCAATGAAGGTATTTCCTGCAGTTGTATTAGACTAGATCAGGGAAATGAAGTGAATCCCCCTATTCATCCTCTTACATTTTTGCATGCACCTAAGCAGAAGCACAGAATATATATGAGAAGGTGTTAAACATTTAAAATGGAAAACTACAATGTTAATACATCAAATATAAAATGTGCAGATGAAGATGTGCTATGGCACTATTTGCATTATCTCTGATGTTTCCTTCTGTGTGTTTATTTTGGTGTCTGGATATATCTGAATTGCTTCTGCCTTCAAAACTGTCTCATGTGTCTGAATTGTGCATTCATGTCTATCTTAGATCAAAGTGTGAAGTTATAATTATCTGTGGACTTTCTTGTATATTTGGCTTATTAGTGGGCCAGTGATCTGGCCTATAACTGGCAGCACAGGTCTGTAAATTACCGTGACACTACTAACGGGAGTAATTGCAGGCAGTAAGGCTGGTAATAAACTGCATTTTTATATTATTCAGTAACAGTTATCACTCATTTATTGAGGAAAAATTACTAAGCATGGTTCCTGCCAAAGGCACAATGTGCAGTTCACCATTGACTTGTAAGTAGTTTGTCAATTTATAATATTTTAGGGGAAAAGGTGGTTTAAACGATATGAGTAATCTAACAGAAGATTAAAATAATTAAAAATAAAACCAGAGCATAACAACAATAAACAGTCTGAAATGTATGGTCTTTGCACTGGTGCAGAGAGCATGCTTCTTCCTTCTTCACTCCCCCCCCCCGCCTAGATGTAAGCTCTGCATATTTCAGTTCTTTGCCTTTGCAAGGTATAGAATGATTTCTAAGAGACACAACAAAGAAAACTAAAAGCTTGGAGAGTTCATATAGATGGCAGGAATTTTCACTACAGGCACTGTGAAGAATCCTGATTGATTTTACACCTCCCACCCTCCCAGGAGCACTCACCATGTTACAGAGCAATGGCTGACAAGCGCTGATTATAAGTGTGGGAAAAAAAGGCTTTTATACATGCTTTTATGATATGCAGAACAAAAGGGCTTATGGTATTCATGCATTTTGCCAAAATATGGTCAAATTTTAAAAGGAAATATTTTAATTTGTTACCAAGTTAATGGCCTGTCTGCAAAAATAGGGGCTGGGAAGCTGTTGTATATGGCCAAGTTCTGTACATCTGAAACTGTAGACTTTATTATGAGATTGCTGAACGTGTAACTACAGTTTCAACAGTGAGATGCAAGACAATGAATGCATTTTATGTAAGATGTTATTAATGAAACATTACTCTGTGGTTTGTTTTTTCTAAGCTGTGCTGTAAGGAGTCAGTTCTTGCCCTCCCAGCCCCTCTTTAGCTGTTACTGGGACAAATGCTCAGTGCTACTCTGTAGCAACTCCCACAACGTATTTATGCCTTCTTTTCTCTCATGGAAAAGCCTTGGGTTATCACCATCATGACCTGAAGTTGTAAATGATGTAGATGCCAGCATGTGCTTTCTTAGGGGAAGAAAACGTTGCTGGTTTGAACCAGGACTTTGTTTCTGGTAAATTCCCCAGTATCCATGGCACAAGGGCTGACAGGGGAAACAGTCTACAGGCTCATTTATTGCCCTTCATCCTTCCATTGAAACAAATGCTTGCTCCAGACCTTACCCTGGAAGAGAGGGAACAGGTGCCATACAGAACACATTTTGCTCCTGAACAAGTATGTACAGGAGGACCAGAAACCAGATGAACTAATGCGTTGTGGTTGAGTGATAGTGGTGCCTAACATGGAGATACTGTTTCAGCAGACGGCATGATTGGCGCCAGTCTGATGTTTGAGAGGATGTGCTGGTGCTCAGTCAAGGATAACATTCACTGCCATAAAAGGCCTTTCTCTGCATTCTTGGATCATTTAAATGCTGGTATATTCAGTGATGCACCCCATCTTAAGTCCAAGTGGGTTTTATACATATTTCTATGAAATTAAGTTAAAAGAACAGTATTTGGTAAAGTCCTTCTGGATGACAAGTAGGTAATTTTGCCTGAACTGTAGAGTATGAAATTAGCAACTGTAACTGCTGAAGTGATGGGGGTAAAGTTTTACTTTATGGGCTGTCTGGAAAGGAGAACAGGATGGGAACATTAACTCCACCATCGTGGAGATTATTAAAGTCCTTGTCCTCAATACAAATGTTAAGCCCTGTTGTGTGATGCATTCATTTGTCTTGGCACAGGGCCTGTGCTCTAGTGTTTGGTGGAAGAACAAAGAAAACCATCAAAGAACTACAGTCATGACAAAATAGCAACTTAAAACTATCGTGTGTAGTTAAGCATCTGTTGGATGAATGAAGATATAGATAATCTTGATCCACCAGGTTCCCATCTCTCCCCTTCCAGAAAGAAGGTGGATTTCATAGCCATCACAGGCCAACCTCTCACTAGGAAAAGATTGTCTCAAAGTTCATATTAACTGTAACCTGGTGTCACAGCTAAGCCTGGCTTGAGGAGAAGATTTTACTAGAGACTTCCTGAGGTCCCTTCTAACCTGAATTTTCCTGTAATCCTATTAAGTTCTTCAAAGTAAATTAAAACAACGCAAGAATGACTACTTAGGAAGAGATGTGTGTAATGTTCATGAACTGCAAAATTTCTTTATAACTCATGTGACAGCTCAAAGCTGCAACTTCAGTAAAACGGTGTATCAGTTGCATTCTACATCAGCTTTAGCAAAGCAAGCTTAGGGGCTTTCAGTCTTTCCATTTCAGTTGCAATGTTTCCAAATGTTTTGCCATCATACACACAGGAACATTTGAAGAAGTGATCTCCTGTTATTTTAAGAGCAGCTCTCTTTGTATCATCCCCATGGAAATCAGTGTGTTGGTCTGATGAATAGCATGGAATCAGCAGAGAAGAGCTAAAGGCTGACTTTTAACACTGGAAGTAGTTTACACATTCACAACTTTCCTGATGTCTACTCTTCAGCTGGTAGGACATAGTGATTTGATCTGTGATGACTTCTGAAAGTCAGGCAAGGCAAGTTGCTGTGAAATGGATTTTAACAGTAGCTGAAGTTAACGCTTTATTAACGATTTTCAGGAAAGCATTTGGAGTGAATTTGGGCTGCTGACTTTTGTGTTTAAAACAGAGAAGGGGGAAAAACATGTCCTTGCAATCTGCAAACCCCGTTCATCAAGCAGCCAGTTGGAACAGATTTTGGAGCTAACAGACCCCACCGTTAGGATTATTTCCTAAATTATTTCAGTTCTTGTTCCCTTGTTAATTTTTCGTTCTGTCCTTGCCAGGTGATCCCTCTTTAAATAACTTTAAGTAACTTGTTAAATAACTTGTGTTCTTCCAGAAATCACCCCAAAGCTGAAAGCTTGTATGCGAAGCACCTCCCTTAATACAAGCAAATGATAAAAGTGAACAAGGCAGCTTAGAAATCCACAACGCATAGAGTCTGTTGGTGGTGGAAACAGAGTGACACTCCTCTTTATACAAAATCAAAGTTGCATAGGTGCATAAACTGCTTGCATTTCATATTTGATGAATGAAATCAGTGAGATGACAACATTAGTGAGATGATCATAATGGAAGCAGTGATTATGTTCTTTTCCGTTAGCAATTTTGTTCAGGATCTAACTGGCCTTTTGAAAAGCAGTTAGTAAACCTAAATATCTTTTGAGAGATAAAAGAAGAGCCAGTGTGGCTTGCTTTGAGATAGAAGCAAAAGTTCACTTCAGGTCTGCTAGCATTTTGTGTCGTAGTGAAGGAACATAAGGAGATAATAACACGGATCTCAAAATAAGGCCAGCATTACATACCATGTCTTGTGTATGCTGCTGGATGCTTTGCATGAGTAAGATGTTAAGGAAGTTATTGCCCTCCATTTTGGCCTGACATGGAAACGAAGCCTTACCACTTTCTGTTACGTCTCACTAAGCATTTATTTTCCTTTCTGCATGCAGATCAGCACGAATTTCAGTTTCCTTGTAATGATCCTTTTGGGAAGCCATGTGAGTCCTTAAGGGGCTCTCATTTCATACGCATTTTGTTTAAGTGTATACCAGCAAAATGTTTCTCAGAAAAAGCACTAACAAGTTTGCAGTCTGAAGGAGAGGCAGTCCCAGGACCACTGCTGAGCTCTGCTTTCAGCTTTCTCTTCTACCAGTATAAGGTATAGAACATGATTTAAGTGAAACTGCACAAATAACTGAGGAAACCAACTTGCCTGTCAACAGAATTGGATGATAAACATCTGGAGACCTTTCCATCATAAAATATTTTAGAACAATATTCCAGCCTCACTAGACGAAAACATTTGTGTATGTCTGTATTTATAGATATGAATACACATACACTACATATATACATACATATATATGCTTATTTGAAGATCTGTAAAGTAAGAGAGAAAGTTTACACTGCCAGTTAGAAATTATTTTATGATCGTCTCAGTGGCTGTTGTGCAGTGCTGTACAGTAGAAGAGGCAGGTCTGCTTTTTGTTTCCTAGAGCAGGCTTTTGACCAAACGTGCAGTGAAACCTCCATCCCTTTTTGTTTTGACCTGCTTCTGTGTAGAACTCCATTTGGGGGATTTCAGCTCCTTCCTCCAAAGAACCTAGTGATGATCACAGTCAGAAAACTTTAATGGGCAAGAAAAAAAGCTGGTGTGACCCAGTATATGATTGTTATCCCCCTTGCCTAGAGGTCAGAGCTGTGTTTGGGCAGAAGATGGTGTCTGGCAGGAATTCTGGTGCACGGGGTTTCTTTGCACCTTGTTTGGTGTCGGACATAAGATGGGAACAGTTCACACTCCTTCCCACTGCTCAGGAAGACATCCTGGGCTCTGTGTGCATCCCATAGGGACCTTCCCTGGTCTGTGTGCAATGTTGCAGCTGGTTTGTGGCACTTGAGGAGCAGTGATAATTTGAGGAGCTTCACTGGGAACACAGGCATTTCTAGCTCTAGAGAATGAAGGTTAACAAGAGAAAGGAGTGGGAGATGCCTTTTACCCCCCATCACTCCCATCTTCTGTGCCTCAGCTTGGGTATAATACTAACAGGTATTTCTGAAGCTGTTAAACAGCTCTAGAACAGGGAATGTTACCAGGAAGCCTAGGCAGTACTGTGGTTGGAGTGGGAAGGATCAGTTCTGTGGATGTATTAGTCTGAAAACATGCTCTATTATTTCCTTTAGGAAAATCTACTAGCTATTGTGATAGAATGGAATTTCCATTTGTATGTCCATGGAATATAAAATGAGTCACATATTTGGAGGGAAAAAAAAAGGCATAGCAATACTGTATAACGTGGAGCTAAAATAAGATATGTCAACAGTGTATTGAAACATACAAAATATTTCGCTTAAATTAAAACCACAAAATGATATTACACTAGTATTGATAGACTAAAACTAAATGGGAATTTTGTGCCTGCTTTCTATTTTCTCTTGATTCATTGCCTTGTACACTAAGGATTCAGCCAATTTATCTGTGTCACTCCTGTGACAACAGATGTCCTAAGCATGACTTTGTTATCTTTGCTAACTACCAAACATCCCCAAAGGGCATCCGACCTTTCAGCATGAGATCAGGCCTGTGTTTGTTCAGCCTGCATTGTCCTCCTCATGGGAGGATTGTACATAAAACCCAGTAAGCATTCAGGGTTTGCAGCTAGGATCTTTACCATATTAAGTTACAAGTCCACTCCTAAATCTTTATTTTTGCCCTTTTTCAAGCTCATTGGGTAGTTGCTTGAGTATCCTGAAGTTTTTTTCTTCCCTGGCTCTGTTTTTTGCACCCTTAAAACAACTGCGTACAGATGAGAAGGGCCAGATTCATCAAACTGCGGTGCTTCTAGGTGTCAGTCTGTATGTGATCTTGGGGGAAGCAGATGATGGTCGGTGTATCAGTCTCTTTCTGCACCACCCTAGGATGTTTGCAGTGGGCTAGAGGCCACAAATCAAACCTGTGCTTATTTTTATGGAAGAAAAGCAAGGCAGTTCTGAAAGCATAGGGGAGCAGAAAATTGAAGCTGTTTTGGTTTTGTTGGGAAGTACTGCAGTATCTTCATTTCAGAAAAGCACGTAGAAACAGGTGATTAAGAGTGAATGATTTGTACTTCAACAGCATCTTTAATCTTTGGTGACATTAATTTTCCGGTTGTTTACCCCTTTAATTCAAGAGTTATCTTTCAGATATTGACAAATATTTTTATAGAATCATAGAATATTTTGGGTTGGAAGGGACTTGTAAAGGTCATCTAGTCCACCCCCCCTGCAATGAATGGGGACATCTTCAACTAGATCACGTTGCTCAGAGCCCCATCCTGACCTTGAATGTTTCCAGGGATGGAGCATCTACCACCTCTCTGGGCAACCTGTTCCAGTGTTTCACCACCCTCACTGTAAAAAATTCCTTCCTTATATCTAGTCTAAATCTACCATCTTTCAGTTTAAAGCCATTATTCCCTGTCCTATCACTACAGGCCCTGCTAAAATGTTTGTTCCCATATTTCTTATAACCCCCCTTTAAGTACTGAGAGGCTGTTATGTGGTCTCCCCAGAGCCTCCTTTTCTCCAGGCTGAACTTCCCCAACTCTCTCAGCCTTTCGTCATAGGAGAGGTGCTCCAGCCCTCCGATCATTTTTGTGGCCCTCTTCAGGACCCACTCCAACAAGTCCATCATGTCTTTCCTGTGCTGAGGACCCCAGAACTGGATGCAGGTGGGGTCTCACCAGCACAGGGTAGAGAGACAGAACCACCTCCCTCAGCCTGCTGGTCATGCTTCTTTTGATGCAGCCCAGGATACAGCTGACCTTCTGGGCTACAAGCGTACATGGGTCATGTCCAGCTTTTCATCCAGCAGCATCCCCAAGTCCTTCTCCACAGAGCTTCTCACAATCCCTTCATCCCCAGTTTATATTGATACTGGGGGTTGCACGACCCACGTGCAGGACCTTGTGCTTGGCTTTGGTGAGCCTTAGAAGGTTCACATGGGCTGCCTTCTTAAGCTTGTCCAGGTCCCTCTGGATGGCATCCTGTCCTTCAGGAGTGTGAACCGCACCACTCAGCTTAGTGCTGTCTGCAGTTAGAACTAGCTTTGGCAGGTTGTACTAGCTTTTTTCTAGCTTTAGGACAGAGGAAGAATAAACAGCAAAGTATAATTGTCACTGAGATTACGTGTTTTTGTTGCTAGTATATTTTCCTAATTTTTTTCAAGATGTTGGCTTTCAGGTGTCTTCTGTTGCACATGTGGGATCTAGTTTTATCTTGTGCAGCTTTATATAATTCCTGTGTCATTGATGAGATGGAGCTGTTAAGACTCAGAATAAGGTAAATAGCATGAGAAGTAGGAAAACATCACTTTATTATGGTAGGGAAAAATGAAAAGGGGCATCAGTTATCATTACTTGGATTGAATACCTGCAGTGTACGGTCATGGTTAGATTTGGCTGTAGTATTTGAAATTATGATCCTTCTTTTAAAAAGATGATTAAGAAATAGTTCTGTGACACAAAACCCGTAAAACCTACTTTGGTGGTAGTTGCTCAGTAATGCTAAGTTTTGCATTGCCCCCTCTGACTATTCCTCAGTGTGCCAATAATGGAGTTTCCAAACTCTTGCACCTGGTCACCTGTATTTTCCAAACACATCTATAAGCTTGGCGTTTTTTGACTCTTACTAGTCTGCTTAACTGGGTTGAAACTGGCCTGTTGGTCAGAGTAAGAGGTGTGAAAGACTGACAGACAGTCACAGGCCGATGCATAGACTGTACTACCACATGAGCATTACTTCTTCAAGAAAAATAAAGTCTGAAAATAACTCCTGAGGACAGAGTTATTTGCATAACTGTGCAGATTACATACGTCCATGATAACTTTGACACATTTGATAAAATATGAAAAAAGCCGATGTCCTGTCCTGACTCACTAGAAGTACAGCCAGTGGGGGAATCTCCTTTTGCAATGGGAGACTTCCAATGATGAGGGTGACAAAAAACTGAAACTGGAACAAATCTTTGTGTAGTGGAAGAAAAAACAATTTCAAGTAGTGCAGGGTCTGGGGAGTTTAATGGGGAAATAAATGCATTGTTTTGCTGACAATACCACCAGACTGATACCAGCTTTTTCCAAGCTGTCCTTCCTTTGTTACTTGACTGTGACCATATCAGGGGGTAGCAGAGGAGATGTGAGTATGTTTACACCACTCCATATTTCACCATCCTGCAGAGGCTGACAGAGTACCAAACATGGAGATAAATTCAGAAATGTATCACTGTTCTTGAACTTTAAAGTGCTACTAAAAATAACTTGCATCCACAAGAAGGAGTCTGATGTCTTGTATCTGGCATTTGTGACTAGCCCCTTTGGGAATATGCTCTAGCAGCTGAAAACAAATGCCTGGCATTGAGCAGGAGCTTCTCCGAATCACATAGGTCATAAATGAACATTTTTTTTTCTAGAGGTTTTTTATCTTTAATTTTTGTACATCTGTGTAATCTTTTCTGATCTAAAAGATCACCAGGTAGGCCCATTAGCACTTTACTGTAGAGCTGGAAGATGGAAAAGGAAGCAAATTGTTAACATTAGAAAGCCTCATGGCACCGTGCAAGGCAGGATATCAGGTTTGCACATAGTTTTGTGGCGTGTGATCCCATTCCAAGACTGAAATCAAACTCATATATTTGAAGTCACATCCACGTAAGTATAACTTGAAAGATGTCTGAGAGTACCAATTAATTTCATGCGTGGTACTGAATAAGCTTTTATTGCTTTTTAGTGGACATATACTCTGTGTTCATCCCAGCAAATCACCAGCATATTAAAGTACTACATGCACATGTGCTCACACCCTTGAGGATCAGATGATATGCCCTTACATCTCTCTAGAGGGTGGACCTCAACCATTTTTGTAATAGCATTTTAACAATCCATTAAGAGCCTCCAATCTTTTTAGCAATGAAATCCATCACTTGCTCAGCATGTGTCCTTTAATGCAGCAGTCTTGCTTAAAATCGCTAGTTATCCAATTATTACTTTTTTCACTTGGTTTACAGCCAGTGTCAAAAAGTATAATGTCCACTTGCCAAGTAAATAGAAAAAATCCATCTGCTCCTGTTTCCATTTGCCAAGCCTAGAGTATTATCATCACGTTTGGGCTTTTTATTTTCCTGCTATTAGCAATGTTTCAGTTTGCACTCAGGTTTAAATACAGATGTAAATTCACGCATATCCAGTGTTACTCAGTGAAGTCTGTCATAGTGTCAGTGTTTGTTTAGCTGCCTACCCAGCTACCTAGCAGTTAGCAAGCAGAAAAGTTTTTCCTCTTAACGATACCAACAGTTGCTGAAAGAGCTGATCATCCCTTTAGAAAGAATGGAGTAGCCATGTTTCACCTTATAACTGATGCTCCCCAATCCAAACCATAATGATAAGACATGCCTGATGTTGCTCCATATGCTAGTTCTTGGTTCCGAGATGGAGACAAAGATGGCAGTGTGATGCATTTTCACATCTCTCTGAGTCATTCTTCTCCTGCGTGCAGGGGAAAGAATGAGCTTCTGGCCAGCCATGTGTAGTTGGAGGTGAGCAGTTGTTACTGATCCATGCACGTACTTGTCGTTTTACAAGCATCTGGAAGATGGTGTGGCTCAGATTAAAGTTCTGTGGGTAACAGGTATATCCCACACTTACTGCAGTGTTTAGAATAAACGCTAGGTGAATGATAGGGAGTAGACAGGGGATAGTAGGGCTTCAAAAGTACAATCATGGATTTCTCCTGGTTTCATTAAATATTTACCTGTAAAATTAGGTACATTTATTTGCATCTCTGCCATGTTCTGGTGCAGAAATACTGGTGAGATGTTGTCATCCAGCAGTGTGGTGCCCCATCCCTGCTCTTACTGGGTGACAATTTGTGTGTCTCTCCATCCCTTTTATATGTTGTGGCTGGGGGCCTGTGGGAAAGGCTTCCATGACAAAGCCAAGAAGTATTTCTCCCAGCTTTCCATCATTTGTTCACTGCTCTCCACCATCCCAGGCCTGTGCTTTCACCGTGCCCCAGGGAAGCTTGTGGTAGCTTGTCCCTTCTAGCTTGAGTAAGAAAAATACCCTTTATCTCATGTGGTCACTTATCAACAGGGGCTGCTGGGGTGCAGGGAGCAACCCAGCTGGTAATGGTGAGTGCTGCAGGAGAGCAATGAGCAGTCAAAGAAAACAAGGTTGTGTGAATAATTTTGTTAAACAGAAGGTGAAAGTATTTGGCTTGGAACCCCTTTTATTTGAGAGCCAGCACAATTCAGTCATAGCAAAGAAAAAGGAAAGGACAGGGGGACAAGCCCTAAATAATGATAGTTCTTAGTCTGGGACTAGGGTAGGTCTTAGAACCTGTATATATTCCTGAATCGACATCTTGCAGAAGTGCCTTCAGATCTGCACCTTCCATGTGTTAAATTAAACATTAAAAAATGACACAGCATGATTTTGGCTTCTTTTTCCCTCAATATTTTCATGTCAGTGTGCCCATCCATAAGATAATGTATTTACCTGTCAGATTCTCATATTCATTCTGGGATCTGGAAATGAAACCAAGTTTGTATTGTCAGTAATAAAATTACCTCCATAATATTTTGTGCCCTAGTTACGAAAGATACAGTTTTCATGGCCATTGGCCATCAGCGTTGCTTGTATGCAGGTCTAGGAGCTCTCACTTATTTCAGGTACCATGTGTTTCTTCATATGTCTAAAATGAAGCTAGAGTGACCTTATTCTGTTCTTTATGCAAAATGTTAAGTACCGCAGGTCTCTATGTTCAGGATTTGGAAGCAGGCTGCTTGCTCAGTGAGGTTGCATGTGATCAGAGCTATATAATGTAAGCCAACACCTGAACCCTTGGGATTCCTTGGGGTGTTATAAGTAAAAGCTGTCACATAAGTAATAGCTATTGCTTGAGGAAATACAGTGGAGGAGAAATATGGGGAGTGAAAATGCAGTATTTTGGTCATTGCTCCATGAGAAATATAGCAGAAGAGAAAATAATTGGAAGTGTATAAGGAAAGAAGGAAAATCATGTGTGCTTTTGTGTATTTGTGTATACATACACATCTAGAAATAAGTCTTGGTCAGAAAACTGGACCTCAGCAACAGAAGGTAGGAGCTCCATGTTTTATGGGGAATTCTTATTCATTCCTAACAGCAGAACATAAAACATACAGACTTTTGTCACACTTGCACATTATTCTAGTGCTGTTAACATTAGAAATGCCTAAGGTATTGCTATCTATTACTGTCACTGGTCTGTGCTCCCTTCTCTTCTGTCTGTAGTGGCATTCATACCAGTTCCTTGTTTAAGGCAAGTAAGGTAATGCAACAGCAAGATAGCAATGGAATGTGTGGGCCTGTTTTAATGACTGTTCAAAAGGTGAGGTATCTGCTCAAAGTCAGTGCAATTACAGTGCTGAAAACCGATGCAGTGGGAAGATGAATTACATCCCATGCCTTTATTTTTCATCCTTTTGTCAAAAAATTTCCATGGTTGGTAGCAGCAACAGAAAAGTAATAGGAGTGTTTTGGGAGTCAGAGAAGGAAGGTGAATGAGTTTAAAGAATAATTGGACATCAGTTCTGGGTGGTAATCCATGCAGTTTGATTGACAGGTATGCATCAAGCAAAAGCAATTGTAGTGGAATGAAGCTGGGTTAATTATCATTGATAACATACAGCTGTGGGCTGGCTTCAGGGGCGGTGGGTTGGCTGATGTAGATAAGGTGCAGCTGTGGCTGGTTCTGGTAAGGGCTTGGGTGGCCAGTGAAGAGGGAGCAGCCGAGGAAGAGAGAGGAAGAAGCAAGAGAATAGAGAGTGAGCCCTGGATGAGGTGAGACAAGGAGAAGGCAGCAGAGGGACTGGCATGAAGAGTGTGTGGGTATGAGGTGGTAAAAGACCTTGTTGCAGCTTGATGGTTTGGAGAGTGCAGCAACAAGTAATCACTCTGCTGGAAGATGTGCTATTTTGTTTTGTTTGGGGGTTTCTAAGTGTGAATGTCAAAAATAGAGAGAAATTAATACAAAATGAATTGGAGTAACTTACCTAATTGGTTGCCTCTTTCTTTTTGCTCTTAATTAGCCCACTTCTAGTTTTATCCAGGCATAATTTCAAAAAATCCTTATTCCATTGATATTTTTGAATCACTTTCCGTTTGTTTTTCAATGAAGAGAAAGATATTTTTTTTCTTGATGTACATCTAAGCTTGGTGGAGAATGAAGCAGAAATAGCTGCATAAGCATAAGTGGGTTTTATATTCATGAACACCTGATGAGGTGGAAATGTCAAAGATAACCAACACTTCCAGAAGCGTGAGTTCAGTCGGTGGGGAGGATACTGCAATAGCCATCTGTGCTTAAGCCCTCAGGCTGCAGGCGCAGCCCTGGTGAGGAAGGTAGGTTTTCGCTTTAAATATTGTGAAGCCATCCCCTGACTAAGCATTCGGATACCTTAGTTGTGTAGGAGTGTTCTGTTGTTCAGTGAAACATCATACAGCTCAGGCCACCTGAAATAGGTATTGGGAGTAGAGCACCACTTGTGATGGCATTCATTCCTTTTGCTAATTGAAAGGGAAATTGCAAACTCCAGTGCTTCACAGTTCATTACTACCATCTGCCAACAGAGTGGCTGTTTATCTGTGTGTTCTGGGCGCTCTCATTCTCTCTTTAAAATTATATTGCTTTAGTTTTCCGTTCTTCATTCGGCAAGAATAAAAACTATTCAGCAGTATGTCAGACCATTCCAGGTCTTCCCCAGATCACTTCATGGTGATAGGTTGATGTGAAAAGAAATACTGGTCTGCCGTGGGAGTATTTATTAATGTATGCCGTAAGCCACTCTAATCAGACATGCTATGACTTTTTGTATCATACATAGTGCTGCAGGACATGAAAAGCAAAGCTTCTGTATACAGTCACGCAATGGTTCAGAATCCCAGAAATGAAAAATGAGACAAATCCACTGAGACATCTTACCAAGTCCCCTCAAGCCTGTCCATTTTGTTCCCTGTGGTCTTGCTTCCCCATTTCCCTGTATTTTCTGTAGTCTCATCCTGAATGCATCATGTGATGGGCTTCCACTGCTTCCCCTTGGGAGGCAGCAGCAGAGCCCAGGGGTCTTGCCATTAGAGCGCTTTGGGTGACACCATTTGAGAACTGTGCGGAAACTCCTTAGCTACTGTGCTGCTTCTCTGGGGTGAGTGTTGCTTGCTGATTTCCAGGTGTGATTGCAGAACTTGCTGATCGACTGTACCAGATAGACTTCTTGTTTAAAACACACTAGGGAGGATTCAGCTCAAAATATGGATGTTACACATTCAGTGTGTTTTGGTTTTTAATGGTGGTGTTCCAGTATTTGTAATTGGCATCTTTAAAATTTCCTTATACAATTAGTATTCTGCTGCACTTGCCATTTTCACTCAAACCAATCAGAATCTTAATTTCATCCTTTCTGCTGTATGTGTAAAGAACAGAGGACTTTGAAAGACCCCTGCCAAAGTAACTCTTTGTACAAGTGTAACTGCATTGTTCAAACATGCACATGTTCCGCAGGTACACACTTAAGACCAGATACTGAAGAGCTTCTTGTAATGTCAAAGGAGTGAGAACCAAGGGAGAACAGTTTTCTTCTGTCTTCATACTCCTTTGTTCTTTTGTGGAAGGAATTACCACCGAGTTGTAAGCCAGCTGTTTTCCTGGCTTAAACTTTCCTGTACTTTTGAGATTTTGGTGCAAGAGAAGTGCTTTGTAATGATAAGGCAGAATTATTTTGTAATTGGCAGAAGCAGTGTGCATGTAAATGACTTCTCAGTGGGACAACTGAGAAAAGAATCCATTTAATTATTAGTAGTAATAAGAGGAATAAAAATCATGACAGCCTTTAAAGATCCAAATTAACGCTGTGGCTTGACTGTACTGAGAACTTTGCAGAAATCCGTGAGTTTGGAGACTTTATGATTCAAAGGTGCAAGCATCTGAAGTGTAGGGGGATGTGTATAAAACTCCCAAGCCAAGAAATGTGGTAAGGAAGCGGTACAACTCTCTTCTGGGGTAGGAGATAGAGGTAGGGACTGTAGGAGTGGAAAAAAAGGAAAAATCGGGATAGTGTGTCATCTGCTTGAAATCTGAATTTGTGTACCACTGAGAGGAGCAGTAGTGGACTAGGAGCCCATTGTGCTAAGCACAGCAGAAACACAGAGCAGAAGTTAGTCCTTCACCCAAGCAAGCCTCAGTGCAGGGAAATTTGGCCATTGATGTTGTTCTCCACTGATTAGTAGCTGCAGGAGCATCTCCCTGTTTATACCTTCCTGTTACTACTCCACTGCTTCCCTTTGCTTCCTTTTCTTGGAATGTAAGAAACTGAAGAAGGGGACAGTCACCAAGACATACAAAACTAAAATCAAATCAGCTCAACAAATTTTGACAGAAGCTTGTGTACATGATTCTTTAAAACCTCCAGAACAGATGATCTTTCCGAATTCCTGGGCTGTTCAGTGGTTCTGTGATTCTAATCCACAGTCAGTGTTGTTCTTGCCACTCTCGTCCTCCTCGTGAGCCAATGAGTTGTCTTTATGCTACCAGTTTGTGACTAACTCTAAATGTCACTCATATGCAATATACTTAGGGTATCAGAGATGCCCAAGCTCAAGACCGTGCTTTACTAGGAGATTACTATGTATTTCACGCTCCACTAATACACTGCATTCCCTTTACTTGAATAAAACAAAGAAACAAAGACCCATTTTACTCAGAGGTCAGAAAAGCGAAATTAAGGTTTCCTCACAGAATTTGTAGCTGTGAGCTCCAATTTTCAAATTGCACAGACTGGTGGAAGTCAGCCTAAAAACACAAGAGCATTTCATCAGAAATATGCTAATTTATTCCCAGGCTCATACAGAGCCAGGAATTTTGTAACCTATATCTTCATTAACCTTTTTGATTTCTGTATTGGTAAAGTGCTCTGGAAGTAGTAAGTGCTACTATATTGTTAATACTACTTCAATTAAGCAATTCAATATCCTTGATTCCCTGAAAAGCAGAATAGCTCGTGCAACTTTCCCCACCTGTAGCAAAGATTGAGCACTTCCATCCTAAGGAGAGAAGCCTGTGATGTGTGAGAAGTGAAAAACTGGAAGTAATGAATTAGGGGTTTCCTCTTGTGTGACAAATTATAGAACAAGCACATCCGCCTGGCATTAAACAAGTACTTCATACCAAAATAAATCATCTTTAGCATGTGGGCGTGAATCGTCTGTAGCCCTGTGAATTATTACAGTCCAACCACTCTTGGCACCAGAGGTCAAAGTACAGTGATAGCTGTTCCCGCGGTCCATGTGCACTACAGGCACAAGGCTCGGAGGGCCAGGCTTACCTTGTCCGTATTGTCTGCAATGACATGAATACTTGTTTTATCATCTCTCCTGGCTCTCAGAATTGCCATCAGGATGAAATCTAAATGTCTGTGTCTCATATAGCTACTCTAGTTTGTTGGACAAGCTATTATTATCAAGGGTTATAAAAGAGTCCTGCTCAAAATAGCTGATGGTCTGAATTCAGTCCATTGAACCCAGAGGAATCGGGTCACGGAACTTCATTTCACTGCATGCTTTCCCTCAAGACGTTAGGATGCAGTCTCGTGCATTTCAAACAACATGCAAAGGTAAATATCCTCTCATTGTTATCTAACAAATATATTGATATTTGGAATTGTTTAAAAGGCTGGTAAAGAGGAAACAATTCCAAAAGTGTGATAGGAATAATCTGGTTTCATTTTTTTCTTAAGTAAAGAGATGCTATTTGTAAGTATTAGTAACTTCTTTTTTTTAAAAAAAAAAAAATAATACCATAAAAAAGCAGAGGGTTTTAAACGAAATTAACTTCATTGAATCAGTCTTCTACAGAATACAAATTAAACCAATTTCCACCCCCTTCCCCAAATTTTCATTCTAGAGCAGGCTTACCTATGAGCATCATAGGTCATGAGGGCTATGAGAAAAGGCTTTCCATGTGCATCATGCAGCATAACACAGTGACAGAGGCAGTCATACCTGATGAAGAAAATTGACGACAGATTTTTTATTTATAAGAAGAATCTGGAAGAAATTAAATCTGTTCATGATGTATGCCATGGTTTTGTTGCAGGTAATAAATCTGTGTTTACATAGCTCGGATGTACTGCCTGAATAAGACTGATTGTCTCATTAAGGAAAATGAATCGGTGAGAATTTTTTTTTAATTGTTTGCTATTGATTTAAGTGGTATCACTGTTAGAGAGGGGCAGCTTCTAGTAACAAAATGAAAGGATTTCTGAATATAAAAGCACAGTAGAGTTGCAGGGAATAAAGAAATGGAAGTACTCAAACTGATCATAGGTACAGGCCAGTATCCCTGGTTCTTTACTTTTACCTGTGACACTGATTCCCTCTGTGAGAGTGGGTAAAGCACTTAATTCCTCTGTACTGTGATAACAAAAGGCAGGTACTACAAAGATGCTAAGAACTGCATCTCTATGTATAGCATTTGCTATGGTTGTGGCTGAATTACCTCACAAGTATTTAGAGAGCAACTGTTAGTCATTATGTTCCTTTTTCTAAAGACCAAGAAAAGGGTGTAGTGCTGCAACATTGCTACTGCTAGTTGTAACGGTACCTGCTGGCTTCCCGCCTTGCTTTTCTCTGCCTTCAGGTAAAAAAAAAAAATCCTTAAATGGTGTGTGTCTGTATGAATTTGTGTGTGTGTTAAACTGTAATTTCAGATACAGGTAATTCAAAGAAATATGACTTTTATAGCTTGTCCTGAAAATGGGAAAGCCCTGACATTGTTTAATCTTTAAGTATGTTTTGTACCTAATAAGGGCCACCAGGCTTGGTTTTAAATCCCCTGCAACCAGTATTGTACAGGAATTCATGGCTCCACAGGAATCTGACATCTGGCTGAGAAAGAGGCATGAGACAGAGGTGAGAGAGGGAGAAGTCCATCTGTATGTATCCCGTATCATGGCATAACAATTCTACTAATAGCAGGAAGGTGGGTTTTTTTTAAGGGAACTATGTTCAGTAAGCGTCAAGGGCTTCCTGGAAGGCTTTTAGAGCATGCGTTCTCCTCCCCATCTTCCAGTCATTAAATTCTAAATATTCAGTTTCTTTTTAGACAGAGAATGCATTTTAATCGTATTAAAAAAAAAAACCTTGATGTTATTAGAACTACATTTCTTGACCTGTAGTGGTAGCATAAATTCTCTGTTCACTTAAAATTAACAGGGGCGGGAAACAAATAAAGCACTTCGATTTCTTCAGCTACAGTGCGAATTGCTGGCTTCAGCGTTCATCTGTCCCTCTCCCAGCTTGAGAGGCAACGGTGGTGACAGATCAAGGTCATCACTGAGGCTGGGCCCTTGGCAGGGCTGGTGCCACTGTCCTACTGGTAGAAATCAACATTATTTCTATTGAAACTACGAATTAATCTTTGTGTAAAATGTCAGTAAGGGAGATAAAGTTCAATGTTGTTGGCAAACCTAGCAGATGAGAGTTTACACATTTTGCTTCCCTTAAATAAACATTAATTTAAGGTTTCCTATTTAATAAATATTTTATTCCTTTGTTATTTTTCTACTGCATTTTGTGAAATAAGGCAGCTGGAAAGCAGCACACATCAGTGTACAATATATACTGTATAACCAAGCTTAAATACTTGGTCTTGATTCACTCTCTTCAACAGAGCAGTTCTTGCCTGGAGGAAAGTCTGTAGGAGCAGTCTCTTGTGGGAATTTCATTTATCCTGCTTTTATTTGCTTCCCAAATTCTCCATTGACTTTGACCTCATGTTGCTCCCTTTCCTGAGGTGTCTCCTGGAAACCCGACAAGTAAGCGTGCTTTTGTGACTAACAGACCAACTCCAGGCAACATTTATAACTTAGGTTCACCTCGTTCCCCAGCCTGACCTTTGTCCTTCCATTGGTGAAGGCTCCAGGTTCATGGAGGGTCTTATGTGGAGTCTAGGAGAAAGGTGCATTAACGTTTGTAAAGTCAGGTGAATCTTGTACTAACCAAATTATAATGCCAGCAAATGAGATTGGTCTAATTACTGAGTTCAGTATAAGTGGAGATGAGAGAATTCTGTGAAAACCTGAGCAGTTCTCAGTCACAATTTCTCAGGTCCTGTTGTTGCAGAGATTGTTTTGTTTCATTGCATTAAACATTCCTGCATTTACATTTATTTTAAAACATTTGAAAATAAATTATCTGTATCTAAGGTTTTATTTTCAGATAGTCTGAGCAGAAGAAAAAGAGAATACTAACCAATGTGAAATGAGGTGATAAATTTTCAAATGTTTTTTCTACCTTTTTTCATATTTCCTCGAAAAGAGTTGACCTTATGACTTGTTAAAAATGGTGAAAATATTGGAGATCTGTATGAACACTCAGATTCCACAGCATTGCAAAGCTGTGGAGAAAGCTAAATGACAGGAGACAGAGCAGATAATAGATTTCTAGGAGAAACAAACCATTGCTTCCCATATAAACCTTTTTTTCTATTATTGTTTTGATGAGCTAGAGAAGGTTCTTTACAAATAACTGCACTAATAGTTGAACATAAACATGACAATTTCAGAAAAGAACATCTAGAGTTATTCAGATTTTTCAGCTTTTTTACATTGGAAAGCTACAGATCATACTGTAATATGGAGATGTTGCAGTTTTCTAAGAACAGAAATAGACAAAAGAAGGGAACAACAAAATCCTAACTAATTTTGATAGGCAATTCTGCTGTAGTCAGGATTTCTGTTACAATTTTTCTTTTTGGTGAATTTAAGTATGTACTTAGGTAGAAAACACTAATATCTGTAAACTTACAGTATTTCTTCCTTTTCAAAAAGGAGTACATGTGCTGAATCATAGAAGCTTAATTAATGCCTTTAGGCGTGTAAATCTTTTCTTGATATCTCTCTAGAGATTGGAAAACCAAAACATTATAGGGCAAGTGTGCTTGGACTGCTTAATCAGAAAGTCTAATTCCAATACCAAGTTAACAATAACATTCTGATTTGCTAGATCTAGTTGCATGTCATACGTCTCTAGATAAGTTGAAGAAAACATGTAATTTATAGAGCGCATTGTACATGGAAATCAACTGTGACTCATTTGATATAAGCATTTTAATAATACCACTCTCTAGGCCCTTGATTGATTGCTTGGATGTCTGCATGGGTTGAAAGTGATGGGTGATGTAGCTTGTTGAGTTTGGAAATGCTTTTTAGAGCAGGAAGTTTTCATCAAATGCATTAAATACTCATTTTCCAGACGCATGGTTGTGGAAGTTGATGTCTATTCCAGGAGCGAAAAGGTACTGTATTAAAAAAACAAAACAACAACAACAAAAAACCACCAACAAAACAGAGAAAGAAAAAGAGAGAGGAATGACCAAACCCACAGCAAACAGAAAAGACACTGATTATTGTGCCCTTGGTGGTATATACAGAGAGATATGGAGAGAGTATGTGTGTATATATTGCAGCCATTGCAAACCCACCATGGGTTGTCATCTGATAACCTGAAATAGGTGCCAAATAGCAGACTGACAAGGGGGGAGGTTTTTAAAAAACTGTGGTTTCAGGTCGTGTCTTTAGTACTTCAACAAGCAGCAGACAGGACTTGATCAGGTCAAGTACTTCCCTTGCCAGAACCACAATAATAATGAGAAGAGAGAGGTCTGCCTTACCCTTTGCATGACTCCTTGCCCACATCTTCGCCAAAATAAAAGGTTACTCAATAAACAACAGATCACTCAACAATCTCCTGCCATCTTTCAGAGCACCTGTACTCTCACAAATGCACTTGCACAGAAGTTGGAGGTTTAGAGAGATATAAAATGAAAGCTATAGAACAGCTTTTAATAGTATAGTATGAAGTTGAAGCATCTGTAATAGGTAACATTAGAGCCATGGCTCAAGGGCGCCTGGGAGACGGTGCCTATGAATGCTCCAGATTCTTGAAGGACATAAGAAGCTGCAGCTGAAGCCATGCTCTTCCCTGCAAACAAATCCCATTTTGCTTCAGTGTTGGTTTTATGCACAGACTGTTGTCTTGGCTGAAGCCAATGTGCGGCCCTGCTCAGATAGAAGATAACTCAGTATATTCTGTTCTGTTGAGCAGGAATACATGACTTGCTTCTGAAGAGCATGGCCTGAACCACATGTGGCAGTTCCATCATGTAAAGAGACTGGAGGGATGTCAAGCTGTAAGGCTACAACTGGAAGTTGTAAATTTAGCAGGGGAAAGGTGGGGTTGTCTGACTACATCTGCAGCACCCAAAGGATATTTTGTCCTCTTCAAATACCAACAGCAGTTAGAGAGCAGAGGAATCCTGCAGTGATGGTTTAATGTCCTGTCTCATTTCTTTTGTTTCAGGCTTAATGAAACATTTTAAATTAGTCACTAGCAAATGAAGAAAGAGATACCAACGTGAGGCTTACAGATGTGCAAATCAGATTGCATGTAACCCTGATGATAAGGAAAAAATAATTATCTGCTATAAATAAAAATGGTTTGGTTGCAGGAGAGTGCAAGAAATTACAGGCCTGAAGACAGCTCTGAGCCGAGTGTCAAATTTGTTGGGCTCGGTGGTTGAATGGTTTCTCTCTCTTCTTCTGATGACAAGAGAGGAGGAACAAGGGAAAGGTCCACTGGGGGCAGGGGGGGGAAGTCTGACACCTAGCAATGCTCGGAGTCCCACATTACCTTTTAGATGTACATGAATAAAAATACCATTGTTATTTACCCCAGTTCACAGAAACCTTCTATTCCTGTTTCAGCAGTTATCTCTTAAATTCAGCCTGTTTACAGCAGGAGCACAAAGCTGGCTCCCGTGGTCAGAGAGAGAATTGCCGCAGCGTCCACATGTGTACGGCTGGCTGCATGGGGGCAGGTGTAAGTCTGCATGTAAATTAATTAGAGGGCATGCAGGCAGAGAAATGGATCTAGCAGTAGTCTCAGAGTCTCTTCAGGTGATGGAGAGACCCACTGGCTTCCCTGGGGAAACACAGCAGGGATCAGCTTTGCGTGAGGTGCCTCCCAGTTGGAGAGAGGCAGAAGAGATGATGAGGTCAAGGTCTGCTGCTTTGGGCTGCAGAAGCTTTTAGCTTCAGTGTGGGATTGCTGTACCTCTGGAGATGAAGGCTGAGGGCTTTCATTGCAGCATTTTGAACAATTTCAATTTGTCTAATAACATGGTGTGTTGTCTGTAGCAGCAAATCTTTTCTACTTATGTGTCTTTACCGTCCGCTAAATATAAACCTCTTTTCCTTTAAACAAAATCTTGGCCCCTCTAAGCCCAATACAAAGATTTGTGTAACGAGTTTATTTAAATTCCTCCCATGCTTTATAAAGTTGCTTCCTTATCTTTGCACTGTAGTTCAGGTTTTATATTTTAATGTATCAAGTGAGAAACTGAATGGGAGAAAAAAATTCCTCTAGGTTTTTATCTGGAAGGCTTTTTGGAGAGCAGGTGCCACATTTAAAGAACAATGTTTAAAATAATGCAGTCTGGCTAAACTTGTGTCATAAGGGTCAGCTTAGAAAAATCTCGTCTGAATTATTATGCCTCCAAAATCACTGACTCTAGAGCTATAGAAAAGCAAAAGCCCTAAATAAGAAGTATGAAAAGAAGCAAAATCTCTTGTGCCTTACATTTTGACAGTTCACATAAGTAACGTGGCTTTGTTGGTCCCTTTGCCTCAAGTTATCTTCCAGGCAAAGCTCTGGGCTTTTGATTGAGATCCTAACTGCAACTAAGCAATAACCTTTAGAGACTAATATTTTGGCTTATAGGTTGAATTATTGCTATAAGCAGTAAGTAATATTTACGAAAGGGAAATTCCACTGAGCATGTTCTGTGATTTAGGTTGATGTCCATTTGTAACTTAAATTTCCCTTTTTCCTTGAGCCTTCCAAACCCAGAAGCCACACCTGACCACTGAATAAGTGTAACATAAGAACCACAGCAGTTCAGTAAGCTGTTTGCTGAGCATTTCCTTGTACATTTTTATAATAAATGGGTATTTTACCCCAGCTTTGAAGTGGAAATGAATATAGTGTGGTGGGCTTTTTTCTGAGCTGCCAGCCCTGGAAACTATTGGTATATAGCTATTGACCAGAAGGTTTGCTTTTTGCTAGAAAATGTTAATTACTGTGTTGGGAGTATGCAGTCAGTGGAGGTAGGGCTTATTTTCAAGATGGCATGGGAGTGTTTGTTGCTTTTTCTGGTTTCCATGGTGGATGGACTGGAAGAGGGGGATACAGGTGTGGGACGGCCCTGTGATAGCAAAAGGCTTGGGCAGCGGAGGTTTTTGAAAAAAATTATTCAGATATCCTTGCATTGTGTATCAACCTGTAATACTCTCGCTTACTTGAAGAGACTCTTATGTACTTGAAGAGGATACCCAGCCTCGTCAGGGAAATGAAGCGTGGTGAGAGCAGCAAATACTTAAAACAAGAAATATTTGCAAAATTTGGTTTAATTTAAAACTAGGATTAATTTGCTGAAATCAAATTATGCCAGCTGCAGAGTGGTGGCATTCCTGTTGTGTCAAATGCTCCCTTTATAATAAATCATAAAGTAAATTTTGATTGGGTTGAATCACTTGAGAGTGCTTACTCCGTGTGTGCACTTTGAGACTGGGATTTGGCTGCATCTTTTGGACGTGGTCAGGCCTCAGTTTGGGAAGGGAGATAACCCAAGTTACTGCAAGCCAGCTCCTGTTCCTCTGGAGACATTTTTCACTTTGTAAGTTGGGACAGCTGAAGTTGGCAGGACTCTCTAACCTGAATTCCCTTTCTCAGTCTCTGCCCCACCACAGTCTGGCTTATGCTGCAGCAGCTTGTACTCTGGGACTGTCGGAGGGCACAGCAACCACTGGGCTCTTCACTGCTGCTCACAAATGCCTCAGGTGCTGGAGTCTGCTGTCTCCTGGAGTATTCCAAAATCCATGAGCCACAGCTGATCACCAACAATACCTGGTAGCACTGGTACTACGGGAAGACAAAGGTGGCTGTGCCAGTCACAGCTCCTATCCCATTTCTTACTGTTCAAGCAACAGAAATATGCCAGTGACGTGGGAGGAAGCACATTACTTGAGAGTATTTGTCCTGCCTTCCCATAAGAGATTCTGTAATAGAAATAACAAGCCTGAAGCCCGCAGTGGCCAGCCTGTCTTCAGCAGCTTGGCATGTTCACAGTCATTTTTCTGAGGGCAGTAGTGACTAAACATTTCAAAACCCCAACCACTGTCCTTGATGCTGTTTCTCCTGCTCAGAAGAGCTTTCTAAAATACAGAGTCCAAGAATTGCAGGGGTAGGCTGACAAAAAATAAAGCTCTTATAGCAGGCGGTGCCACCTGCGTACAATCTGCTCTTGTGATGAGTGCAGAGCACGACTGTGACTCACATCCCCGTGGCTGGGGGAGTGAGAGCAGGGGTGCTGGCTTGAGTCGGGGCTGTGTCATGGGCGGTTGGTGGTGTTAACATCGGTGCTCCCACAAGACACTTGAACTACTCCCAGTATTTCTGCCTGTGCACACAGTCAGGTTTTTATCTGTGTACATGTACATGTGAATAAATTATATATGAGCATGCTGGCCAAGTACAGATATCTGCTGTGCCTGGTGGGCCATTTACCGACCACCTGCAAGTGCGGTGTGCAGGGCTGCCGTTGTGGATGAGTCTCTGATCTAAACACCAGTTGCTTTACGCAGAGCGGGTCAGGAGGGTGGTTCAGCTAAATCAGGTGGTTTGAAAGGCAGGTATATTCAGCTTGGAACAGATTTTTCTGCTTACTGAAAAAGGTAAAATCGTTGATACTGCACTTCTCACTGCTTCCAGAAATATGTACAGTATCCAAGTCCTAGGACCGGAGTGTGATGTATTGAATCCTGGTTTGTGTTTATGTAAGGAAGCTGAGTGACAGTTGAGTGGGGTTGTATAGATTTAGGTGTTTGAACTGAAACCCGAAAGCAACTGAATTTTATCAGGGTGTTATGGATTGGAGGACTGTGTCATCATGACTGCTCGTTACTTTGTTATCAAGCTGTGGATGTCATGGCCTTCTTAAGTGGTTATTTGTACAGTGAACGTCTTTAAAACTACCTAAGCTTGTGTTGTTTTGCATCAAACTCACAGAGCATCGGTGCAATCAGGTGATGGCACTGAGAAAAAGCTGACATGGTGAAGTCCATGGCAGACTGTTGCATTCAGAGTTGGAATTTCTTGAATCCCCGGATTCAAAGAAAATTCAGATGAAAGGAGACTGGGGACCGCAGAGTAGATCTGGGGAGTGTGCTGGGAGATGTCTTGCATGGATCCTGTCAAGGCAAACTCACTGAGTCTGGTGGAATTCTGCATAAGAGGACTACTAAGCTGTCCTCCAACTAACTTTAGCTTATGTTTGGGAAACACTAACTTAACAAATGGCTGGGAACACCAAATCATTATTTCTATTTATTTATTTATTAATGGCTTGACACTAGAGCAAATTTTTGCTATTTTAATCCAAACATTGGCTTGCTAATTTTAGGGTATTGTTTACTTGTGTTTGGTAGCAAAAGAAAGAATCATTTATCAGCCTCACATTTTCTGGTGTTTGAATTTAACTGTGAATATTTTCTTTCTTTCATTTTAATTCTCTGGAAACTCTATTCTGGAAACCAGGGCAAGTTGAAAATGTTTTTTTAACCAAATGTTTGATATGTAGCTTGCTTTTTGGTTTGCTTCAAGAGATTTTTGTGAATTATATAAGATTAGAATATTATTAATTGTAAAATATTATATCACAGATACTGTATCTGATAAGCTTGCTCATCTTCAGTATTGCATCCTTACAAAGGTCATGCAAATTGTTACAAGTAACAGGAAAGGACTGAAAGATAACCAAGCATATTAAGTTTATGTGGCAGTTTTGTTTTGAGGTTGCTTTGCCCCCTCAGGATTTTGCCTGAAGTGCCTTAGTGCCCATAGTTACATTGAAATAGACACAAACAGGTCTAATAGCTTACTTTTCCCTCTGATGAGGTGCTTGCATTTGGTGAAGTAGCGTGCTCTACCACCAAATGCTCTGAAACGTAATATTGTGCCAGAAGGTATAATAGTGTTTTAGCAACTGAGAGTGTATAAGAAATAAAACTGTTGTGAGAACAGTTATTCTCCAGTCAGACACCTCTTCTTTGTATCAAAACATTGGAATTTTTCTAATTCTGGAAGTAGAAATTTGGCAAACCCTTGCTCAGTGTTCGTTGCAGCTCACTTTGCTCTGTCTCACAGATAACTATGGGTATTAGATGTTTTTTGTAACATGTCAGTCACTGGAGTAACAGAGCAACACACCCAATCCCCAGAAAGGGAACCCAGAAAAATCTCTTATCTGAGCCTGCTTCACATAACATACAGTAACTGGCTCTGTTTTGTATCAAGGAGGTGAATAGCTATCTGTTCATCAAGAATTGGTGTCATGATGATTTAGAATGTCACAGGGAAAAAAACCCTCAGAACAGGTTCCTTTCTTCAGCACTACCCGACAGGATTGTTACTACACACCTCTGGATTGCTGGGTAGCTGGAAGGCATATACCAGGCATCTGATTTAAATAAGCAAATAAACCACTGTCAAGAAATAGTTCAAACTTTAATTCTATAATTACCAGCTTCCTTTTAATCAAACAGTTGAGGATTCACAAAATAGAAGTCCAGAGAATAAGCACGACAGAGGAACCTGAGCAAAAATTTCCTGCCTCACAAGGCAGAAGCCTACAGGGCTTTCTTCTCCATATGAGACAGTGGGAGCAACCTAGTGCCCAGCCCCTGGTCTGCAGGATCACACCAGGAATCTGGTAGCAAACCCAAAATCCCGAGTTTCGCAGAAAATCTGCATAACCATGTGCTGTGTCATATTTACTATAAACGTATTGCTAGTCCTTAACAGGTGGAGCGCTGGGATTGAGGTGGGGCAGAAGCCTGAGTAAGGACCCTGGCATTCACGCAGCACGTTTCTGGCCAGTGGAGTGCTGGGCAGGGAACATCACAACTCAAACAACCAGCTGCAGAGTCCCAGGCAGAGCAGCCATGGGCATTTGCAGTTGTATCCAAACTTTACCTCTGGAGGAATGTAAGGAGAGAGGGGCGCAGGCAGAGCTCAGGCAGGTGTTGGTGCTCACCGCAGTGCAGTTCAGCGAGGCTTGGGATGGCGAAGGAGCTCCTTGTGATGGGTGGTAGAACCAACCAAGGAGTGGCCTCTTCCTCAGTGGACATTCAGGTTGTGGTTTATGTTCATTTTTCTCATAGTCTTGTCTTTCCAGATTCATACCTAGAAAACTGATCTGAGTTACTCTCTGCATTTTTTCCACTGTGAAGCCTGTCAAGTCCTGGAGGGGCCGGTGGAGGGAGGAGAAAGCAGAGAAGGGCACGTGCAGGGTTTCTGCATCAGCAGAGCCACGACACAAAGGAGGGAGTGTGGCGCCGTGTGTGCTGCAGCCATCTCAGTGTCCCCAAGAAGACTTGGGGGAGGCTCTTGCCACTCTGCGCTGCCTTCAGGGAGGTTGTCTGGGGACAGTATTCCCAGGGGTTAGAGCTGAGCTTCCTATTCCAGCTTGCCGTGCTGAGGCCAAGGCTACTCCTCAAACCATGCCAACCGTGGAGCATGGCAATGTACTACATCATTTTAAAGTCTAATCTATGCAAAAAAGCCCACATTTGAAAAATAATGGCATCAGCCGTTCTGTGACATGGTAAGCACTATGTAAAATCAGACTGCGGCAGAAGACAGGCTGCTGAATTCCTAGCCCAAGTTACCTGCAAGCAGTAATATCATCAAACAAGCTTAAAAAAACAGATTTAATCTAGCAAAGTGGTTCCTATTTTTGCATGCAAATCTATGGTCAGTGTTACCAAAGGAAAATCTAAAACAGTAAATGGAAGTTCTAGGTAGTGCTGAAAGATGCCCCCCCACCCCCAGCTGCTACAGTAGCTAAACTGGTTGTGGATGGGGGAGGTCTCCATTTCTACTCCAGGGCTGCTTTGTTCTTCTGACTTCTCTCTAGGCAAACGCATCCTCCCTACATTTATTAAAGATAGAAACCCTTTCCTCGCTCTGACTTGTATTCTTTCTGCACTTATTTTCTGAATCTTTTAAATCACATAAATGCAGTTTTAGTAGCACTGACAATTTCTGCCGTGTGTGGCTCTTTGCTTGTACAGTTCCCGTTGCTGCTCTTTCAGGATGAGCTTATTTGGGGAGGTTACAGCATCCTTCAGATTACTGCTATACTTTCTATAGTTTTGTGAAGTATTTTCTGTACATGTCTCCCCAGCACCTAATCAAACTTTAACTTGCCTTCAGTTTTTCATGGTCATCACATAAAAAGTAGTAATAATATAGGTGACATTTTTGGTATTTATATGATTTGTAGAAGAATATGTCTTCCCTTACCCTCCCACTTACCATTTTTCTATTATCACAGGGTTTAATATAGTCCCATGGTTGCCTGACTGTCCTGTATTATACTTGTGTATGACGCTTGAGTCAATTAAAATATCACTTTGTTCAGTGCTCTTAATTAAATTTATAGCATAATCATTAGCAGTTGTTTTTGCTGTTATTGTCATTATTAATTCTCTTGATTACAAGTTTCAGTGGTAACAATTTACACCAAGGATTCCTAGGTTTAAGCATTAGTAGAAGGAAGAAATACTTACTTGAACATAAAAGTGTTTTAGTACCAATTTGGAGATTTTAATGCTTGGATGGTGGTTTGGGAGTCAATCATTTCACTCAGTTTATGACTTTGGTTTACATGGTAATTTTCATCACTTACGGAAAGTAATAATGCCAATTGCCTCAAAATGAATCTGTATTTGTATCCGCTTCCAATGCATGTATTTGTAGTCGGTAAGCAATTAAATGTTTTTAGGCAGATGCTTTAAAATAGAATAAAGGCAAGCCCTCTGCTTCCCACCCTCCTTGCAAAGCGTCCTTTAAAGAGGGGCGCACTTTCATCCTTATAAAATGCAAGTGTATCCCTTCATTGGAGGGTTGTGTATGTATATATACATCCTCATCACCTGTGTTAAACTGGGAAGTACATGGTACGTTCCAGGGGATCCCCTGCAAGTACCAGTTCCTGCACATCTTTTCACTGTCCCTATTCTTTCGTAGTTTAGCACAATTCCAAAATGTGCTCCAAACTCAAAAAAAGTATGAGGGAGTGTAGAGGAATGGAGGCAGTGGGTTGATTAACATTGATAACATGCAGCTGTGGCCTCGCCTCGAAGGCAGTGGGTTGATTGACATGGACGATGTGCTGCTGTAGCTCGTTCAGCTAAGTGGTTAAATAGCACTGAGGAGGGTGGGAGAGGTTGTTGGATGGAGGAGCAGCAGTGTGGTCTGACCTCTGGAGGAATGAGAAACAGTATGGGGAGTAGAACCTGACTGATAGTAAAGCCTTGTTGCAGCCTGCAAGTTTGTTTGTGCTGCAACAACTGGTGCCCTGTGTGAGGCTGACTGAGTTGGACTCCAAGTACAACTGGTGCCCAGTGTAGCTGAGACAATCAGGAGAGCCTGCAATCCATAACACACCATGAGAGGTGACCCATTGACAACTAATCGATATGGGTGTATTGCAATACTTGTTGTCCATCTTAACTCAGATTGCAACTAGGGAGCTCTATTTTCCTCTCTCTTCTAGCAGGACAATCACACAATGAGCAATATTACAAACATGTATAAATATTGTACTGGACTGAATTACCTTTTTTTTGCTTAGTAGACAGGTTACCAGCATAGCCACTTTCCAAAAAGCCCCCTTTTTGGGGCCTGGCTTGGCCTTAGCTTGGCTACTTGCCACTTGAGGCCACCCTCTGGCTAGATAATTCTCAGCTTTGTGGGCACATCCTATTCCAGCGCTTAACCCTCATCCCAGGGTGGAAAAATACAGTAACTGGCAAGACCATTATTGTGGTCCTAAAGACACTATACCAGAGTAGTGCAGGCTATTAGTGTAGCAGCTCCCATCTTGTCATGGAAGGCTAATTAAACTTCATAAACACAGCAGTGTCAGATGAAAAGTACACAGTGGATCCAAGTACTGTCTCCTTGTTAGGAAGATACGTATTTGGTAAAGTGCTATGTGATGTTTGAGGTTATCATGGGGGATTTAATTCCCAGTTTAAACTTGAAACAAATTAGTGGAGCAGTATGTGCTTCCTAATACTGCAGTAAGTTGTAAATCAAGAAGCATAAGTAATCGAGAGCAAGAAAATGCTGGTGTTGGTACCTTTAAAATGTGTCGTGTTCTGTGAGAGAGGAATTGGATCAAGTTTAGCCTGCCCTCCAGTCACAGAAAAATACAACATTGTTAATTAGCTCTTTCAGTTTCAAGAGGTGAAAACAGAAGGTGTCCTCTGGCAATGAAAATCACATTGTACTTTTCAGGATTGCATTTTAGATGTTGTAAGGGTAAAGGTGGCTGTGCTCATTACTGATTATCGGTACTTCATGGTTCTTGGTTGGCTACTTATAGACATCATCTTTAGGAAAGCTGCTGGAAAGCAACTGCTCAGGTGAAATTTATGTGGGTAAGTGAGGCCACCCGGTTTCTGGGTGTGGGTACGACTGGGTATTTACTCCTTTCCGCTCAGTGCCCTTGCTTTTCTTAGGCATGCTCTGTGCATGAGCTGTTGTTGGGAGCTGTGTTTCTTGGGATCTCAGTGGTCTGGATGTATGTGCAGGTGAGACAATACTGGTTTCAGTTCAAGAACTGCGTTTCGAACTTTGTATTTTATAAATTATAGTTACTATATTGGAGCTGTAGCTTACTAAATCTAAAATGAGTTTTAACAAACAAAAGGTAAGCTTGAGCAAAGGCTGCCTACCAGAAGTATGTGAGAAAGGACTGGTGAATGTTCCTGTTAGTGTAGGCTGATTTTAACAGTCAGGAAAACTGTCTTTGCTGTAAAAAGCTCTTGACTTGCCAGGAAATATATTTGCAAAGTAGCAAAATAGAGTCCGTTTTATTTGGTAATATGTGAGTGGTGCTATCATATGTATGTACAGTATTATACAAAACATAAAATAGATATTATCTGTATTATTATTGCTATAATTTTTTTTTATTCATGCAATAGTCTTTTGAAATGAGAGAGCTGCTGCATGTGACAAAGTACAGGACCAACTATGGAGAGGATATGAAAGGAGAAGGAAAAAGGTTGTAGAACTAAGACAACGTTGGTGCAGCTGTCTGGCAATTCAGATAGTAGCACAGTTGTCAGTGTTTGAAATTATGTGCCTTTGAGAGTAAGGCTGAACTTCCCTTAGCCAGAAAGCCAGCTGTGGGAAACTGGGGATTGCAGAAGTGCCTGTTGCATGTCTTAAAGATTTTTGCCATTCAAATCAAAAGATGGTGGTGACTGTTGAGTTTCGCTGGGGAGATAAATACAACTGCACTTTTGTGGTAGTAAAACATTTTGGTTTTTCTGTCTATGAATATAATAACTGATTTCAGTAATTCTGAGTAGAAAACCAGTTATTATATGAGTGGATCTTGGCTCCTTTGAGCCCTTGGTTTTTCCCAACAGCCTGAATTGGAACATCTCCTTGCAGTTTTACTTACAGGGATATATGTATTTACTACAAGGGAGATAATTGAAATGCCTGACAAGCAAGAGAATGGGGGACATTTGTAGTTTCTGAAATCCAGCTGCATGCAATGTGGCCATGAGAGTATTTTCACTAGATCATGTCCACTCCCTGTTAAACTGCCCTCAGTGCTGACAACAGGTGTCAGCAGCAGATTGATTATCTTCAAGAGGAAACAGCTGAAGGGTTTTTGACAGAGATGACATTAGGGAAGCCAGCAAATACTTCTGCTCCTCATATGAAGTCTATACAAGCTAATGTTACTGGTGCCCACATCTCAAGGAGGACATAGTGGAGTTCAAGAACATACGGAGAAGGGCAACTCAAATCATCAAGGATGTAGAGCAGCCATCTTATGAGGAGATGCTGAGATTCTTCAGTGGAGAGAAAACTGAAGGAGGGTTGATCATTGTTTATGGAGTCATGAAGGCAGCGGATAAAGTGAGTTCAGAGTTACTATTCAGATCCACACTGGTCTGACTCAGTGGAGGATTCCTCTGACTCAATGCACTCTTTTTCATGTGGTTCAGCTACCTCTGTCACTCTGTGAATTATCTATTGAGTGCTGATATCCTCAGGGGGAATGGATACAGGTACGCTTTTCTTCAAAGAGTGTGTGAAACTTTGCTGTGGGCAGTCCAACAGGAAAGACATGGTGTGTGGTGGAGTGAATCTAACTTATGGAGAAGCCAATAACTCTCTCCCACAGAATGAGATGCTATAAGAAAAAAGCCATTTTTGAGTTTCCTGATGTCTTTCAAGTGTGTTCACTTGTCCACAAAGTCATCATTGTCCTTTCTAAATGAGTTCCACAACCCTAGACAGTGCAGGAGTTTCTTAATCAGTTGACATTGTAATTGTCCTAGGGTAATCTGTTTTCACATGCAAATTCAGTTCAAGATGCTGAAAAGGGATTAATGTAGGCTGCCAGAAAACTCATGGGAAACCTACTGTAGCTTTTCCAAAACACTTAAGCAGAAAAAATTCTCAGGCAGTGGGGGAGAAACTCCTACTTGCAATTTTTTGTGCCAGAAAACCCTGTATCAATGGCAACAACCCCCACCCCCCCAACCAATATATACAGTGTGAAAGCAGTACGAATATGCTACCAAACAGATATATGTGTGTATATATATCAAAAAAATTAAGATAGCCAAGTTGTGGATTGGGTCCTTACATGTCTTCCTTTCAGGTGTTCTTCATTATTGTGTGTACTGTTAACATTGGATTATATGGTATAATAGAGGACAGGCACAATGTGAATGAAGTAGTGAGGCTGGAAAATATAAATTGGGTAGACTAGACTGTACAAACACAGTACACTTAATATATTTGTCCTTTAAAAATGAATTCAATGTATGTAGACTGAAATGTCCGTATATCCATGATAGACCATGAGGCAACTAAGAAGTATCTTTCTAAGTTGTTGGAGCAGAAGCAGGCATGCTACAGCCTCAGCAAAGAGTGCTGCAGCTTAAAAGCAGGGAGCTCTCACCACTGTGTGTGCACATGAGTAGCACTGCTGCTGCTGGGTGGCAGCCAGAATGTGCAGTGCCTGGGTTCCCTCTGCTGGTTCAGTGTAAGACCCTCCCCAGTTAGCTTGCATGGTGGGGTGGTGTTATTCCTGAAAGACTAAATTAATATCATAGAATGGTTTGGGTTGCAGGGGACCTTAAAGATCGTCTAGTTCCACACACACCCGCCATGGGCAGGGACACCTTCCACCAGACCAGGTTGTTCACAGCCCCGTCCAGCCTGGCCTTGAACACTGCCAGGGATGGGGCATCCACAGCTTCTCCAGGTGACCTGTTCCAAAATTTCCTTTGTGGTTACATTTTATGAGCTTATGTAGTTATCACATCAGCAAAGTATCCCTCTTTGAAAGGGCAGTAAACATACACGTAACTCCCAAAAGAAGTGATTCAGAACATAAGCAGGTGCTTCATGTTAAATGCACACTTACATGCTCTACTTAATAGGAATGGTGTAGGTGTATGCTTCCATGCCTTTCTGAGTGAGTACCTTAACTATCTAGTGGCAAAGTCCTCATTAAACAGGTTGTACTCCCAACACTTACCAAACCATTACCTTGGTATCTGTCACCATCTGTAATATCATTGTACAGCCATGAGAATGGCACTTTTAGGCATAATGTGAAGGCACTAACAGTCTTTAGTTTCTCTAGCCTTTTTTGAAGACTTCATGAATGAAGTGTAAAAGTAAGGATCAACTCTGGTTTTAAAGCGGAATCAAATCAAATAGCTCTGAAGCTATGGACTTGCTTTTTAACTTCCTTGCTTTTCTCATAGCGGCGGGCAGGTGATTCGCTCTCCTTGGCTTGGGTTTTTTTTTTCATTTGTCAAAGTAGCTTTATGAACTTACCTGAGTGGTGGAAGGCATACCTTAGTTATGAAGTCACGTGAAATTATCAGCTGTAACATTATTGCATTACAACAGGGTAGCTGGAGCAAGGGTGATGCTTGCTCTGTCAAGATGTTGTTCTGCGGTCAGTGGAAAGGAGTTCTTCTTAAAAAAAAAAAAAATCTCTTAAGCTCGAGTACCCACTAAAATGTCCAGGAGCCACAATTAATGCATAGGAATAGATTTAGAAGGAGTATCTTTGCAATTGCCTAGTCCTTGCACTTTTCTGTAGACAGTGCTATTGACCGGTGTTTTAGGGAAGGTGCAGGAGCAGGTGGCTTTCTGGTCTGACCAGCACTGCTGTTTTCATGTTCTTGCATTTTGTGTTGTACTGTTTAAAAGGGAGGAGGAGTCATCCATGAGTTCCCCTTCCTCATCTATGTCTGAAATAGAGAAGATCTCGTGGGCTGTGGCAGTGTGGCAGTCTCCTGTACCCCCTGGGAGGGAGGAGGCTGTGCTGGGCTCACACTGCCCTGTGGCCAGCCCCACCTGCTGCGGGTCCCCAGATGCTTAAATGTTGCACAGCAGCATTTGATCTGATCCCTCTATGGCCTCTGGTCTCTGTGCTTGCCCCTTTCTTCTTCTGCAGGAAATAGTTACGTGGAAATTATAACCTGGTCCCTCTTATCACTTACATGGTTGCCTTTCTTCTAGAAGAATTAGACTGAATAACATATGGATATATTTATGGCCTGATCTCCAGTTTTGAAAGGTCCCAGCTCCTTTTTAGAGCTGTTCCAGAGCAGAGTGACATTGTTCCCAAGCCATGCTTTGCTGTGCTCACCTGAAAAATGGGTACCATTTCCATCAAAATGCTCTTCAGTTAAGTGTTGGCAAGTATCGCAACTCAAAAATAACTGTGTTAATTTCTCATGGCTTGTGGTATAGCTGTAAAAATTTTTCTGTAGTTCAGCCTGCTGTGTGGAAGATCCAGTGCATAATTCCATTGGAAAGTCTCTGAAACTGTATAGTCCATACATAGACTTTTACCAGATGTCTGCCTCCTAGTGTATGTTCCACCCGAAGTCCTAACAGTAACTTCTCTTTGCATCCCCACAAAGTCAGAGCAGGATTTTGTGGTGACTACCAAGAACTGTGAAATATGAATAGCATATAATTTGGAGCTGAAGAAACTTGCTTTTCTGTTGCTTCTAGCTTAGACCAGAGTTTGTTGTCGCTGGAGAACTGCACAGTGCAGAAGTTTTGTGTTTCTCCCTCAAGCTCTCCTGTTGTGATGTCTGGTCTCACTTTAGGTGGGCAGTGTGTGTGGGCTGGTGCTGTGCCCTGGTGGGTCGTCCATCACCTGGGAAGTGGAAGTTCTCATCAGTGTAGCAGCCCTGTCTCACTTCGCCCTGGTATCTTTAAGCTTAAACTGGGACTATTGGGAAGAAAATGGTACAAGCAGATGAGTTGCCAGCCAGAAAATTATTTGCTGTTACAGTTATGCTTACTACAGTTATACTTCATCTTACAGAAGAAGTTGCTAGTTACTTTTGCATTGCCTGGTTTTTTTATTTGGGGAAAAAACATGTGCAGTGGTACAGTGATGTGATGAAAATAAAAGGTAATTTCTTAATCTTATTCTCATACCAAATTCAACTTGACATTTTGAGTTTGCTCCCTTGTTTTGAAGGACTAGAAAATATTTTAGAGTTCTTTGAAGGGATTACGCAGGAGGTAGACCAGTATCTGTTCCCAATTTACCCAGCAGAATAAGTCTTCCAGTTGTAAAGAACTGAAAATCTTCTTAAAATTTTTTTTTTTTTTTGAAAACAAGGGATGATAGAGCTTTGTCTTTTGCAGAACTAGAGTTTGGAAGCATTTTGTCTGATTCATCGCTGCTTTAGGCTTTTCCAAATCTGAACTAATTCCAATAAAACCAACAGGATTCGATCAACAAGAAACAGTATGCATATGCTGCTAAATCAGTTCTAGTGATACTTAATCGGTACAGAAACAGTGGACATGGGGGATTGTCTACAGTACGTAATGGAGCAAGGACCGGGCATCCACCCACAGGCGGGGAGCTGAGGCAGCAGTAGTGCTGCACCGCTTACTACTGTTCAGCAGGACATAGTGCCACAGGTGCATGCACAGCTGACTTCGGATAAAAATTCCAGAAATCTTAGTGTAGAATAAGCCTAGGTATCCCTGTTGTCACTTGGTGCATGTGCCCTGGGTTTTACCTTATCTGTGCTGATAGAAGTTTGGAGTAGTTTCATGAAGTTCATAAAATACTAGGGATGTGGTATGAATATGGTCAGAATCATTCCTACTATTTCAGCAGCTTTCTGAAATGCGGTACCAGCTAAGTCTAATGAGAACAGTGCAGATTGTATGAGGAGCTTTCTCTGCTGGGTACTTTTTTTAACATGTTGAGCTCCAGAGGAAAAATATATTGATTCAAAGCGCAATAACTCAGATAATGGATTTTTTTTTTTAATATAGAAACTATATTTGGAAGAATTTTCAGTAGTTGTGTAAGTTTCCCTACAAATTCCAAACTGAAGAAGAGCTGATGGAAAGTTTTGTCTGAAGTGCATTGTGAGAAGATAAGCTTTTGATAAAAGAAACTTCACTCTGCTAAAAGGTGACAATGGTAAAAAGAATGACCTCATTTCAGAAACTTGGAAGAAAGAGCCTTAAAATGCCAGCTGTCCCCAAGAGATGTGATCTGGGAGCTTTGATGGGTAAAGAAGGAATTCTTAGAAGTGCACGCTCTCCAGAAAGTAAAAAAAAACCCCTAAATGTTTCTCTCAAAGGTTTCAGTATTGGCAGACTTCTAAAGTTCTCTGCTGTCTTGGACTGTGCTCAGCTGCCAGTTCTGCACGTTTTTTTCAGAAAAGGCACCTGGATTTAAATGGAAAAGCTTCCTAGATAACCGAAGAGGAAGGAACTTTGAACTTTAGCTTCCCAAAAATGTGCATTAGGGTTGCAACTGAAAAAAAATTGATGGCATTTTATGCTATGTTTAGAAAAATGAGGATGATGGAAGGGACTTGCATCAATCATTGTACTTGTCTCTTCCTGAATTTGAAAGGTCACCAGGGGTTTTACCTCAGTGTTTCAAATTAAAATCTGCTTTAAATGCATTTTAGGAGGATGGTTGGGTGCTGGAATCTATTGGAAAAAGCATATTCTCCTCCTTCTAGGCAAGAAATAATATGTTAATAGTAATAGTTTTTCTTCCATCATTTTCCAAGATTGCCTTCTGTTTATGGAAGGAACTAGGAAACAGCTCAAGTATTGTCTTTCTGTTCGTTTAAGGAGTTGAAAATGCACACTTTTAGCCATCCCACTAAAAATGGATAGAAGATAAAATGGTCAGATGCGTTTTTGGAGCCAGATGTGAACTTGGGTTCAGATCAGTTTATGATAATGCTCAAAAGCTTTTTTTGAGCAAGCCATGGTAGTGCCCAGAGTTGATCCCTGGGAGTTTAAGCATGATTCCTGGGCCTGTACTAAATTTAACTTTATACTTTCTTCACTGTCCTTCTGCATCCATGTAATAGCAGCCATTGAACAGGGTTCCACTATCTACAAAGGTCCCATATACATCTTGTTCTGGGGCAAGGCTTTGAAGTGGCTGTGAATTGTTTTCATATGTTCTCCTATCCTCTTTGCAATTGTAATGTTACCCTGCAATTTATCATTCCTTATATGACAACCTTGCAGAATTGGGTCCCAAGTTATCTACAGTAAAAAAAAACCAACAACTATATATATATCTTAAGTTAATGCTATTGTATTATCTCCTTGTACCTAACACAGGAAATTTTTCCTAATTTTGGTTAGGATGCAAGCAAAAGTTGGGTATTCATGAGAACTTTTCCCCAAACCCTCTCACTTCAGTCACTCAGATCAGTGTCTGGAGCGGGACTGGAGAACACCAGAACCTTAGCATCGCACCATGAAAATAGACTAAGGTAATTTGAACAAATTATTCTTGGGTTTTTTTCTAGGAATTTCATCACTACTTATAGCTTTGACTTATCCACGCAAAACTTCTGACAGTTTGTGTGACGTGGTGCTAGTAAACAGCCTGGAACAACTCTATCCAAGTATATGTTCTCTGCCATGCCTGGGTGTGTTTTTCTCTGCAAAACTAAAGCAATAACTTTACAGGTTGGCTCAAAATTTAGGCAATAACTGTGGATAGTTACACTATGTTGGAATCAAAGTCTTGGTCTCAGAGCTTTAGATTATTGTGCAAATGATGGAATACTGTTACTGTGGTTAATAAGAGTCTCTTGCCATCTGTGTGATGATATTGCCATAAAGGAAAAAACAGGTGTATTTTTCTGCCCTACTTTCATCTAATATATTATTCATATTATGTTTGAGAAATAAAATTAATTCTCCAGGGGATGTTTCCTGTATGATTTTTATCTGTTAACTGTTATGGAAATCTGATAAACTTTCAGGATCCTTGTGAATTTAAATTCTTCCACTTTTTCCTCTACAGAAAATATTTGCAAAAAGTAGATCTGTAGTCAGAGTTTGGGCATGGAGATACTCTTGTGGGAGCAGTTCCCATACTTTCCAGGTTTAAATTTTCTGCTACATCAGCCCTGGTACCATTCCTCTCTAAGTCAGCTTGTTGAGGTACGTTTTGCTGTGCACAAAGACACTGCAAGCAGGCTATTTACAATGTTAAAGCATAAAGCCATTGTTTATTGGGCGATATACAAGGTAGATGGATAGAGCTTGGGAGCTATTGGGTGAAGCAGTCCTAGTAAAGCATGCAATGAGCTAGGCAGTTGTCAGCAAGTAGGGACAGGATGGGCTTTGCAGCCCCCTGGAAGGGGCTGGTCCTCTGTGGTCGTCTGCATTGCTCAGTTGTGGTCTTTCAACTTCACATTCTTCCTGAAGACCTTGATGTCTTTTCATCTCTGTGCTTTTCCTGCTGAGCTCTTGGATGTTAAATGTCTCCATCTCCACAATCTTACCTCTGCCTGCAGTTGCATCGTTTTTACCATGCATGCCCCTGTTCTGTAGTTTCTCACAACTTAGCAGTTCACCTGTAAGGCCCTGCCTGACTTGTTGCAGAAGGCAGCAGATGTGTAGAGGATGAGGGTTAATGGGCAGAGGGAAAAGACAAGGCAGTGGTAGTCCATGTAGCTGCTTTCTGCCTCTGCCACAGAGGTCCTGCATGGCAGCAAGCAAATTGCTTGAAACAAATGGTCATTAGCTGTATTCTCTTTGTTTTCTCTAATTTCTTAATTTCTGAAAGGCTGACTTTGCAGCCTGAGTGTAACTTTAACCTTTTCCATGCCCTGCACAGGACATGCCTACAAGGCAAGGCACTTGGTCCTATTGCAAAAAGGTGTGGATTAAAGAAGAAAAACTCTAGCCTAACCACTGGGCTGGGGGCACGAATCATAAATGGAAGTTAGCCAGTACTGCCTCGGTTCAAGAAAATGTAGTCTTAGAAAAACTTGATTTTAATGTTGTTTATGTCATACTTATTCATTTAGCAGAGATGATGGTTTTTAGCTGTGCCATAGCTATAAATAATATTTTAATGTGAGGTGAAACAAAACCTGCATGTAAATAGCTTTAATCAGCAGGCTGTGAATGAACTCGGGTTAAGTGTATGTTAAAAATGGGGGAGGCAGAAACCAGAACATTTTTCTACCAATTTTCTGTTAATAATTCATAGAAACTCAGCCTTTTCCAACTATCTCTTTTTTGCTTCTTTTCTAGTAAAAAAAAAAAAAAGAAAGTAGAAGTGATAAAAAGATTCTGAGAATTCTTTTGTGCAAATTAGTGTCCTACATAAGATTTGTCTTAATTTGTAAGATTTTGCTGTATTTGTAACACCTATTTCTCTTCCTGTTTTGGAGAAAGATAAGAGCAACTGTTTGTAAAATCCTATGGTCAAGAAGTGCTTTTTTTCATCCTGTAGGATGAAAAAATCATGTTACTCCTTGAAGCATGAGATTTGATTGACTTGTCCCGTTGTGCAATATTGCATAGCTGCAAATTTCATGGATTAGAGGTGCTCACTTTCTAGAGTGCTTGAGTGTAGCTTAATATCTCCTGCTAGTGACTTGGAGCACTACTGAGTCCTGGCATTGTGACGCACTGATGCTGGAGGGACACGGCCATGATGTTTTGAGCATGCATAGCAGCTCTTGGATCATCACAAAGGACAATGCTACAACACTTTGTAGGTTGTATGACAACCACTGCTGCCTGTTTCCACAAGCTACTGAGTGGAGATCTTCTCTGATCTCTGGCCCTCCTTTGTTGACTACTGAAGGGGCTTTTCCCTTCCCTTCTTTCCTCTAATTTCTTGTAGGATTTCTTTTTTTCCCTCAAAAAAGAGGAGCAAGAAGCATCTTTGCGGCTTCTAAGAAGCTGTTTCCTGTGTAGTCTTGAATTATACCATGGAGTGCTCTTTCAATCAATCCTTTGTGTATTATGGTGTATTATGTCTAACATTTAAACAGGTTCACCTACCAAATGCATAGGCTTCAGGAGAGCCTACTATGATTGCTCATCACTGTCACATAGAACTACATCATCTCCAGATGTAGCAACCTGCTATATTGAATTCACCAGCTTCAAGAAAACCAAATTGTGTTTTATAGAATAAGATGCCCACTGCCCTATTTATATGTGAATAGAGTAAGATTGTACTTGTCCCAAAAAAGGTTACAGCTCAAATTAAAAAAAAAAAAAAACCACAACAACAAACAAACCCAAACAACAAAATGTACATTTAAAAACAAGACAGTAGGATGAGAGGAAGTCATGGAGAAATACAGTAATAATTTACTTTAAGGATTTTATCTCTTGATTCTGTTGTAAATGTTTGTTTTTCCAAGCAGTCCCTTCTCCTCATGTGAAAGAGGAGGAAGGGCGTGATGAGTCTTTTCTGCCCCCTGTCAAGTGGGAGGAAATGAAGTTCATTCTAACAATATGCCTTCTCAGGTTGAATAATCTGTCTTGTCAGTCTGAGGCTATATAACTAGTGGTGCATCACAAAGCTGTATCTGGAGAGACCAAGAAACGCTTAATGGGCTACACTGGCTCAACACTGGCTCAATTGCCTTAAGGTGGTATTTATACCTCCCCCCCCCCCCCCCCCCCCCCCCCCCAGCTATGGCAAGCGTGGCTGGAGGCCCTGTGTGCTACCTACACAGTGAATGAATGGCTCTTGCTTTAGAGTTAACAGTTGCTAGTATTAACAGACACTGTGTCAGTATCAAGCATTTACCTACTTGTGACTGGTAGGTTTTTTAGGTATTGTTTTCCACTAAATGCAAGAGCTAGTGCAAGACTGCCACAAGCTTTCTGTGTTTTGGTGAGTTTTCATTTGTAATACTTGTTCCTTACTTGACAGTGATTCATCACTTTGCATCACCATCCTAAAAAGGTGTTAGTTAATAAGTGGCAGAGGATACTTCAGTCTCAGCTTTGCTTTCTAGTACAGATGCTGCAGAAACTGGCACGGCTGATGTGTTCTTATCCCTCCCTGCTGGTGTCTAGCCCTGTTCCCTTTCATCTGTCTCAAGTTATGAAGCAGTAAACTTTCTTGGAGTGATACATAGCAAGATCTGATTAACAAATATGGGTGTATAGGATGCTCTGCATCCTTCTGTTCTGGGTGTCCTGATGTCAAAGCACACCTTCACCTGGTGTTGCGAAAGACACATCTGTTAATGCCTGCTTATGCGTGAACTGTGTCTGTACCATACATGAGTTGTGTGAACCCGGCTGGACATTGCTCACTGGCATTCAAAGCCAGTGTCTGTTATCTGTGCAGGACAGCGTGGTACCCATCAACTCTGTGCCCCAGCTTTGGAAATCCTAAGGCCAAGTCTGATGGCAAACCATTTTCTAAGCTCCAGTAGGTTCATATGGGCAGGGAAATACTTTTTCTTGAAGAGGCAGAGAGCAAACTATGGCCCTCCTACGTGAAAACAGAGCACAAAAAGAGCCACAAGCATACCTTCAATGTGGTTTCCTTTTCCCCTCAAAATGTGTTTCTTCTGTAGGGAGTGGTGGGCAATAAAGAAATAGTAGTGGCCTGTTTATTTGTTGGGTTTCTTTAGATATTTGGGGATGCCTAAGCTGATACTATCAATGATCACTTACCAGGATCATCCAGCAAGTTGTCAGCATTACAGTCTACAACTTGGATCTACGTTAGAAATAGAAAGGGAAGAATCCTGGGAAATCACAGGAAAATTCAAATAAACCCCGAACGTGTATTACTTTATAGAATTAGAAAGGCTATATCTGAAGGTCATTCAGCTAAAATAATCTTAGAGATTGCTAATGTGTAGTGTATGAGCTGTTTTATTCTAATGTGTGTTGCTAATTATCATGTTGTAGATAAAGCTTGTTGCAATCTTAGTGTCAAGCTGTCAGAGAAAGAGCAACCAAATTAGGCTAAACTGAGTGATGGCCATGCTGTAATCACCACTGAGGTACAGCTGGATTGCAGGCTTTTGAGTAACACTACAAATTGCTCTAAGTTCTTTCCTAAGCATGTGTAGCACTGCAAAATGCCAGCTAAAGGTCAATTGTACTGGAAAGACACAGAATTTATGCTGCCAAATGCATATCTTCTTGGAGCACGTCTAGCAGGCAAGCGTGTACATGGAGGGAAGAGTTAACAGATGCTATGGGCACTGGAGAAATATACTTGTTGTGTAGTCCTTTTTTACTGTAATTACAGCTGGGAAGACAATCTCCAGCAAGGCATTAAATTGGGTCAGCAGCTAAAAAGGCTTGAGAAGAGACATTGATGACAGCAAGTGGTATACATGCAGGAAATAAATGGCAGTGTGGTGCTGGGCGTGACAGGCTTTTTAATACTGTGAGGCTGCCATTAACATATAAGTAATAATACATTAGAGAAAATATGGTTATCATTAGATGATGAATAGTTCTCAGATGTTAAGGCTTTAGGCTCAGCAGACTGCTTCTAATCCTATGGGACTGATTACTCTGTAGTAGCCATATCATCTGGAATCATCTTGTATGGTAGCTATTATAAAATATCTTAGTTATTGCTTAAAAAGAAGCTACGTGGATGAGTGCTGTCATCATTAAAAGATTGCAAGTATAAGCTCTTCAGACACTTCCTTGTCCTCCCATCACCTCCTGCTAAGATTTTGCAGAGCCAAGCTGAATCCTGGTCTATGGTTAAAAATTAAACAAAAATCCTGTGTCAGGTGTTTGCATTCATGTGTGGGGCAGAGCAAAGCTGTCACTTCAGATTCATAGCGCATCATAACTGCGGGACTGGAGGATGTGACAAGTTAGCTATTTTAAAGGTGAGGAAGAGTCTACTGCCTTGGGGTTATCTTTCAGAGAAAAGAAGGTAAGATTTTGTCAGAGGTAGAAATTTGCAGGAGCCAAGGCAGATGGGGTTGCGCATAAGTCACCAGGACTGAGTGGAGTTTGCCTGTAGAGTCTTGATTCCTAATCAAAAAAATTAACAGTGCTATGCTGTTACAGACAGCTTGCCTCCAAATCAACATGTGGGAACAAAGGAAGTTTCAGCAGCTCTCTTAATGAGCTTGAGTGATTATTGGGACTGATGGTTCAGTATCTAGTCCCACACGACAACTCCTGCACCTGCTGTCCCTCACCTTGCTGAGAGCCTGACCTCCCACATCTTCTCGCTGGCTGCCTGCAGCCTTGCTCGAAACGATGGTGGTGGGATTCCAGGGCAGACCCGGCCACCTTTGCTGTTGCCAGCACTTGCCTTGCTTTCACCCTACCCTTTTCATTTGGTTACTTCTCAGTGGGGTCTTTTCTTCTGTGTGCTGCTGATGTGTGTCTAGGGCTCATTAGTAAATGTAAATTTTACTGATCAGTGGAAAAGATGGTCTGGGAGATCTTGGAGAATAATGGATCAGGAAGGAGCGTGCTGTGCAGAACAGCTTGGGCCTCTGCTGCGCCATTTGCTGTACTTCCCTCCATGGTTTATTTTTATTTAGGTGCAACAGTTAAAGGACTGTAATAATGTATTTTCTAATACCTCTCTGTATGGCTCTTGCAGCATCTGAAACTGAAGCCCACTGCAGGTTTTGCAAACACTACATGAATCCTGATTACTTGGAGAAGGAGGAGTTGCTTACACTGTTTAAATCAGCCCAGTTGCACAGATTCGGTTCCACAAACAGTTGCATTTGAGTGTTTGATGAATGTTATTTGTACAAATGTGACTAAGAGCTCTGAATCAGACATGGTGTAGGCAGCCTATGTGCAGAGCTTCCTTCACAGCTCTGCCAATGCATCTTAATCCTGATTTTTAGCAATTCCTTGTGCTATTTCAGTCTGACATCCTCTCCACCATGGTCATCACCAGGCACAAACAGATGCATACACATGTACAGCTCTGACAGAGTGCCTCCCTTGTGCCATGTTTTTATTCCGGCCCAGGCTTCCCAACTGATCTGCCAACATAACACAGATCTGATCTGCAGCACAGCTTATCATTCTGATAAGTAAATTGCTCTGATGTCCAGGTCTGCAATACTGTGGCAGAGGCCACAATGTAGATTAATGTGGAGAGGAAAAGGGGATATAACCTGGTCTTATTAGCCTAAATTGGCTTAAATGTAAATTTATCTTTTGAAGTTATTACAGAATTATAATCGGGAATGACAGGGCAGCGTACCTGTGATAAGAGGTGTCCAGGAAAAATGCAATGCTGAAGTTTATGCTGATAACAAACTGAAGCAGTATAGCACTCCTTGAATTGTGTACATACATGTTTTCTTTGTTATTTGATCAGTGACTGTAGCACTAAATATGGATAAGGGTAATATATTGACCATTTACAGGCAAAACAGTGCTGAGGAAGAGGAAGGTGCTGTTATACAGTCAAGAATAAACTTGGGGTGGTTTTATTCTTGTGCTCTGAAACTTGGTTGGTTTCTAGGGGCAGACGGAGGGATGACGCTGGTTGGTTGGTTGCTAGGGTTAGGCGGAGGGGCGACGCTGGTGGTTGGTTTTAATCTTGTGCTCTGAAACTTTAAGAGATCCCTGTTATGTAGTCATTGTTCAGTTGCTGTAACTGTAGGGCGAGAGAAATTCTGGTAGACCCAGCTGGCTTTCACCTGCCAGCAAGACTGTGGGCTGGCTTTAGGCTTTCCAAGTCTCACTGAGAAACACTGAGTGAAATTCCAGCAGAGAACAAGACCTTGATTTTTCTTTGCTTGGCTCTGGTGTACTGAATATTGCCAGTAGTAACAGATCCAACAAATACGCTTTCTTAGGTCACTGCTGCCACAGGAGAGTGAGCTTTTTTAATTGTCGATATTTTTATGGAAATGTGTATTGCCTTAAAAGGTACTTTTTTAACTCTACAATTTTTCATTAAGCTTGTAAGTACTTTAAATACATGCTATTGTCAAACAGACAAGAGTTTGATAGTAGGCTTTGTTTTGTTTTACACTTGAATACTTTGAGGTCTCGTTTAAAATAAGTATGCGATTTTCAGATTCTGCTTTGAATGAGGATTTCCTAGGTTATCTAGGTCTTGAATAAAATAAGAGTGTTCAGGGTGATATAATGCATATTTATTTCCCTTGCTCACTGTTGTAAATGAGTACTTTAGGTAAAAAAAATACCTGTTTTGACTGGAAAGATGAACAGATATGGAGTAGTGGTGATGAAAATAAAAAGGGGAAACTGATGCGTAACAAGAAGAAAATACAGCACCTTTTTCATCATCTGGGCTATCGGGGAAGTGATGTGACCAGCACATGGCAGTATTGCTATAATTGCTAATAAGTTGCATCTCAGAACCACGTCAAAGACTCTGCAATACTGCTAGACCCTTTAACACATGTATCCCTCACAAAATACACAGCTAAAGAAAACAAGCAGATCCTTTGAAATGGGGTCTCCAACTGAAATGCTTATTTATTTTTTTTTTAGAGCTGGCTTTTTTTATGAACTGGACGTATAGAAGACTTGTATTCAAAAGAAAAGTTTAGTAACTCAAAGGAAGTTCAGGTGGCTAGAGGTTCTAAAGGAGGCCGAGGCACTGAGGGCAGTGAGGCGTTTGCTTTTCCAATCGCTGTGCAGAAGGGACATTCCAGGAGGCAAGAAGATCCTAGACGTGTGTCATTGTTTTGTGTTTTTGTGAGTCTCGGTGGGCTTTCTCCTGAGGGAGAAGAGAGGTGAAGAGTCCCACACTGCAGACACACTTGCTCTGCTTTGATTTACCCAGACTTCCGAGGCTTGTAAGTTACTGAATTTGAGGTTTATGCTGCTTGGGAACCAAAGTTAACTGACTACTGTGTCTCACTGCTTACAGGCTGGCGTTTCCTAAGTCACCTGAACAGTAAGAGACATACTAAGGCAGGCTGAGAGAGCTGAGGTTGTTCAGCTCAGAGAAGGGAAGGCTGCAGGGAGACCTTAGAGCAGCCTTCCAGTACTAAAAGGGGGCCTGCAGGAAAGCTGGAGAGGGATTTTTTACAAGGGCATGTAGTGGTAGAACATGGGGGAATGGCTTTAAACTGAAAGAGGGCAGATTTAGATTAGATTTTAGGAAGAAATCCTTTACCATGAGGGTGGTGAGGCACTGGAACAGGCTGCCCAGAGAAGCTGTGGATGCCCCATTCCTGGAAGTGCTCAGGGCCAGGTTGGACAAGGCTTTGAGCAACCTGGTCTAGTGGAAGGTGTCCTGGCCCGTGGCAGGGGGATTAGAACTAGGTCACCTTTTAAGGTCCCTTCCAACTTAAACTGTTCTATGATTCTATACTAACAGCCGTACCTGTTTCAGTCTGATTGCAAGTGGCTGACAGCTTGAAAAGAGAGCTATGGGGTTAGCTGGTCAACTGGTATCCTTCTCAGAAGCACTTCTGAGTGCATTGCTGGAGGTCAGATCTTGAGGAGGAACAGAAGATACCAAAAGAAAAATTACTATTTGTAAATGTCTGCTGCAGCCTATGACAAGGTGAGAATGCTAGGGGTGAGCTTGAGGGGAACCTTGCTAAAGTGGCTTCAGATATAATTACTCTGGATGTTATCCTTTGTACAAGAGGCTGGAAAGCCTTCGCTGCATCCCTTCACTGCCCAGCATAATACCTTAAAGCTACTCTGAAATGGCATCTATGCCAAGGTATCAGTGTAAACTGCAGTGGAAGTATAGATTTGCTTCTGCAAACTGCTGGAGAGAACTTGCAAATCCTATCACACACACAGCTGGGGGCACCCATACCTTAAGCTGCTGCAGTGGTTCATTCAGCAAGTGTGAGTTGAATCACCATGTGTGTAAAACAGGCACCCTGTATAATCCTCCTGTCAACTTGCAGTCCCTGAAGCATGATGTTGTGCCCACTGCCATTTCTGAAGGGAGTCAGAACTACTGCAAATGATGAGCATGATTTCAAGAGCTGTGTGAGACTAATAGCAACCCTACGCTATCTGTGAATGTTCTCCTTGGCTCAGGGAAGATCAGGAGCCTGGAAATACTGAACTGCTGCTCAATATGGTGGGATGGAGACAGGGCAAGGAAATGCAACAGCTTTCCCTGCGAAGCATGGTGTTATGCTTAGGGCATCTTGCATCTTTCAGCTGGGACATTTCTTACATCAGAAATGCCATTTCTTGGAAGAGTCTGTCAAAGGAGCTGTGGAGAGCAAAGTCCTCCAGAGAGAAGAGCTGCACAGAGGACTTGGCTAGGCACCCTGCAAGAAACTGCAGAAGGGGTAGCATCAGCCCTTGGTGAGCTCCAGGTTTCTTCACTATTTCTGCCTCCAGAGTGCTCTTGTGAAAGCCTGATTTTGTGTGCAGCTGTACCTCATGACCTCCTAAGTAACAGCATGCGAAGACGGTATTTAGTTTTCATTAGCTAAGATAGTTGCTACTAATTAAGCAATGTAAAAAGCCTTCCAATTAGGTGCAAATTGAATTTTCCTTTTAAAGACTGCCATGAAGGTATGTTTCTAATTAAGGATACTTTGCTTGGCTAGGTAAGAGCCATTTTATTTGCTGTGTTTTTAAGGGAAGCTGTGTCAGTTTCCATTAGCTGTCCCACATGCATGGGGGAGTCCAGCTCAATTCATCCACATTAACCCATGCAGCAGGTTTGAACAGGGCTAAGAAGGCAGCACAGCACATCCTCGGTTACCCTGTGGCAAGAACTGGGGGCTGCCTTGCCCTTACCCAGAAACATGCATGCTTTTCTTTTTGTGAAGAGGCTGGAAACACTGGCAAAAGCCACCAGTCTTGAGCAGCTGCTGGAGCAGTGGTGGCCTGTCCTTCTCCCTGAGGCTGGCTGGGGTAAAGGAGGATCAGGGATGGTGAGAGCCCAGGGCCTCCTCCAGCTTTCGCTTGTTTGTTCGAGTGATGTTTGGGCATTTGATTTTAATTGTGTTAGGGAAGCATCTTTAAAATCCAAGAGAAGATGAGTAAGCAATTTACCTCTTCATCTCTGATTGCTGCCTGTGACTTAGAGCAAACGGTGGGTTAAATTCCCTGGCCTGTGTCTGAGTTAGTGGGGCTCTGTATCTTGCTTTCCCATAACCCCTCTCCCAGCTGTGAAGGTCACTATTTCTTACCTAGCTGGCAACAGGTTTGTAAGGCAACTGTCCTCTCCCATAATATTTTTATACTTATTTCTTAGTCTGTTAATTAGAGCAAAAATCCAAGGTTCATGTCAGTCACAATTCAGGATGTCCCTGGACTAAGTTTTAGTTGCTTTTGTATTTGTAGCTTGCTTATGCCTTAGTGATGATAACCCGATTTGTAAATGTGATTTAGCGCAATATAAGCAGCAGAAGTTTGTGCAAAACAGCATCCTGTAACTTGTGTAGTAACACATTGTTTTAAAAATTACACAGACAGATAAAGCTGAAAAGATGAAATATTGACTATTGCTAAATTTGTGTTTGTTTAAAAAGAGAAAAACATCTTGGTCGCACATTTTCACAATTCTTGAAATCCTTATTGAGAAAAAGAAAAACATGTAGAAGGGCTGCTGCTGGTTTAAGAGACCAGATTGTGACCTGACCCTGTGCAAGAAAACAGAGCGTAAGACTGATCCCTCAACAGCATGCATGAAGAGACAGACAGTGTCTGAAGTCCAGATGCTGCTTGGAGAGCCCCATTTGCCCTGCTTCAGAGGGCAAAGCAGGCCACAGGAGAGGGCTGGCAGGGGAGCTGTGGCTCTATCCCCACTTGACCTCAGCTACTGAGGCTGACTGGCTCAATAAACTGCAGGAAAGGGAGAGGTTTCTCATTTTGCTCTCCACAGGAGGAGATTCTGATAAAGAATTAACAGAGAAAGCAACAACAAGGATAGGAATGCAGGTATTGGAGACTAAGTGCAGGTTTTAAAAAATATTGGCCCAGATTTCTGTGAAGCAGGGTCTCTTCCAGTGCCCCCCCTAGGCAGCAGACTGCTCATCTCTGCCTACATCAGAGGATATAGAAGGATGTTTTATGCTAGTTTAGTTTGCAGCTCCTAAAGGACTCTAAAAAGACAGGTTTTTCTCATGGCTTTTTTCGTATGTCCTCTTAGGACAGAGCTACACAGCAACAAACCCCTGTTCACACATACATTGCTAAGACTTGTTTGTTTTGAGCTTAGCAACTAGAGCATGCCAAGAGCTGCCTTTAGCATCATTCAGATGAAGTAAATGCACTAGGCTATACATTGCATTTTTAAATGAGCAAAACATCATTAAAATAGTTTTAAATAACACAAGAGATCTGGGGAAGGCTGTAGTAAAGAAAAAGCCAAAAGCAATTCAGAGTAATATTACTTAATGGATAATTAATTTATGTATTTCCATGTGCAGAACATACAGCAATAGTTGTTGGCTCTGAAGTTCTCATTGGCCAAAGCATAGCTGTTGGCAGTGGCAACCAGTCTAGTTCAGTGGTTTTGTGTGAATGTATCCCCGTCTCCTACTCATCACAGATCCTTTAAACTGTTCTGTGCAGCTGGGCAGTACTCAACATACTCAAACTATCTACTTAATAGCTTCTCATTTTGTTAGCAATAAATTAATACAGAAGTGACCTGCAGTTTGCTGTATGCATAAGATCAATGTATGTAGTAACAGAGCTGGGAGGACTGAACAAACTACACGCACAACTCCAGTGGTATGAGTTGATGGTATGGTATTACACTGTAATAGAAATACTTGTAAACAAACTTTAAAAAATTTGTAAGTGCAGATTATCAGAAAATAATTGTTTGCAGCTGTGAACATAGAAAGATATGGAAAATCTGAGACTGTCGGTATTGAGTTATTTAATTAACAAAGGAATATTTTATGGTATTTTATAAAGAAAAACTTCATGGCCAAATTCCTATAGAACTCCCATGAACATGAAAACCCACACAGAATTAGAAAGAGAACCACTGAAAGATACTATATGATAACTGAGCACTTTAAAAACAGGGAGGAGCCCTTGCTTCTACTGAAGTTATTTGGAGATGTCAAAAATCTAGTGTCTTTCATCTAGATCAAAGAAAAATCTAAACTTTTTCTTTAATCTGCCATATGAAACAATGGCATGGGAAGTGGGGGGTAGGGGGGACGCCTGTATTTATGCTCTGTGAATGGGTATTTCAGCAGATATTTGGTAAAAATACAGACATGGATTCCTGCAGTGTTTGAAGTTTCTAGTACATTGTGCTTAATAAGCCAATATTAACTTGGTGGTACCCAGTGATACTTGCCTATCAAGATAACAATACTATAGTGATTGAGATATGAAATATTTATTGTTCTTATTGAGAACAACAGAACTTTCGCTATTGACTGAAATTGAGAACAAGCTTCCTGTGGATTTCTTCCCAGGTAACCAGATACATTTTAAATAATGAACTCTAGACTGTTTTTCTGTTCAAGAATTTGCCCTCCCCTGCCCAACCCCCACAACTGATATGTTTAGCAGTAGTTGCCTTCCAACTTTGTGCACTACAGCCAGGGGGAGGATTTTTTCTATGTCCTTACTAACAACTAGTTGTGTTGGAACTTTGGCAAGGGCAGCACTCTCCAATACGGGGCAAGAAAAAATAGCCCTGAATTGGGATGGAGCTATGTAACTGATGCTGGTCTTGGACTGGCTGCACTGTAGGACTGTTGAGACAGGAAAGGCAGGCCTGTTAGGTAGCTTGGTGAGTTGTATAAATGCAGCTTCTCTCAGGTTTACATTTCTGAGTTGACTGCAAGTGTTAGAAGGAGCTCTTCTCATATAGATGAGTCATGCACGAGGCCTCAGTTGTGTGTGGATTGTCTTGAGGCAAAAGGGTGTTGAGTGCTTACTGCAGGAATTCAGCAGCTGTGGCACTGATATGAAAGATGAACTCTAATATGTAATCACTTGTTTTTGTAGAACCTGTAGAATTGTAATTGTACCTGGTATCTCCCCTCCCCACCAAATGTGGACTAGTGGGTTCAAACGTTGTACAAACTGTGAGTTTTAGAGGGAAAATCAAATATATAGGCAGCAAGATAGAGTAAGCTGAGTTTTTGGAGCTCTCTGCCTCCTGTGTATGCATAGTACCCCCAAGAGAGCTCTCCAAGCTTGGCACTGGGGAGAGACAAGTTCTGGTACTTTACAGAGAAACAGGTGCATGGTGGGGAGCAGGATGGCAAAGTAGATGAGGAAGCTGAGGCACTCGAAGGTAAGGACGCAGAAGGGTGTGAAGTAACCTTCACTGAAGCCTAGGGAACCGGTGAGGAAGAGCTGTGTGTACTGAAGTAAGAAGATCCAAATTACTTTTGTAGTAACACCTAGAAGCAAAAGCAGAATGCTTGTGGCCAATCACTTGTTGCTAGCAACAGGTCAGTGGAAAGGGCAGAAATCACAACTGGATAAGAAACAGCAAATATCAGGAAAATGAACATTAAATCTTCAGGATGACTTGGGACATCAGAGGCTGACAGTACTGTGATTGTGTACTACAAATCTTTGCACTCAGGTATGTTGAAGTGTGCTAGTTCTTAGTCCCAGGAAAATCAAAAAGGCTGTTGCTGACTTCATGGAGCAATGCATCAGGATGCAGGACAGCAACAGAAATGACCAGACAAACAGTATGTGGAAGCTGGTGGTGAAACTTTTGTGTGAATAAAGACTATGAGCAACAGCTCATGGCTTAGCTGGCTTTTGGAAAACTTTTGCAGTGTTAGTTGCTTGATCTGCAAACCTGTTAGTAGCCTATATATCAAGAGGCAAATTCTGATAAGTGTCAAAAATGGGAATGCAGTCAGCCCTTTTTGCATATGATCTTGGGTCCTGAATGTGAAAGAAGAACTGGTGTTGAATTTCTGGTAGAGGCCATCCCATCTCTCTGCAAGCATGTTGGAGAGCTGCTCGAGTCTGGGATGCAGTCTAGAGAAAGCCCCTTCCAGCAGCTGATTTATGTACTGGAAGACACAGGTAAATACAGGGTAGCCATGTTCGCAGAAATGGCCCTGATGACTCTCAAGAACAACATCTTTGAAATCACTGTGCAGTGTGCAGTTCCCGTCTTCTTCCCTCTGGCTGTTCAGACATGTATTATTGATGGCCTTCCACCATCCTCTCTCGCCCTGCTCCTGCAGAGCTCTTGTGCACTGCTGAGCCCAAGCAGGTGCAGAGACCAGCGTGGAGCCTGAGCTGCTGATCTCCAGGCTGTCAGGTCTTGTTCCTTTTCATGCATACTTCCTAGCACTAATAGGGACCACTTGATACTGGCACAGAGGGTTTGTAGAGAATCCTTTTTTTTTTTTTCCTTCTTTATACAGTTATTCAGTCTTTAATCATTTTGGTTTTCATATCTTACTGGTCAGCTGTGTCTTGCTGAGTTGACTGTAGGTATAAGGGTATTCGGCTACTGTCCCCTACCACCCTGTTTAAGTAACATAAGTGGTCTTATGTTTTCTGCCTTTGCGCTTCAGACAACTGGCATTGTAAGACATGTTAGATAGAGTTTCAGTGTCTAATTCCTGTTGATTTATTTCAACACACCAGTGTTGCTGTGTTGGGTTTTTTTGGGGGGTGTGTGTGGTTTTTTTATTATTTTTACTTTATGAAGTTGTCAGCATTAGGTACCAAATTCTGCGCGCTCTTCTTTGGCTTATAGTAAAATAAGTGGAGAAAAATCTGTCGGTACTGCTTATTTCAGAAGTTTCTTAAGTCCCTCATTTAGTCATATTCCTGTAGGACAGAAAATGTCACTTTTGAAGGAATGGTCTGTATTAAAAATTACAAAGAGGAGTAGAAGTTCACTGTATACCCTTAGCATTCGATCATGGTTGTGGGAATGTGAATAGACACAGCATTCAAACATGGTTAAGTAAAAAAAAAAAAATGTTTCACTCACACTCATTTATATTTGAAGTTTCTTTTTTTTATGGTACATGCATTATTTTTCACTAGCCAAGCATGTTCACACAAGTGAGAATTATGTGCATCTGTCTTTAGAGAAGCTTTTTACTTCAAATAAGTGTTCTTAGCTTTATGCAAGTTGCAGTATTCATGCGTTACTAGAAGAATCCACATTTGGTCTTACCACGTCTTACAGAAAAAGTGACACCGTGTCAGAGCAAGAAACTGCTGTTAGATTGTAGAAAGCAAGTGGCAAAAGAAGAGAGTTACTGAATTGCTCTGAGTAGTTACTGACGGTTACTGCAAAGCTGATTACTCGAACTACCTGAAAATTATGAATAAATTTCCAGGCTCAGCAGCTGGTCACAATGAAAAATGTTCATCAAAGCTAGATTTTAGCTTAAACGTCTTCATCTGCTCTCTGCTAGCAGGTTAAAAAATGAAGTCCCCCAGAAGTCTGTCATTAGGATATTTTAATAGCAAACATTTAATTATGATGTTCAACTAATGTAAAGGACAAACGTTAAGGTTTTGATTATTTATTGGTGCCAATGTCCTCTGCTAATAAACAAAGACTAATAGCATCATAAGCTTCCCAAACCCAATAAACAGAGTTTGTATGGGAACACAGAGCTCAGAGCCCAGCCATATTGGTTTATTCTGTGCTGCAGTGTCTTGGACACAGGCAGCCCAAGACTCCTCTTGTGCCTTGTAACTGATGGTCAAGTGCCTGCACCTTTGGTTCTGCAGAAATGTTTTATCTACCACTTACTGCCATAGCTCTGTCTTCGACCTTGTGTTGGCAATCCAGGAAGTAGCAGTCATCCACTGCAGCACCGGTGTGAGCTACCACATTTGGCTTTCAGTCTAAAAGGGCTTATGGTTACTATGCTCTCGACCTTCCCTAGGAAAGGTTTCAAATTTAAGGCTGCTGAGCTGCTTGTCTGGTTCTGGTGTGCGGGAAGATGAAGACAGAAGGACGTAAATGTGGCACCATATTTCAATGCATATAGCACTTACCCCTTTAGAGTTGCCTGTGCTCGAGCCCTCAGACAACCCCAACAAATGAGGGAGGGAGGCAGTGGGGGCTCAGGCAGGAGCTAGCCAGGGTGGGGCGAGGGGCACAAGAGGCTGCCAAGGATGGAGGAACATGAAGGAGAAAATACTCTGGAGCAAGTCTTTTGGGTTGTTTTGTTGTGGTTCTTTTTTCTTGCTATGTAGTTTAAAAAAAACCCCAACACCACTGCTATAGAACTACATAGTTTTATTTTAGGGTAGAATTTACAGGTAAAAATATCTTATTCTTTGTGAGACGAGGAAAATCTAAAATTTCTTTTTGTGCAAGGTTTATTCTTACCAACAAGAATAATTATCATGCTTTTGCTTCTGTCCATTTGTAGATAGACCTATAGTTGCTACAGAAAGTTAGCCCACTGAAAGATTAGTTGCTGGTAAGTGTTAGATATCTTTTAATTCTGTTTTAGAGATAGTTATGTTGCTTTGCAGCCAGACAAAGAACCTTAGTACATAATTTCTTAGTAAAAAGAAACTATGGAACAGGGAGACTTTTGAGTCTGCCTCCATAGTGAATATTTCAATACTTCAGTGACTTTAGTAGTGAGTGACCTTAGCTGGTAAGAAGATTATTTTATAGCAAAATGAAAACCCTTTATACTCCTTTGTTAATAATTTACCATTAAGTACTAGTGTCAGACTTGAGCACTCATAAGATTTGACAGCATAGAGGTACAAGTCAGGCCTGCTAATATGTAATGCCTTTGTATCTAAAAGGCAGTCATATCTCTGAGGGTCGTGTGTTTATAAAAAGTTGGAACAGGAAAACAATTTAAAAAAAAACATAAAACAGCGATCCAAGTGTACTTTTAAAAGCATAAAAATGTATTTCCCATTTGTGTGTAGGGCTGCTTCTGTTCTGTCTTAGAATGAGGAAGGTAAATAATTTCAATGTGGTCTGTGATTTATATTAACTTCTGGTTGCTTGTGTGCTGCTTAGTATGTTACTCTGCTTCAGTACACTGGAGAGAGATGACCTATGACCAAATATCCCATCTGTGTCTCAGCTGACATTCAACAATTAAAAAAATCCACTCTTGCAACATCATTGCGTATTTAATAATTCTGTCTTTCAGCATCAAGCAGTTAACAGTGTAGTGGAAAAGATGTTCTGGCTAACAGTTCTTGTAGGCTTGCACAACTGAGGTGTATAGGTACTTAATTTTTTTTTAATCAAACAATATTCTACAAGCAAAAGTATACTATATTGAAACCATTGCTTTGGAAAATAGAGTGGGAGTCAAGACTGTGTTGTACAACCAGTTGTTTATGTGTAATAAGATGTAATATGTTTATTTTATATTATATTAATATTATATATAATAATTACATTATATATTATATATTATTTATATATTTACATTTCTATATTTTATATTTTTATATTTTTATATATAATATTAATTATATATAATTAAAATAATATCAATATTAATACAATATTATATATAATTAATAATTACATTATATATTATATATTATTTATATATTTATATTTCTATATTTTATATTTTATATTTTATATATAATATTAATTATATATAATTAAAATAATATTAATATTAATATAATATTATATATTATATTAACACCTGTGCTAGATGTTCTTCTTCCACACCATGACAATATGGTTAATTGAACATGAAATACATGAGAAAGAGTTACTTGTGTCATACAAAAGGGTTATATACTATTTATGTTTTGGAACTAATACTTTCTCCATTTAAAAGAGAGAAAGGAAAAGAAAAAAGCACCACACAAACCAAACCAAACAAACTGTGTATAGATAGAGATGCCATGCAAGAGTGATAAAAAAAAGGGTAAGAGTAGCGATTTCATGCTCTGGGGGTAGTTCACTTGCTCTCATTTGGTATGTTCACATGTTGAAATAGCCCCTGAGCTGTAGCCACAGGATGCAGTGTCTGCTCCTTCTATTCTCTTCTGTCCTTTCTTGGTGAATAGAACAGCAAGTCAGCATTACAGGGCCAGAGACAGGCTTTTGTCTGCTGGCAAGAAGGGCAGGTGAGAGAGCCTTGTGTTCTTGCTGGGTAATTCTGTGTTGTGAGCAGTGTTTTCGGTTATCTCTTACACAGGCCCCTGTAGAGAAGAAAGCAATAAGCTACCAGAAGGAAACTGTACCTTTTTTTTGTAGGATTTCTAACTTTCATTCTATAGGTAACACACTCCACCCCACCTTCCCAAATCAAGAACAATACTGTTTAGGTGTCAAGAGGTAGAAGTCTTTAAAATTGGTATCTCCAGCAGGGTTCACAGAAGCTGTAGCCATTTCTGCTCAACCAAAGTGCATTTGTATTCTGCAAGAGCTGAAACACCTCAGACTTTTTATGGAAAGGTTTCAATATGTATTGTGAAATAGAGGGTTACAAGGGACAACAGAGCCCCAGTTGGGCATTAGATACATTAAATGCCAGAGTTGAATCAAACAGCAGTTTGCTGCTGAGTTTTGAAAGCAAAGCAGATAGGGCATTACTTTTACTAACTGCCACAAGTGTTGTGCAAGTGCTGTGTTCCTTGATTCATTATTAGCAGAAGAAGGAAGACTTTGGGGGAGAAAGAATTTGACATTTCTTTTTATACAAACAAGAAAAATTATTCTTTTTCCAAAGTGTTGTTATAAATTGTTTTGTTCAAGCATTACTCTTAGTAAATTGACAGTATTATTGCTACCAAAGGACAAAGCTAACAGTAGTAGAACCACTGAACAAATCATAAAATTGGTGTTGAAGTAAATAACTTCACCCATGGTGAGGACCATAATTGTGTCACAGCAGAACTTGTAAGTACTGTTTGATGTGCAACATTTGCTTTGCCAAAGGGAAAGCACCAGTCGGTTTTAGAATAATAAATACTAGTTGCAGTGCATGAAAATATTAATGAGTCCAGTAATGATGATCATCTTATGAGAATTGTATGTTCATTTTCCATTCATGCCTTCCATTTAGCAATCTGTGCAGTTTGGGTTTTTCATTCTAGCAACAGCTGCTGTCAAAGTCAAGGGCCAAAGCAATTGAGTGGCTCAGTTAAAGAGGCTCTGGAAGGCCTGTGTTATGCAATCTGGCCTATCAGTATAATTTAGTGTATATGAATAAATTAACACCTAAATTAAGATAATGTTGGTCAGACAGTATCAAATCTGATTTGATTAACAGATTTATTTCTGTAATACTTTTCATTTTTCTTCTGCTCACTAACATATCAGAGTGTGAAGTAGAGCACTTGAAAAATACTTTTTCAATAATTGCTAAATGCTTAAATCTTACCCCCTCACTAAAAATACTGCATCTGTACTCTGAGGAATGTTTAGGTAGTGGTGTGGGTGGACGTGCCAGCCCTGCCCATCACTGCCTTTTATCTGGAAGTCTTTCCCAGCTCTAGTACAGAAAGTCTGCAAACGCTTTAGCTTTTTCTCTTCATGGGCTAAACCAAGGTCTTCAGTTTCATACTGGTAATCTTGTATGCTTTTGTGATCGTAACATTATAAAATTTCTAATGTATGTCTTTAATAAAAGGCATTAAAAAACAGGATGGAGAAAAGACATAGTTCATAGTGGTATGAAAAACAATTTTGAAATTACATTCTTTCACTCTCCAACAGATCTTCAGAAAGCCTCTTTCTTCCCTCTGTTCTGAAATTCAAAGGAAATTACCATTTTCCTTTGCAGTGGTACCTTTAAATCCTGGGTGGAAATTATGGGGGGCTTTCTCTATCTTTGCCTTTATAATTTTTTTAAGTATTTTTTTTAGTTTTATTTGTTTTAAAAAAATAATTGCAAGGTGATACTATCATGTGGAGAGGGAAAGAAACAAAATACAACCTTCTGAGTGTTGAATAGGGTTTCCTCTTTTTCCTGTAACTTATAAACTGCTCCTCTTTGCATCTGTTTCGCAGCATTTGGGGGCGAGAGGGGTGTATCTGATCTTTATTGTGGTATGGCACTTCACAGTGCAAAGAGTTAAATGATGCATGAAATGACCCGTCACACTGTATTATGTGCAACAGTATTATATACGCAGAGGAATAAATAAAAAAAAAGGCAGAAAAAACCCAAGTTCCTGAAGCCCCACTTTTTTGTTGTTTTGAAGAGAAACATTTGGTGTGTGTGTATATATATATTTGAATAACTTATTTTAGCTAAGCCACAGGAGCCCATCAAGTACCAAAATAGAAAGAAGGGATATGCTGGGTAGTTTCCCTCATCAATTCATAAAGGAGGGTAATGGTAGAGATCCAGTGTCTGTGATACAGCTTTCCTGCAGGGAACCACCACAGACTTTTGCATCTAATACTGGAAATATCTTATCAACAATTTTGAGAATTGTTCCAAGTGGCTTCAGTACTGTGGGAGAAGTTAGGAATGTTTTTAGGAAGCTTTGCAAAATGCATGGCAAATGATGGTACACTGCATTTCTCATTAAATCGTAATATTCTCAGGTTCATACTACATGGTTTCATGTGATTTTGCCTGCAGTTGATAGTGTTTTGCTGAAGCTCAGACTGAAACAAGAAGTCCACAGCGTAAAAGTCCTGGTTTATGATTCCTGTGTCCTCTTTTTCACTCCAAGTAACTTTCTGTTCATGCATGAGGGTATGGACACAAATCTTCCTGCAGGCATGGGGCCTAAATACAAGTGCAAATCTAGACCTTGCAGTTTTAAACAGAAAATAGTCATTTTAAATGGGAGTTACTTTCTTTCCATTTTCTTCCTCTGTATGCAGAATATGGTCAGGAATGCAGCAGATGTATTTATCCCTGCCCCCTCCAGCTGCAGGGTTTTCTCCCTGTTAAAGACCTGGTGGTGGGTGGACAGTCTCTTTATGCTTTAAGAAAGCGAGAACCAGAGAAGGATACAGTGGTACGGTCATCTCCGAGTGTCTGAGGTGAGGCAGTGGCATTCCCTGCTCGTCATTACTCGGTGTTTAATGAAAGCAGTAGCAATACCAAAGCCCTGATCGGGCATCCACCAGCTCCACCCCCTCTTCTTATCTGCTTGGTATTGATGTCAGTGTATTTCATTTCAATAAATAATATATTTAATGAAATACTTCAGATTAATTATGTAGCAGTTGCTGCAGTTTGTAGCAAGGGTGGAAAACATCACTCATGAGGAACAACTTGTCTTTTTACACCTGCTCAGCATTGCTTGAAGTAATTTATTTTCTGCCAGACCCAGGAATGGCCTTTTCCACCCTTGTCGCCTGGGAAGCTCATTTTCACATGCTGATGGTGCTGTGAAAGAGATGGCTGGGTAGTTCTTTCCTCCCCAGCCTTGCGCTGGAGGCAGGCAGTGGGGGAGGTGGCAGCTCTGTTCTTCCAGCTCCAGAGAAAGATGATGAGCCTTGAGAATATTGTCCAATTCCCAGCTTTGGGAAGGTGCAAATGGGAGTCTGCTTGGGTTTGTGGATTTGGTTTGAAGTGGTTTGGGTGTAGTTCATAACCAGCTCTTCATTTTTATCAAGATTTGAGGAGCTCCTGTGTGTGAGTGGATTGGTGACCCACTGAAGTCTGGCATTTTTCTGTCTGGAAGTCGCTTGTATTTGATTCTTCAGAGGAAAGTGAACTTCCTTTGCAGGTACTGTGTTCAGCATCATGAGGAAGAGAGAGGTGCTGCTTTCTCATGCCGCATGGTGCATGGACCGCTACAGGCTAGGAGTATTGATAGTTTCCTGTAATCTAGCGTAGTACTAAAACTCTTACATGCTACTTTAATCAGGCTTGGAAAACTGGCCTCAGATAGTGTTATGAATTGGAGACTCAGCCCAGTGTTACTGGAGGATTTAAGATTCCTGGCGTTTTCTCAGTCATCTCAGCACAAAACCAGCATATTCTTGTCTTGTATGAGAATGAATAGTTGATCGCCAGAACTCAAAGTGAAATTCAGGGTGTGGGAGCTAACCTGCAAAAGAAGCACTCGCAAAATGAAAACTGTTGAACTAAACTCTCTTACTTTTGTTTGGCACTTGCCAATTCAAGCAGTTTGTGCAGGTTTATTTTAGATGGCAGCTGGGTCACAGGTTTGCTTCTGGATATTCCTGAGGTTGGGTTAACAGGCTTCACCCTGTTTCCCTGCCTGTGGTGGGAGCAGCAAGGGTCCCAAATTGTGCATGCCCATGTGGCAGTGGGCATGCAAAGGAGCTCAGCCATGTCACAGACAGAGTTTACTCCTTCTGTGATAGTCCCTGTGCACACAGTGGTAGGCACGTCTACTCATTCATCAGCATGTGAGCAATCTGGAGACCTGTGTAGTTTGACATTCAGTGCAGTGATGCAACGGAAAAGAAAATCTCTGTTGTTTCCATGGCAACTTGTGCGTCCGACCCTGGCTGGAGCAAAGCAGCAGGATGCTGTCAGTCCCTGCAGGCAGTGATTTCAGTAAAAGCTTGTCAAAAGAAAACACATACCCTTGTGCTCCCCCCAAGCCCCTCATGGTAATATATTCACCACAGTCCCCTTTTGTCAATTATCAAAAGTGCAGCATTACATTTCCTATAACAACTTTATTCCTTCATATTTCAACCCGTGCTGCCGCTTTGATTTGATTCAGTCTTCTATCTGCAGACAGTAACTACAGAGCACTTCAGGATTGTCCATTCAAATCTTGCTGAGGATGGCATGGTCAGAAGTAGTTAGTACTAGGTGACTGGTGACCTGTGTAAAATGGTCTGGGAGGCTCAGTGCTGTCACTGGCTGACAAACACCAGCAGCCCAGATGCTGTCAGCACCAGTGGCTCTCTTAGCAGCACTGTTTAGGGAACAGAGGGACTGAACTTCTTTTTCCCCAAAGTAGTTCCTCCAATTCAAGTTACACACTGAGAAACAGTTTATAGATTATGCCGTCCTACAGTTTTCCTGGCTGAAACAATCTGTGTTTATACACAGTGTCTGTGCATAGGTTTACAAATGTGTTTGCGTAGTTCATAAGTCACACAAAAGCCACCCCTGTTCAATGCATTCTGTATGGCAGTAGTGGTATAATTTCTTTCACCAAAATGTGACGTGTAACACCTCATGATAATTCTACAGCCATTTGGTTTCCATTGGAGTGTTTTATTTAAAATTAACATCGTCTTCACTGGATATTTATGATACTTTCCTACAGTCATAAAAAGCTTAACACTTGTGCTTACTGAGCAAAGTAAATATTTGGTCTAATTTGCAGCTAATGTGAGAAGGTTTCTAATTAGAGTAGCCATGTAAATGGTGTAAGATTTCTCAAGCTGATCACGTGCATATATGTGACTTCTTTACCATGACTGCAGAAAGCAGGGGGGAAAATGCACCACTGTTAACAAGAAACTTCTGTTATGCTGTAAAATGCAGGAGTCCCAAGAATTTGCTACCATAATTACAGTTGCACAATCAGTAAACAACTCACTTTTAGTATCTTACACAGCTTTCTAACATGCCAAAATAGCTTCCTTTTTAAAGAAATTATAGTTCGTGTAGAATTTGAGCTCATTGGGACTTGTCTGTCAAAATGTTTTTAATGAAAAATTGTATTTGCATAACACTGATGCACTGATGCCTTTTGCTTTTAACTGTTGACAGTGATGGGCTGAAAATCTTGATTTTTGGGGAGGGAACAAATTGCATTAGTTCAGCTCATTTAGAGAATCTGTTTGCTGAATTAATTTGCTAAGCTTTGGAGGGTTTTTGCTATGTATTAAACCCTATTTTCCAACTGTGCGTATACTGCCTGAAGGGAATAGCTCCAGCTCCCGTTTTCTGTGACCACATTTTCATATAATGCAGCCCAGGCCCAAACCAGGGCTGCCATGCAGAGCTGATGTCATAGACTGTGCTGGGGACAGCATTGTATGATCAGAAAGCTGCTCCTGGTACTCCCCAGACTCCAGTATTGCACCTCAGCAGCTGAATAAGAAGCGTCACAGTTTTTCTCTAAGCATCATTTTGGTTAGTTAATGTGGTGAAACCTGTCCTTCCATGTAATGACTTGCTGCATAGGTACTCACTTTGTGAAGCTCTAGCTAGATTAGCAGCAGTATACAGATAATCACGAGTGCCTTGTTAGTTGTTCCTTCACTGGTACCCTCCTATTCACAACAGAGATATATAAATGCTAAAGCATGTTAACAGTTTCAAGGTGACATTATTAACTCTGTTTCACCCTCCCAATGAACATCTGAAAGACATAGTTGTTATGTTCTTTCTTCCCTGAAACTCACTCAAGCGTGAGGGAGTTATGTGGTATACTCTGCCTTTATCTGAAATAAACTCTGAAATTTAAAAAGAAGCAGAGATTAAAGCTCCATCGGGAAGAGGACAAGTTCCATCAGTGCCCCTGCCGTCAGCCATCGCTGGATGTTAGTCATGTGGGAAGCAGCCAAATGGTCCTGCCGGCTGATGCATCAGTGCTCTGCTCTGCTTTGGCTTTGTTGCTGTTGTTGGGATCGTGAAAAGTTTTCAGAGGTGGGGAGCCTGTCTTTTGTAGTCATGTAGCATCTGCTATTTGAGGCACTCCAAGTCCTCTGACATCTTCAAATTAAGTTTCACTGCCCCTGCGTGATTCAGTATTATCTCCGTTATACAGGAGGGGATGTGTGGACAGAGACAGATGAAGCTGTTTGCTGAAGGTCACACAGCAATTCGGTGGCAGTGCTGTTCTGCTGCTTTCCAGTGCTGTCGCAGACGCAAGGTTGTCCTTTCTCCCTCGAGGGTGCTGAAGAGAGATGTATTAGCCTTGTTTTGTTTTGGGTTTTGGGGTGGGGGGTGGGGTGGGGTGTGGAGTGTTTTTTGGTTTTTGGGGTTTTTTAGCTTCCTTTTCCTGTGTTTGGGCAGAGTGAAATCGTCCAGACTGGTGAAGCAAGTTGGCTTCAGACACCTTGTCAAATTAACTTTTCTTGTCTCTGTGTGTGTGGGGCTGTGTGGAAGGAGTCAAGTGCAGAAGGCACAGGCACACTGGTAGTGTCAAAGAGTTAGTCAGAGGTGCTTACACAAGAAATCATCCATTTAAAAATTATATTTCAATTAAAAGATCAGATGTATTTATAATTGTTGCCATCATGCTAGCTGACAGACTAATCCTTTGCTCCATGTGTCATCCACCTCCACCAGTGTTCACGAGAGCTCTCATCTGCTGGGGCAAAGAAGGTAGCCGGCGTCCCACAGAGTTGTCTGTCCAGCCCTATACACTTAATGTTGGCATTGATGAGTGATGCTCAGAGACTTTCTAGTCACATATTAGCTGGTGACAGGAATCCCCGAGAGCAGGGTACCTGCTGCAAGTAATTGGACAGCAAGCTGGTGCATACCAAAATATTTGGGAACAGGCAGCAGGACCTTTCCTGCAGGATCCAAGGGAGTATGTGCAGCTTAGTCAGAGGCTAGAGTATGAAAAGGGCACTGTTGCCCTCACTAGCTCACAAAAGCAAGCTGGCACAAGGGGACCGTAATGGCCTCTGACATCGCTGCATGATGCTCGTTCAGTCGTAATTAAATGTGTTCAGTCAGTTAGCTCTGATAAACTGGTTTTGGTGTCCAGGCATGGGGTTGTGGGAGGTGGGAACTGTCACCTTTTCTTGTTTGTGTGTTACTTGCCCTTCCCTCAGTGTGTCACCTCCAAGGACAGCCTTGACCCTGAGCAGGGTGCTTCCAGGGCTCAGCAAGGCTGTGCACGCTAACATGCTGCAGTCTGGGCACCTGCTTCATTTTGGCGCTGAGAGAAAGAGAAGCTACTGCACAGCTGAGAGTCATTTTTGCCCTTAAAATAGTGGCACTGGGAATGTTGTATGGCACTGACCCTAAGTTGCCAGGCTGTGATTGTTACGTTCATTGTTGTACACGTGAGCAAATGCAGTATTTTATTTTCCCCTGCCTCAGAAAAGAGACTTCTCATCTTCTAGTGATAGACATCTTAGCTCTGATAGAAATTCAAGGTCTTCTACTTCATGCCTTTACCGTCCTTACGCCAGCAAAAGTGCTGATAGTGGAAAAGAACATCTAAGGAATACCAGCAAATCCCACATATGCATTCAACCCCCAATGTTCCATGTAACAGAATATGTTGGTAGACTCTCATAAACTACCTGCTGTAGAGTCCCATCTCTACTGATAATGTGCTCCTGAAGCCAAGAGCCCTTTTTGATGCCTTGAAAGGGGGGTAAATGTGAAACAAAATCATTCTAGACAAATACAGGGGGTAGAGCTGTCAGGAAGAATGGCAGATGTAGTTTATTAGGCATACGTTACAGTGTGTAGCTAGCAGTGACAGCAGATCAGAAATTGCCCTGGCTTTCTCAGGGAGATATTTAGCCAGAATCCACTCAGAGGGAAGAGTAACAATTCTCTTCACTGATGTAAAATCAGACTAGACTTAGCAGTGACCCCCAAAACAGGGGAGGAAAAAAAACACAACAAACCAACAACCAACAACAACAAAAAAAAAACAACAAACAAAAAACCAAACAAAAAAAACCAACCCACACCATTGCTTGTTCTTCACATGATTTTTGTTGGGCAGAGGTTATTTCACTGAAGCTCATTCATTTAGGAGTGATAAATAGGAGGAACGCTTAGTTTACTAGGTCCTGCCTCCTAGCCTGATGAAATGAACTACGCAAGGATTCCTTCCCTGCCTGCCAGATAGGGAAACCTAAAGAGTATTTAATGGCCTGCAGAAACTGAAGGGAGAATCATTAGCAGTGAAGTGTCTAGGTAACTCTTTGAAAGTTAAGATGAAAAGCTTCAGTGAAAGTGACCTTCATGCTTGATGTTCCCTCTTTGCTGCTCTCCACACTTGAAGCTCTAATAATCGCTTTTTTCCACTATGTCACTGTATCCACTTGTTTCCACTGTATCACTTCATGAAACATTTCTATAGCTAGGCAGGAATTTGGATCCAGGGTGGTAATATCTGCAAACATTGAGTGGATGCAAAACACAGAGGCTGGTACAAAGAATCAGTCTTCCCTTTGTAGTGGACTGAACGAAAACGACATAGATTACTGAATATAGGTTTTAAATATTTTATTTAAAACTTGATTAGAACTTTAAGAAAGGATAAAATTATCATCAAATGTTTCTTTGAGTAGGCTATGCTATCCCCTTTGAGCAGTGCAGGAATTTGTTGGAGAGCACAAGGAAAGCATGTTGGGAATGGGAAGACCAGAGGCTGTAACCTGGCTGGCACTCTGGCAGCAGACTGCAAATGCTGGTGTGCTGTGGGAAGGTAACACGTATAGTAGTGTATGGATCAGATGAGAGGACAGGGAATGAAGGAGATGAGGTATCTGAGTAGAAAGGGAAGGAGAGAATAAACATCCAACATTCAGAAATCAGGAGAGCAGAAAGTGCCAGCAGTCAGGCTGGAAGTTAAGAAGTAGCAGCCTGTTGGGAAGGAGATATCTCTAGGGCAGTTATGTTTACTGTGACTTAAAATTGCACTAGGCTTTTGTAATTGTGACTGAAGCCCAAATTAATGGCCCCATTTGAGACATCAGTGCCTGCTTGATTGCTTGAAAGGGGGATAGTTTATGTAAAAATAATATATTTTGCTTTTAAGATAATTAAAGGTTTATTTTGCTTGAAATAGAAATTTTTCTTGGGGTGATAATGACATGAATAGTGTCTTGTGTTCCTTTACAGTGAGCAAAAGAGTAAGAAGTTTATAATCCTGCATCAAAACAATTATTTTAGCTTGGTTTTCATATGTTTCATTGCTTTTCATTGAAATGGAAAAAGAGAAAACAACAGTTTTGCCAAAAATTATGCTTATGGTTTTTAAAGCTCTGAAGTGTTTCTGGAGACATGGGACTCATAGCATGTTCCAGAGTGGTTTCCTCCTAATATGCATGGAAAAATCTCTCTGATGCCAGCTACAAGTACATACAGATGGATGCGTATAACTAGTTGGTCACGTAGAGACTTTTTACAGATGAATGCGTATAATAGTTGGTCACGTTGAAGCAGTTTTTAGTCTGGCTGACCTTGATCCACCCTTCGCAGGCAGCTGAGCTGTCCTGTCCCACTGGCAGTTTGGTGTTGCCGTACTGTAGCCTCGTAAATCTGGGTTGACAATGAGTGATGCTTCAGGCACCTCAACACCATGAGGTGCTGTGAAATGCTTCTTGTCCAGCCTGAGAGGAGCAGTTACTCTTCCAGGTATCCTAGGTCTGGAAGAAGCTGTTTTCATCACCAAGTAACCTTGCATACAGTTCAGGTAAAGGGGAAAAGGTGGTATGAATTTTAATAGTGTTTGGGCTGGGGGAAAAGTAGTGTTATTCTATCACAAATGAGCTGTAGGTACCCAACCCTCATGCAATCTATTGAATATCTCAGGATATTTTCATCTTTATGACTTCATACCTGCAGAGAATTTGTTCAGGGCATGTGTTAACTTAAAAATAACGTATAAACAAGGTGTGAACAGTTCAGTTAAGTGATAGCCTGAGGTTAAAAACACAGTGATCAAATTCAGTGTCTGCAGTTGGCAGGGAGATTGTCTTGCCGCCTTGGGAAGAAATTAAACTTGTTTTGAAATGTAGGTGTTAAGTCTGTGAAAAACTCACTTGCACATCTAAATGAAGCTGGCTTTCCAGAGTTGAGGAGACCTGGTTGAGCTCTCGGGCTGCCTTTGGGAGAGAGAGGGGCTGTGCTTCCACCATGTAGCCCTTCTGCTGAGGTTGTGTTCTATAGCATCCGTGAGGAGAAAATCTTTCGCTAAATCAGAGCTGTGCTCCCCGTCTGGCTGCCATCAACCATGGCCCTTAGTCACCAGCAACAGCCAGGGCTGTGCTGTCAGCTGCTGGAGCTAACAGAGCCAACAGCTTTGGGTCTATTTTTGTTGGGCTTCTGAGACCTTATTAATTTGAAGGGAGTTTTTGGAGATACCAAGTTTCTGCACTGTGCTTGTGTTCAGCTCTTTGTTCTCTCTGGTGCCTTCAAGTAAACACAGGGAGTGTAGCCTCAAAAGGAGCAAAAATACTTCCTGTTTTGGAGTAAATGGGAGGAGGATTAAGCTCCTTCCCCCAGTGATCAGATCCTCTGATTGCCATGGGTTTTGAAGATGATTGTATATTTTCCTGTATGTGATGGATTGTGTATGTGTCTGTGAAGTAAAAGGTAACTTGGCTGTGAAAATCTAATGAGTTTTCTCTATGATAATTTTACTTTCGGTTGTTGACTTCATACAATGACCACGGGTATCTAGCATCCCAGCCTCTACAGCATGAGGCAGGGGAAATCATCCTGCAGTAGTTCTGTCTCATGCTCCTTTCGGTGGTAGGCCATTGGTAACGGGGACCCTTTGGAAAATGAAAGCCCTCCCACGGTCACAGTATTGACGGTTCACGTGAATGTGGGAGAAGAGGGGAAAGTGGACTGAATGGGAAGCTCCTTAAGCTGGTTGCAGTTTAGAGTCTAATCCAATTAATGTGTGGACCAAACAACACCTGTCACTCCCTGGTCATCCAAAAAAAGCACAGTTACTGTTGAATTGTCAGTGTCTGACCATAGTCTTCCAAGCTGGTGTATGTTGTCTTGCGGTATCTAGTCTCAGGGTTTAATTTTGGGAGGTGGTAGCTGTGCTCTACATCTGTGTTTGTGCAATAATACACATGGTATTATATGTGGGAAGGCCATCCTACCAGCAGGGCTCCAAAGCACTCGTGGTATATAAACGTTACAGTCACCATTTTGCATAAACCACTAAGTCTTTCCTTCCTTTTGACAGATTGAAGACATCATTACGAGAATGCAGGATGACAAAACAGGTGGAGTTCCCATCCGCACTGTCAAGAGCTTTCTGTCCAAAATCCCCAGCGTCGTCACCGGTAAGGACCCCAGTTAGCAGGGAAGATGGCTTGAACTGGTACTCACTGGCTCGAAGCAAACACACTGCTAAAGCCACAAAAAAGAAGGAATGTAAGAAATGCCACCCTCTGTTTATTTTTTCTGTGCATCTTTGTTATGAGGTGAAGCATTGAACCAAGATTTCTTAATTCTGTTGTAAGTAAGCAAGCGTTTCTATTTTTTTGGAATGAGTTACTCAAAGTTACATGGCTTTTGTGGCTATCACAGTATCACCAGTCAGAGTCATTCCCTATGATGGGGGTGTGATCTTAGGGAACTCAGGAAAGAAAGTTGCAACTGTTTTCTCACTCATACCCAGATACTCTTATTGGACTTTGATCACAGGTAGAGAAATGTGAAATACCTTTTATGCGTGCGTACTGTTTTATTAAAGCTGTATGTACAAAAGTGCGGATGGTGCAGAAACTGGGATTTAGAATACAAAACCATTCCTATATGTGTTTCCAGACAAAATATCTTCCAGTGCAACAAAGACCTTTGTCATTGGTAGATGATGAGTTTATTCAGGGTGATGTAAATTGTTTGAAGGATTTGTACTTGGGTTTCTGGTACTTGTTTTCACTAACATGGTAAGATTTGCTGTGGTGGCACAGAACTACTGTTTTCCCTTTCTCCACAAGCCGACTGTTGTCCAATATGAAGTACGCAACTATTCCTGTGACTTCATAGTTTATGATGTGTCTGTAAAGTAAATACTATTTTCTCTGTCCTGCAGTTTCTTTACAAATCAGACCAGATACATACACTGATGAGTCTGTTTAGAGAACTCTTCCCCTCCATTTCTGAAAAGTGAAGGGTTTGGTTCTTTGGCTGTGAATTTACTGCAGTAAAATTCAGATGATCACTAAAAATGCAAAAGCTGCATTGTTGCATGTAGACAGCACCAATAACTGAGAGAAAACTGGCAGTTCAAAGGGACCTTTCTTGCTCTTTGGGTCCTTGTACTGTTGTAAAATGGAAAATATCTCTTGTGAACGGGGGTGCTGGCAATACAGTTGGTGTCAAGTCTTTGTAGGGAGTGCTCCCTGCAGTGGAGCATATCTGAGCTGAAGCATTTAAAAAATATCTTTACTGTGAAAATTGTTGGATTGAGTAAAGTTTGAGTTGTGTTGATTGATTCAGGAGTGTGATTTGATATCTTTGTATCAGAAAAAAATGTCCAACTTAAGCTACATGAATGGAATGCAAATCTACAGGGTTCTTGGGGATAGGCAGGGAATATAGAAATTGGAATGAAGTTTTTACTTAAGTGAAGCTCAGTCCAGTTAATCTCTTTTTATTGAGCAACAGACTCTTCTGTCTGAAATTGATTTCATGGTGGTGACTCAGTGTAACTGGCAGTTGCAGGATTAGGGTTTTACAGTGGAAAAGAAACATGACTTTAGAACGAGATGTGAAAATTGCGTTACTAAAATGCAGTTTATGGCTGGATCAGTATGAGCTAACTGTTTTTGAAGGTTCCTGGGGAAAATAACCATTTATCTGATTTGAAAACTCATTCCATAAGCTCAAGTCTGCAATACACAGGCTGGATGTCTTAAGATTGACTCAGCTAAAACAGGTTTCTGATATGTTTGTTAATATTCATATTATTGATTAAGCAATTGATCTAGTCATCAAGCCACCACCTGTTACTCAGAAGAAAAAGGAAATGGGAGACCTCACAGCATCTTTAAACTGATTATACTTATCCTTAGGTACCACCCTGGTTGGCAGCTCCCTGGCATGATGGAAACTGCCACCTTGCATTCTGCGGTTCTGGAACAGCAGCTGCAATTACATTATTTTGAAATTGCTAGTTTTTCACAGCAGAGGCAATAGTGAAAAGATGAAGATAAAATAAGAACAAAACCTCCCTCCAAAGCTCATAGAAAGCTCTCAGATTTAGAGACGAGCAAGCTCAGTACCATTCCCTTCAGGTGATTTGAAGGCATCCCTTGTGATGCACCAGGCAGTGCATGAAGCTTCTGAGTTTGAGACGTATGAAAAAATAATGGCTCAACTGAGAGCCCAAAGTTTTTTCCACTTCTCCTTTCAGATTCGTAGACCTGCCTATTTGTTGACCAAAACCAAAAGAAATTTATCTATTATTTCAGTACTTGTGATAGGTGGATGAAGAGCTGGAGCACTTGAAGAGGCAGGAGCACCTATGTTTGAATGGAAGCTGAGGACACTGGGTTTGTTTAGCCTGGAGAAAGGAAAGCTGAAGGGATGAGAGGCTACAGAGAAAACAGGGTCAGACCCTTTCTCAAGAGTGCATGGTGGAAGCACAAAAGGCAATGTACACAAGCTACAGGAAAACAAATCCCAGCTTGATTTAGGAGGAAAGTTGTTTATGGTCAGAACAGCCAAGTGTGGGCTCAGTGGCCTGGAGAAGCTGTGGAAGCAGTATTTTGGAGCTATTCAGAAACCTCTGAGCCCAGCTGAACCAAGAAATCTGACCTAACTGTGCATGTGGCCTTGCTTTGGGTAGAGGTTGGACTAGATGACCTTCAGAGAATCCTTCCAACCTGAATTATTCTTATGATCATCAGATACTCAGTTTTTAGTACTTGTCTCATTCCAGTCAGTGTCATGAACAAAAGAGAACAGCTTGTATTTTCAAAAACTTTGGACTCCCTCTTGGGAAGACCTTAATTTCTAGACTGGCATTCTCATACTTTATTTCTACCTGAAAAATGGAACAGCAACACTGAGACGTGATTTAGTTGGCAGGTTCACAGTGACTGTGATTAACAGGGGTTTATTTTTGCTTGACACTTCTATTGTAATTGCTTCTCACAGGAGAAATGTAAAATCTCAAAGAAAAAGAAACATTACAGCAGCGCCTCGGTGCTCTAAAGAGGCAGCTCTGTTTATAGTGCAGCAAAGTGGGTGTTTGATTTAAAGTTTGAATACCAGGGAAAGAACTGCTCATCTCTGTTTTGCTTCCATGTGTCCAATGCCCAAGTTGTGAATGAGGCGTTGTGTAACATGAGGAGAAGGAGCCTCAGGGAGTTATCATTAACGGTCCTCTCTCAACACAGGAATCTGGGAAAAGGATGAAAAAAACCTTTTTTGAATGTATGATGAGTACATGTGGAGATGCTGTGCCAAAGGCATGTTTTAATCTGCATTAGAGGTAGATTTGTGGATCATCTTCCCTGGCTTTTGGCTCAAAGTAGGTCAGTCAAAGGAGGACACATCACACCGTTATCTTCTTGATTAAGTCTTCACTTCTATGAGCAAGTCACAGAGAATGAAAGTAAGGTGAAACCAGTCTCTGTGGCATCTGTGTGCATGTATCTGACATTGTCTAATGGTAAGTTTGGAGTGTGAAATGAAAAACAGATTGAGGGTAGGTATTGAGTTAGTGCTGTGATCCATGCCCAGACTAGGTCATCACCCAATGCACACGATGGCAGTTGCTGCAATAAATCGAGTTGCACATTTCTCTTTTAGTGAGAAAACTATTTCCTCAGTAATGATATTGTTTCTGTAAATGAACCAGCAATTCTTTATTTTCCCAGTCATCAGACTGTTGTAAGAACATCTCATTATTCTAACCAGCAACAAAACCAGCTTCCTAGTTGTCTTCTTGATTTCTGCACAAATGCATCTTAAAACTAACATCCTGATTGGTAGGAGGACCAAATGCATATACTTTCTTCTCCCACTGATTCAGGCTTGGCCCTATACAGCATTGCCAAAACAAATCAGAAAGAAGTTAGTGCTGCAGCAGCTGAGCTTTCCAATGCAAGAAGCTTCCTTCATACTTCCCACTCTCATTCCAGATTTCCTCTGGTCCTGTGCACTGTCTGATCCTGTGTATCAGCATCTTTGCTACTGTAAACCAAGGGAGACGTGCAGTCTACAAGCCTTGCACCATTCTGCCCTCCTCCCAAGAGGTTTTGATACAGCTTAATTCTGATCCATAACCCCCTGACTTCGAGCAGGCCTGTCCCCACAGCTCCATTTTGAGTGATACCTCCTCCTTACAGCAGCAGTCCTCTATCTGGCATCTCACCGTGCACTGCTCCTGACCCTTACGCCAACACTCACTTGTCATCTTGCTCTACTCCCAAAGCTGCCTGTGTGGCTGTTACTGGTTTGATGGGTGATGTCCCAGCTGTGCTGGCTTGGGTTAAGTGCTGCCATGCAAGCTTTGTGCACGCGGCCCTGACAATGCATTTAATTCCTGACCTGCCACGTCTGTCTTATTTAAGTCCTAGAGCTCTCTGAGCAGAAAGTGCCAGTATTGCTGAAATGCGCCAGATGGCCTGTCGTTACTTGAGACTCATGATCTAAACCAAGTTTAAACTGCCATGTGTCTCTGTCTGAGGAAACCAGCGTGTGTCTTGGCAAATGCCTATGGAGTTGTCCCAGAACACATCAGAATGTTACTCACTCAAAGAAAATGTATTTGGCTGGAGTATGGAAATCCCATGGCGTTGAGAAAGAGAGACTTTATTATTAATAGTGTTCCCTGACAGCGTACTTCGGGGCAGACATTTCTGCTGGAGGACTTAATAAACCTATTGTGAAATGAGCTCCCATGGTGCCAGTCTGAGTGTATTCATTGCCTTTTCCCTTCAGAGAAGCTCAAACACATAGAATCATCCAGATGTGGATTTTTATTTTTTTTTAATTTTGTCTTTCCTCTGTAGTTTTGCCATGAGAAACCAGAGACTTGAAAGGTGGTACTGATCCTGTTTCAGGCAAATGTTGTAGATGCAAATATTCCCAAATATTAGCCAAGCTCAATCTTTTGCTAAATGTGAATGAGCCTATTTAGTTAAAACAAGCAAAACAAGAAAAAACCCACAACTTTGCCAAAACTTAAACCAAAATCTAAACTAATTTTGGATGTTTAATGATTTGTAACTGATACAAAAAAACATGCTTATGGGTTAAAATTGACATATATTTATGTATACTTATATAGTACTGATCATTTCTGATGGTTTTCCACACTTGCAGCAGATGCTACACAGTAAATTCAATAGCTGTGCAACTGTGTGGTGGAAACATGCTTGATCAGTGTTTGCAAGCCAACAAATCCATTTATTCTCATTGAAAATCAATTGCTCTGAGCAAGCTGCATTTAAACTAATTCAAGTCAAAACTGGGCTTCTTCATCACAACTTATTTTCTTCTTTTATTTATCTCTTCTTCAAATTGCACCCAGTGGAAACGTAATCCATCCATCCTTCAATAAGAAGGTTGTTATACGTTTTAATCTAGTATTTCAAAGCTGCTGTGAATCACATAGCATTAGGCATGTCAGCTATTACATGAGTAGCGCATGCCTTGCAATTTATCCCCCCACCCCCCGTAGCTTTCTCTTAAGCTCTCTATTCCCATGTCAGGAGACATATTAACCCAGTTAAGGAGCCAGAGTTACGCTGTCTTCCTCCACAGCTCCCTCCACAGCTCCCTCCTCGTTCTCTTTTTCTTTTTGACTGCATCCAGCTTCCTGCCTTTCAAAGGGTGAGAGGGATGGGGAGGAAAAGACAGAAATCAGCTCTTTCAAGTGTAGCATTTTTTAAAGATGCAAGTCAATACCTTGTGAAGCAAAATTTTAAAGGATTTCATTTTCAGAGGATGGGGGGGATAGTAGATTGACTAGGATATGGCTGTCAGAGAAATAGGAAGTAACCAGAACTGATATTTTAAGTAGTGAATATTCACTATATCTCTCTGTACATCTGTACATGGGTACACTTAAATATGCATGAAGAGCGTGCAATTTTTCTTAAGAATAAGCCTGAGAGTGGCAAATCTTGCGTGCTGAAAATAAACAGGGACAGACTTCTGCATTTGTGGGTGCCATGCAGGGTGAGGACTGCTGGTGTTTGTGTATCACTGCCCTCTGCCGCCACCAAGCTCTAGTTCAGTTCTTGCAGCTTTTCACCTTCATCACAAGCCGCGCTGTGACTGTGTTTTCCCAGCTCAGGCGTACTTTGTGTGGTACATTTTTGTGTGCAGTTCCTTCCGCAATAGTGGTCCTCCCCAGATGCGTGGCGTGAACCCAGCCCAAATGTTGCGGTATGTGTGACTCCACAGCTACGCTGAGCTTTGGGAGGAAGGATATTTTTCGTAACTGGCTGTTGATGCCACTTCTATGTGTCTCGTTCATAGTTCTGTTTCTTCCAGGACTGCTCATCTCTGCATAAGTGTGCTTGTACATCACATGAAGCTTACATATCCCTTAAAAATGCATGCACACATTATGAGATAAATTCTAAATGTTTAAACTAAATTAAGCATCACTTAAAATTGCCAAAATCGGATGCTTTATGTAACCATGTACTTTCATATGACAGCAGTTGAAAGTACTCATAACTGAGGTGGAAAACACTAGAGGAAAAGCACATCACAGCAGTGATGTGTACATTACTGTACACATCATGTAATGGTACATTAAAATTTGGCTTAGTCCGCTGCAGAACACTTATGAAATACATCCTGAGGCTTTAGTATTCACTCAGTAAAATGGCCTCTCAACTGCTATCTAAAAGCCCTGAATATTATGAGGAATTTAATTACCTTACACTATAATTGTGAAAATCTGTCCTGGTCCTACTTGTCCTTGCTGGATTTGAACTCTGCATCCATCAAGTGAAGCTATGATATGTCAGAAGCTTAAATAGTCATGCTGCATGGGTATTCCTGTGAGCAATAAAAATAGAATGAAAAACCACAAAATTCACCAAATGGTCCAGCTTTGTTTTCCTGCACTGACTTGTCTGCTCTTCCTAGTCACCAGAGATCTTGTCAAAAGGGAATGGAAAACCAAGACAACCTTTCAGCCACCTGGGCAGAAGACAGAACAACACAAAATTACTTAAGAACGTGAGCATAAAAATTACTAGGCTGGAAGGCATCAAATGAAAGCTCTAAGTTGGAACAGAACAGTTATATTAATAAATGGGTTTGGTTTGGTTTGGTGGTGGGGTGGGTTTTGGTTGTGTTTTTTCAAGAATTGCTTGTAGGCTTTCACAGTCTTTCAGTTGAGACTAAAAGCTGGAATAGAGACAGATTTGATGATAAATTACCTGCTGAACTCCAGTGGTTAGATCAATTGGTAATTCAGCCACAATAACAAAAAATGTCAGATATTATAAAAATTCTTGTTGCTGGCTGCAGTTTCATTCTGAAATGCAGCATTTAGTTGATGGGATATTGTGGCTAATGAATAAAGTATTAAAAAGAAAATTCAGCAATATTTCAATGCCTGTAGAAATTCATAGAAATAAATGATTAATGCTTTTCTGCATTCATCTTGCTATCTTAAGCGCAGCGTTATTACAAAAGTTTGTTTCCAGATCTGAACGTCACAGCAAAAGAGTAGAGATTAATTAAAGTACTGCGTGGCTTTGATTTTTGGATGTGAGTGCTGAGCAGACTGCACTCAAGCTGCAGTACTTCACCTCTCCTGTCTTCACTTCATAGCAACCTGGGAGTTGCATGGTGAGGGATCTACCAACAGTTTTGCTTTTTCACACCTCTTGCTTTGTTTCTGCACTGCCTCCAACATTTCTGTGGGCTGCTAAGCATCAAATACACAGCAGAGCAGCTTTGCTCCCGCTGTGCCTGAGAAGCCACATACCCACTGAGGCATACGTAGAGATCGGACCCTTAGAGAAACCATTTTTACCTTGAGGTACTGTAAAAGCAGTAATATGTAACTGCCCAATGGTAATCAATAACAGTGTGAAGGAGCTAGTCTTTGAGTGTGGTTTGACAACTGTTGCTTTGAATCTGTTGCGTGAATTCCGTATAATTCGAAAAATAAACCCCTTTCATTATTCAGTGAGTACATCTGCCTTATTGTTCCATTCATACATTCTCTTCATTCTTATTTGACATTCTTTCACTTTTTTAGTCAAAGTAATTTTCAAGGTATTATTTATTGAGCAGGTTCTTACTTGTACTTTTTAATTAAAGGGCTTAGTGCAAAACACAACGGTTTGTTCTGCAGTTTGAATTTCCTGACTTTAATCAATGTGTTGTTCTAATGAAACGTGGCAGTTTAGTAACTGTAGATCTGGTCTTGTGAATCATTTGTTTTTGTTTTTTACATGTATGTTAGGTTTGATAGGTGAATGATTCTTCTATGTACGTTTCGGTTACAACATGGAAGTTACCATTAATGTAACTGTTGGGGGTGGGGTAAAAAGGAAGGGTTGGTTTGGGTTTTTGCTTTAAATAGTACAAAGAATTACATAGTGCACCAGCTTGTTTTTACCAGCCATAAATAGCATAGCAGTCAGAAATCACTGTTGCTAAAAGCTGTGCTGGGGATAGTTAGAATACATCTCCAGAAGACGCTGAAGGGGGCTGGCATTGTGCTAGAGTAGACAAACTGTTACCTGGTTTGTGTGGGTACCCTGAAGGGTTGATGAATAACTTGTTTTATTCTGTCTGTTCTAGAAGTACTCTGTTCTTTGGTCTGTTATGTATTTGCACTACATAGCACCTGAGAAGCTCATAGATTTGGCTTTAGAACCTTCTATCAGAAATGGCAAACAGGAAAATGAAAAGCTTTCAGGCTTCCCATACATATCCATCATTATAAATTCACATTTGCATGTTTTCTTTAACTTTTTTTCTGTGTGGATAAATCTCTCAAAATTGCATGCTGGTTTCCCATGGATTTGTTTTGAGTACGGTGTGAATTGATGAGCTTGGATATTTTTGATGTATGATTCACTACCACATGCAGGGAAGAAAATTATATTTTGGTCCTGCAGAGAAATAAAACTAAGCAATTAGGTCTTTGTTCAGTTAATTCCTATTTGATGGCTGCATGCTTTGCAAGAAGAGAGTCTCACGATTCTACTCCGTTACAAGGTCACTTGTACAATAAGAATTTTCTCCATACAGATACATCCCCAATACAGCCCGGATTGCAGATTAATTCTTACCTAGCAATGAGTAATAAAACATGCAGGAAACTTTACAAAGTTGATTAACGTAAAATACTAATTATACTCACACAGAAAAAAAACCAAACCAAAACCATAGACTGATAAGAAAAATAATGTATGTCTGTAACAGTGAAAGATTTTACATCCAGTTATTGTAGGGTTTTGTCTTGTATTGCATGGAAAATCTTATTCTGTTGGGTTTGTACCTGTTCTTACTGTGGATAGGATTCTATATCTCTTTTTTTCTTGGGTTTTTTTGAAACTTGATTGTTTGCTGGCTGATGTCAAAATCATTGTCAGATTCACCTAAGTGGATAATTTGTGATGGGTTTTTCTTTTCTGATATTTTACCTTTGCCCTAAGTATTCAGTAGACTTTATTCCTGTTTCCTGATTAGGTTAGACTGAAACCCACACTTTTTAGCATGAGAAATTTGCCAAATGTCCCATGTTTTGTTGAATGCTGTCTAAGTTTTTCTCCTACCGGAGAGACAGTGGCAGGTGTGCTTTCTAAGCCATGAAGGAATAAAAGTTACTGTATTCTGATAAAATTTCAATCACAAAGCTATTCAAGGCTGTTGTTGCTGAAACTAATGAATTGGACAGTGGCATATTCATCAAAGTTGATTTCTTTTGTCAAGCAGAAAGAACAGAATCAGAAGACTGGATCTTTTAAAGCATGATTTATAGTTTTGTATTGTAGCATCTTTTATTCATCATTTACGTCATTGCTACATGGATATTGCATTATGGATATTTTTTTTTAAGTAGGAAGGGTTGATTTTAGAGCTCCAAAGAGTGTCAGGTCCTTGACACAAGGACTTGTTTTCTTGGCGAGCCGTAAGAGGAAGAGGTACTTGGAGATGACACATGCCCAGAAGTTGAAAACATGAACAGCTTGAAACTGGGGAAAAAAACCCAAACCAAAACAACAACAAAAAAGAACCAATCAAAAAGACAAAAACTTTCAAAATGAGCTTGTCAATATGCCTTTGTTTACTGATTTGAGAAACTTGCTTTGCCAGAAGTTTGGTATGTCTCAGCGCTGTCATGTGCCCAGTGGGAGCTGGCAGGAATCAGCTTTGACACTGCAGCCACGCGTGCGGCAATGAATAACACGTGTGTAAAGGCTTGCAAATCTTGTTGAGTGTCCTTGAACTGTTGGAAGTGCAGCACATGTTCCCCAAAGGAGAGGGCAGAGGTGGGATGGAGACCTTTGCCCATTGTGCTGACCTGTGCAACAGGAGGCTGTGGCGGTCCTTGGGTTAGGTCTGCTTACGTACAGCTTCCCAGCCTCCAGTCTTCTTTACAACTGTAGAACTTGAAAGTATCCAATTTAAAAGACACCTGGCATTAAAAAAAAAAATCTACTGTAACCTTTAAAAAAGTTATTGTCATCCTTAAAAAAAAGTAGTAATATGCCCAAAATTTGTTCCTTGTTTCTGGTCTTGATCACCTTCTGGTATTGAACCAATTGTCCAGATCACCTTCTGGTATTGAACCTGGTGTTATGATTGACACTGAAGATATCTCTTCTCCCCAGAAAGATGCTTAGTCACTGCAGTGAGATAGCCACTTCACTTTCTGTTTGTGAAGTTTTTCATTAATTGTGTCCCTGAAGGCATATTTGACTACAAAGCACTTTTTCTGGGCCTTTAATTCCTCTTGTGCTTCTCTCCTGGACCCTTCCCCAAGTTTTTAACAATCTTTTTGAACAGCGAGCTCCAGAACCATCTGAAGTTTTCCATTAACTACTGTGCTAGTGCTAAGTGTGGGGATAGCATAACCTCCCTGATCTGCTCTGCAACCACCTTCCTCCTCAGAGGTGGAGCACCACACTGACCACTCGTGGTACCCAGTTGCTTTCTGGGTGCAAATTCCTGACAGGAAGATGCCCGTCAAGGAAAGGTCTGGTAAGCACTCTGTTAAATTTTTTCTTACCCATGATACATACACAAATCAGTGAGTTTCTGCTTTTTACAGAGTAGGTTAGTGTATCTCAGCAACATTTCTGTCAATTACTTAATGCTCATTTGCTCCCTATTCACCTTTTTGCTTCTGTTGACAGCAAGGATCCTTGAGCATCAAGTTAAGAAATGTACCAAGTCTATAAACATTATTTCATGTCTTGGCTCCAGTAAGAGAGTACGTTGGCATGTTAGAATCTTTCTTTACAGACTGTTCTTTCCCATTAATTTGTATGGGCTGTCCCATGGGGACCACCTCACTCATTGAGATAATTTAAGATCTCTGTGGATTCCCCTGATTTTTGTACAACATAGCTGAGCAGACATCCATGAGTGTATTTCTCAGCATTTAGATACTTTTATTTAAAAACACAAAGGGATATATTTCTTTGCCCAGGTGGAGAACAGCATAAGGAAAAATTAAAATCAGCAGAGCCAGAGCTTTCTTCTTGCAGTGCTGTATTTTAAGAAAATAATATTTTGACTTCATAGAGCCATCCTTAATTAATGTCTTATTACCTTATATTGTTAACCTTTTTGGTGGCTTGGGACTCAGCTGCAGATGCTTGTTGCATGTGTGTGAACATAAACTCAAGACAGAGTGGTGCTGAGGTTTTGCAGATTCCTCCACATTTCCTAATTTTCCTTCCTCAAGTACGTTCTGAGGATGCAGGGGCCCATTAGGCTGAGGTGCTGAGGCAGAAGGGTTGCCATAGCCAGCATCACAGAGGGAGAGCAGCCCTCTCCTGGCTCCTCAGTCCCCACGGCCAGGTTCTGGCTCAGAGTGGATCAGCTGGGGACAGATGTGAAGCCTTGCACTCCCACCTCTCTGCACTGGGGGAAGCTCTCTGGCAGGCTTGACGCTTGCCGCGAAGCTCACAGATGAGCCTCTTTGCATCACCGTTCTGTAATGCTGCTTTCCCCTCCCCTTTCCTAGCAAATTTGTTAGGGTTGTGACATTAAAGCTGTGCTGTGTAAGAGAGTGGGGGGATCAGAATAGTATCTAATGCAATCAGGGCAATGAAGCTCAAGAATGTACCCCTTTCAGCCTCTGCTGTGTTCAGTCAGTCTGTTTCTTGATCCTTGTGCAAGTTAGATTTGTGCATAACTTCTAATTAGGTATCTGGGTCATGTTTGACACACTCTTGGTTCAGCATTGACGTTCCTATGCTCCTACTTAGCTCTAAATTTGCCAGCTGTTTTCCTTAAATAATTATACCTTCCCTTACAGGATTGTGCATCTTATGTAATTACACCCACGGTAGCATGAGGGCAGTCATAGGCATATGGAGGTAGAAATAGTGTTTTCCACCAGCCTTGGCATTCTTTAATTGAATCATAAAAATCTGGATTCCCACCTCTGCTGTGACAACTTCTGTAGCTCTGCCAGACTCTCATTCATAACATCTAGACTGTCAATTTAAGCACAGCTCTGGAAACACCTGTCCTCTGTGCCACCGAGTCTTCTAGTACTGGCCTATCAACTGTTTAATCCAGAAATGTCAAGATTAAATTCCCTTTCATTACCTCCATTCAATAGTCAAAGGATTTGTTGCATATTTGGATAGATTCAGGGATGGTTGCATGAATTTTCTTTGAAATATTCTCAGGCCATGAAACATTTTCTGAAACAGAGATTAACATTATGTGAGTTAAAATAGTACCAGCACTATAGAAGCAGATTGTGAGAGTGCTGGAAAAGTCATGCTGGGGTGTAGAGTACCAGACTAAGAAAAAAGCTTTGCATGTGCAGTGTCAAGCTGGAGGTTTGTCAGTCTGCAACTTCTGTTGCTAAAGTAGAGCTCGCTCTGCTAGGCCCCGTGCTGTTGAAAGAAAAGATCTTAAAGAAAGATGTCTGGTTTTGTTGCTACCCACTTCTCTTTCCTGGGATTCCCAGGCTAGGCTGTTCATGGAAAAGGGGTTGCCCATTTTGGGGCAGTTTGTTAGAGATTTGCATCTGTGTACTGTAGTAGGTGCCTTACTAGCACCTTTTAAAAAATGCTTCTTTTTAAAAATGAAGAAATCGTGCTCCTCCTCCTAGTTCACCCTTTAGTCTCTGTCTGCTCTTTCTCATTTGTGTGGGGTGCCTCACCTAGTTGGCAGGTTCTGTGCAGCCTCATCCACTGTGGCTTGTTGCAAGCCCACAATCATTTTCATTCTGCATGTGGTACCATTATTAGCTCCCACCACCTTCTAGTGTCTTCTTTTTCCTGCCAGCTTGACACTTGCTTCTCCGCCACTTTTGTATTTGGAGCAGCCTCTCAAAACCTGCATACTAGGTACATTGATGATTATCAAAGTGGTGCTTTCAGAAAGCCTTTGTGTGTTTTGACTGCCTTTCATTTAACAGGTATGAAAACCTGTATTAACCACCCTAACTCACAAGAAATCAAGACAAGTCAGACACAAGCAGCTGAGCTCCTTGCCTGTTTTTTCATATGGACTTTGTGTGTCTCACATTGCTAAACTGTGGAGCTTGGTAACACACTTCTGAGGTTTTGTTATATTCATTCATGCAAGTAGTGAGGATAAGAGCAATTTGCCTGTTGTTAAACGACATGGAGGCTGTAGTGCAGGTGAATGGAGACCTAGATACAAGACAATCCCTTTCCTCACTGTGGCTGCAAGCAGGATGGAGACATGGCAAGCGGGAACCTGGACAGAGGCAGATTAAGATAGCCCACATTTCTTGGGGATTAGAGCAAACATGCTTTTAATGTATGGCAAGACAGCACATAGGAATGGGACCTTGCATTGGTATGTGAGGAGAGGCTGAAAAGCCATTGCATCTTTATTGTTATAGTCACCTGCAATTACATATTTTCACTTCAGGCGATCTCTGGATAGCAGTGATCACTAATACGGACTTGGAGGTTTGCCCTATAGAACAGGAGGTGTGTCCTTTGCAGGTGATACTGAGAGATGGATTAATATGCTGCACAGTGAGAGGTAAAACCCGCAGCTGGTTTGCATCATGTCTGCATGGGTCTGTTGAGCCACCTTGCTGGCTTTACTAAATTAAAGGAAGGTAGCATCTGCTCTTCAGCTGTGTCACTTGGCAGTGCCTGATCAGCCTGTCTCAGCCTGTTTCTGCTTCTCTTTGCTGAGGGGTTCACTCGGAGTTCATCCTGTCTTGTCCCATTGCATAGCAAGCTTTATTTCTGGAGAGGTATTGTTGAGTTCCACTGTCCTACCTCTAATGAAAACCTGTATAGACTCGCATGTTAAACTTATCTTTTGTTATTCTTGACCTTCGTATGTTAAGTTTTTGGTGTTAAGACTGTAATTTCATGGTATGTTGTGGGGACACAGGATAATATACAACCTACTCTCTACAAATAGTCAAAGCTGCCAGGTGGGGCTGTAGTAGTGATGATAACGTGCAGTACCATATTCTGGGTGAGAACTTGCTGAACGGGCTTTGGAGTCCAGAGTTGGGGCACATTGTATCCCTTCAGGGAATTCACTGTATGTGCTCTATTCTGAGGTATGTTTCTGCAGGACAGTCACAAGAGAGACTCTGCAGGATCTCTGCTGGTGTTGGGTTACAAGTTTTCTAAAAAGGTAGCTTCCAGCGAAGCCGGGTTGCTGTGAACATCCATGCATGCAGCTGCCCTTGGAACCATTATGGTGGAGACAATCCTTTGCAAGCTCCCCGTAGGCACTGGGAGGGACAGAAGATAAGGCATGTCCTTTTCAGTTGTGTCTGCTCTCTCCTTTTTCTGCCTTTTTCCTCATAACCTGCAGCTGCTGAAGGGACTGATCTCACCTAATGAGACATAAGCATACAGATTTCTCTGAGGTGACACTCTTAAGTAACATGGAGCAAGTTAGCAGATACAAACAGCAAAAGGTAGGCTCTAGGAGATGTAGTAAGAATGCCTACTCTGAGTCAAACAACACCCACCAATATACTGTCTGGCCTAGGATCTTGTAGTGGATATCTAGGGTAGTATGTAAGAAAACAAAGCAATGTATAGCGATACTGTAGAGGTGTATTCCACAGTCTGCTAAGAGGGACTCAGCGGGGGACACAGACGTTTTGCCATTCTGTTTGGATTTGATTGTGTTTTCGTTTTTCAGAAATGAAGAACAAATGTTTTTACCTCCTAGTAAAGATAAAAAACCTTCTAGGAAATAGTTTGGAATATGATTATATTTTTTTCAGTATTTTACACTGTCATATGTAAAATCCTGTAAATACACACATAGTGTACTTTCTACCTTGTATGTGTGACGAACACAAAAGTGTAGTCTCACAAAGCTGGATTTTAGTGTTTGAAAGAACATTCAGGTTAACATGTAGGTACTATAAGCAGTCCTTTGCTTCTAACCTGACTAACATAATGAGTGTTAGTTGAACTAGATGATCATTGTAGGTCCCTTCCAACTGAAATATTCTGTTCTATTCCAGCCAAGTAACAGTCTCAGTTAATTGAAGATGAGGAGGCTGGCTGAGAACATGCTTTTGTAGCTGGAGGTACTGTTACTGCCATGGAGAACCAGCTGCTCTGTGCAAGAAGATCCTGCACTGATTACCTTCAGCAGCCAGGATATCTCACCCTTAGTGTGTAGGCATGCTTGAAGGTTTCATCTTTTCCTGCAGTTCAGGGAAATGATTCTCCCTTCCTTATTCCAACACATCCCACCTGGACATGCTCCACCTGTTCTGCCGTACTGACCTTGTTTGCCAATTGCCATCACCCCTGTTTTCTCATCTCTGGGCTGTGCTTAAGTCACACAGATGGCTTTAGCCTTTTATGCTTGTTGGTGGATCATGCTGAATGGTGGCATTTTAGTGAAACGCTTGATTTGAGTTTCTTTAGATTTTGGATTTATAGATACACCTGTAACGTACAAACCCACCAAGATCTAAAGTGTGTAGCTTACAGTTAATCAAATATGTGAACTAAGGAGTTCCATTAGTGTAGCATTATTGAGTATTTTAATACAAGAAATTATCTACTCACCCTTAAAGGACAATTTTGATATGTATAATTGGTCATTTTAGAAGAAATATTTGCAGTACTGGAAAACTGATGTGAATTACATAGTTCTTCATTTTATTGTGTATGAACTATGTTTACACATTGTGCATGGTTTTTTTAAAATGTATAATTACACATGAAAGTGTAACTAGAGAAAAAAAAATATGGCCAGATTTTCCCAGAAATCTTAATCTGTTTCACAAAATGCTGACTGCTGAATTGTAAAGCAAAAAAAAAGAAATATAAAAAAAATCTGATTAATTATGGAATTCAGTCTGGGACTATATGGCAGCTCTGGAAAGAACTGAATGCTTAAAACCAAGGGCAGGCTCCTCCATATCTATGTGAGTAGGTGAAACACTTGAAGTGCCTTTGAAAAAGTAAATCTGACATTTAAAAATGGCTCTAACTATTATGCCAATACATCTTGTTGAAAGCTGATAGGATATAGGCTGCTGAGTTTTGAGAATGAAACGAAGAGTCGAAGTCATTTTGAAACCTGTGTCCAGCATCTTCTTTTAAAAATACGGAAAGGTTGTCTGTAGGACACCTTTTTGTTGTGCTGGTATTTTTTCTGGGATTTACATCCTTTGTAGTCAGAAGATGTAACAATTTATCTAGGGGTAATTCTCCAAAGCATGAATGGTTATTAGGCTGCCATGGCCCACTAATAATCAGAGGGAAACATCCATATCTTTGTTTATTCAGGGAGGCAAAGGGATGCAAACAACTAGAGAGAAGAAAGGGAGAAGCAGGCAAGGAGGTGCATTGTTTTGCTGTCAGAATTACTACTTTTAGAATACCAAATTACAGACAGCGTACAAATACCCAACAATTTTGTTTCATAAAAGGGAGCGTTCTAAACCAGAATAATCTGTATAATTACTCCAATATAAGTTTAAGACAAAAACATACATTTTGTAACCAGATGATAAAATGGAAAAGATCTCGGGGGGGGGGGGGGGGGGGGGGGGGGCGGCGGCGGGAATAGTTGAACCTAAGCCAGCTGGGGACTGGACATGCTTTTCTCCATTCCTGTTAGGCACTGATTATTGTTCCTGCAAAAAAGGAAAAAAGCCTCTATTTGCTGTAGGTCAACTTTTCTTATATTATTTTAATACTAAGAAAGCAATTAAGCCCCATCAACAGTGTGGCATGTACTTTGGCAGGGGACGTTGTGGGTTTGTGTGGAGCCTTTGGTCTTCTCAGGGAGGAATTAATTCGTGGTCAAACTGGTTTGTATTTATGGGTAGTTATATTCTTCCCTTAACCCAACCAGCTATTGCCCAGCCAGGACAGCTTGATCTGTTGACAGGTCAAAGCATCCACTGGGCTGGCCAGGCAACTCCAGTGCTAGGGAGCGGGTAGACAGGATCATGCCAAAAGACTGGAGACAGCCAACTTCCTGATCCCATTTTATAAGTATCAGAAGTGTAAGAGTTGGAAGAGTGATTAGCAGGTGGAAGTACTCATCGTCTCCCATGGTACCCACTTCCCTGTGCTGGCTCTGATGGTGATCCAGTGGTGCAGGCACTCTTTTTCCTGCAGTCAGGGATTCAGGTGACCTGGAAGCTCATGTGGAGTCCCCCAAGGTTGAATCCCTCATGAGTGCCATGTGACCCAAAAGGCATATGCCAGCCATCCCTGCAAATAGTGCTTCACATAGGCATTACCAACAACTGTTTAGTTCCAAAGCATCTGCAAATGCTTGCAAATTGGTTTTTTTTGTTGTCCATGGTAATGCTTTTCTACTTTGCTGTCACTACTTTTCTTCCTGGACTTTATTGCATATCTTGAATCAATCGGTTTTCTGCAAGCTTACATCTGAAATGGTTGTGGAATAAACATGTCCTTGTCATTTTGTGTTTACATTTCAAACAATGGAAAAGTCTGTTCTCCCTTGGCTTACCTGTCTGGATTCCCTGATTCCCATGGGCTGGGGAAAGAGCAGAACAGTTTAACCATGTTAAATTAAGTATCTCGTACTGTTTAAAATGGGGGGGGGGGGGGGGGGGGGGGGGAGGGTTGATCTGTTTGTGCATCTCATGAGTAGACCATAGTCACTAGGGAGAGGCCGCAAGTGTGATGTCCATTTTAGCTGATGTATTGTAGCAGGTTGACCTTGGCTGGACAGCAGGTGCCACCAAAGCTGCTGTATCACTCCCTCAGCTAGACAGGGGAGAGGAAAATTATAACAAAAAGCTCATGGATCAACATGAGGAGAGGGAGAGATCACTTGCCAATTACTGTCATGGGCAAAACAGACTTGATTTGGGAAAATTAATTTTAGTAATCAAATCGGAGTAGGATAATGAGAAATAAAACTAAATAACACCTTCCCCCACCCCTCCCTTCTTCACGGGCACAATTTCTCTCCCAGTTTCTCTACCTCCTCCCATCCAGCAGTCAAGGGGATGGGGAATGGGGGTTGTGGTCAGTTCAGTACATGTTGTCTCTGCCGCTCCTTCCTCCTCAGGAGGAATGCTGCTCATACACCCTGCGCCAGCACTGGGTGCCTAGCAGGGTCACAAGCCCTGCCAGCAACCCTGCTCCAGCCTGAGCTCCTCTCTCCATGGACCCACAGGTCCTGCCAGGAGCCTGCTCCAGCACAGACTTCCTGTGGGGTCACAGTCTCCTTCAGGCATCTGTCTGCTCCAGTGTCAGACCCTCCACGGGCTGCAGGTGGATATCTGCTCCACCTCCATGGGCTGAGGGGGACAGTGTGCCTCACCGTGGTCTTCAGCACAGGCTGCAGGGGAATCTGCTCTGTTGCTTGGAGCGTCTCCTCCCTGTCCTCCTTCACCGACCTTGGTGTCAGCAGAGCTGTTTCTCTCACATATTCATACTCTCACTCCTCTCAGCCAGCTGCAATTACTCTTGGGTGGGTTCTGCACCCCCTTATTAAATATGTTATCCTAGAGGTGCTACCACCATTGGTGACAGGCTCGGCTTTGGACAGGGGCAGGTCCATCCTGGAGCCGGCTGGCACTGGCTCTGTCAGACATAAGGGGAGCTTCTAGCAGCTTCTCATGGATGCCAACCCTGTAGACCCCCAATATCAAAAACCTTGCCACACAAACCCGATACATGTATCTAAATGCTTATTGTTTATTGGGACCTGATACCTTCAACAGAACATCACAAGACCAGCTGTTCCTATTAAGACAGGTATTTGTGAAGTCTAGGTCTAAATCTAAGGAGAGGTAAAGTCACAATATGGAAAGCATCTCTGGCAACATCAGTCATTTGACTAGACTAGCATTCTGGGTTTTTGCAGGTGTAATTTGAAGAAAGCTTTGTATTTTGAATGGATCATGGAGGGAAAGCTGGAGATGCTGATTGTAGCTTGCAGTGTTAGCTATTGGAAGGGTGTGTTGAAGGAAGAAGATATGTCATTGGTGTGAGAGATGTTTCTTTAAGAAGTGGGTCAATAATTTGCACTATGCTGCACTTTATCATCCGGCTATCACCTCCACATCTGTGACACGACTCTCTGTGTATTCAAATTTACTCTCTGTGTTTTCAAATTTAAATGCATAGAAGACTCTCATGTCTTTCAGAAGGGAGTATCAGCTCTTGCTTTAATCTCTTTTCACCAGACCAGCTCCTGGCAGCAAATTGCTCGTTTAGCCATAATCTGGCAGCCTTTGCTTAAAAGTTTGTAGCAAGGGTGGTTACAGTCATGAAGTGGAGCTATGTGAGCTTATTGTCCAAGACTGGAGCCTTGAAACTGACCAATGTTAGAAGAAGAATGGGTCAAGTAAAGGACATGGTCCTTGGCTGAATAAGCTTAGTATGTGTGGGCCATAGAAAAAGGACCTGTCCAGTACTAGACAGTGCCAAATAAATGCTAGTATTTTATTAATTATGAAGTTACTTGGCTGGGTTCTTGGTTTCAAATTTGCATGGCCTTATTGTAGACTGATTGTGTTTGCACAAGGTGGTCTGTGAGTAAGCTGGTGACAAAATTTAAGTATTGCTCTTTTAATTTGTTCTCCCAGGTTGGAAATGATATTCTGATTTACCAGTCTTGGGACCTACTGTAATTTGCTCTGGGCATAATGCTAGCAAAATTTGCAAAGCACTGACAGGTTTCAGTCTATGGAAGTAAAGCCAGAAATGAGCATTTACAGAGAGGGACTCTGCACAGAAGAGTAGATCTAGGGAACTCCATTAGCAGGAATTAGTATTAATATTCACCACGCTATGAAATTGTATGGGTTTTTATGTTTTCAGAACGCTACATAAACATCAATTCATTAATCTTTACAACCCTGCTGAGAGGCACCTGAATATTATTATTATTACAGTTTTTTCAGCCATATCATTAACCTGCAGGAACATCACATGGTCTTTCCAAAGCCATACAGCAACCTACCAGAACTAAAGCTTGGGCACCCCTGATGCCAGCCTCCAGTGTACTAGATGAAGAAGTCTAGATGTAATGAGTAGCAGAAAAGGACATTGTCATCTTTTGTATTTCTGACTCACATATAGGTGTATGTGTGGGCTCTTACAGGCTTCAGTGGAAAGGATGTTCACATATTTCAGAGTAGAATTTAGACCATTAAGGTTTTGTAAGCATAATTTATTTTTGCATGCCTATCAATGTTTTCAACATTTATGTTCTTATTCCTTGGGACTGTTTTTTACAGGCTTGTCCTCTTACGCCTTGTACATTTTCTCTGCTCAGTTCTACTCTTCCTCCCTTCTAATTGCAAAGGAGGAGCAAACGGAGCTGATGGAGGAGAGTGTGCAACTCTGTACATCTGCACTTGCTTATGTACACAGTAAGTGAACATGCACATAAGCTACTGATAAATGGAGTGTGAGCAAGCTGAAAAGTTTATTTCAGAATAAATTACTGTGTTGGACAGAATCTGCTGAGCTTGTGAGATACCGTGAGTAACCAGCCATGCTTTTGACTGGCTTCAGCAGAGTTGTGACAGTGCCATTAGCAGCGCAGTTGGTACAAACCCCAAAATGCTGGCCACAACAAAGGAGGAGAAAGCACAGCCAGCACTGGTGGGGCAGCGTGATTGCAGTTGGCTGAAGAAAATTCGCAGGTTTTGACCGAGGAGTATAAGGTATGGCCACAGGGTTATTCTACATACATCACTCGGGTGGGGAGGAAAGACAGTAAGAGAAGTTGGGCTTTCTAGAATATTTTATCTCAAAACTGCTTTTCTCAAAATTTCTCTCAGAATTGCTTGTGTATATGCTCTGACCTATGGCTTGCAATTTAACTCCTTATGGAAAAACATGCATCACAAAAACCAGCAGTTGTTGGCACTCTCCTTGATAATGTCAGGTGGCCAGGAGGTGGACTAAGTAACCCTCCTGATCTCTGCAAGATCCCTGCAGGGAGTTTTGGCATAGGGGGTAGTCTGTGGGAAGCTTTATAGGGTTCTTGCCTGTACTTTACTCTTAGCTGAAGCACAGATATTCTGTCTCTCTCACCCTTTCTGTCAGCACATACTAACAATAAAATGTGTAGCTGATGGGGGAAAGAGTAAGGGAAGAATGGTCAGTGCAAGGTGAGTTTTAAAAGTAGCACGAGAGCCTGCATAGTTTCTTGATTATACTTGGGTTTGGAATCTCTTGTGGTCGAAATGCCTAGCCTGGCAGCCCTGAGAGGACAGATCCAGGAAAGGGTTCTCAGTAGCCCACTGAAGACAGTTCTCTTCCAATGTAACTCTTGGTGTTGGACTTGGGAACTGCATTTTCCTGACAAATACAAGGCCACTTGGGATGCCTTTGCGATATCAATTGATTGGATTTGTAAACTGGGGGTTTTTTGTTGTGTTTTGCTTGGTGATGGTGTGGGGTTTTTTGTACAGCCTTCAGAAGAGTATTTTGTATTGAGATCTATGTAGTATTTATAACATTCACACATGTATTCAGTATTGTTATACTTAATCAGGTGTCATGATTAAACATCACTGAATTACCTTGCTTTTGTGCAGTGGGATTTCTGGTCCCACATCTTCCAAGCATCATCTTTATACTTCTTCTTGCAGTGGGGACAAATTTGGTAGATTGTTCTCTGATGTGTGCTCCTGAGGAGGGATTGTATGGGTATACAAAGGCATGGATTCCTGTATTTTTGTCACATTTTTAGTGCCTGCCTCTCTATGTAACAGAAATTATGTTAGACCGAAGTGACTTTTGTGTAATTTATTTCCCTGGGTTTAACATGACCTCTTTTGGAACTTTCTTGTCTCTGTTGTACTGTCCTTTAAATAAATGTGCTGTAGTACTTTCAAACTTTTTTTTTTTTTTTGTGTCAAAAGTTCTGTTTCTCTCAATACATTCTTATCTTTCACTGCTTCTATTTCCCCTCTTGTGATTCTGTTTAATTTATAAGGTCATAGCTTTAACCCATTCGGGTTTGGGTGGTTTATTTTCCTCTGGGAAGATGGAAGGAGTTCAGATTATAGATGTTCACCTGTGTGAGTTTTCCTTTTGAGTTCAGGCTTTTACCTGGTTGCATGGCTGAGGTCCACAGAAACGAGGATTTCCCTTTACCTCCCCAGTAAACCAGAAGTGAATGCATTTATCAAAAGCAAGGTCTATAGCATAGTAGAAAGCTCGGCGTTCCCACTGGGTCTGACAAATGCTTCTGTACACATCGACTTTATTCTGGGAGCAGGCTGGTGAGCCGGCTGTGCAGGGATGGGTGACGGAGGCTGCTCAGCAGCTGTCCTGGGCTGATCGCAGTGATCAGAGCGCCGTGGCTGCTCTGTCGCAGTCTTTCTTGGGGAGCGTTGGTGCAAAATGCTGATGATTCATACACTGAGGAGGAAGAGGAGCATCGCACATCCGAGCGTGTTCCTCGCAAACGCGTGGTCCTGAGGTGGAAGTGAAAAATAAACAGAAGATAAACAAGGCCTTTCCCACGCCTGTTCATAGATCAATCTGGTGGTGTGACCTCTTGTATTTTACCGTGATGTGGTAATTCTGCGTGTAGATTTCGTCTGGCTTCTCTCGTACCCTGTGGCCTTCAGTGGAGCCGGCGCCCCCCTCCCGTGTGTCACCCGGGGCAGGGAGCGGCTCCTTCCCGCCCGCCGCCCGCGCGCTGCCCTCACCCGCCGAGCGAGTTACACCGTCGGGCCGTCAGGGTGCGGGCTGCCGCTGCCCGGCCCTGCCCTCCGCTTGCGGGGCCGGGGGGAGCGACGCCGGGCCGTGGCTGCCGGGGCCGCCGAGCCGCGGTGGTGCCGCCCGGCCGGGCAGGGACTGGGCCCGCCGCAGCGCTGCCTCTATTCCCTGAGCAACACCACCACCTCCCGGCCGCGCCGGGTGCCTGCCGGCCCTGCCCGCGCTGCCGGCCCTGCCCGCGCTGCCGGCCCTGCCCGCGCTGCCGGCCCTGCCCGCCCTGCCCATCCTGCCCGCCCTGCCCATCCTGCCAGCCTGGCCGGCGGGGCAGCCCCAGCGCTGTTTCTCCTCAGAGCCTGTCAGGGCTGATGGACCCTGAGCTCAGCCTCCCAGCCGTGACCCAGAGGTTTGGGGCAAGGAGGGGGGAGAACGGGCAAAAGGTGAAACGAGGGAAGGAGCAGTATGTGTTTTAAACGAGAACATGATCTGAAAGTATTTGAAGAGCGGTTTTGATCCCAGGAGACATTTTTTTTTTTCATTGTAAGAAGTGTTGATTTGCGATAAAATCCATGTGGTGTGGTCCCTGTTCTGGTCAGTGCCTGGGACTTTCTAAAATAGGTTTCCAGCAGATACACTCACACCTACAATACTAGCATTTGTTTTCCGCCACTGCTTGTTGAAGCTGTTGCTCTGACATCCCTGTTAGTAAGCTTACAGCTGTAATGAAATTCAGAGGCAGGAATAACTGTATTTGCCCGGCACCTGCTGGTGGGGACCCTGAGGATATCACAGTACAAATGTGAAACAGTTGTTATTACTGGAAAGCAAACACAAAAGTCTTGTGAGCACAAGTGAAATGTATTTGCTTTTTTAAATTTTTTTTTTTAATATTTACAGGAAGATTTTCTGTTGAAGTGTTTCCATAAATCTAGTTTCTCCAGTCACTTGTGAAATGCTATTCTCTGAAGATATTTTAAGATCTCTCTCCCTAAACTTCTGATGAATCAAAGTACTTCCTAAGACTTTACAGAATGCTGTGTTGCTGGCTTGGAAATAAAAAAAACCTAACACTTTTGCTTTGCATAGAGAGGATTTTGAGGTTTATGTATTTGGAAACTAAAAGTGCCAGAATGTGTTTTGCTGCATTTTAAGGCTGTCTTGTGCAAATGTGCCCAGGCAGACTGTGCCTGCTGAGAACCATTGCGAGGTCTGAGGCCGTTCTTATCACACTCGCCAGGACGTGACTGAGTTCAGGGTGCACAAAGCAGCTGATGTGCCCAGTGGTATATTTCTAGAGCGCCATACCAGACTGGGTTTTGTTAGGAGTCAGCAGTGACAGTCGACAACTTACCCTCACCCTCGTGAGGTTTTCAGTAAGAAGCAAGTGAATCTTCTGGGCCTCAGGCCAAGGCATTGTTGGATAGAAACAAGAAAGCAGCAGCACAGTCTGGTTTCTCACACTGCTGTCGGTGTCGCACCACTACTTTGAACAAGGCTGATCCTCACTGCATGATGAATGGCTTTATGAACGCTGCGCTTTGTGCTCCTGCTTGAGGAACACCCAGGTACACAGCCGTGTCTGCTCTGAGCCCTTCCCACGGTCAGGGTCTGTTGCTATCTGAAATTATCACTGCTTCAGAGCAGCCTATCAGCTTTTCCAAGTCTAAACCCATACTTACATCGAAAGGAGTTAAATAAAATGTTAGTCTTCAAATTCCTGGAGAGGAAAAAAAGAAAAAGAAAGGAAAGAAAATATTTTGCCAGATTCCCTCTGTCTTAGTATGGAAACAAAAATGCCTTCTGAAATTCATAGATATTTTGCAGTTCTAAGTTACACAGTGTTTTGACAACAGATTCAATTGTTTAAGCTGAATGGTACTTGTTTAATGCAGCTTTCAGCTTTTCAAAACGCTTCTCCCTTTCAGAGGTTATTTGATAAAATAAACTTGAAAGATCTACCAGACAGGAAACATGATTTTAAGATACAGGTATTTAAGAGAAGCTGACTGTTGTTTTTACTGCCTCTATTATTATGCCCCATGAAAACCATCAAATATAAAAAAGAACAAATAATTTACCTACTTTGAACTTGTTACTTGATTATGAATACTAACAAATTTGTGCTTATTGATTGTTTCAGTGTTATCATTTAAATGTGCAGAACAATCAAAGTTCTTCTGGTATATATCACTGCCCAAATTTGAAATGCAGGAACAAGCTGTTGCCAGCAATATCAGTTGCTCCTTGTCAATATAAGCACCTTTAACACATGGTTTAAGGAGCCCTATTTAAAATATGGCCCATAGTATTAGTGCCAATACTCCCTCTTTGTTCAGCATGGCAGTAAGTAGATTGTCAGCAATTGCTATGTGATCATAATTTATCTGGCATTACCCTTGACTAAAATTATATGTGCAACTCTAATCCCGCTGGAGAATTGTCCCTGATTGACTGCTGCGCCCGTACAGAGCTCCAGTGAGGCCAACTGCGCTCCAGTGCACCCTGTGTTATACGTGATTGAAAGGCCTAGCAGGGAAAGGGGGAAAAGCTGTACAATACCAATTACTTCATTTTAAGGACAATGAAATCCTGGAGGGAAGAGAGCTACAGATGTCAGGTTATTTTATTTTCCAGGTAATGACTCTTACTGCGTCACTGCAAACACTGCATGTGGTCCTCCACTTTTCCTGAAAAGTAAGAGGGAAAAACAGTAGCAGTGTGTCAGCATGAAGTTGGTTTCTTAGAGAGTTTGATGATGCTAGTTATCTGTAACAGAGAGCACAGACAGTAGTGTTGCTGCAGTTAACGTGGAAGTGTGTGGTCTTGTGGAAGAGAGATTTGTTGTGACTAGAACTCTTTAGGAGGTTTAAAAATGTGTGCTTCTGCAAACAGAATTACTATGAAAATTCATAGGAACCCAGCATAGGTGAGGACTACAGGGTTAGGTCTCCTAGTGAATAAATGTTGTGCCAAAAATCATAAATGCTGCAGCTTTCAAAGCACTTTATTGTCTTGCGCCAGCCTGGGACATTTACACCTTTGCAGGGAAACTGTTATAACACTGATGCAGGCAAGGAGGACCTTGATGTGACAGCCTTTGAAACCCACTTTGTAAGTGAAGACATAGTGTGAAGTGACCTGATAGTTGCATGCTGAAATACACCAGTTGCCTTCTATGTTTGATCAATCATCCTCTTTCCTGGGGAAGAGAATTTGCTATTAAAAATACTAATACATGGTTGAAATGACAGAAAGATTGCCTTTGATTTAAAGGCTGTATGCATGAATTACATAGCAGTAAAAATGTTTCAGCCCTAACAAGGTCTGACACAGGAATCTTCAAAAGCCCAGATTCCAGCAGAGCGCGGAGTTGCTTCCCTTGCTGTTTTATTGCTGAATCATTTTGACAGCATGAGGAACAGCGTCTAAACACTACTGTATGGCAGAGAGCCAAACTGCTAAGCTATATGAGCCACTTCAGTAGCCTGAGTAATGCAAAGGCAGAGCAGCCTGAAATGCAACTGTAAATTTATGATCAGTTGCAGGTGTAAAGGTCCATCCTGAGGCATCTGCAGTTCTTGGGGATTTCTAAAAGGAGGCAACTTCTGATGCTACTACAAAATGCTGTTACCATTGCTGCTGGGAGGCTGGGACTGCAAGGTACGGTTTTTGTACCTCTTGTATAGCTCTATAATGGCTCTCTAGGCAATATGCACATCTTCTATAGGAGGAACAGGTACAAGTCTGAATGACGCAAAGTGTGGAATTTGTTTGTTTTGCAGTTTCCTCTCATACTTGTAACAGCAGTTTGTTCAGAGTTGCATTTGAGGAGAGAAGAAGGTTTGGTCACAGGTCACACTGTATGTCTCTAATTTAGAGCAGTCCGAGTGAAGCAAAGGCAGAGGATATTGCACTGAGGTTATGGTATGTTCTGGGTTCTGGAGGGTGCGTGTGTTTGGGTCTGCCAGCATATTTATTGATGCCAGGCCTGTCTGTAGGTAGCACAGACCTGGTAGCAGCCTAGGTTTTCCAAGGCAGGCGAGGAATGGTTAGCATGAATGAATCAGTGTGGCTGCTGCTGCAGTTAAGACTACTGCTTTGCATCTCTCGGTGTGAGCAAATGCCGGTGTGTAAGTAGTCAAAGGCACTGAGTGTCGGGTGCGAGGGCTGGGCCGATGTGACACAGCTCTGTCAAAGTGGAGTGAGAACCAGGCTGAGGCTGGCATAGCACCAAACACTTTGTGTTGGTACAGGTCAACTGGAAAAAGACCCTTTGCTGGTATCACTGTTTTTTTCCAGTTGAGGACCTGGTTTAAGCTGTCCTGGCAGACCTCTTTCACTGGGATTAACTGTGCATCCATTAAGAGGTTTGCTAACTCAGCCTTACTAATACCGCTGTGCAGCAATAATTTTAAATCCAGGGCTCTCAGCTAGTGGCATACTTCTGCTCCTCAGCGCTGCCTGCCTGCTTTTAAGTGTTGTTGATGGGAGGGTATTGCAAGGCAGAAGCCTGTCTTTGGGTATATCTTCTGTCACTTGCTTTCACGCCTTGTAAAGCTACCCGAACTATTTTTAGAGGGGGCAGCACTGTAACAGTCTGTCCATGTCACCGCTGAGATCTTACAAGCTAATTTGTCTTTGTTACCTGGGTAAATTAGCCCACACAGAGCTCTGCACTGTCATGTCTGATCATTTATTGATTCCTGCCTAGTGAAAATCTTGCTCTACAGGTCCGCGTTGTGGAGGGTACATGCGCTTTGATAGCCTGTCCAATATGATAAGAAGGCAAAAGTTCCTCCAAATAGCAGTTCAGAAGAGGGAGCTATTAACAGGGTAGAAGTACACAAGGAATTTGAGTTTTGCCAATCCAAATCTCCATCTTCCATTTTTCATATATTTATATGCAGGCAGGAGAGACTGTGTGTGTGTAGGAGAGATTGTGTGTGTGTGTGTGTGTGTGTTGCATGTGAAGTATGTATTGGAGATAAAGATCAAATTTACACGGCAGCGCTGGTCATTAAATTGTGAATTTGCAGCCCATTACTTCATAAGCTATTTCAAAGTGTATTAGCACTCAGTTGCTAGAAATTCCTGTTCAGTTCCTAGTAAGAGCACACAAGCAGCTGTGTGACTTCAGCGTGTTGCCCTCTGTGTGGTCTCGTTCTCTGAGCTGATGCCCTCAGCTGCTCATCTTCTTTCCCCACCATGACTACAGGAGCCTGTGGCATTTACTCTCTCCTTGGAAGGTTATCTTCTGTCACTCTCCCAATGCCACAATTGTTTTCAACACCTTGCAGTGCAGTTGCGAGCCTGGGTCATAACTTCCTTTTGTCAAAGTATTAATGGACTTGCTGTTAATTTTGCTTCAGGGCCTGGTGTCAGGGACAGGAACATGCAGGAGTCAACATCTGAGTTGTTAATTTTAATAGGCTTTCAATAAATCTGTGATTAGATTCTCATATGGTTTTGTTCACACAGATATGGACACTCATGCAACAGAAGTACAGAGTGCTTCCTAAGTTCACAAGCAACGTACAAAACCCAATGATTAGTATTTATATGGGGCTCATCTCTGAAATATCAACATTTGGTATAAATGGGCAAGCATACTGAACAGCTTTCTGTAGATAACACAGTAAAGGAGACGGAGGAATGAAGAAATGGTTGGAATGTCATATCAGCCTAAACACTGTGATAAAACATGCACACTGTTCTTAGGAAAAGGCAGAGGATCAGAGATTTTGAACCCATTAAATTTACAAATATTCTGTCCTTGTCATTGTTTTATCAGCCTGGAATGTTCACATGCAACTCAGTTCTATGTGATCTTTCACACCTTCCCACCAAGCATCATTTTTACTTCACACAAAATATAGTATTTTCAAATTTTTTAGTGCAAGAAAAGTAAATTGTAAATTCAAGCACTGAAAAGTTATGATGAACAAAAAGACTCCTTAGAAACTTCGGCTGCTTTGATCATAAAGGGGTGACACTCCTGCTGCTAATGATTGTTAAAAATTCACAAACAAGATTTAAAGTGAATGTAATGTAAAGGAAAATTGCTACTGCTAGAAGCTCTGAGCTGTTGCAGCTTTGATGATACTCCTTGCTGACACTGAGTGGTGCAATTACCACATGCTGATGGAGGAGAGCTGCAATTACCACATTTTCTGAGTCAACTGCTGAGATTTATTTATTTTTTTTTAGTTGCCATTGGTATTTATTTATGTGCTTATTGTAGGCACATTCTATAAAGTGCTCCTCCACTATTTGTAACAGAATACTAGGGAGGGACCTAGATATTAATTTCTTTTTTTTCTACCTATCATAAAAATCAGTGCTTTGCATTAAATCCGTACTGTGAGCAGGAGTCTATACTTCCAACCTAGCTGAAATCACTGTGGGAGACAGTGAGGGGCTCTGTGTAAGAAAAATAGTAGCAGGGGGTGCTGTAGGCCTTGGAAATTCTGTATGAAATAGTTTTGCCCTTTATCATGTGTGATGTTCATTTGTTTATTTTTGCAAGCCTGGTGGTGAAAGTGCAGATGATTAATTAACCTTTTTGTCCTAGATTTGCCAAGGACCCAGTGCTGTTTGGGGAGGGATCAAAGTGCATTATTTCCAATTAATAGTGTGATTGTACTGATTGGCAGGATAAAAAGCAGCTTGAGTGGCTGCTCGTATACCTATCTATGTATTTTTATGTCATTTTGATTGCTTGTGATTTTTTTTTCCCAGTGTTGCTTTTCTGTTGGAAATACTTAAAGATTGGTCTGAGTTCAGGAGCAAATTGTTTGGAAAATTTGGTGCTAAAATGGCTTCATCTGTTTTCAAGAATAAAGTGACAGGAAGGAGAACACATTTTTACTCTTAGCATCAAAAGACGGTCTGGACCTTGAGTTTGGAGGTGACTGACAACAGAGGCTAGGCATGTAGCTTGTTTGCCCATACAGTGTGTCATGGAGCATGTAAATTAAGGTCTAGAAAGGAGCTGAACATTCCACATTTTTTTGTATTCCTTTTGTAAAATTAAAAAAACCCAAACCTACTATGCAAAAATATTTACTATTCTTTTAAATCATTAAAAAATGTTCAGAGACTGTTAGGGTTACACTAACACTGGAAAAAGATGGGAAATAAACAAGAGTTCTTACGTCTCTTTTTGTAGAGCATATGTATGACAAATTCTTTCATAACTTGATCAGACAGTATTTTTAAATTTATTTTTTTTAAGACCTCACTTTCTTCAGTGTTAGTATTTTTCAGTGCAATGTGAAGCTGTAACCAATCTGAGATCCAAAGTGTCCCATCTCGTTGGCTCTAGTTGCTGGATGGCATCCAGCGGTCAGGACTCAGCTTTGCAACTCCCATGAGAAAGGCCAGACTTTAGTCCTTGGTCACTGATGCCACACCTGGGCAACACACATCAAGTCACTGGGGAATTTCACTCATCAGTGTTTGCCAGCTCTGCCGTTTCAGGACACTCAGCAAAAGATGCAGTTGTCTTCTTAAAAAAAAAAGCAAAGATGCACGTTTGCTGAAGTTTCAGAAATACTCTTGCAATTTTTATTTTTATACATATATGTGTGTATGTATGTACATGCATATGTACATGTGTATGCCTTGTCAGGGATGTGCCCAGTCTCCTGGATGACAAGCAGACCCCGGTGGTCCTGGGTCTGTTGCCCAGAACCAGCAGCACAGTTTCTGCTCCAGGCAGCAATCTTTAGAAATTTCTGGAGGAGAGTATGTCATTCTGTCTGCCTTTGCTATTTCACACAGCGTGTGGAAGATGGATTAATCTGGTTATAGATGGCTCTGCATTTTCCAAGTACTGGATTTTCTGGAAGAGGTAGAACAACTTAGGTTGAGTAGAAAAGGTATCAAATGCAGTCAATGGTGGTGACTCACCTCATTAACTGCATCTTGCCGATGGCCTCACACCTTGCAAACTTTTTTTTTAATTTATCTTTCCATGGCTGGCCACTCATTTGTCATGTTGACAGGCAATGGCTTTCGGAGAACACTAGTTACTATTATGGGATCACTGAGGCCAAACAGAAAATGGAGAAAATAGCAAGAAATATACAACTTCTAGCCTGTCTCTAAACCAGGTAGCTGGATAAACTATCACCGTGAATCTGTTTGCACGCAGAAATACAGCTGTTCTCTGTTTCTGGTATTGAGCAAGTTGATCTACTTCAGCTTCAAACAAGAGCCGTATTTTTCATTATAGATGAGGAGGAAATAGATGTTCACAGGCTGTTGCCTATCCTTGAACTGAGCATGCTGACTCAGAGGAAACGTAGACGTATGGAGAGGAGCATAGAAGAGATGGGAGCCATTCTTCTATCTGGATCCAGCAACACTTTCTGTTATGAAAACATGCCCAACTATTTGTTTTCAGAAGATCTCTTATGCCCTGTTAGTGTTTAGTGGAAACATCAGGATCAAGGTTTTTTCTTGGGTGTCCTCTGAAAGAGCTTGTGAAATATGGAATCTGAAAATCAGCCAGAAAAGATCTTTTTGGGAACAGGGGTTACGAGAGGACAGTGTGTCGGGCCTAACCTGCAGGAGAGGTTAAGTTTTCTGGAAAAGTTACAGATAAAAGAATCTCTGTCTTGGTCTGACAGAGAAGAAGAGTCTTTTCAAGGATTCACTCAGGTCTTCACTGTATGTTATAAGGATAAATCTGCATTTTCTCATTTGAGGAAGAGCATAAGTAGTATTTGTAGGAGGGCAAAAGTGCGTTGCAGTGGTAGAAACAGCCACCAGCAGAGGCAAAGGCAAGGTGTGGGGTAACCCTAAAAATGGAAGGTGTTATGGAAGATGGCAGTAAAGAGTTTTCATTATGATTGAATATTAATTAGTGACATGGCTATTAATGATGACAGTAATTAACAGAGGAAGAAAAGACTTGTCATTGTCCTGAGGGTGAGTAATCAGTCTTGGCAGGTGATAAATAATGGTTCAGCAAACTCAGCAGAAAGATAATCTGTCTGCCTCAGGACAACTGGAGAACAGCTATAACATCTTCCAGACTCTTGGCAACATTCAGGAATTACTTCATGTTTTTAACAGAGACAAATTAAAATCCCCGATCTTGAGTGCTGCTTATATTCCAGAGTGGCTGATCACACAAGTTCTGGTTGAGTCAGTGCTGTCAGTTTACTTGCCCCTTTAAAACATTTTTTAATCTTAATAACAGGGGTCAGGAAGATTGGGGAACTAGCTTTTCAGTGTTACTTGAATTTTTCATTGCAGTTTGATGAAAATTGAATAGATTCTTCAGAAGAGGCCTAGAGCCAGGGACATATCATTCTATGTAAATATGGAGTGGGACTTAATGCTGCATCAAGTATTCCTATATATCTGGAAAGGGATCATGCAGAATGCACTTCAGCTCCCTTGAGCAAAGCAATGTGCTACTCTAGATGATTTTGAGGTATCAACTGTCATGTCATTTGGCAATAAGATGCCTGAGAGGTCACTGCAAGCCTGTAATCTGAGACTAAAATCAGGACAACTTTTTAGTTTGGGGGATGAACAGAAAAAACAAGATTCTGGTTTAGCTTGAAGCAAGACAGCATTTTGTGAGGTTTGGTTTTGTTTCTGCCAATGGAGAAACACTTCAGTTTAAGTCGTCTTGTAAGAGTTTTCTAACCCCAAATGTTTCTATCTATAGGATGTTTTTGTTTTGTAAAAGGTAAAAAGGAACATTCATGTTTATAAAATAATATTTTCTGAGCAGACTTGTCAAAACAACAGTTACTGGTTCTAAACATTTTCCCCATGTGTTATTCAGCTAGCACTGTTCACTAGGTGTGTTCTTATCTAGCAGGTAGTTTTGGACCCCTCAGACATCTTTTTCTGAATAATTTTATTATTCACCAAAAAAAATTATGTGACTTTAGGATGCACCTGGCAATCTGGTTTCAATACAGAAAGGAAAGTGGTGGAACCACTGCCAGAGGCATTGGTTAGATGCTCTGCAAGGTACTGCCTGCAGTTCTGGTAATGCCAGTGCAAAGAAATGGAACTTAAATTTGAAAAGTTGCTGAATGGTAGAGGGAGAGACCATCTTAAGAGGACATTTAAAAGAGTTTGGTTGGTTTAGTGAAATGGAGGTAGGGAGGCAATGTGTCAGCCTTCTGCAGAGACACTCAGGAGAAGCTATCAAGGAAGAAAAATAATTCTTTCCCTTAAATTGTAATACAGGTATGATATCAAATGCATATCAATTGTGTACAAGAAATGTTCCATTAAAAAAAAAAAAGAAGAAAGAAAGAAAAAAAAGAGTTCTGGAATAAGTTTGCAAATAGGATAGTGGCAACTTAAATTGCACTTTAGTGGAGTTGGGAGGTGTGGAAAGTGACTGCAGAGCTGAGAATACAAACTTGTGAGATCAGTCTTTAAGTATCTGGTTTGTTGATACCTTCAAGGCAGATTGAGGCAGTGCCCAGTTGCTGCTTGTTGGTCACATCTGTTTGCCGGTTATTTAAATGAAAGTAGATGCTTCCCTGATCTTCAGGAGCTCTGCTGATTGCTTGCAGGGGACGAGTAGGTTGTTTCACTTGTCACGTGTGTGGGGTGAGGTAGGTCAGGTCCATATTCCTGCTTGCTGCTGAAGAGGTTTAATGGTGCTCCTTGTGGAGCTGTAAGTCAGCTTTCATTGTCAGGGGGAGCAGGAGCTGCTTTTCCCTTCTGTGTGGGTATAGCCCATGTCTCTAGGGGGAATTTCACCAGTATAGGAGAGTCACTCAGACCTGCAGATATCACAGGGACTGGGGACGCTAGAAGTACCTGTGCCCCTCTCTCTGTAGCATGTTGTAATTGTGACTCCTGGACTTTGTTGTATTTAAGGTTTGCCGAGAGTGGGGATGCTCTGGGTCTGTAGGAATAAAAATTACCTTTCCTGGAACAGGCATCATGTGGGTTATGCTGTTTCTTGAAGTACCCACTATGTCTCAACTCAGAAGTGCTCCAAGCAAATAAGATCCCTGCAGGGTTTGTTCAGTAAGTCTGAATCATATGGTTGATCAGTTCCTTTTTGTGTGCTGTCTTCAACTGATATATCACAAAGCATAGCATCAAATATTACCGAGGCTATTAGCCTACTGTATGCAAAAGCAAATATTTCTCAACAAATTGATTGTCTGCTGAGAAGGGCTTGGTGACACATCTGCATCCAGACATGGCATTGTTAGGTTGTGCTGCATGCTGCTGTAACTTGGCACAGACTTGCTAGATTGCCTCCAAGTGCCTTTACTGATTGCCTTTGGCTTTGGACAAGTCAAGTTAGCTAACTTGTTCACACCATTATGTTTCATTTTTAAGCTTAACTTTCTGAGTATGGGGTTGTACTGGCTCTGGCTGAGCCCCACAGCAGCCCTCCCAGTGCTGTGCTTGTACTGGCAGCCAGAAGGGTGCTGCTAACACACCGGTGTTTGGCTGCTGCTGAGCAGCGCTCACACAGCACCAAGGCTGGCTCTCCAACATCCCCCCATCACCAGCAGGCTGGGGGTGGGCAGGGTCTTGGGAGGGGACAGAGCCAGGACAGCTGACCCAAACAGACCCAAGGGATATTCCATACCATACGACGTCTGCTCAGATACAAAAGCCAAGAGAAAGGAGGAGGAAGGGGCGGGGGGCATTTGTTATTTACAACGTTTGTCTTCTGGCGCATCCGCTATACACACTGAAGCCCTGCTTCCTGGGAAGTGGGTGAACATCGCCTGCTGATGGGAAGTGGGGAATAACATCTTTTGTTTGTTTCGCTTCCACACACATGACCTTTGCTATTGCTTCATTAAACTGCCTTTATCTTGACCCACAAGATTATTTTTTTCCCATCTTATTTTCTCCTCTCCCTGTTCTGCTGAGGAGGGGAGTGATAGAGTGGCTTGGTGGGAACCTGGCCTCCAGCCAAGGTCAACCCACCACAGGGGTTTAACTAAATTTTGCTGCCCTTTTATGTTGTATTTTGATAGAAGGCCTTAGCTTCTAGAGAATAGTGACAAGTTTTCCACTTCTGTGATTTCCGTGTGAGCAACAGAGAGGTTTGTATACATGCAGAGGATCACTCCTAGAGATCTTTACACCGTTTATAAGATAGCAACAACCTTTGTGCTACTTGATGGGCCCTGAAAACCTAATAAACTACCTGATGGGCCTTAAAGACTCACTTCTCTGCTCCTGGCCACCATCCTGCTGGTGTGATCTAGCAGGTGACAGCTCAACAGTGGTTTGGTTGCACACACACTGAATACCACTTCCTTCACCAAGGCATTGCTTGTCTTTGACATAAGTGAGACTTTCCTTTGTCTTTTTCTAACTGATAACTCAGTTCTGTACCTTTAGATTATTGCCTCTGACATTACAGGTACAAGGTGCCAGTAAATGCTTCTTCACCTCCTTGCTAGCTAGTGCTTGCAGTAACATAACGCCCTGTGTGCTGAGGTGAGAGAGAGGCGGCTGGAAAAGAACAAGTTACATGGAACCATTAGAGTAATATCTAACTTAAAGTATATCAGGTCTCCTATCACACAGAATACTTCTTGGGGCTTAGTACCTGTCAGTAACTATACAATGACACTGTGGCACAAGAAGGAAAAACATTCTGAGACCTCAGTGGAGATAAAAAGGAAAACAAAATAAAAATCACAACCGTTCTATTATATCTATTTGAACGTTATCTCACTCTAGGGTTCTCAGATGCTGTGGTCTCACTGTTTAATGTTTTTTTCACTTTTTTTTTTTTTTCTTTTTCCTCAAGGTGCTGATATTGTACAGTGGCTTATGAAGAACCTCAGCATTGAGGATCCAGGTAAGGTGATCATAGCTGGGGAGGAGCAGATACTCCATCTGTATTTTGTGTGCCATTAGATGGTAGATAGTATTTTGCTGTGATCTAAAATACCAGTACAACAACAAGGTTGATTTAATCATTGGAGAGGAGGAGGAGGGAGAAAGATAAGAAGCAACATCTTAATTAAGTCTCACGCTTTACACTGCAACACACAGAAAGCACTTCGCAGGAGCCTTAGACTGTCTGTGAAATTGTTGCTACCTAAGAAAGACTGATTGATTTTAAGGTTGTTCCCAGACTTAGAAAGGGAGTTGGCGGATGTGTGTGGTTAAGCAGGCAAATGCAGTGGCAGGTTTTCATGGTGCAGGGAAAGGTAGACATGACTGACAGGACATACTGACCAAGGATGACACAGACACCATAATGGGATCAGATTAATGGCTGCTAATTTATCACAGCAGATAGATAAATGGATAATCAGACATAAATAGTGATCAATGCATGGGTACAGTCTAAATAGTTCACTCCTCAAACCGATGTCATTTTGGCATAGTTAAGAACTATTGGGAAAAGAGTAAGAAAATCTCTTCAGGTCCAGAAGTTTCTTTTTCTGGAAAGGGGAAAAAAACCCAGTTTGTTTCTGCTGCATACTGTCACCATGTAAAAGCAGAGAGAGAGGCAGTGTTGCCTCACCCAGGGCATCCCTATATGCACATCCCTTCTTATGACTCCAGTTAAGTCTCAAATCTGATTTTCGGCTGCAGAAAATAGCTTTATTATCTACCTGGGGGTGCATGAGCAGCTGGTGTGTATTTTGCAACTCTGAGACAGTTGATGCAGCTTTTGACAGCTGACATTGGTTGAAAATCTGTGCAGATGTGCCTCTGCGCTGGTGAAGGTTGCCCTGGCAGTGCTAGGATGTGTACTCGCCTTTGCCTCTGCACGGTTTCCTCTAACGAATGGCAGTGCTTCATTCAGTGTCAGGATTTGTCTTTATGAATAAACATGCTGCTAATGACCCGGTGTTGCAGGTGCTTTTCAGATTTGGTAGAAGCAAGTGGGGTTCACTGATGGAACAGGCTTCTTGTCAGCTGTCACCTGTGGTGGGTAATGTGCTTTGAACTGAATTTCAGACTCTAGAGCTGAACTGCTATGTGACACTTTGTAAACACAAAATCAGCAGATTAAACACTTGAGCAGTGTTTCATCTGTATTGTAAGGCTGAATTCTGCTCTTCTGCTTTGCACGGTTTGTTTGGAAGGCGTAAGGATGCGATGTGTGTACAGAGAAGCACGTGTGCACCAGGTCTTCATGTGAGTCATCTGCAGAACCACTGTTGAAAGCCGAGTGAGCAGTGCACATCTTCCTGACTCAGTTGCGCTGTTTTCTCTCTTTTGCAGGGGAAGCAATACACTTGGGAAGTCTTATTGCTGCACAGGGTTACGTCTTTCCAATCTCAGACCATGTCCTTACCCTGAAAGATGATGGGACATTCTATCGTTTTCAGGTCAGTGAGCCCTCTGCCTCCTTTGTGCCCCCTTCTACTGTCCCTGCAATAATACTGCTGAAATCACCTGCTCTTTATCCCTAAGCACCCATTAAGTCTATGAAGCCAGGGATTAAGGCTATCTTGGTAGAGGCCTTAGGAAGTTATGAAGTCCTTTCAAAAAGATCTGCTTTAGAATTCTGAATCACTCTTTCTACTTTCTGACCCACAGTTTTTACATAAATGAATGGATATGGCCTATGATTATTTTTCATATGTGATTTCAAGGAAGTTGTACTAAACTTTGAACTAAACCAGGAGAAAGAAAATGGCTTTCAGGTTCTAACCCTGGCATAAAATTGAGAAGACATCCTCCTGTGCAAAATGGACCAGGAAAACTTCAGAGTTTTCAATTAGACATTCAAGCTGTGGCACAGCAGAAAATGCAAATTTCTGTCCTCTGTTGATTACAGATTGGTGTGGAAGGGGCAAGCTTCAGGCTTTGGATCTTTTACAAAACATATGTAACTTTGGCAGTCGCCTAAGCTGGGACATCTCTATCATCAGTATCCCTGTGCATCCAGATGTATTGAATTTTTAAAGCATCCTGTGCTTGAGTTCTATGCCATATCCAAAATCTGCTGCTGTCAGCTTTCTAGATAACTGAGTGCTTGTGCTGCGACAACTCCTTTTGGACAGATTGTATAACTTTAAAGGAAGCAATGTGTTCAAACCTGGAGTCCTACTGCCTAATCCTGCTGGCTGAATTTGTGGTTTTCTGGTAGATGATCACAGCCAGCTCCCTTGTCTTCCCTGTGACCTCTCTTCTGTTCACTGTCCTGTTCCTCCTTTACATTTCCTCCCTTCTTCTTTAGTTTTTATTTGAAAAGCCTGTTCTCTTCGCATCTGATGTTGCTGCTGCTCATGCTTACTGTTCTACTGCTAATGTGGTATTGTGTTATCGTATGAGACCAATGACACAGTGAACAAAGAAGCCCAGGAGATCACAGACCTCCCCTTATCTCATCCCACCTTCTGGTTACCTGGCATCATTCAGACTAAGATTTTTCATTACAGTTTCTTTGCTTTTCTGAAAGTCCTGCTCCTCCTGTCATGTAAGACTTGACAGAAGCAGGGGTAATTCTGATTGCCCATTTAGTTGTATTTTTCTCTATCTTAAATGAATGACACCATGAGAAATTATCCTGTGCAGCTCTCAGGAGCTAATTTCAATATAATTTAATTTCTTTCCCTTATTTTTAAGCCAGTGTAAACCATGTCATCAAATTATTTTGACTGCTTATTGACTTTTCTTTTCTTTCCTTTATCTTTTCCTACAACTTTTGCTTTTTGTTTGCCAGTTGTCATTTCCTGCAACAGTTTTCCTCAGCTGTTTAGTGCAGAAATAACCTGATAGAATCGTGTTTCTTTTCCATTACTCTCTTCTTCCTACTTTTTACCCCAGCATCAGTCCCTCCTTTAACAGTAGCTCATCATCTTGTTAAGATCATAAGATATTTATCAGTGAGGAGCAGTGAGCCTTGTATTGTTTGATGCCTTCATGTTTTCTCACTGTACTTCAGTGCAAGGAATAGTCTGTGGTATAATGTCCTACACCCACTTGTGGCATTTCCTCAGTAATGCAAAACAGTATTCTGTAATTTGTATGGATCACAGGAATGGTATTTTTCATTCATGGTAAAACTGAAATACAGCCACATGTAGTAATATCTTGTAATTAATTGCAGCAACTGCAATATGTGGATCTGGGTAGAAAACAGAAGCAGTAAGCTTAGAAGAACTTCAGCAGAGTGACTCTAATCAGCTGAGTTTTGACTTCTGCCATCTGTTATATTTTAAAAGTAAATTGTTTTGTAGGCTGCCAACCACACTGGTAGCTGCTCCAAAAAGCAAATGGTGTGTGGCATATATAAAAGGCCATGAGGTTTCTCATGCTTCTTAAAAAAAAAGAAAAAGTTTCAGGGTGTCTGTAAATTCCTGGGGAAAGAGAAGGTTCTGGGCATAGACGGTAAGAGGTCTATGTTCAGATGGGCTAGCAACAGTGTCTGAAGTGTCATCAGGATATTGGACATCCTCCTCAAGAGATGCTTGTATTTCAGCATCTTTGTTTACCTGCAGTGAGGAATGTTAAAGGTGATACCTTCCTGGAAAAGCATCCTCGCTTTTACTGAGATATGTAGAAGTGTTTCCCCTGAGGGCAGAGACTGGATTTATACTTTGTGATTCTTCTTTTTGTACTTGTAATGTTTTTCTGCATCTGAATCGTTTTTCATCTCCTAAATTACAAAAATGCATATGTTGTTTCTTAGGCACCATACTTTTGGCCTTCAAACTGCTGGGAACCAGAAAACACGGATTATGGTGAGAGTATAATTATTTCATTGTAGAAAGTTAGTACAGAAAGCGTGTGATGGAAAAAAAAAATGTCCTTAAAATAATTACTCGTGGCCATCTAAACCCTTTATCAGCAGTTTCTTGTCAGACTGCAGCATCAGAGGCAGATGTGTGCCCGACTCAAATACATGAAGTGAAATCCCAGGGTGCCTTAAGCCCATGGAGCCGTAGCTGTCAAGCTCAGTGGGGCCAGGGTTTTACCTGCCATTACCTCTGTTCTCCTGTAGCTCTGTTCATTTTGGCGGGATTTATGGCAAGCAGAATACTGCTCCTTGGGGATCTTAGATAATGCCAATATTGCTTTTGTGGGAGAACATACTCTGATCTGTAGCTGAATCTGATATGTTGATCAATAAAAAGTTACCTCATCTGGGCACTCATCTGGCTGATCAATAAACCAGTATATAACTGATGGCAACCCATAGTTAAAGTTCTCTGATATATGACATCAGACTTATTTTTCCCGTTTTTTTAAGATCACCAGATGATAGCAGGTAAAAAAGAGAAGACTGAGCATGGTTTATGAGCTAATAAACTATAACATGGTGTGTTAAACATGTGAGTGCCTGCAGACAGTGATAATACATAAAGAAAATATGTCAGTGGTGTTATCTTAAGCTGTCTGCATGCAATATTGCTGTCTCTTCCAGAACTGCACTTCTTTTACAGTTAAATGATAAAATCAATTGTTGCATCCTGGTGTGACATTGCAAGAGGAAATCCATGTGTGTACTCACAAAACAGGAGCTTCTGAAAGTCCTTCTTTTGAAATGTCTTATAATCTAAGATCAGTTTAGAACTCCTCCCTGAATAATCAGTTGGTTTTTTTTTTCTTTCCTGGGCAATAATTACTCATCATTATGGATTCTGGAAATCATTTGCTGGGGTGGAGAAGTAGCCTCCGATGGTGTCTGTCATGTGATAGTTCATTTGGAGTTCTCATCTGCAGGGAAGATAACACAGACTTATGTGTTTATCCCAGTAAGGGAACTGCTTAGGAGAAAACATGATGCTGTTCATTATATGCAAAACACTGTCCAGATTTTACAGTCACCATATATAACTGTCTGAACTGTGCCAAATATGTATTCTGTCAATATCAGAATAACAATCTGAAGAGGGAAGTTTTGATTTTTCCTATAGTATCTGATAAATAACTGGTTTCACAGTCAGATTATTGTGCTGCAGGGGCATCGAGTGGAGCAGTACACCTCAAAATATAGCCCTGTATGAGCTGGCCTACAGCTGGACAAGCTGCAGCTGCATTAGCTCTGAGCCCTGGAGTGACAGATTTTCATCTGTCCCAGAAAGCTCTAGCATATGCTTGTAATCAGTCTTTGCATATCAGAGGTCTGTACAGATGGGGTCTTCCCAGAATTAATCCCAAACTAGCAGTAGACCCAAATAAAACTGAAATCCCAGCAGCACTTCGTACTTTTTTTATTTGCATGGATCCACTCACAGGGCAGGAACTAACTTGCTAATGGGCAGGTCACTGCCTAGCATGAAGAAAACTGTGAGATGACTGACTCGCACTTTATTTGGTGTTGTACATGGCTTGCAGAGGAAACTGCCCTTGAGATGTATAAACATATATAACTGATCAGCTCTGTTTACCATGAATAATATTATCTCATTATATGAATGTTAGAATTAAAGGAATAACATCAGAATTATAGAATTACATGAGTAGCACTGGGGGTTTTTTCATATATTTTCAGTGGAAGGAGAGGTTTCCAATGAAAAACCTATATGAAGGTGTCAAAAAACTGTATTTACCCATGGACCCGAATCCCCTGGTTTTCATAAAAAAAGCTGAAAAAGATTTATTACAGTTTTCTGTAGATGATGCTTGCTTTGGCTTTTGCCCTGCTCTGGTTTGGTACACTGTTGGACAATAGGTACCTGGCCCTGCAGCATGAGCAAAACACAAGGAAGCTATAAAATTCATGTCTAGATTCATCCCAGAATGAGAGCACTGGACCTCTATTACATTGTTCGGACCTGGCTGTATACTCAGGGTGTGCTGGGTTCCTTGTGTTTCAGCCTGTAATGGAAATGAGGTGACCTAGCAAGTTCAGCTGAGGGTTTCCCAGAAGGCAGCCTGGGACTGGTTTGGTGTTGTGCATTGGGCTCATCTTTACCCTCAGAATCCCAAACCACATCAATTTCTGCAGTGTCTGCCTATGGTGAAATGTGAGAAGGCTTTTCTTAACCATTTAAAATCTGTAGAATAAGTGGATGGAACATATCGAAGATGTTCATACCGTACCTTTAATAAGATCTGGCCTGTATTTCTGTTTTCTTTGTGATATCCTGAATATTTTTTTTTTTTTCAACAAAAGAGGAAAAGTGCAGGGCTGCTCACTTTGGCAGGCATGTTCTCAAAGTACTGAGGGGAACAGGTTGCTAATGCTAAGTCTTTTACCAGCCCCAGAAGCAATTGTGCCTTTCTCAGACATCTTGTTAGGTCCTGGCATCCACTCTCAGCACTTCTAAATGAGATGTCCCAGATGTTTAAGGCCTCTGAGATTACTAGTGGGTAATGTCAGCTGGGTATTCAGCCCTCATTCCTTGGCTCACATTGCTTTCTGATGAGAATGAACAGTGCATGGACCACTTTTTTCTGGTTTAAGGTCTAGTACTAATAATCTGTCTGTAATTGTTTTCCATTCTGTTTCTCCCTTTAGCCATCTATCTTTGCAAACGGACCATGCAGAACAAAGCTCGGCTGGAGCTGGCGGATTATGAAGCCGTAGGTACACTGCTGCTAGAGTTTAAAGCTGGGGGGTTCAGGGAGAGCTTTGCTTGCCAACTGAATGCTGCTATTTGTGCTTTGGGGTCAGCCTTTACTGTGTCTTTTTTTCAGTTGTCAGAATCATGTGAAGGCTGATCTGGAGACATCAGGAACATGACTGGGGAATGGCCCTGGCTTTGCCGTGTCCCACTGTAAAGTGTCTGTGGTATAGCCAGACCTCCAAGATTGGGGCAAATTACACAGAAGTTTACCTTGTTTTCCTGTTTCCAGTTAACAGTTCCTGGTTTATATAGCAGATATTGACACATGGAATTGATGGATTTTCAGGTGCATTGCTGGGCAATTAAAAAGCCATTGACCCATCTAGTTAAGAAAGTTTTCAGATACTAGACTTGGACTGTTTTCAATATGTCATGTAAAAAACTGACTCCAAGCTTATTCAAGGCATGTTTACTGTTATGAAATGATGAGTCATAAAAATGTCCCCTACCTTGGCTTCAGATTTTGCAGGGTTTGGGTGGAGAGGAGTGGGAAGACAGAGGCAAGAGGGGCAGGGCTGATGCGAGTTTCTTTGAATACCAGCAGTGTGACACTCTGACCAGCTCAGTTTTTCTTGGTATCATACTGACTTTTTTTGTTTACTAGCTTGACAGCTGAATTTCAAATGTGGATTTTTTCGTTGGAGGGGTTGTTTTCCAAAGCTGGTTCTAGTGGACTTCTGTGTTCATGTTTATTACAATGAAAACATTTATATTCCATGTATTTTGGGATTTTGTTCCAAGAATGGACCTCTTCCATCTACATTTTGGAACTTCTGTGTACATGGATACATATATATGCCATTTGGTCCTTTCGTGAAGAGCATGCAAAAATTGCCACTTATCTAGTCCACCCTGGAAATGCATCCAGAGTTCCCAAGAGTTCTAATCTTGAAGTACAGGCATAAAGGAAAGAATATAATAATCTGCATGCACTTACACATCCTTTTGCTGAGTTTTCTCTTCTGCATATTGCTGATTTCATTATTAAAACCATTAAAATTGCTCACAGCCAACCAATTAACTGTAAGTACTCTAAAGATCTATCATAAAGCAACAAAAGGCTGTTCAGCAGCGCACACACTCCCACACACATGCAGCGAGGCTATGGCTAAGTTCTTTTGCACATCATTGTCTACTGAGAGTAGCAATGCTCCAGTGATGGCAAATAATTAGATCTTGGCAGTCTCTCATTTTTCTTGTGAATATTGCATTGCACAATTAGAGATTACTTCTGCATTCAAACTTTGTTCTGTTAATTAGAGACAATCAGATAAGAATGGCACTGACTCTTCCTAGTCATTATGGGAGCTGAAGCAGATCCAGCAATGGAGATGTAAGCACAAGTGAGAGAAACAGGCTTACGGGGGTGGGAAGGAGCCATGTACATCTAGTACACATTTTTGAGAATGCTCCTCTGTAGACATCAGTACTGACCCAGAGTTCCCAAAAAGAATCTCTACAAAGCATCTCAGGGGACATCTTTTTATTTTTAGGTTCTGCTTGCAGCGTTCATAGATAATCCCCATTTATACTGGTAGAGCAGGGCTCTTGAAGATAGGCTTAAGCTTGCATAGTTGCATTCAATTTCGTTTTTAATTGGCCAAACATATGCACAATTCAAATATTGCTTTAATTGGTGATGTTTCATTGGCTTCGGCATATTTACTCCAGAGGGCACATGTGAACATAATTTAGAACAAAATTTTAAAACAAGAAACACACAAAAAATTGGTTTTGCAGATAATTTCAAGTAGTTCTTCCTTGTCGCCACAGTTAAGGAAATTATCACATTTCAGCACAGTTATAAATCATTTGCTTAGCTGTTTTCTTCTGTGTATATGGACTAAAACTCTTACATGGAGTTGGTATATCAGGGCCAAGCTTTATGCCTTGTGTTATACATATGTTTATAGTAAATAATAGGAAGATTTCTTCTATCAGTGAAATGCATGCACTTAAGCACTTTCTTGAAATAAAGGGAATTGGTATAAAAAGAACAGCAGTAGAACTAATAGTGTTCATTTTCAATGAAAATTTGCAATAGTTGAACCAGCTATAATGGAGAAGAGCATCAGCTTAATGGTCTCATAGGCCTCCTTCTCAGAGTGGGTGTGGATATGTGACTTCAGGGTGCCATTTGAGCCTGAGGTTCTGGCCATGTCCAGAGTTTGACCTTGAGCTGTGACGAAGTCACATCCACCTCCAAGTGTTCAAATCACAACACTCTCTGTAATGGATCTGGACCAGAGCTTTTACTCAGGCGTAGAGCAAGGCTGCATCTGGGCTCAGTCTTTGCAGTTAGATACGTTCATTGTTCAGACAAACAAGCTATTTCCTTTTGTGAATCATCCTGGCAATCCCCAGCCTTCAGTGCTGTGCAGCTGCGAAAGGCTCTCAGCGGCGACCAGGACTGAGCAAAGCAAGGGATGCTCAGGCTTTGCACCTTAGCAAAAGCCTGAAGAGAAAAGAGCAGTGGGGGGAGGAAGGGAAAGTGGGGATGTGAGGAAAACATGCAGGTGGCAGCCATCTGCTATCAGAAATGAAAGTCATCAGCTTCACAGAGCTTCTCAGTGTTATCTTTTGGGAACAAGTCCATCATCATTTTCATAGTAGAGCTTAAGCTGTCTTCATCACACTCCATTACTTATCCCTGACAGGGCCCTCTTGGCTGCAGCTATGGGGCTGCAGCCTGAAAGGATGTGTTACAGCCTTGCTTTGCCTGCAAGAGAGTTCACCTGAAACCAATATTGACTTTGTGTCTTGAGTTTTCCAGCTTAAAAAAATATATAAATTGAATAAAACACCTGCCATGCTAACTGTGCTCTTAAACAGTTGTTGTAATTACGGGGATTAGTTCTTACTATTTTCATCTTTTGACAGGAAAACTTAGCAAGACTTCAGAGAGCGTTTGCAAGAAAGTGGGAATTCATCTTCATGCAAGCTGAGGCCCAAGTGAAGTGAGTAAACCTGAAGCACTGAACCACACCACTATTTAGAGCTGTGAAGGGAAGGGGATTCTGTACAGATAAAACTTCTTTGTCAAAGTCTTTACTGTGACTAAGCTCAGAAGGTGTTGGTGAATTTTAATCGCTGGCAGACTAGAAACAAGAGAGCCAATTCTGAAGGTTTGTGCCAGAGCCTGAAAGATGGGTTTAATTATCTGTACATGGAAATGTTGGTCAGGAGCTCCTGAGCCGGAATTCACCATGGCAGCGTGGGCAATTCACTTGCCCGTTCTGCTTCTGCTTTTGTGTAGCATTTCTGGTTTGTGTAAGTGGAAAGAACATAACTTTGTCATCTGTCTGTGTTACTCTAGGCTGGTAAGGTATTTCTGAGTTTTAAAACAGTGCCACTTCAAAGTGATTATGAGGGTGGTATTTACATCAGACTGGATTTGGTTTTCTCATTTATACCAACGCTCAGTTGACTTCATTGTACCTCTGCCCTCTGCAGTCCACCTTGTGCTACTAAATTAGTGTGGAGAATTGGTTACAACTTAATGTGAAACTTACTCAGATTTAGTATTTGGGGTTTTCCTATCCTCTGCTCATAATCGAACTCTATTTTTTTTTTCTCATCTTCCCCTGTGAAAACAGTTTTAAGCCTTTCAATGTTTTTCATTATTGCTGCAAAATGAATATGGGGCAGGGTTGCACACTAGTGCCTAAAACCTTCCGTGTCCATTTTGTGCGTGTAGTTGCCACCTATAAAATGGAAAGGTTGGTGAACATGGCACGTGAGAACACCAGTACTGGCACTCTGTACCATTAGAAGGAATTTGCTTTTTCAGCATTAGATGATAAAAAATTAAGGAGCATCGTTTCATGAGGGTGTGGCTGAGGTATATGTCTCTGTCTTTGATTAACCCTTTGGAATTTTGATTAATTCCTTGGTTAATAACATTGTAATTATACGCTATTTAAGTATGTGGTAATTATCTTTTAAATTACAAGGTAATTAAGGGATTTTTTCCAACCAGAATACCAGTGTTCTGTTTGGAAGAGAAAATTAGAAGTTACAATAGCAATTGTACTTCCAGTTACTTAAAGGTTTATTGCTAAGATGAAAAAAGAAAATCTAAGTCAAAACAAAATTCTGCATTCTGTCTACAACATACAATTATTACCTAAGAAAGAAATGTAAATATCAGATTCTTTATATGATCTCTGTTGCTTACTTGTCTTTTCTCCTTTCTGTTTTCTTTGAAACTTAAGTGTGGACTGGCCGCTATCAACTTTTTTTGCTGGCTAGTTTCAGCTTCTTGGTTCCCAGTTCAAATAATGGTTCAGTCATCAGGTTAGGTTCCCAACAAGGCAGGGCTGAACTTCACAGTGTAATTCATGGTCCCGAGTTAACTAAACAGGAAAACAAACCAAAATTACCTGAAAGCATTCCTCCTGCTTATCAAGTTCTGCTCCACCTTCCATGTCTGTGTTTGCACACACAGGATTTCCATTGCTATACCTACATTGCTCAGAAACTGCAGCCACAGAGCGTCTATGTTGTGTCTTCAGTTTAAAATGTGAAATACTGAGTTACCAGTAAGTCTGGGGACATGAACCGAGAACTTGGGTCGAGCACAAAGTCCCCATGAAGGTGATCATGAGGCCTCCAAAGACTCCCTCCCGTTTGCATGCAGTGTGTGGTGTAAGGCTGGCAGAAGACTTAATCGTCCTCTTTGGCCAGGTGTGAAGGACTCACTCAGAAAAAGTAGTTTGGGGCTGGGTGTCTGTGCTTGTGTCCTCAGTGCAGTACGGCAGCTGCTCTGTCTTTGTGTGGGTACAGAGCCACTGCAGCGCTGGTTTCTCATCTCAGCCTTGTGTGGGGAGATATTCAGAGAGTGATACTGAACTGTGGAGGACTTGGGCTTTTTGTGGGGAGGGGTGTTCAGAAATTTCAGTTTCAGTCCGCTGTTTCCTATCCTCTTGGTACATTTCTAGCACAGACTTTGCCAAGGATCACTGCCCCTCCAAACAAAAAACAGAGGGAGAGTACCTGGTGGTCACAAATCCCAGCTGGTGTGGGGTTTTTCCTCACTGCTTTGATTTCCCTGGGTGGCAGCAATGTGGGAAACCAGTACAGGGACACTGTCAGCTTTTCAATCCTGCTCTGGAAGGAGAGGCAGTTCCTTCTTCCCCGTGCCTCAGCCAGTCTCCCTGCAGCCTGCCTTGCTGCCAGCGGAGACTTTGCTGTGCTCACGTGTAGGGCTGAGCGCGGGAGCGAAGTACCAGAGGTAGATTGCTCAGTGCTGTCAAGAAATAGGGGAACAGTTGCATTGAACAGCCTCGGGTGGCCTGTCATATGGTGCTCTGAGCGAGTCAATCCACTGGCTGCATCAGGGCTGAATTTACTGAGTTACTGAGGTGCCCAACCATGTGTCTCTTGGGCGAGTGCTGGCTTGCTTGGGGCCATGCAGCGAGCTCAGCTCCCGTCACTCGTGGTGCCATCCCTTGCTCTGCCAACACTGGGGCATGGGGGTGGAGCAGGTTTTAGGGTTCAAAGCTGTTAAGGAGGGACACAAGTGCTGCTCTTGCTGTTGCTGCTGGGAATGCCAGTGGTGCTGCTGGGGCACTGGGGTACGATGAGACCTCCTGATGTGGAGCTCTGTCCAGCTCCAGCCCAGAGCTTCACCTGGCGTAAAGAGGTTCCAGTGGGGCTCCTGACAGAGCCAAACCCATGAACTTCCCCAGCTTGTCAAATCAGGGTCTGGGAACAGAGTATTGGGAAAAGTTGTTTTCCTCACCAGATGAAAAGAGATGTCAAAATAAATTTTCCACGTTCGTAGGAGAATCTTTTTTAACACATATTGGAATAAAGGTCAGTGATGTTTTGTTCATGGCACATGGCCTTGCAAGTGGGAGGGTGGCATTGCTGTTAAAAAAGGTGGATTTCTGGGTGTTGGTTGTTTTTTTCTCATGGGGTTAAAGACCCCAGCTAGGAACTGTAACAAAAGAAGAAAGCATTACTTGTACACTGACTCATATGTTTATGCTTTTGTTTTCAGAATCGACAGGAAAAAGGATAAAACAGAAAGAAAGATCTTGGACAGCCAGGAAAGAGCATTCTGGGATGTGCACAGGCCTGTGGTAAAGCTTCATTTTGAATTATGAGACTTTCCATGTTGTGACAGCGAAGTTTTAATACTAGTAAGCACTGTGCCATGCACAAAAACACTGCCTTTAAAATCACCACATGGATTTTCCTCACACTTCAAAACACACCAAGTGTCTACAAGATTATTTTAGACATTCTAGGCTTGTGCATGCATGGAACTATTGATTTGGAAATATATGATAAATGTGAACTTTTGAAGATTGTTTATACGTACAAAAGAAAAACAGCTTACCCAGTCTGGCTCAAACTTGCTAGAAAAAGCTCCCGTCTTAGCTGAGATATTTCCTTTTGGTGCCAAAGTTATGAGTAAATGGATTGGATGCTGAGATGCCAACTTTGGGTATGTGCAGTCTCTTGCTTAGCAAGGATAATTTATGGGACACAAACTTCAGGAAGGGGTTTTGGACAAGATCTAATTGTATATTTTAGAAAGGTAAGGTAGCATGAAGATAGCGAACAGAGGAGTAATACGATTACCATCTCTTTTCAGCCGGGCTGTGTGAACACCACAGAAATGGACATTAGAAAGTGTCGCCGTATGAAAAACCCACAGAAGGTGAAAAAGGTCAGTTTGAGTTTCTGGTTTTGGTTTCTTTTGCAGGGGATTATTGTGGTTTGTTTTATTTTGTTTCTAATGTAAATCACACTTAACACCTACAGTATATCAGACTTACTCAATAGGAACCAATAAAAGTGTTTTTCAAATATCAGTTCATTTTGTTCTGATTGGTGAATTTGCTATTCCCATTTTACCAGCATAGTAGTACAGACTGGATGATGAGTAGAGCTGAGAAGGTCATTAAGGAGCTCTGAGTCCCAGATGTCTGCTGGCTCTGCCCTCCTGTAAAATTAAAAAGAATTGGCAAAAGTACCTAGGTCCCATTTTCAGAAATTATTTGGGCACAGGTTTTTCAGAGCTGTTTACCAGCCTTAATCATTTCAAAGGCTGGATCATTAGCAACTTGGGTGTCTTGGACTTCCAGAAAGTTATAGCTCTTCTATGTATATAAAGTCAGAACCGTTTAGGTTGGAAAAGACCCTTAAGATCATCGAGACCAACTGTAAACCTAACACTGCCAAGTCCTCCACTAAGCCGTGTCCCCAGCTGCTGCGCCTACAGATCTTTTAAATACCTCCAGGGACAGTGACTCAACCACTTCCCTGGACAGCATTTCTCAGTGCTTGATAACTCTTTCAGTTAAGATATTTTTCCTAATACCCAGCCTAAATCTTCCCTGGCACCACTTGAGGCCATTTCCTCTTGTCCTGTCACTTGTTACCTGTTTTAGAGGGGACACCAGACTCCTGAACTTCCATTGGTAGTTATATTGCAGCAGAGCTGTTCATATGTCTCCTATAAATTTTGAATAAAAAACACTAATTGAAAAGGTAACTGGTATTACTGTCAGTGCAGGTTTCTGTCCTGAAAATGAATGGCTACAACTCAATCTGAAGGTATTTGTTTAGAAAGGTTCACATGAACGTGACCTATTGACACCTGGTTAAGAACTTTCTTCAATGTGTAGTTTTACAACAAGAAATTAAACCAAGTGAAAGAAAATGCCATAGGGTTAGTTTCTAGTCTTTTCTTTCTCCACTTGGTTCACAACAGTGACCACTCGCAGTGTTCATCCTGCAAGCATTGACACAAAGCCTTCAGAGCCCCTCAAAATTATCAGCTACATTTTAACATTTAAAATAATCTCTTTTCTTAACATGCCTGCAGACCTTCCAAGTGCAGGTGTCTGCAAGCACTGTCTGATCTGTAAATTTTGCTCCAGGCTGAATGATTATTGACCTGTGTGGATGTAAACAGTAGGAAGTTGCTGGTTGTTATTTTAGTGCTTTGCATACTGCATTTTGCCTCATTGCATGACAGAGGGAAATGCTGTAATCTCTTCTGTTTGTTTATTGGTTCCTCACAGTCTGTATACGGGGTTACTGAGGAGTCTCAGCCCCAAAGCCCTGTACACATGCCCTCCCAACCTGTACGCAAAACTACAAAAGAGGATGTCCGGAAACAAGTAAGTAGATGGCTAGGTGGCAACTTCTGAGAATTGATATCTGGAGAAAAAAGAAAGAAAAAAAGAAAAAAGCATATACAGTTTTTGAGATACCAGCAAAACCAATTGTATGCTTTACCTGTCCTTGATTCTCACATACTTTATGTAAAGAAGTATTTAATTAGATAGATAGATAGATTCATTGAACAGTGCAGTTGTATGATGATATGTGTTATGCATAATACTGACCTTTGAATCTGCTGTTACTCTGTCTGTGGACCAGCAGACAGATTAATTTCCAGTTCACTGAGGGTGCCTGAAAAATGGGCAGTGACAAAGGCTAGGGAAGAAGCTGGCATACTGGGGCACAGGCTGGGGACGGGTGGTGAGGAAAGGCATCGTTTGGTGTGTGACTGTTAGACCGTACAGTCAGAGCTTTTGGGGAACTAGGAAAAAGTTATTTGCACAATCACTCCAAGGAATGGCCAGCCAACTCGCACATCCTTGCCCTGACCCAGGGAGCTGTCCCTCAAAATTACTTTCCTGCAACAAGCAGCAGCACACTGAAGTACAGACAGGAGTCACAAGGTCAGCGTTTTAATAAAGGCAGCTTTAAACATGTTTTTTAGGCAGCCAGTTTTAGGATCGTCTTCTGAACTAAACCTGAACACTAAATTCCTTGACCTTTTCCATCATAGGCAACATAGGCTGCCAGGGTGCTGTGAAAAACTAGTTCATAGCAGAGTGCTAATGTGCTGTAAAGCCTTTATTGGTCTTGTGGTGCCAGTCAGAGAAATGGGAGAGGAGTGTGGTGTAAAAAGGGGATCATATTGCACCCTGAGTAGTCTAGGAACCTCGGCCCCAAATACGTGCCTTTCCTACTTTTAATTAGGTCCTCTGAAGCTTCCCCTGGGGCTTTGCCATAGGAAATGGAGATTCCTGTTGGAAGCAATTAATAAGTTTCTTCTAATACCTAGGGAAGGGTCCCATTTCCTTCTGAGTTACTTTCTAGCTGTTTGGAAAGAGAAATCAATAGTGTATTAGGATATTGTCAATGCATGCTGTAGAGCTGATGGATTGTTAATGTCCTTGTCATCTCTCTCTTCAGATAACTTTCCTGAATGTGCAGATAGAGAGACATTGTTTAAAGATGTCCAAAGTAGCAGAAAGGTGAGTGTCCCTGTTTGCATGATTTCCCATTCTTTCCTTCTCTCCAGTTTGGCATTTCCAGAAATAGAGAGCAGGCAGGAACGCACAAAGGCTGGTCCCCTCTCTCTGCATCCATCCTTCCCACTCCTTGACCAGCCGTGCTGCCTGTCTGCTGACCGGTGTCACTTCTGCACTTGCTCTTCTGCCACTGAGAAAAAGCAGGTGAAAAATGAGGATGCTGTTGTACTGTAGGAGCAAAAGAAATATTATTCACAAAAGAAAGAACTCTTGCAGTACTTTTGTTTCCCACCCTTGCACAACCCTAAAGTTTATTTGCAGAAAAGTAATTCCTATTTCAATTTGAAAATACTCTTTTTTTTCTTTTGTGGGTGAACTCTCAGTGTGCATCTCGTGTTAGTCTGGCACAGCTCTGGGGAGGGAGCTGCATTTGCATCTTGTTGTGCATGATGTTCGTTGTCTGATTCATAATGGGGTTGTAGGGCCAGTTTCTACTCCCACTTACATATATGAAACCCTGTGGGAAAGTGCTGGTATTGTACCTGGCCTACTCAAGGCAGTGTTTTAAGAGGTGGCTTTCTCATAGAGGCAATCAGGGCACAATCTGACTTGCAGAATATTTAGTTCCAGTAGGAAAGTATGAACAGGTAAAGAACAAGCTCAGATTTCATTGGGAATGACAGCTCCTTTACTTAGATACCTGTAAGTTACGCACATTTGCAGGAGAATCGCTGAGACAAATGTGGGGATCGGCATGCTCTTCAGTACATCACTTCTCGAGCAAAACTGTGTTGAACATGAGGGACATGATAAAGGCTGGTGCCTTGTAGAGAAATAATAGAGGAATTTTTATTTAAGCAAATTAAAAAGAGATTACCCTATGATATGTGCTTTGCAGTGCTTGCACCTGTAATTAGGGTGTGTGCACTAAACTAGGCAAATTAAATGTTGAGAGCCCCAAAGTAAGTTCTTATTGGTTCATAAAGTTTAACAATTAAAATGAAAATTTATACAATTAAATAGAAAATGTTCAGAGGCTCCCTGAAATCCTGCATAGGCTATATTGTATGATTGAAATTGACGCGTTCATATTTATGTTTTGGGCTTTCTGGTTCTTTTTTATCAAGAAGATACATTTGGCTTTACCAAAAAAATGTCAATTTGTACTGAATTTACTTACAATGACCCTAATATGCCGAGACAGTAATAATTTCCAGGTGGGTAATTTACAAGCAAACAGATCTGTTTTGCTTGAATTTTTTCTAGGTAGGTATTTACTCAATAAGATGGACTCAGTAAAACTCCTTTACTTGTGACCATCAGATCCTGTCCACATAACACACCTATTGTTCAAGTTCATTAGGAGCTACTGACATTATAAATGTAAAATTGTCCATGCCAAAAAACCCTATTAATTTTCAGTAAAACTGGACAGAAAATTTTCCTGCTTTGAAAGGGCTTTGGGCTTTTTTTAAAATTGATCCAAACTGGAGAAGAAAATGTTGCTATCAAAACCGGTGCAAATTGATAACCAGGAGAAAAGTAAATAAAATCAGAACAATCAAAAAGTTCTTTTCTCCTGTTTTGAAAGTTTCATTTTGAAATTATAAACAATGAAAATCATGGTTTTGATATTTATATCTTGTGAGTAAGTGTTTGGTTTTGTGATGACTTTGGATGGCAGCATTGCTGGAGGGTCCCAGGGCTTGGTGCGGGGAGTGGTGGGCAGGGCAGCTGGACGTGGGGTGTCACAGAGTAGGCGGGAGGGAAGTGGAGGGGCTGGCGAGTCCAATGGCTTGGCAGGACTCTAAGTGAGAGTGTGGCAAACTGGGGTGCAGGAGACAACTTCTTGGCAAGCTCCTTTAGGCAGCCAAGCCTGACAGTGGCACCACCTGCCACTTTTTCAGTACAGCGCAAAGGCACTTTCAGGTGGGGTGAGGGAAGTAATGAGGAGTACATGAGGCAGGGGGTAGTGGGGGAAATAAGCTGCTATCTATTCTGTTATAGGAATAAGATATAAATTATTTTAATAGTGGTAGACCAGTCACATTTTCCATTAATGCATGCTATTCTATGGGATAGCCCTTGTTCAGCAGAAGAGGAATGGAAAGGCTCTCAAAAGCTCATCCCTAGCTTCCATGAAATAAATGGCTGCTACTAAAGTTACTCTTCCCCCTCCTCGCTGTTTCCCTTCTAGGAGTAGACCTGCAGCAGCTGTGGGAGCCGGCATTCCTCAGCTGGTCCAGGCACCTTGGAAACAGTTTTCTTCTCCTTTCTTACACTTCCTTTCTCCCCACTCGGGACCTGCACACTGTCAGGTTTAGGATTTGGCAGTGAGATATGGGAACTGTTGAGCAAAACTATCAATATATTCCTAGCTGCTGTTTTCCCAGACTGCATCGTGCAGTGTTAGTGCAATTCCACTACATGTGACATCACAGACATGGCTGGGGAAAACCAGAGCATCTTCCCACGCAATCTCAGCTCCCTAGGTGAAAATCAGTGCCGTCCTCTCAGTTCCTCAAAGTTGCTGTGAAGGCTCAGCAGGGCCCCCTGATTGCAAAACAGTTGGGTTTTCAAGGCAAGTTCTGCAACCTTCAGGGAACTCTTCCCACAGCTTCTTCTACCAGAATTGCAGTGCATCACCTGAAAGTCCAGAAGTCCAGGTCTGCATTTTGACAGAAATGCTTTCCCTTAGGAGTCCCTGCCTGTAGCTTGCTGTAGACAATAAGGCAGTGATTCTGCTGCTGTCATTATACTGAATCAGAAAAATGTGCTTAGCAGTTCCCCCTTGTTTCATCTAATTTAGTTTTTTCCCCATTTATATTTTCTAGTACTTGTGCTAGTACCTCTGATGCCTTCTTATTATTTTATTAGGAGCAATTCAAGTTTCACAGCAGATGTCTTCTGATTGATCCTTTTTGTTGGTTTTTTTTTTAACCAACCCTCTCTCTCATTGATGTCTCAGGGATTGCTGCTGCTTTCTGAAATTGGACGCTGCTCCCTCCTCCAACCCTTGACCCACAGCAGTCATGAAATGTAATTAATGAAATGAGATGAGACAGCCCTGAGTGCCCTGAGGGGCAATGGGAACCTGCTGTGGTTACAAAAGTGTGTGATTTTAATGCCTCATGATAAGAGCTAGGACAAACAAAAAGAAATAATTACTGTAGAGCAGGTCAGGGAAACTTTCTGCCTTTTGTGACCCTTTGTTTCACAGGGTCTTTTCATTCTCCTACCTTTTTGAGATGTGGAAGACCAGAGGTAAGGTTTAGCATGGACAATCACGATGCAAGTAGATTAGTTGTTCAGTATGATGAGACTCAATTAACTTAGTTAATTACTTGGCAGACCTAGGCAAAAAAAAATTAAAAAGTGCCTTAGAGTATTTCCAATATGGTCTAGGACAAATTTCTTTTGATTTATTTCATATATGCTGTCTTTCTTTTGTAAAAATGCGCCCCTAGCTGCAACCCCAGCGGAATTCCTGAATCACTTATGCAAGCACAGTCCTTTTCCCAGGAAGCTCTTTGAATCTCATCCTAGTGAGGATTAGAGGCTATATGTCTTATCTTGCTCATCATGAAGCAAGCCAGTATAAAGGTCAGATGTTTTTCCAACATGCATATAATTTACTACATTCCAAGTTAATTATTATAAACTACTGTTGAAGTATTTTACAGTAGTGCCATTAGACTAAACAATATACCAATGTAACAAAAAAAATCATCTATAGCCTGAAGCTTTGACATTCAGGACCGTGATCCTCCAAAGATTTAAGTATATTCTTAGCTACATACAGCACATGACCCTATTTAGATGAGTTACTCATAACGCATAAAGTTAAGTGGATGCAAAAGTCTGCAAAACCCAAAAGGGCAAGAGGCAACAAATGAACAGGAGGACATGCACTTCACAGCCATCCGGTGGCTTTCTGGGGGACCAGTTGTCGCTTCATTGGGTTTTTTATGGGCACCTCAACAGAGATGAGCTTCAGGAAGATACTGCAGTGAGCTGGTGCGCGTTTGCAGAGGAATCCTTGCATGCACCATCCTTGGGAAAAGGGACTGCTGTGGTTGCTGAGAAGCTGACTAATCCCTACAAAAAATAAAAAGAAGCACACAAAAAAGAAAAAAAAGAAAATCTGTACCTCTCTGACATGTGACTCAGTATCCAGGCCCCAATTTTTTTTCTTTCTTTTAATTTTATTTTATTTTATTTTTATTTTGTTTTGTCGCAGTTTAATAGCCTACACAGAGCAATATGTGGAATATGACCCGTTTATAACTCCTGCTGAGCCTTCCAATCCCTGGATAAGTGATGATGCAGCATTGTGGGACATTGAAATGAGGTAAGAATCGGTGGTTTTAAGTAATGTTAGAGTTGTCTTGCCGTTTTGTTTGTATGCTTCTCTCACTGCCCTGTTTGGATAGGAAGCTGTGTGTAACTTTACAGGGTACAAGTAACATAGCTAAGGTTTAAACAGGAGCTATGCTTTATCACTTCTTGTGTGAATTATTCAGCCTTTCCACTGCCATATGACCTGATGTGTGGTACTCTCTAAGTCAGGTAGTGGATGCTCTCATGCCTGTCAAGGACATGCACAGACCTAGGTCTAAGAGTCCACAGATCTAGTATACTGCTAAGAAATATTGTTCTAGCACATCTCCTTTGACCCTTGAGAGCCTGCTCTCTGGTCCTCCCCCAGCTGCAGTGCTCCAGCCCTGCTCCTGTCCTGGGATCCCATGAAAGATGCTACTGGCAGAATAGGATGGGTCATAGGGCAGTGACTGTTCCTGCTGTGCGGAGGGGGATTTGGCACAGGAGCCAGAGGAGTGTAGCTCACACATAATGTGTGAGACCTGGCAGGTCAGAATTGTAATAGATGATGAAAGTGAGTTTGGGCCTCACCTGTTAGTGAACAAACTGGCTTGTCTCTGTTATGGTGTCTAATAGATGAAAAGGAGGAGGAATGACACTAGGACCTCCAATGCCTTGCACCTCAGTTTCTCCAAAAAAACAAGCACAGCACTGCAATTTAGATCTTTTGCCCACGTGATGCTGGTGCAAGGGAAGTCTGGCCAGTGTCTACATGTCTTGCCATCATAGGCTATCCACAGTCCTTGTAGTGGGGCTAGAATTGTCCTGCCTGCCTCTGTACCTAGCAGTATCACAGCATGGAATTGCCATGCCACATACCACCTTCAGTACTCGCTCACATGCTGTGGCCAGCTACTGGAAGTGCTGAGCAGCTTCTCCTAGCGTTTAGCTGCTGCTGTTTGGCACCAGATCTGAACAGGGAGTTCACTTTAGCAAATCTTTGAAAAGAGAATGCCAAATCTAATCCTGTCTATTCTTGAATAATAATGTAAAGTTTAAGAAGCTACCAGCCTAAGAAAGCTAATTCATAGTGAATCCATGTTCCAGGAAAGGGGCAAGTTTTCTTCCCTGTTTAACAGCCATATGGTCTGGGATGTGAAAGATTTTTTCACTTGCTTCTCTGGTAGTCACAGAAACTTCCCTAATCTCTGCCTCTCCTCATGTAACTTTAATATTTTATAATTTCCTTTCTAGTCAGTTTCGCTCATTTTCTCCATCCTCCCTAGCAGGGCTAGAACCAGTTATAGCCCCTGCAAAATACTTCTCCAGAGGAACCCCCACCCACAAGGTAATCCAGGCATCTGTTATAACCACATCTGTTGAGGTAGCTGCAAATCTCAGAAAAGATGTCTGTCCCTGAAGAATACAATTAAGCTGATGTCACAGCCTTATAGGCATTTAAAATAAATACTTGGCTTCTGCTACAATTTCAGAGTTAAGGAAGTTGATTCTCCTGCTGATGAAAAAAAGAAAGTTGTATGCTTGGGAGATGGAAGAACAAACAGCTCTGTATTTCCATTTTATTCTCTATTGTAAGAGAACTCACTGCATCTGCATCTAGTTGCAACTTGCATGAATAATTAAGTGATCCCTGAGTTCCCCTTGTGTTGCCTGCAAAGTTGTTTCCTCAGTTAGGAGAGCAGAGCCCTTGCTCAGGAAAACAAAGAGCCTCTCACTTCTAATGGCAAGGCCAGCTGCTGAGTATGGACAACCCTGTGCCACTACAGTTCATCCTTCATGGCACTCAGGACTCAGGAAACATCACGGAAAGCCTTCAATTCTAGACAGCACTTTGGCTTTTTTGTTCATGCTAGAACATTGTGCAGTAGCAAGAAGAGCAGCCAGAGATCTCTGGATTCATCGGGAAATTTCCTGATCTTAGCTTGTGCATAGCTCCGCACAAATATGGCTTTCACGCGCCCGTGCTGGCTCACTTAACAGGTAGGCTGGCATCTGTGCCCCTGTCTGCAGCACTGCTGGCTCCTGGGCAAGTGCAGGAGGAGCCATCCCAAATGATCTGCACTTCGAGTGAGGACGTGCCCATCAGTTTTGCTTAATCTTTACACCAAGAGAAAATCAAAGCGGGCATTTTATTTACCCCTTTGGCTTATTTGTCTTCAGCACAGATCGCCACTGTCCCCTGAGGCTCCAGGATTAGGAATCACTGTGGACATGATGAGACATGTAGTTTAATAGATATGTACTGTTAACAATGGCTCTACTGTCACAAACGTGAGCAGCTGAGCTCTGTTTTTGTGGTTGTCTCATAGTATGACGCCATCACACCAGAAGCTTTCAAACATTTTGTGAGCCCAGATTATGCTCTGATGTAGACTGTCTTGTAGGATCCTCATTGTGATTCCCCGGCACTGCCTCTCCCCATAGGCATCTCTGCGACATGTCTGGCAATTCAAACATCTTATGTAAGTAAGGTTGTATTAAGAAATAATTGAGGAGAAAGATTCTTAGTGATTTTGGGGGAGTCTGCATCTCAGTGTCCCAGCTGAGACAGAAAGGAAGAGTGATTATCATGGAGGGTGGGAGTGAGAGGCTTTTTAGTCTTCCAAGAGGTAGGCATCCAAAAATCAGAGGCACTGAAAAATAAAAGGCCACAGAGCAGTAACCATATTTAGAAATCTTTTCTGCACTGCTCCTTAGTGAAACTGCTTTTTTTTGATGCAAATGTGGAACTGAAAATCTGAAGCCATTTCCAAGTGACCAGCCAGCACTGTAGAACACAAGGAGATGCCCTGGAGCCCACCATCGGCCCAGGGAACACTGCTGGCAGATTTCTGCCTTGACATATAAGAAATCCCAAGGTACATTTGAGGAGATACATAAGAAGTGCATAATGAATAATTATTCAAGTATGGCATGCTGTTCTTTACATGAAACCTACCAGAAATTACACTGAAAATCGTATCATTCGCTGTCTCACTTGTTTTGCTATGTACCCAGATAGTACAGTTGCTTTAATGATGATCCTGATCTTTATAGCTTCTTTTTGTATGTTATTTGCTAATTTGTGTTTCCGCAAAATCTTGGAAAAACCCCACCATCTCCTTGTCTGATAATCTTCCTCCCTTTGCTGCTTAACAGAAACAGCAGCAGCTGCTCTGACAGCAGGCAGAAATGTGCATTCCATCTGTTTTTTCCCTTCTCTCTCCAAACAGCAAAGAACCTAGTCAGCAGCGTGTGAAAAGATGGGGTTTCTCCATGGATGAGGTGCTGAAGGACCCAGTAGGCCGAGACCAGTTCCTTCGTTTCCTGGAATCAGAATTCAGCTCAGAAAACCTCAGGTGCAAAACCTTCTTTGACTTAACTAAATGAATGGGACCAATCCTACTCTCTTGCATAGGTGAAATCCAATGCTTGGTCTGTCTTGAACTGCTAGAAACATGCATTTGAATGAAGTTGCGAATGGCAGGATTTGGCCCATAGCACTACTATGGATGCCAATACTAGAGCTATGTAAGTAATCTCGGGAACAGTGTTTAGCAGAGCCAGTGTTATTAAGTGTTGCATGCAAAGGTCTTGCAAAGTTGTAATAATGTGATGAAACACAGTGTATCACTATTAAGCCCCCAACAATATATAGGATTTGCATGTGTATTTGTGGCAGGGGTTGTGTGAGGGAAACATAGTATGGCGATCATGTGGCTAAAAACTGTTGCAGTCCTGGCATGCACCAAGTCGGGTTTGCAACAGCTACTGTTGAATTCTGGCACCTTACAACTGTTCCAGAGCTTGACTCTCACCTTGATAGCACTATCTCTGTATGGGGATTCTGAGTACCTGGCTTCTCATGTTGTGAAGAAGATAAAACTGCTTTATGAAACATTGTGTAGACCGGGGATCCTCAAACTTTTTAAGCAGGGGGCCGGTGCACAGATGCAGTGGCAGGCAGCCATCTGGCTGCTTGGTTCCCCCCCCAACCCCTGGCAGGGGGGCGGGGGGGGGTGTCTGTAAATACCGGGGGCCAGATTGAGGACCCTGGGGGGCCGTATCCGGCCCATGGGCTGTAGTTCAAGGACCCCTGATGTAGACAGCCATGTGATCCTACATCAGACTGAGAGTATATAAATCTGTTGTGCACAATTCTGCTACTTCAACTACAGCAGGAACAGAGAGCAGCAATAAAATGCCCTTTTGGTGGCAAACCAACACTAGACGAAGACAAAACCTTTGCTAGAAGATCCAGCCCCTCTGGCCTTGTCCATATCCATAACACTGTTCTAAACCCGATCTCTGGCCCTAGTACATTGCTCCAAGGTACAGTCCCATTGCAGAATTGATGAAAAGACATTGGAAGTGCCAACAGCATGCTTCATTCTGGGGTAGCAGTCCTTCAAAGGGTATGCCGCTCTCTTCAGTCCTTCCAGCTGCAAAACTAAGTGCTAAACTCAGTGTGTTAGGATTCATTAGTCACCCCTGTGTACCTCAGATCTAATGTATTAAGCCATTTTCCCTTATTGGTACCTGGTATCTTCTTACACCAACAGAAAAAGAGATGTCTAGCTAGATATCCCCCATAGACCCCCAGCTAAAGCCACAGCCCTGCCTACACAGCAAGCCCACTGCTTGTCCTAGCATTAATCAGGATATAGGCACAGGTTTTATCATCCTTGTCCTGAATCTTAACTCTAATTGTAACACTAACCCTCAAGTTTATTTTAGGAAAAGCAGCTCTTCTGCTGTGGGTACCATCCATGGAAGAGCTAGTGTTTTGTTGTATCCTGCAGATACAACCAAACCAAAACAGGTCCCATAACAGCAGAAGCGTATGTATTACAGTGAGCTCTGAGAAACTGAGATTCCCAGGATTATGCTTGACACAGGATTGGGGCAAACCTTGGGATTAGTGTTCAGGATTGCAAGCATTTGAATGTTAGTTTCTTTGCTTGGTGCTGCAGAGAAAATAGGAGAGAGCTCATGCCAGCCGGAGAGGCAGCCTGAACAGGTAGAGGTTGATGGGTTGATATTCAGTGGCTAAGGTTACTGAACCGTAACTGGTTACTGACTCTCACCTGCATGTGACAAACAGCCAAATTTACTGCCACGTTCATCCATTTGTGCAGAAGCAGGACGATGGTGGTTAGCAGCAGGGCAGTCTGCAGCTGCCAGCCTGTGCTGAAGGCGAGGGTTCGAGTTGGTGTCAGGGTGCTAGTCTGTGCTCTTGTACTCTTGCATGATGGATCCTTAACCCTGCTCCTTATAGCAGAGGCGCTAGATGGATATCTGCAACAGTCCTCACCTGCCCCTGGTTAGCCCTGGAGACACAAAAGAATCCAGCAGTAATGTAATTTGACTGCCCTAGATATGGCAGTATCCAGTAAAACCCACTTTTTTTTCACAGTCTGAATTATACTGTGGAGGCTTTGTTGTGGTGTTCTGGTGCCGTCTCAGCACGTGGATGGGCACAGGGACTAGTTCACATGCTTTCTTTGGGGCAGTCCTGTTCCAGTATGCCCAGTGGTCATTGGCAGAGGCGGCCAGAGAGCTTGCAGGCTCACTGGCAGAATCATGCCTGCTCCCAGCATGAGGAAATCTGCTGTCAGCTGAGCATGCAGTCAGTTGGATTTTGGTCTTTGCTGGTGGTGAGCAGGTTTGATGTTGTTCTTAGTTTACACCAGCTAAGAACTTGATTGCACAGCCCTTGAGTTTGCGTTTTGTTAATTTTTTTTCACTTAGAAAATCAAACAGATTCATAAAGCATGTGAACAATTGCTTTAGTGTGCTTTATTGCAGTCTGCTAGCCTGCAAGATCTGAAAGGGAAATTCCCCAGAAAGTGACTTCAAATGACATTGGACCTGACCATCGTCTTTTTCGAATTTGTCTGTCCAAGGAGAAATACAGAAAGCATGCTAGCAGCAAAACTGTGAAAAATCAATGCACTTCTATGTTTGTTATTTTTAAAATCCTGAAAGTTAACTTGTAAGATTAACAAGGGAGTGTTACTAAATTACATAAATGAGCTTGAAATTTTATTGCTGAACAAGTACTGAATTTGTATATCCTTACTGTACTTCTGTACAGCGGTGCTCATTTGCAATTAAATTGTAGTGAAGAAGTGCAAAAATTAATATACTGTAATAAAATACTCCTCAGATGGGTTTTCTGAAACATATATGAGGTTGCACTAAGGAAATCCAGCCCGTTTTATGACTAACAGGTGTCCCCCATGTTCATTTTTGTCCTACTAAAACAAATGGAGAAAGTTTCATTATGAGAAGGCAAGTGTGTGCCTTCCTCGGTCAGTCAGAGCTGCTCCCTCTGCTGATGTGCATTCTGTTTGGTTTTGAGATGGTTTGTAGCAAAGGGAGGCTGCAAGTCAGTGGGCTGGGGTAGAGAGGTTAAATCCCGTATCCCTTTTGGAAGACACTGGTATCGTTATTTGGTAATATGGGAACATAGCTATCGTTCTTAGGGAATCATTATCATGGTATTGGCTTATGTGGTATGATTATTATTTAATATTGGATCAGTATTCCAAAGCCTGCTTAAAGCTTTGAATATCAACAGGATGTAAAGGCAGAAATTTTAATGAAGAAAATTAGAATAGATGTATTATTAGCAGTGGTGCTAGAGAGCAGAAGGTGGCTCTCCAAGGTTCAGGTGTGGCAGAGAAAGCTCCCAAGTTTGTATTAGGAGTGTGTGGCAGAAAGGAAAGCAACTGCTGGATGCTTAAATATGCAAGCAACATTTAAGTTATGCCCAACAGCAAGGCTGGGATCTGTCTCACCTAAGTTGGCAGCTTGGAAGTAGTGCTTTCTTCTGTATCACCCAGGCTCCCTTTACAGTGAGAGAAGGGAAGCTGAAGAGGAGTTAGTGCATCACCCGGGAAGGATGTGTTTCAGCTTTGAGTGGGAACAAAACTAAAAGCAGTGAAATTAGACTGTAAAGTCCTTGTCTGTCTCTACCATCTCTAAGCCTGAAGAGACTGATTCAAATGACAGTGTCTGCATGGCACACATCTACAGTTAAGTGAGATGCATCTCACCCAAACCCTGGGAAGCTGTAAGAAACTTTCTGAGAGCACAGCATCTAGCACCTTGCTAGAAAAATTGCCTTTGTAGTTATCTTTTTAAGGACTCTTCTCCCAGTAACTATCCAGAGATCTGGGAACTGTTGCAGGTGGGGATGTATTATGTCTTGGGAAACATCAGTATTATCTTCATTAAAACTGGCAGGAGTCCTGTAGGCTTCTGTGTTGTCCTCAAGGCAGATCGGAGAAAGTAACTGCTGGAAAACCTAGAAATTCCTGGTAATGCTAGAGAAGGTTGTGTGAAGTATGCACTTGAGAATGCCTTGAAATTAACATAATTTGGTGGTATAGCAAGGGGACCACATCCTGCTCTTATACCCAGTGGTGCAAGTCCCAGATCACAGGCTGATTGTGGTGGTGTGTTTCCATATCTTCCTAGCTGAGAAAAATTGGTCCCGGTGGGGATCTCGAGTGAGGCATTGCCGGAGGTAGCAACAGACTAGACTCGGTGACCTCCCAGGTCTCCTTCCAGCTGTGTTTCTGTGTTCTAATAAACTTGCAGGATCATGTCCACCAGTCTCCTGGGCTCAGCTGAGCCCTGTAACTTACTTATTTACTGGCTGTCCATTATTTATGTGAGAGCATGAAAGCCAGTCAGTTGGGTATTTTTCTCTCTGGTTTTATTTTAACTCTTTTTCTTGCTCTCTTTTTTTTCTCCTTTCTGTTGCTGCCTTTCATCTACAATTTGTTTTGACTCTGTTGATTTTTGAAGTACCCAAAATATAGCAGACAACATGCCAAGCCTCAATTAAAACCCAAACCAAACCAAACCAACAACAACAAAAAAACAACAACAAAACCAAAAAAAGCCAACAGAGAGTTCTTATACATTTTTTATGACCTGGAAATCTCCCGAGACATCCTGAGATTGCTGCGATGTTCATCTAACTGGTGGATTGATTATTTTTTTTCCTCCCAACTTCAAAGAGTGTCAGCTGGAAAGAGAAACAACTAAGTAGAAATATGGGAAATAGGAATTTTACCTGAAGGGAAAGGAGACTGCGCACCTGTGCAGACCTCAAACAAAGAACACATGACGCCTTATAGGAATGCACTGTAAAGCTGGCAGTGCACGAATGCGGGTGTTTTGTGCGTTACTGTGAACATATGTTGAAAACTGAGTTACCGAGAAAAGAACTTTACCCACAGGAAGTGGTTTTATCTTCTGTGACCCCCGATGGCTGAAACTTGTTGCCAATTTTTAATAATTTTTTTTTTTAGTTTGTATCGGGAAAGGAAAAGTTTGGGGCATCGAGGGAAGCATATCTACTGAAGTGAAACCCATGCAAGCCCCTCGTTTTTCAAATAAAAAGCATTTTCAGGGGAAGTTTCTAACCACTGCCAAAGCCACAAGGGCAGGTGCCACACTGGGGAGGTTGGGGCGCGGGGCCGGCGGTGGGCGGCGGGGCCGGGTCCCGGTGCCGGGCCGGGCTCATCCCCGCCTGGCCAGCAGGCGGCACGGCCGCTCCGCGCCTGAGCCGGCTGCGCGCTCCCGGCGGGCACCTCCGGCGGCGGCCGGCCCGAGGGGCAGCCTGCGCCCCTCCGGGGGCTGGGCCGGGGTGCCGGCACCTCCCCGTCCCGGCAGCCGTTCGCAGCAACCGGCCGTCTCGCTGGCGAGCGCTGCCTGGCTGCGGAGAGGCGTCTTCTGCCCAGGAGCAGCAGGCAGAGGGGCTGGGGGCTGGGGCGGGGGGGCCCTTGCCCTCGCCCACAGCCACGATAGCGAAGGACCGTGCCCATGGCAGGCAGCCCCGCTGCAGGCGTCTGTCCCCAGCGTGCCCCACGGAGGGCAGATTTCTGCCGGTCCCCGCCACGCCAGGCTCGCCGCACCAGGGACCTGGCCGTTAAGCAGCACAAAGACGTAAATAGTTCCTCTGTTTGAACTGCGTGTTGATTTATACCTGCTGCTTTCGCTCAGGTCCCCTCCCAGCTGCGATGTTAAAAACGGTACTTCTTCCCTGGGTGAAAAGGAGGGAGGACGAGGCGGGGGGCGCCCCGGGTGCCGGCAGGGCGCTGTTGGGGCGGGCGGTGTGCCTGTGTGGCCGTTTCGCTGGCAGGGGTATCGCAGCCTTCCCCAAGGTGGGGGTACAACGCTGTCCTTATGCTGGCAGCCCTTCCTCAGTTTCTGGAGTCATCCATGTTGTGCCTCTCGGTCAGGTTTTAACGTTAATTTTTGTTTTGCAGCGGCCCTCAGAAGCAGCCCCCTGCCCTCCCCCCAGCGGTCCCCTGGCTGAGGGGCGGCTGTGAGCAGGGACTGAGCCCCTCGGCGGTGCCCTGCGGGGCAGGGTGGGCGCGCTGGGGCCCAGGAGCGCTCTGCGCCTTCGGGGGGCTGCGTAGGATAAAGCACCTTTACGGGTATCTCCTGCAAGTGACAGCAGCTTAATTACAAGCTGATTGAGGTTGAAATGGTTTATGTCTCTGACAGCAGTTTAGGACACCATGTTATCAGCCTTCTCCGGGTCTTACATGCTGTTTTATAAAGGGCAAAGAACCTGTGATCGATGCTGCTGTTCCCTCTGTGCAGGCAGCCCCCGTGCCAGCCCTGCTCTGCTTATAGGTCACCTGCGGAGAGGACACACCAGTACATCTCTCTCCGCCCCTGCCCTGTGCGAGAGGTGTCTGCCTCCCAGAGAAGGGAAGGAGGCGATGTGGGATCTTCTCCTGACTCCTTGTGAACTTGGGGCTGGGCTGGCGCTTCAGCCATTGCGGGATGACTCAGGGAGTGCGTTTGCACTTCATAATTGAGCACGAATTCCAGGGCAGCCATCATCTCTTTGCTCCTTTCTTGGGCAGAAATACCTGCTTCTCTCTTGTAAATGCTGTATAAATCCTGCAGGAAGCCCTGCTTATGTATTGGCTTCGGGATGATTTCTCATGGCAGGGAATTTGCCTTGGAGTTGAGGCTGCAGGGCTTGGTACCCCTCTTTGATGTTCCTTGATTTTCAGATACAAGCCATATTGAATAGCTTTGAAATTTTTACCAAGACAAAACTCCCCTTTGCCTTGAAGAGGACATCCAGCCTTGGGCATGAATTCACAATGGCTTGCAGTAAAAAGAGCTTGTTCTTGTTAGTGTCAGATTGGTCTGGTTGGTTGGTTTTCAGATTGAGCCAAATGGTTATTAAAATGGATGGCGCTCCTGTTCTGGCAAGCTGTCACTTCACAGTGCGCCTGGTTCTCTCACGAGTGTGCTTTCCCAGCCCACCTCCCCGGCTCCAGGGGCAGAAGATAAGCCAGCAGAAAATGTTCTCTCTAGCCAAGTGTTTGTCTGAAGTGTCCCAGCTACTCTGGAATGATTAGCATCTTTTCTCTCCATGCCTCTTCTGCATTCGTATATTCCCATCGCATCTGAAATTGAATGATAAAATGTTTTCGAAGCAAAGCAAGCCACATGTGGCATCAGGTTGTTGCACTGTGAGTGCTAGCCTTTACTCTCTGCATGCGTGTGATAAGTGGGGGTGTCACTTGTGGTTCAAATAACAAGGCAGGACGTCAGGCACACTTAACACCTCAAATATGGAAAAGGACAAAGCACACACCCCCCTCCACCAACCCCAAATACACTATTTCAGTTTATAAAACCAAATGTCACCACCAGTATGTGACTCCACAGATACTAATGTAGTGTCTGAGCACACCCCAGTCCATTTTACTCACAGCCTGCCAGGAAGTGGGGAAAGCCGTATGATGGGGTATGGTTGAGTGTTTTGGGTGAGTCAGGGCTGTGGCGTTAGGCTCCCTTCTGGTAGGGGAGGAGCAGGGACAGGCAAGAAGGACTTAGCCTGGCCTTGCATGCACTGGCACTGCAGATGTGTTTTTTTCCCAAATTGGCTGTTTCCCTCTATTGCAGGTAGGGGACCAGGCTATATGGTTTAGCGGCTTCATTTGAGTACAATAATTTCAGGTGTTTCTGGGGTGGTTAGGCACTGCCTGCATCTGGTAAGGAAGCGAGGGTCAGCAACAGCGCAGGAGTCACTGGGCTGCTGGCTCCTCTACCCACCCTCACCGCCAACAGGATTTTGTCCTGGAAGACACTGTATCTTGTCACTGTTCTAATCTTAGCCACAGTGTAAGGATTTGGTGTAAAGTATATTGCTCCTTACTCTGAAATCATGCTAAATGGAGAGTCTTCTGTGAATTAAGCTAGATGCGAGGATAGGCTCTACATCTGTATTTCGGGACTGTGCCCAGGCTTATCCATCACGTCTTACCTACATTTCTCTCTTTTTCTCTTTTCTCCTCTTAATTTTTGCCTAGTATAGGTTTTGGTTGGCTGTCCAAGATCTTAAGAAACAACCTCTACAGGATGTAACCACCAGAGTGGAAGAAATCTGGCAAGAGTTTCTAGCTCCTGGGGCCCAAAGTGCTATCAACCTGGATTCCCACAGCTATGAGAAAACAAGCCAAAATGTCAAAGACCCAGGGAGATATACATATGAAGATGCACAGGTTGGTTCTTGATTTTTTGGAACTACGGCTAATAAAACTCAGTTTCTGTGATATTCTGCTATCACATTGTCATTACTCACTTGTAAGAAAAAGGAGACATACAGTTTGAAGTGACTTTGAGGATATCTATTCAAGCTGGGTAAATGATATTTTCTTTGAATCTATCGGTTATAACAGGCTAATGCTCCTCTGGGAACAAATTGTTCCAAAATTTACAAGTCTGCAAGGTGCAGGGAGCTGGAGCCATGTCTCAGGGAAAGCAGAGATGAAAGAGTGCTATAAAGTTCAGTTTGGCTCTCTGTAGTCCCTGTCACCAGTCTGGCTTATTTACAGTATGGCTGTTATCATAACAAAATCATGGTTAATACACCTTTTTTATCATTTATTTATTTACAGCTAATTATATCCCCCCCCACACACACACAAAACCCCAAATGCAGCAGCTCCCTCCAGCGCAGCTCGAGACTTGTCCACCAGACACTACCTTAGAATAATGATAGGACAGTAGGCAATGCAGTGAGCTTAATCCTTCCCTCCTAAGGGCCTCAGATTTATCAGGGAAATTTTACAGATAAACTGTGCACAGAAAATGCCTTTAGGAAAACAGATAATTTGAGAAAAAGTGCTACAAGCTAGGATAAAGCTGCCTAACCTTCTGAGAAAGTGAAAATATAATTTTATAAAGGCTAAAAAAGAAAAAGGAAGAAGGGATCATTTGGCAAATATTATCAGGGATGCAATTAGAAGATATCCTCCTCATAATCATTTTTATCAAAAGCATGTAGTAAAACCAACAGCAAATGAAAAGAATCCCTGTTCCTGTATTTTCTTTAAATTGGCGTTCAAAGGCAATTCTTCAAAATACTCCACTAACAAAATACTTCCATCTCAGGGGAGATGTTGTGGACCACTTATACAAGGTTAGGCAATGAATTTTTCAAACCAGCATCAAATACTGTATTTTCCTGAATGCAGTCTTGCTCCTTGGGGCTAGCATAGAAGGAATGTTCGCAGAGTTTCAAGGCAATCCCCTGTGAATATCAGGCAACTTAAATGTTCTTTTTAAAGCTGAGAAACGCAGGAGTATGAAGACATTCTGTCTAAGACGTATTTTTTTGCTTTGCAGTTAGAGTGAACTTCTGTAAATTTGCATCACCTGAAAAAAAATATGATGCTAAAATGCAGGCTAAAGCGGATAGGTGAATAATGAGGGAATTGATTAAATTGATAAGTAGAAGTACTGAGAGTAAGATGGATGTTTAGACAATGAGTATTTAATCAGAAGAAGACATGGAGGATTTAGGCTTGAACTGATCAGTTCACAATGTAATTGCCATTCAAAAGGGAGTTGATGAAATCAAGCTGGAGCTCTTGCAGTTAGACTGCAATTTTATTTCCTTGGGTTAATTTTATTTCAGAGGATTTTTATGCTGATGGTTGTCCTCAATTCATCTGTTTTGCTTCATGAACACAAAAGTATGAGGTAAAGGTAGACCCTCAGGCCTAGCTGTGGTCTCTCTTGGAGATTTGGTCGCTCTTGGAGACTGAATCTGTGCCAAGAGAGGATGGGATAATATGGAAAGTGAACCCAGTTACCTTCTTGTGCAGTGGGCTTCTGGTAGCTGTCCAACAGCCAAGCAAGCTGTTTCTGACTGCTTGACCAGATAACTAAGAAGGCTGTCTAACAAAAGCAGAGGAGAACAGGCCACTGCTGAAGGGTGTGGTGCCCTAGTGGAGCTGGGGCAATGTGGCTTTTACTGGCTCATCCTGGAGAGGGGACATTTTTGTTTGCACATCCACTTGATGGGAACAAATGTAGGTCCCCACAGCATGCTCTGAATCTCCCAGGTTTTGTGCTGGCATCTCCCCCAAGTCAGCCCTGCCACCTCAGGGGCTCTGTTGTCCATTAATCTGCAGCAGGTCAGAGTCCAGCTGCCTTATCTCGGCACCCTGGCACCAGCAGCCCATGAGATTCCCACACATCCTGCATTCCTAGAGTCTCAAGCAGACACAAGTCAAAACACCCCACTGTGGGAGGGAAAATATGACTGTTATCCTGTCCTGTGTAGCTTTAGCACAAAGAGGAAAACAATTGAAATGTCCTTGGGAATAAAGAACAAGAAAAAATTTAGTTTACTGAACAGCGCATTCTTTGAGTGTCTGCAGCTCTGAGACACCAAGAGGAAAGAAAAGGGTTGGCTGAACTGAGAAAATGAAATTACTACTCCTGCAGTAGAGAAATAGAAGGTCATGTGGCACTCTAGCCCTTGTGATGACCTGGGAGACCTGTAAAATGCCAATTCAGTATAAAAAGCACTGGGAATGAACACATTGCTGTACTTGGGAAGGGGAAGGTATAGCAGAGCACAGTATACTTCGGGCTAGTCAACATAACTAGAAGTTGAAAGCAAAACATTGTCTGTTATCAGGTGCTTAACAGTCTACAAGGATGTGCTTTGCACAACCTTGGCTCCCAGCCCCAAAGAGCTCTCCCAGATGCTGCACAACCATCTGGTAAGATAACTAGCCTAGAAGAAAACAGAGAGAAAAGGGGGCTCCCGACAAACATGCCTCTCACTTAAGACCTCTTTGTCCCAAGACCATTCACACTCTGAAGGCAAGTGGTTCCTCTATTTAAGACAAGTGAATTGAAAATCTCAGCTCCAAACATCCTCAAAGGGCTCCTAATACTAACCTGAATTTGGTGTGCATTTATGGTTTCGGACAGATCTCTCCTGTGTTACAGAAGCAAGTGTTTTGCTATCCCCACCTCAATCTAAGATATGTGCCCTGTTGGGTGTCCCTCTCTGCTGCTGCACTCTGCAGTCCTGCGCTGCTCAGCTTGCACAGAGCCGCCTTCTCTTGCCGTGCCTCCTGTGTGTGCCCTTGCCCACCCCGTGCCCCGTTCTAGCTGTGCCGCCTCGCCTCAGCCTGAGCAGAGCGTACTGTGCCAGCTCAGCCGGCACTCACCTCCCCCAGCCATCGAGTTTGCCGACATCCCCCGTCCTCAAGCAGCACAGCCCCTGCTCCTGGCTCTGTCCTGATCTTCAGCTTTGCCAGCTATCTTGATCTGCAGCACCTTTTGTCATTTTAGTGCTGGGCCTCTCCAGAGGCGAGCCTACCAATTTAGCTGATTATTTTCTGCTTTTAAACAACTGTCCACTGAGTAAAATATTGTGATTATCAAACCATTTTCACTGGGGAGTAAAGCAGCTTTTAATACAAGGGGCACCATCGGGAAAGGTCAGTTCAATTAAACAGTGAACTACTTAGCAGGATGTAAGCTCCCACAGGAGTTATCAGCATCACTGAACAACCAGTGCAGAGCCCTGCAATATGAAGCAGGCACAGCCAGCTCTGAAAAGTAAATAGGTTTGGGTCCATCTGAACGGCCTCTTTTGGCTAATGAAGCTGCTGACAGCCAAAGTAATTTGTCTTTAACATGGGAACCCAGAGCTGTGAGTGTGACGATTATGACTTATCTGTACAACACGTTATTAGTTTTTAAACATTCCCCCCCTCCTCCACCACTTTCAAACAACTCCTTGCCTCCCCTGAAATGTCTTTGTGCCTCCTAAAAGTCTTTAATCCCTTCCTCAGTCCCTTGGCATTGGGAACTGGTATCACAAGAATGTGTTGTATCTCCTGATAGAAATGTTTGCTTGTAGGGATGTTTACTGGTAGGCTTCAGAGCCAGGCATACTAGAGTAAGGTAAGCCATGTAGTTGTCTTTGGAATTAGTTTCCTGTTTGCTTTGTTTATTTTTCTTCTTTAATAAATAGAGGTTTAGATTGACATTCCTTTACCTGAACTAATAGGCTATTTGTTTCTGTGAAGATGATTCGGGGAAATTCAGTTCTAATCCGGGCTCAGTTAGGGATTTTAACTGTACAGTGCAGATCCTTGGCTAATTCCAGAGCAGATTTAGACCATAATGCCAAACTCCAGGCTGCTCAAACCAGAAATGTACTTGGCCCACATTTGTATCATAAAATCATAAAATAATTTGTGTTGGAAGGGACCTTTAAAAGTCATCTAGTCTAAACCCCCTGCAATGAACAGGGACATCTTCAACTAGATTGGGTTGCTTTGAGTCCCATCCAACCTGATCTTGAATGTTTCCAGGGATGGGGCGTCTACCACCTCTCTGGGCAGCCTGTTCCAGTGTTTCACCACCCTTATCATAAAAAAAAAAAAAATCTTCCTTAAATCTAGTCCGAAATTTAAGATTTGGGCCTAGTTCATGCTCTCAGCTGCCCCAGGTGTTGGTTCAATTTGTTCTGGACTGTGATAGAGATATGACCCCTTGCAGGATTCATCATCAGTGATCAGTCCTCAGTTTGCATTCTGATTCCATCAGGAAGCTGGGAGCACTGGCAGAACTTGACAGGATCCTGTTGAATTCAAAAACAACCTCCAAGTGTAAGCAAGGATCTCTTGGAAGTGGAATGTCATTTTCTACTAAGAAGGGAAAATGAAGGTGATTGCTTTTCCACTGACTTTGTCTTTTCAAGCGTGCACAGGATGTGAAAACAAGCATGTAGAGGAGTGTATGCCTGGTGCCTGTTCAGTGGGCATACAGAACTCCTTTTGTAGGCCTTGAGCAAAATCACGGCATAGAAGGAAAATGTAAAAATAATCATTCATTGTGCATCTGTATCATCTTTGTAAGAACTTGAAGAAACGTTGTTCCTATTTTCTTAAAGTTTCACCCAGTCACCCCCGTTACGTGCATATCTATAAAGGATAGTGACTAAGGATGGAGAATCAAGGTAACACCAGAGCAGCTCAGGCAGTCAGCAGGGGGACATGGGGCACTCTGCCTTGAGGGGAACTCAAGTCCACGTGAGCCAGTGCTGCTCAGAGACCTGGCACTTATGCTACAGGGAACTGAAAGCACTGCAGTGCTGCATCCATATGTATACGTGGATGGTACCCAGGCCTCCTGGAGGCTTTGGACAGCCTGGACTTTCCTGTGTAGGTTTAGGGACTGCACAAGGACTTGATCTTTATTCTCTTCTCCTCCTTCGGCTCTGATTCTGTCGAACTGGAGGAAGAAATCCTTCCTTACACTGCACTCTGGTTGCCTTGCTTATATGTGGGTTACAGTGACTGTGGAAACAGCCTTCACGCAAAACCTCACTGTTGCTGTGTGTTTCTTAAACACACAAACGAAAATTCAGGCTCCTTCCTGTGTGGATTTAAAAAAACCTACAACCAAGCAGAACCTAAAACCAAGACCCCCCAACAAATAAACCCAGAAGAGCTTCGATGTCTGGAGCAAAAATAGGAAAGTGATGGTGGAGGTTCATGCTGGCATGCCTGATGCTGCCCGAAGCTGGAAACAAAAGACTTGAAGCAGAGGTCTACACAGGAGCAGATACTCAGTGTTATTACTTTCCTGGGATTTTTTTTTTTTAAATGTACATACGCATCACACATCAGAAAGTACTTCTTTTATCCTTTGCCTTTCATTTTAATTTGTGGTTTAGTAGTCATGTTGTATGTTATAACATGTAACATCCAGCCTTTGTCTTGCTGTTGGCTTTCTGTCTCTGAAGGCATCAGGGATCAAACTACTGTCTAAGCTAATACCCCTCAATTAGACACAGGCAGAGAAAGGGCTAGGAAAACATAATGAGTGAGCTCTCTCCTTGTATACACAGTGACAGAAGACAGCAGATCTCTCCAAAGGAAAGATCATGGGAATGGGGTGACAAGAACAGTCAGCGTATTCCCACAGGACAATAGTCTGTTATTCAGGGTGTTGATCCTGCCAAGCTGGCTAGAACTACATGCATAAGCAATAACAGTGCCTCATGTGCCAGACATTTCCTAACTCCAAAAAATACCTTTAAATGGATTACATGGAAAAACCTCTAGCTTTCTTGAAAATTGAATTTATCACTCAGACTCTGGGACTCTTGTGCTAGTGGTGTGCGCTGTGCTTCCTGAATGCAAGAAACAACTTCATTTCAAATCCAGAGCAAGAGTATTTCCTCTTTCTGTGAAGGTCAGGAAGCAGCTGACACTGTTCTGTTTCTCCCAAGTAGGGAGTGAAAGTGCTTGCAAGTGCATCCCTTTCTACTCAAGAAACCAGGACTCCAGGAGTCCACTCCTCATGGACGATGGGTAAATGTTCTTGCAGATGACTCAGTTCCACACCTACCAAACCCATGTGCTGCAGGAACACTGTGGTCTTTACTTTTCCTAGGGGTTTGTTATCTCTTCAAGTATTCACCCTTCTTATTTGAAAAATAAAAATAAAAAAAACCCTGGGGAGATTTATCAATGCTACATTTCGCATCTCCCCTTCTCAGCCCACAGCAGTTAGGAATGTTGTGTGCTGTCATGATGGGGTTCGTTGGCAAACAGTTGTAAGATTACAATAAGCATTTGTAGCATGGACTCCAAGAACTTGAGCTCAATCACTTAAAGGCAATCCAAGGTGATACAGCAGCACATACCTTACAGCCAAAATGCTGATGAAGCATGGAAGGCTGTTTATGTATCCAGCACATATTCTGTAGATAGACATCAAAGCAGGGCTGGTGGTCCCTATCTCAGCATAGCCACATTTACTCAGAAGCTATATGCTTTGTCCTATGGGATGCAGACTGCCCCAGTACAACAGAATTTCCTTTCTGCTGTGTAGGGATTCTGCGTGTTCCTCTCCATGGTACAACTCAGGGTTTTGGCAGGATTGTCTCCAGAGAAAACAGAAAGAAGAAGCTGCGGAGAGCCCTGCAAGTGTCAGGGTGTTGACCAAAAATTTAAGTAGTTAAATATCATAGCTATACCACAACATCTATCAGAGTGAAAACCCCCATCTTCATTGCTGCAACTCCTAGATATTGTATTGTTTGGAAAAAAGATGCCAGTCTCCCAAATGCTACATGAGGTTGTCCCCTCCTCCCAGGAAAAACCTGTTCACTTTGGCTTTTTGCCAGTAGCCAGGATTTGGCCCATATTGAAAGAATCAGCCTCTTAGCCATGATCGTTGTTCTCAAAACCTAAAGCTGCTCATATGGCGTTAGACTCCCGGCAGCCCACTCTTGTCTCCCAGGATAGCCCTTGCTATATTTAGGACTAAATCCTCCTGCAGTACCAGGCTGACCCCTTAACAGCACACCGCTCCACAACCCTTCACCTCTGTAGTCCTCCACACTCCACCTGCCGTGGGCCCCCTGGCAGGTCTGCCTTCCCATTTCTGTATTTGAAAGTATGAAGCAAACTAGTTGTCTCATCAATTTACAGAGAAGCCAAAGCTAAATTTATGTGTTACTTTTATCAATGCACTTTCCCACAAAAGATTTACATTGTGTTTCCAGCTATGTATCTACAGGGCTAAACAAAGGATTTCTGTGTATTACTCAAAACGAGTTCTCATTGCTTACAGTTATCCCTCCTGCTAAAGCTTTCTTACGTTCCTGTGCCTTCAGCTCGGTGTAATTTCATTTGTGGCCTGAAAAGAGGTTTTAAGTTGTTTTTTTTTAGTTTAGCAGAGAGGTTAGTCTATATTACCGTATAATTATTCTTTTTTTTTTCCTTTGTAGCAAAACCAACTTGGTTGAGCGTGAAGAAAAAGCACCAGTTAAACTGTGGGTGTAAATTGTTGTGTCACCCAAAAAGATATTGCTCAGATTTTCCAGAGCAATTCATGCTCAGGCCAAGACCCTTATGTGCCATTAACCAACCTGAAACATTTCTTTTCTAAACTATAAATCAAGGAAAGCCTAGCAGTCCTGAAGCAGCTGGGGCAACCGTTTATCCCTCATCCTGCCAGACAGGAGTACTGTCATGTACCAGTAAGGCTTTGGGAAGAGGGTTCTCCCTGGTTAATGTATGCAGTCAGCTCAAAGCAGGCAGTACAACATTTTGGAGAAGAGTAAAATCTTAAATGCAGGGACCAGAATAAGCAGATCCAGAGGCATTCTTAGTGGGGATGTGGAGACATTAAGGGGAATTAGAATAAAATCCCTGTGTTTCCCTGCCCCCACCCCTACCCCCCTCGGTGTTTTCCCATCAGGTTCAGTCAGGGCAAGTGTGAAGGTCTTTTCTGCAGCTTTTTCACTGCTTGCCTCATCTCAACCGTGCCTGCTACCAACTACTTCAGCTTCCAGAGCTGATGCAGCATTTTTTCCTGCTTTCTCTAAAGTGCATTTCAGCATCATCAGTTAGACTGAATGGCAGTTGATCATAATTGCTCCTAAAAACTGTTGCATTCAGTTGGCACAAGTAACTGCTGAGGAGGAGTAGGTCTCTTTCCTTCCCATGGCTTTTAGGAAGATCCTGGTGGTGGTGTGGTAGGGGGTCCTGCTGGTCAGGCAGGATTCTGGAGGGTGGGCTGGGAGGAGTGTGACAGAGTGAATAGAATATGTCTCCAGCAGCCCCTGGGTAGCAGGTAGGTTTTACTGACTGCAGTATGTGTGCATGCTGGCACAGGGGTTGACCTCAGCTCCTCTGCCGCAGATGTCTGTGCAGAGTAGAGGTGCTGACAGAAAGGCATTAGTCTGCTGCCAAGTCTAATTGGAAGGTGCAGCAATTGCACACTGTGTGCTCAGAAAAGCATCTCCCTGATCATTCCTTCCCACATCCTCTTTGTTCTATAGAGACAGCTTTTCCAAAAGCAAACCCTGGGCAGGTCCTCAGCTGACATCTGCTACCATCCTTCCAGAAAAGGCCACAAGGCATTCACTGAGGCACTGCTCTGTCATGTGCAAATCTGCAGTAAATTCCCCCCCAGTGCCCAGCGTACAGGTAGAACAAACATTAACATTCATTGCAGTTTGCTGTTATTTATTTAGTTGTTTAATCTACTGCTTTACATTGCTTGTGGGCTTTTTCTCTAATGGATTCATTTGACGTTCTGCAAATCTCCCTTGCAGTTGGCCAGAGGGGTGGCTGCTGGTGTTCACACATTTGCAATGCAAAGGGGTCTCCAGATCAGCTCTGACTAGTCTAATACCAGGTGTTGGTGACGGGTGAAGAGGTGCTCCAAAACAACCCAAAAGGTGTAAGTGGGATAGCTACAGCAAGGAGGTTTCTGACCAATTTATGAAGGGCAGAGTGGATTCTTGGGGCTCAAGTGGATCTCAACAGCTATCTAGCCATAGTGTAAGCTCCCCAGAATGGGGAATGGAAATGGAAAATGGAAATGGAAAACTTGTTCTTGAAACAAGCGAAGAATTTGCATTTCCCCCCTATTTCCCCTTGTCATCTAAAGTTTACGGCTGTGTTTAGGCACAAACAGGGAAAATTTGCTGTCAGCAAGTTAAAAGTTAAGGTCTTTCTGGTGTTCAAAGGTCATAACGTTGTGCTTGGCCCTCACAGCCCCCCCAAAGTTTCAAGCCTGGCACAATATGTCACAGTGGGTAAGATACAAGTAGGATTAGAAATGGATGTTTAACTACCAATGTTCCTCTTGTCTCATATACACAATTCAGAGGAAAGAACCGAGATTTTCTGCTAAAAAGAAATATTCTCAACAGAGAACACAATTCCTGAGATCTACCAGGGTGTTTTGTGCAAGTCAGGTGTCATCATTTTTTTATCATTCAGGTTTTTCCCCACGTATTTCTCAAGTGTTCCCAAGGTCCTTCTTGGCTGCCACCTGTGCCCTCCTCAGGGTCACTGTGCTTTGACTGCAAGGGCAGAGAGAGAGACCTGAGATCACATTGCAGCACATTGATTTGAAGCAGGTGCAGCTCTGAGACAGTTTCTGCTATCTTAACCACCTCCCACAGTCCAATCTGGATTGCAAACTTCCTTTTTTCTTTTCCTCCCCCTTTCCCCTCTTGTCAAGAAAATTTACAGAGCTTGTCCTTCATCTCTTTCCAAAGATAGAGCTTCTGGAAGGAAAACAGCCAAGAGACACTGAACCTTATCAGGGTTTATTTCCCTGCACTTAAGCTGTCAGTTGTCAGGGGCGGGATTTCCTCTCGGTTTTGTGTGACTGTAGAAAATGATTTTTTTGTGATTTACCTGGCTGGCTCGATTGTTTTCTAATTCACAGAAGTGACAAGATTTTCCCCTTTAAAATTTACTGTTCTCCTTTATATCATGCAATGGTGATGATAAGTGGAATGGTTATGCTGTCTGAAGCATAGCTGTCATGACACAAGTCTAGGTGGTAGAGAGACGCACAATGAAGCTGGATAGCCCTCAGGACCACTGCATAGTTCTTCCCACCATGGAGGAGATGTGATTCAGGTGCACAAAACACAAAAGGGGGCCTGCCTTTTTCTCAAGAAGAGATGCATGCAGACCCCATTGCCTCTGTTGCCTTGGTTGAGGATCTGGGGAACAACAGTTCTGGGGATGTTTGACAGCAAACCTACTTTGCTTGCAAGAGTCTTGTAAGGGAATTGTTTGCTTCCTGGAGATGAAACCCACTATAATTACAAAAGCAGGTTATTTTGTCACTCTCCATGATAGACTGACATTTCCAAATGTGCATCCATCCTCGCAGGGGAGCATCAGTACAGCCAGCACTCATCAACAGCACACTGTGTGAGGGACTAAGTGACCAGTCAGCTCAAAAAGCCAGTTCACCTGGGCTTGCTCGCACATGTCAAGTCACTGTCTCCATTCCCAGCTGCCACCACAGTGGCCTGAGATGGCAGCTTGGTGCTCAGAGATAGCTGGCAAGGCTGCAGGGGAGACCAGTGGGGTGCGTGATGCCTTTCAACCGCTGGCCAAATTTTGAAAGACTTTTTTTTTTTTTTTTCCTGCTTTAGAAATCTGGCTTTAGAAGCAGAATGCTACCTTGTTTAATGGTTTAATAGATCACTTGGGCAATTTTGCTAGGCGATTGCTTTAAATTTTTTGGTTTTGCAATGTAACTCTCTAAAGGATTGCTGTCTTAAGGCTAGAGCAGGGAGCTGGGAGTCTGAGCCTTACCTGGGAAGTGATACCCAGAAATGGCTGGGAGATGCCGCATTGGCTAGATGAAATGTTTCTCCTGCTGTTGTGCAGATGTGGCATAGGAACTTCCCATGGTACTTGCAAAGAAATGTCGCAGTGATAATTCTGGCCAGACAGTGCAAGAGGCTGTGATGTCCAGAGCTGCAGCTGCATTGTTAAAAATTACACAGGTAGTGCATTTGCTTTGTGTATTCAGGTAGCCATTAATAAGGAGCTTGTTACCCTGTAATAAACAACTTTACAAAATGCAGAGTTCTTTCAGCATAAGGATGGGAAGGCTCCAATTTCTTGCCAGCAGTGTCAGGTATGTCAGGGAGTGGTCATGTGTATAAAGTGCATCACTAGAGATGCTGGCTGCAGCTGGAGATTTCAGTCTTTTGTGAGGTTGTGCTTGCTGTCCACCATGTGATAGGAGGAACAAAAGCAGCCGCTGGGGAGAATAAGAAGTGAGAGACCAATGGGTTACAGTGATCCAAACTGAGTTAAAAATCTGTTATAGAGGGGGACAAAACAATTCACACAAGGTGCACAGAACAGTTAAATCTTTGCACATACCTCTGTTGATATGCTGCTCATTGCTCAGGCTTCTGCAGAAGAATGGGCTCAATTGCTAGACTTCTAGAAGGTTTGTATGTATTTATGAAATGAGTTGCTGCTAAACGCTAGCTGTAAGTTCTCCCTAGAAAGCTGCAGATTCTAGAAAGTATAGCAGAAAATAGCTTGGTGGTGAAGAACAGAGTAGGCTAAAGATCAAAACAAATGTCCTAGCCACTGGCATTTCCTGCCCTGCGGCTAGATTTGTTGTGTAACTGGGCTGAACACATACTGCAGCCACAATTTTAGCAGGAACCTTCATGGTGCAGTCTCAGCGGGGATTTTGGCTACAGCAATGTGAGCTGTCCTGTACTGTTGCAAATTGGAAGGCAGTCTTTGCTGACCTGAGCAACTGGCTCAGACTTCCAGTAGGTGCTTCAGAAATGCAGTGCTGTAAAATAAATGATCAATGTATCATTCGTGCCTCCAGTCCAGAGCTTCTTCAAAGCAAGCCCTTTGAATTCTTGCAATTAAGCAGTAAGGGGTGCTTCTGAAGCTATGCATGTCCCTCCCTTCCCCTATGCCCAGCCTTCTTTCTTCATTAGCATTCAAAGCCTAGGAATAGTTATTCTCTGATTATATCTTTGGTGAACAGCTGAAAGGTAGTGGTGTTGCTGTTCAGTGATTCCAAGATATGAAAAGCAGAGAAAGTGCTTCATACCAATCAGCTAACCGCAGTGGCAGGTGGGCTGTGGGTGTGCAATAGCCCTGTTTTTCAGGGAAAGGCTTCAGTTAAGAAGTCGGCTTGTGGTTTATTTAATCTCAGGATCGAAGTAATTTTTCCTCCTTCCCACAGGCAGATATTGAGTTTATACTGTTTTAAGGTCAAAAACATGAAGTCGTCTTGACACAAGCAAGAATGATAGCTGTGGCTGGCATGCCAATGGATTGTGTGGCCAGCCTGGTGTGTTCTCCTTTGCCTACAAACAGTTCATGTCATCTGTCTGCACGGCAATTAATGTTATTTCCCCAAAATGTTATTGTTTTTCAGAGCATACCCAGTTGTCTGACCACAGGTAAAGAAACCATTTGGAGTCCAGAGACAGTAAAAAAAAAAAAGAAACATATGTCTATCAAAATGTTAATCAAAATACCCATCACCCACCACCTTACCTCAGCCCCACAGCACCTTCCTGCCCACCTCAGCACCCCCTCCCACCAGCACCCTGCTGTACTGGGTGCTGCGAGGGAGGACCAACAAGAGGAGGGGTGCTCTGGAGACCTTTACTGTTGATGGGCTACAGACTGGTTGTCCCACTTACTCATCAATCTCCTCATGGTCCTGGAAGAAGAAGGAAAAGGACTTTTAGGTATATAGTTGGGTGGGGTTTTTTTTCCCCAGGTAATTACGAAGAACTCATTAGGAGGACATGGAGTCTCCTTGAGAAACCTTAAGAGGTAACAGTACAGGTGAACTGGTTGCAATGTGCTTGGGTTTAAATCAACTGAATCCCAAGTTTCTCTAGCTGAAGTACTTGAGAGAAAGCTGATGTTGAAAATCCTTACTCACACCAAGGAAACAGAAACTTTTTCATGGCCATATCCATGATGTGCCATTGTTTTCCCTTTTCTTGTCTTAGTGCGTACTTGGCTCCTTCTGTCCTGAATAAATAGAACAAATGTCCCACAGCTGAAAGTAAAATCTCATGGCAGTGCTGTAGGTGAGAGTATGAAGCTGTGCCCTCCCTTGTTTTTTTTCTGCAGCAAGGAAGGGTGACAGTTGCTAAATGGCTTTATATGAGCATTTCTATTGCAAAATCTTGTGCTATCCTTCAGATAGGTAGTGCTACACAAATAAGGATTGGTCAGGTTTAAAAGCAAGTATGGAAATTGATCAGTAAAAATTGTTCTACACCAGGTTGTAGCTCAAAGGATACATTTATGCTGTGTGGTAGGAAAACCAGTGGCAGTTATGCCCCTCTTAGGACTACACCGAATAGTGCAAGAAAGCTGAATTAAGCAGTTCTTCTGCATATAGACAGGTCATCACTAATTACCCGTGATGGTGAAGATAAGGGAATTCTGCTTGGCTTGTTAGCACTGTGAAATAAGCTATGCGACTTCAGTCTGGTTTGGCTCGTCTGAAGTTTCATGTGCAATGGCTTTAGGGCAGGAAAGAGTATTTCACGTTGTATAAATCAGTATAGATAAAATTTCTCATTAACTCTATAAAAGTGCTTCCTTGGACAAAGTCTAAGAGAAATGTCCAGGATGCCTGTTTTTCTCTTAAGTCCCTTTAGTGTGTTCTCAGTCTTTATTTGGTCAAAGTGTTTTGATTTGATTTTCTTGGTGTTTGGGATAATATCTATTACAAATCCAGGGATAATTAGAATAAGAGCTGACTCTGTTCAGGGATTCTCAGCAGGAAAGTCAAACTAAGCAAGGAAGCTGGAAAGTGGTAGGCATTAAGTTCTGCTGCAATGAAACACCACTTTTTAAGTTCGAAGATGAACGTAGTAAGTGCTCTCAGAACAAACTGGTAACAGACTTGCTAGGAGAAAAAAAGACCCTATAGGAGGGACTCATCTGGCATGACTTTATACATGCAGTGTAGCCATCCACATCAGAGCTAGTCACAAACCTTCCTGCATAGTCACCAGAGGCAGAGGCTTTTTCAGGATGTTAACAGGTTGGCTTGCTTTAAGTATGTGTTATAAGTGGAGATGAAACCTGTCCAAGTATGTGTTCCATTCCATGAACAGCGTGGGAGTGCTGGGTGATAGCTCAAGTATCTGCGAGTAGTAAAATGGAACCTAATCTGTGGGACAATTTCTGCTGTTTATTTTTTCCTTCTTGAGACATCCCAGTAGTTTCAGCCTGGCTAGACACCCGCTTATAATCTGGGAACTTCAGAATCTTTACAGGATAACACTGATTACTGAATAATGTGTGCCAGCCTTTGGGGTGAGGGCCACCTCTTTGGTTTGTGTTCACACAGCCCCAGGCACAGCAGGGTCCTGCCCCAGGATGGACCTCCTGTACACTACCACAATACAGATAATCAATAATAGCAGACTTAATTAGAACTTTGATCAGTCACTCTTCCTTCTAATTCACTGTGTTTTAAATCCCTGTGATGTCTAAATGAGGTTTGATAACAATTCTCTGTCTCTCATTTCCTCCCATCCCACAGGAGCACATTTACAAGCTGATGAAGAGTGACAGCTATGCGCGCTTCCTCCGTTCCAATGCTTACCAGGACTTACTGCTGGCGAAGAAGAAGGTATCTGTTGGAAAGGACATGCTTGCATCGCTTAGCACCTCTTGATTCTCGCCTGCTGCTTGCTGCTAGTGTGAAAATTAAAATATTATTTCCTTTCCCCCCCTTTATTTAAGAAAGGAATGAGCACTTCTGTTTTCTTCACTGGGGGCACATGGTATGGCATCTGTATGCACAGCCTCAGCCTGAGTTTTGGGGAAAACATGGTGACTCAAGGTAAAAATAATATGGAAAAATGACTTGCACAGCTGTCTTCAAAACTCAGTGCAGGCAATTAAAATTGTATTGCCTCTTCCTTATGACAAATATGGTGTCTGGTATGAGAAACAGAACTCATCAATCTATTCATTATTGGTGCAAGTTTCACCCATTCCGGTTTTTACCTCCCTGGCCTCACCATGTGATCTTCCCTCTGGATGCCTTACCTATGGAACTCCCCCTGCAGTGATTCCCATGCTCTTTTTCTCCCTTTCCCTTGCTTTTGGCTCCCCAGAGATGTTTCCTTTTCCTTGGAGACAAGAAATAATTGCAACCTATGCAGTAATCAAGAATTCCAGCCACATTATCTCACAGGAGAACTGGGTTTGAGCTCTTAGCCTTTTTAGTACCTGCATGTGCTCTGCCAGCACCATGTTCCTGCCAGGAACCCCCAGTTCAGGGTAGCGAAGGAGTGGTTACGTAAAGTTAACAGCGGCTCCTGTCCAAGCGTCCCTTCTTTCTGAGGGGGCTGGGAGGTAAGCTACTGATCTGTGCATTTGTGGCTGTGTTCAGCTGCTTGCTGCACCTTCTGACTTATTCCCATAGGTCTATGTGTCTGTGTGCATGTGCATGCATGTACACGTGTAAGTGTCCCACTTACGTTTGGCTTCCAGGGCTGTGCATAAACTGACTCCTGACTCCTGCAGCCTGAGCGTGTGGTTTCCCATCACCATCTTCCCTGCTGTTTTTCTGCTGCATTCTCTGTGTGTTGCCAAATTACATTGCATCGGCACAATACAATGAAATCCCACTAGTATTTTTGTCCTTATTGTTACTGTGTGCCCTAAGAGCACACATATGGTGACAAAAGGAGACAAACCCCTCTGTCTGCTGTGCCCGGGACTACTGGCAGGTGGATTAGGGGAAGGTAATGGAGGGCAGCAGTCAGCCTTACATTTCAAAACGTCTGGTTTTAGACAACATAAACCAGTGCTGCTTAGATTTGGAAAGGTTAGATCTGACTTGGAGTTATGAGGCTGTGGGGAAAGAAAGAGGTAAAAGGCAAAGTCTTCTGATCATATAAAGCATAAAATGCTGTGCCGCCTTCCTATCCCTATCAGCTTATGGTTCCATCTGCCCCCAAGTCTTCACTGAACACCTGAGGGTCTATGTGCTTAAAAGCGGGAGAGTTTTCTCCTCCCAGCTGAGCCTATTCAAACCAGAGGTGGTTTTTTTCTTTTTGCAGTCCTTGTTTGCTGTCAGATCAAGCCCTGGATGTGTCAGCATGACATCCTCATCCCCCTGCAAATGCTGGAAGAGCGGGTTTTGGTGTCATGTTAACACAGCCCTGAAAGTAAGAATCAAGTTTCTTTCAGAAAGAGCTGTGGGTGCACAAGTGAGCATAGCAAGGCACAAAAAAGTCAGGAGTAGATCTGTGCAGATGTGTTGTTCACCAGCTTCACACGATGTGGGAGTGGAGTTGATGTTTCTCCAGAATCTGTAAAGCTCTTTGCAATCATGTTGCGTTGTGTCGGGCAAGTGAATATTTCAGAAACAATGTAGGTACAGAGATGCTGACAGAAAGAACATGAAGTTTCTGTACACCAAGCTACATGGTAAACCTTTAGTACCTTTGGTGCAGCTTTGAGAGGCATCCCTTTAAAATTCCTCTAAATAGCTGGAAAGCAGAGAGAAGGAAAAGAGAAAACCAGTGGCATATCAGAGCTACGTGGATGGAGGATTTGGTTTAGAGCCTGCATACAAGTCCTGGATTCACCGATGTGAGTAGAAATTCACTGCAGTTGTTTTAAGATTTGATGAGTACCTATGTCTGAGGCATAAGTATGTCTTGCCCCCAAAGACATTATCCTAATGTGGCTGGTATACCACACCAATATGACGTAGCCTTACTTTTATTACTGAAAATAAGTTCTGTCAGAAGCACAGCACAATGGACTTGAGCTAAAAGAGTTGCTTGCACAAAGTACATTAACGTTTCAATGGCTTCACATTCACACATGAATATTTTGTGGATAAGTTTACGTCATTTGGGATCTTTTGCCGTCCAGCACTGTGCTGTGGCAAGCTGAGAGGGCAGGAAAAAGGGAAGGGTTGACTGTGTGGCTAGAGTACAAGACTGGGAGCCACAAGATCCGTGTGCTTCCCCTGGTTCCCCCACTTTCCTGTGTGACCTAGGGGAAAAGAAGGTTCAGCTTTGCCTGTCTCGTATCCTCTTCTCTGTTGAATGTGAATAACAATAGTGACCTGCTATTATATAACAGTGGAGAGGTGGCAAGGCTTGATTAGTGCCTCAAAACACGCTTGACATTTTTGAGATTTGTAAGATATTGTAAGTTTGGAGAGTTACATTTTTTCCACACCATACAATAACCACAGATGTGGGAGCTTCCCCTCCCTGCTCTGGGAGTGCAGTAATGGAGGGGAGGGAGAAGTTATGGGTCAGGACGGAGATGCAATGACAGAATTATGTGGGGGACCAGGGAGGATAAAAGGAACATATTGTTCACACCACTAACTGATGCAAGACAGTTGAACATAGGCTGCATACAGACCAGGCATACATACTTTGTTAATCCACTTTAGATTTTTTTTCTCAGTTCTTCCCAGTGTCATTATTACAAATAACCGCAGTCATATTGGCCTCAATCCTGCAGATTCATGGTGCTCAGCAGGGAACATGAGGTTGGCCTCCAGCAAGGGTGTGATTGGAAGCAGTGAGCTGCAGAGGGAGAAAGCTGGGTGTAGCTCCCTGCCTCTCACAAAGTCCTCCTCCCCTGCCAGGCTGGAGAAGAGGAGGGATGAGGGCAGAGCCCTGTCCTCAGGAGGAATGGCTGCACACCCAGCCCGATCTGAGCTCTGTGCCTCCATGCCCAGCTTTCCCCCTGCAGCAGGTAGAAGTTACAGGGCTGCTGAAAGCGGGCAGCTCAGCAGTGAAGGGCTGGATGGTGCTGAGATCCCCACCCAGCTCACTGTATTTTATTTGTCTATCTGTGCAACACACCGTACTTGTGCTGTGCAGTCAAGTGTCAACCTGCTTCTGTTTCTGCTGATAGACACATTCTGGCAGGTAATCACCACTGCCCACCCCCAGCCCTCTTCCACGGTAGCCAAAATGGTGGCTGGAGGTTCTTAGGTGGCAGTGACCCTCATGTTAGAATGAGTGCCATGACAAACCTCCTTGCTTGAGGCAAGAAGGCAGTTGGGCTGGGTGACTTAGCTGCAGAGCAGGGGTTTATTCCCTGGAGAAAGAGCAGCATAGATTAGTTAGTGCGCCATGGAAAGGGGTGGGGGTGCACAGGAGCTTTGTTAACGGTGAAGCAGCAGCCAGACATGTGCTCTGCTAGTTATTTTTGAGGAGAAGGGAGAGAAAGAAACAGGAAAGACCTCAACGCACTTTCCATTACTCCCCATCAAGGTGGAACGATGACGTTGGTGGGCATCTCCATGTTAGCTGAAGTGGCAGCCGAGCTGTCATGGCGCCAGCATTCATGTCAGCCTGGCACAGGGTGGCTTCGCACCGTCCAGCCCTGCCTTCAGGCAGGGAAGCATCCCAGAAAGGCAGCTACAGCTGCAGTGCAGACAGGCTGCAAAGCCACAGGAGTGAGTCCCATCACACCAGGCGAAGAGCAGATTCGTATTTGCTTGGTTTAAAGCATCGTTTTCCTCTCCAGCTGGTTCAGAGAAGGGTGAGTCTCTGTGGTCCTGTGCAAAAGGACACAAATCAGATGCAAAATACTCTTACAGCCATGTGGTAGCACTCTGCATGCCCTTTGCTTTCTCACTTTGGACAGGTGTACGTGACTGCCTGAGAAGCCTGGGATGTGCTCTTGGACTTTTCCCGAGCCAGGGTCTGGGAAGTGATCATCCTTTGTTTTCCTCTGACACTATTCCCTCTGGAACACATGTTTTTCACCAAGTTAAAGTTCAAAAAACCCCACCCCAAGCCCCAAAGTCTCATACCGAAAAAAGATTCAGTAGCCAACAAAATGAATCCTGGGATGAGGAGAAGGAGAGAGGGAGAGATTTTTTCAGGCCTGCAGTTCAGAAGACCAAACTTTTGGATGTATTTTCCTATTTCTTTCAGATCCCTGGCAGAAAGTGTCAGCAAGGCAATGGCTAGGAGCTTCATGCCACGAGGGACAGACTTCATTTTCAGCATGCACCTTTTGCAGCATTGCTTTTATCCAGACCTTCTGTTCTAACTGCTTTATATTGCCCAGGAAGATTCCTCCTGCAGATTCTGTCCCTGTCTCAGTCCCACCAGGGCACACATAACCGGTTTGCTTCAGTGGCAGGACTTGGCTTGAACATTGTAAAGATGCTGAGCAATTTCCTCATAATTATTATTAATAATCAGTGTCAGCTGGTTTTCATAAGTTTATTCTACTCACACTGCTCTAGGCCAGCAGAATCTACACAAAGGAGCTTAAAATTTGGATGGCTGGCTAAATAATTAATCATGAAAATAAGAAAGATTTGGAGGAGAGAGTCAATAATTAGTGAATGACTCCTAAGTGACGAGATCTATTTTTTTGCACCTACCCGGGCTGAGAGGTTTTAATCTCCACTGGGGGTAGTTGTTTCATACTTTATCCAAATGCACATGTCCTTTGACATTAGCTGGTAGGGTTTGTTCATGTATTTACTGGCAAAGATGCCCTTTTTTACACATAGGAGGACTGCCTGACCTGGCATGCACATGTGTTTCTCTGGCTTTGCCCTTTGCGCTCAGTGTGTTTGTGCAGATGCTGCTGTGATGCTGCAGCAGGCATGGCTCTGGGGTCCACAGCCTTCTCAGACAGTCCCTGCACAGGGCCCTGGGACTGTTCACAGGACTGAGAAGGGTCTGACTCAGTTTCTTCTTTTTTCCCCCCACTTTCTTATTTTAAAATTTCCTTCCTCTGCTGTGCAAGGCAGCCCCCACACCTCCACGCCACGCTGGAGGGATGCAGGCAGGTGGTTGCTTCTGCAGCAGGCTGCCAGCCACACGGTCTGTAGGCAAGCAGGCAGGAGGAGCAGGAGCCGAGCAGCCAACACCCACGCCCACTGGCATTAAAACTGCTCAAGCCGGCTCATCACTCCACAGCCAGCCTGCCTCAGCTGCTTTTTATTTTACTAGAAAATGTCATGCTTTGACTCAGAGCTGGATGCTATGGTGATGAGCTTTCCACACAACCAGCTGGTACCAGCCTGCTGTCCCCCTGCCAAATGTGCAGGGTTGCTGCAGCCTGTGCTTGCAGGGCACTTCTGTGAGACACCGTCGGTGCTCTCCTGCTTGCTTCCCCACACATGTCTTCAGCCATTGTAGGGGAACAGCCTTGTGTGTGGCTCCCTGTGTAACCAGAGCTCTCGGCACGCCAACAAAGTGCTCATCATCTTTAGAGACCACCATCCTGCCTTACTGCAGGGTAGGAAGCAGCATCACCTTGCTGGTAGCAAAACCAGACACTGAATTTTGATGGCCAGTGCAGGGCCACAGTGTGGCCTGTTTTCAGCTGCTCACTCTCATTTTCCTTGAGTGCACACCAAACTTGAAAATGCAGTTGGGCCAGATGCTGATTTTCCAGCCCACAGCGCTGCGATGCTGCAGACTCCAAGTGCCTTGCTCCCCTAGGGAGCCTTGCAGAACACTGTCTTTTGTCTAGGTATTTCTTCTCGTGGGTGGAATTGTGCCTTTAATTTGGCTGCCAGTAGGTATTGCTGCTGCTGCAGGAGACCAGCATGGAGACCCAATGCCCAGCTGTGCACTGCTGCCCTCAGTGCCACTGGCCATGATGTGTTCAACCAAGATGGCAGGGCTTCAGCCTCCTTCTGTCACCTCTGCTACCTTGGGGTGTGGGGGTGCCTCCGAGGCTCCTTCAAGGAGGGGATCTGTGATGCTCTGACCACTTACGCTGCTGTTACACTCAGCAGAAGAGTGAGGCTGACATTTCTTTTCCCTTTACTCTCACATACAGGGAGAGGTAACTAACCCATGAGTAAATACTCCTTTGGGGAGCATTGGAGTGGGTATGTTCTCGCCTCCCGACCAGCCGGGAAGCCTGCTTTGTTGCTTGGTACACGCTGAGGCCTTGGCTCCATCCTCAGTGTTGGCTAAACCAATGTGCCTCTAGCTTTCACTTTTGATACCACTTTTGGGACATCAGGGCTGATGATGTGGCTTCCTCAAATGGTTGTAAGTGGGGAGATTGCTTTACTCTTCTGGACGAAGAATATTGCTTGTCTTAAAAGGGCCTTATGTTTTGGCCTCATCTCTGGCAACACAGCAAGGAGAATCAGCCCCATCTCTGCCTGGGATGCTTCAAACAACCTTGTAGACATCAGAGAGCTCTGGCAGCTGTGATGAGCATGCAGAAGAATCAAAAGCCTTTGCCTAGACTCACCTACACAGTTCTCAACCAATGTATCAGATATGCTTTTGGCTTCCTTACATCTTCTCTGTCTGGTTTTTGCACTGGTGCTTTGTCGTGGGGGTTGTTACTGCAGCTGAATCTGTGGAAGATATGGCAGGCAGGCGCCTCTGCTGAGCACCTCCAGTGCAATGCTTGTTCCCAGTGCATTGTCGTGCACCATCATTACTGTGGCTTTCCCTTGTATGTATCTCCTTATCCACTTCACTGCAGTTTTACTTATCACCTCCATTTCACTGGCTTACCCCATTAAAATAAGTTTCTCTCCTGAAAATCAGCAGTACCCACAGACTGCAGTGAGCTTTGTTTCATATTACTGAGTTTTTCCTCTTCCCTATAACAGGTTTTTTTCTATTAGATGTTCAAGCAAACATGCCAATAAACTATTTAGTTCTTCCTTGTTAGTGACAATTAGATCTCCCTTGTGCCAAACGAAGCGCTGCAGTGAGCACCCTTCTCAGGGATACGTAAAGCCGTGATGCACGCACTTGTCTTCTCGCGGTGAAGTTGAATGTCTTCTTGCATATGAATAGTCCGATATTCCAGATACAAAAGTGTCTGTGCCCCAGATCTGCCTGTATCTTTCCATAGCCTTCAACAGACATACGTATGCTGTCTTGTGTTTTGATGTAGCCAAACTTAGCGGAAATGTGCTTCTACTCTCTGGATAGGTAGAGTAGTGCAGGTTCCCTGGCAATGAGTTCTGTGGTGGTTTTCCTCCAGCGCTGTACTCGCTCACACAATGCTTTTTAATATTGTAAAAGTTACTGTGGTCTTTTTCATCTCTCTAAGCAAGCAATGGGAGCCTCCAATCAGCTGTTTGGCAGGTGTTAACCAGAATCAGATGTCCCAGCTCAAAACAGCCACAGAAGGAAAATCCAATGAACAAGAAATCAATACCAATAGCTGTGAGAAACAGCAATGCACAGACCTGTTTGAACCATTCAAAAAACTCACAGGAGAAAAGGTGACATTGTCCAAGAGTAAAAGTAGTGGCATCTCATTCTTTAAGGGGTTTTGGTTTCTTATGTTTGCTGTTGCAAACATTGATTTCTGCTTCTTACATTTTTTTACAACTTTCCCCCCTTGCTGCTTCCTTATATTTTGCTGCTGGTTTGGAAAACTGCATTTAAGCTGAAGGGGTTTTTTTCTGTATGTTTTTCTCCCCACTTTTTTCCGCGTTAAGCCAGAGAATGGGCAAGGTCGTAGAACTTCTCTAGAAAAGTTCACTCGCAGCATGGTAAGTTCCTTTTCTTTTCCCTCCTCCCTTTCCTCAGAACTTCATTTTTAGTTGGGAGAAATGTGGATGCTTGACTTTTTATTTCATCCTTTATTTTTGCAATAGCATCTTCACAGCTTCTCTTTTTAATACTGTAGCTCATCTAAATAGTAGCTTTAAAGAAGCCGGGGTGGGGGATGGGTCAGGAAGCAGAATTCCGTAATGCTCATTCTAGCTTATCATCACTGCAAAAGCAAATGGATTTTTGTCTAGATTTAAACACAAGGTTGTCTTTTTGTTGTGTTCCTACTACAGTATTTGTTGTGGCTTTTCCTTGCGCAATGGAGTACAAGAGCATGGTTCTCATAGCACCATTGCAACAGTATCCATATGGTTATGTAGTGCATGGTTAACGATACCGTATGTATATACACATACATATCCACCCACAGCACTGCAGCCTCCTCCTCTGTACCCCTGTCTGCCAGTGCTTATGTAAATAGGGATGGGCGATATCCTTTGACTTGTTCATGACACTGATACCAGAAAAGGAGCACAGTAACAGCAAGTAACACAACACTGTTTAACCTTTTAGATAAAGGGGGTGCTGGGATCTCAAGGATAGCAGACAGATGTCCTCTGCTTTCTTGTCCTTCACCTGTCTTCAGCCTCCAGCCAGTCCTTCCAGGTGGGGGAAGCTGATCTGGCTGTGAAGGGATGCTGCAGCACAGGGCAGTGTTGGGCACTGGCCAGGGCTGCTTCTTTCCAGCCCCCAGGGCAGGACCCCAGAGCCTGGGCAAGACCCACTCCTCCCACTTGCTTTTAGGGATCTGCGTGTGCAGCAGATTTTCTAGAGAAAGGGGAGAGCAGGGGGAGGGGACGGGACCAGGGGCAGGTGCTGCAAGGCAGGTGGAGGAGCAGGCATACTAGGCAGCACAGGGTGGGACAGACTGTGTGCATGCGGTAACCCAGAGCAAACAGAGGGCTGGAGCTGAGGATGCAGCAACTGGGTCAGTGGGGAATTACTCTTGTGTTGCTCAGTATCAAGTACACTTTGACTTGGTATGTCATACGGTTTTGGCATACTGCTGTGGTCTTCATGTATCGCCCATCATTAGTTATAAGGTGATACTGGGATAGCAGGGGGTCGTCAAGTGGTTTATTCCCGTAGAAACCACTGTACGGAACAATATTTCATAGAAAGTTCAAAGACCTTGTTATGGCTTTATAACAGCTTTATAATTAAGGCATTGGACTATGTGTATATACAGTACATATGCTTGCATTTGTGTGTGTATGTATGTATATTTATATACACATTATTTATGTACACGTGGCATATAAAGATAAAACATTTGTACATACAGATAGAAAAGGGGGAACCGTGCAGGTAAGTGTGAGCTGTTGTAGAGCAAATAAACCTAGAGGGGTTCTTTCTGATGCTGCCATGCTGCTGCACAAGCAAACCCAAATGTAACATGCAGAGCTTTGCAGTATATCCATTGGCAGACTTCCTGGGGAATGTATTTATATAGCTAATGCATATGCACACATTTAAAATATGTTGATACAAAATATATCACTGTGCCCATCTGCATATTTACTACTTTCTAAGATTCTGCCAGAAAAAGGAATAGGCAAGATTTTTTTTAAAAAAAAACAAACTATGCAGAAATATTTACACCAAGTGGTAAATTCTGGTCGCAGATTTGCCAAATACGTAGAAGAGTAACTCTCACTTTACTAGATTGGCTGGGTTTATAGTAACACAGACAAGGGCGGATTTTTCTCCTGCAATTGATTTGAAGAGTAACTTGACAAGCTTAGTTGGGAATGGTAGAATTATAATGGAAGTACCTGTAAAGAAAATTGTTGTAGATTGGTCAGCACTTCAGTTCATTCTTGTCTTAATGGCTAGTGTACTGTAAACATTTTCTTTCATTTTTCATAATGCAGATATAAAATGTCATCCTCTGATGGCATGGTAGCTACCAGAACTAGAAAGGGTCTGGATTTTTTATACTTTGCATTATGGCATTTTGTCACTACCATCAGATGAGAAAACAGTCGCTATGTTGACACATCATAATGTCCTCAGAAGACAGCATTACCAAAGTGGTAGTAACTTTACGGCATACTCAGGGGACTAAATTAAGATGAAGTTAATTCTGCATGCTCCAGTTCTCCAAAAGGCACTGCAGTTCCCCGACTTGTAAGAGTGGAGCAATATAGCAGCCCTCATTCCCAGACCTCCACTGTGCTTTAGTGATTGCTCATTACAGGATCACTTACTCAAGCTGACCCTGCACAAGCATGCTGAAGTTAAGCATATGCTTAAGGTTTGGCTGGAACAGAGCCCCAGTGCTCTGCTCTCTTCATGGCAGAGCCCTAAGCCTGTTTTGTAAAGCAAATGATATGAGGTCACATTTCCAGTAATGGCTGTAAGAGGAACATCCAAAACAACCATGGCTAGAAGTTTATTTGCCTTAGGAGCCATTGCTGAGATGAAGTCGTGGCTTCCAGGCTGGAAGCCTGGACTACAAACTGTCAGCAGACCAGGGCCACCTCCAGACTGCGCTGCTCTGTTTGGCGCTGGGAGGATGCAGTAGGCGCTGGGGAAATTTTCAGATTTGGCTGTGGCATGTGACCCAGCATTTTGGGAAATTACTGAGTTGAGGTCCTTGAAGGCTTGGCCTTACCACTGTAGCATGTGCTCCAGGCCACACACCTCATGGTGCGGGGCACTTTGGCAGATGTGCTGCCTGCTGGGGCAGCTCTGGGGGTCTGAGCCAGCCTGGCGGGTGCTGCCCAGCCAGATGTGCCCCGCAGCCTCCACACTCACTGGGAAGCCCAGCCAGAGTTATGGGAAGTGGAAAGGTAATGCAGAACTTGGGACGGAACTCCAGAACTTTGGTTTTGGATAAAAATGAAAATTCTAAGGTAAATTGCACTTGAATTTCAAGATATAAATATGGACTTCAAGAACACAAGTTGACTGAAGACATAAGTCATTTAGCAAAAACATCAGGAAAATAATTAGCCAAGGAATAGCTCAAAGACACAGTGGGGAATAAAGTGGCCTGGCTGTGTTTGTTCTTTCTGCATCATCATGATTGTTAGTAAGGTCATAAGAATATCTAAAATGTGATTTAAAATATGGAGCAAATTCTCTCCCAGTATCAATCAGCTATTGTTTCCTATAGTACTCTGGCACTTCAGGCCTATTGAGAACCTCCCCTGGATAATTTTTAGCTCATTGTTTCTTCAAATAAAGCAGTTACTATTGATTAAATTGGCTGTAACTTTCAGCTGTGATAAGCATCATAAAGAAAACAAACATCTAATGATGCTATGGTTTCCTTTTGCATTGCTGTACTCAAATTTGGGGAACTTGGTTCCACTAACAGTGTATGTGGCATAGAGCCAGAGCAGGAGCATGGAGGTGTGGAGGTTCATGACCCCTTCCTTGCTCCTGATGCTGTACTTACAGGGGTGCTTTCCATACCAGAGAAGACCGCTTTGTAGCCAGACCAGTGAGTCTTCGCTTTAGTGAAAAAATCGGACCCTCTAGGTTTGCCTGTTCTAGTTGCTTGAATCTCACCATCTCTTGTTTGAGAAAGACAGGGAAAATGAAACACTTCAGAAAAAGAAACAGTAAAGCTTTGCTGACAAACTGCAAACTATGTTGCAGGCATTTTGTCTCTTACTTGGGTTAAACCCCTCTCCAGAAAAATCTTTCAGTGCTTCTGAATTGCTCTCCTGAACTGGGTGGAAAAGTATACAGCTTGGCTTTGGCAGTGCAGACTTGGAGCAAGTGGAAGTCACCTTACCCACAGGGCTCCTGCTCATGTCAGTCACAGATTAACCCCAGACCATTTAACATCCTTTAGAAAGGCACTGTGGAGCCCTGGTGGCCAGCCAGAGGCTTGTCACCTTCAGGGCAATCAATGAGGAATAAGAAAGAACAGGATTTTGCAGATTTTGGGTTTTTTTTTTTTTACTACTCTTCAATTCCTACAAGACCCCCTGCCTCATCTTCCTTGGCTTGGTACTTTTGACCAGGAGAAGGCAGCTCACAATTGATGAACGCACCGTGGTTTTGCACCAAATCGCTCTGGAAGCCAGGCGCTATCTGGTCCACATTAAGCAGGACACTGTGGTGATGGTTTACCTTTTACTTTCAGGTCCTTTCAAAGTATTGGCACAATACCTTTGTGCAATGGCCAAGAAGGGAGTTGTGTCCACCGCTGCTCAGGTCCTCCTGTAGTGAAGGGCATAGTTTGCAGTGCCTCCCTGTCTGGGTTCCCCTTGGATCAAGGGGACATCTGTCTGAGCCAGCACCCAACATGCCAGACATCCTCAGTCTCCTCAGCTTACCTGCCTGAAGTCTACAGCTGCAGCATCAGCATGCATTCCATGACAGCCCACCACCACAGCCTGGCCAGCGGCTGTGTGGTCCCAGGACCAAGCATCACGGTCATCAGTCATCTGGTGAACAGCAAAGGGCCATGTCCACACGATAGACCAGATTGCTGCAAGGCACACATTGCGAGCAGGGGGGCAACAGATTTATTTTCTCCCCTGATCGGTTTTGAAGAGTCCTCAAAAATATGTGGGCAGCACAGTGGTAGGATAGACAACAGTCCCTGACCCCATCAGCCCTATGCCAGGCTCCTGTGCCATGAAATCGCAAGTGTAAAGCTAGGCGGGCTCTTCCATGCTCTCCATGAGAGTCCTGGGAAAGGGTCAATCACAGGGAGTTGCAGATCTGACAGTCCATTGCATCGGAGCACTTACTAATCCACCTAATTTTAAAAATGATGGCAGTGCACATGGTGGCAGGTTTATCTCACTATAGTTTTCCTTTTGAGTAGAGCAAAGATTGACATTATGAAAGCAGAGTTAGCCTGTCTCCTCTCCCAGGTGAAGATAAATGACATCATAAAAATCAGACATCATGTATCATATATGTTATAAATAATACCAGGTACTGAAGTAATAACTTAAAGACACACATGCACACAAATCCATATATCCACATCTCTCTCTTCTGTCATATTTGATCATCTTGCTAATTAAAAGGAGTCTGCTATACTATTTTTAGCCATGCAGTCTCAGCCTAGCTGTTTAAACCAGTGTAGTTTCCCATCTGCTTTAGAAATGATTTAATAATCAGATAGACAGAAGCTTAGTTCTCGTAAGCTGAGATGATCCTTCAGGGCCAAGAGTAGAAGGAAAATATATTTTAACGAGTACAGTTAGGGGAACCACTGCTGCTTTTGTCTTGCTAAGGAAGCCACCAAGTCTCTGCCTAACTTGTGCTGATGGCCATTTACACTTAATAAAGGGGGAAAGAGGAGGGGGTTGCTTTGTTGCAGCTTGCAGCATCTTGAGTATTCTCTCTAAAAGCAGCAATGGTACTCTAGCAATAACAGGGATTAAACCTATGGATACAGCCTCAGCAGGTAACTTGGATAAGCCTGGGCCATGATACTTGGACTTGAATTCCAACTTTCCTAAACTTGCTATATTCCAAGGAAGGAATTTCCCCTGTAAGAAAGCTGGTGTTAAAGTTTCTGACTCAATATCGAGGTGGTGACCCAATGCTGAGAAGATCTCTGCATTTTATTCCCAGCTGACATTTTTTAAGAGCAAAAGGCACACACGCACGTACAGCTTTTGAGAGGTTCAGAGTTCTCAGTCTTCATGCTTTAAAGAACAAGAGAGCGGGCAGACCAGTGATACATTGTTTATTCAGAATTTTTACAACTTCTGTCTCAACCGACTGACATGGCACACTTACTCATTACATTCCCGGACTGAAAAATCTCTTCAGCTGAAGAAGATAAAGAAGCTCTTGTGTGTCTCTGGCTGCCTGAGATCAGAGAGGAGAGCTGCACAACCTGGGAGGGCCCCTTGTGAAACTCAGCCCAAGCGATGGCAGCACATGGCAGCCTGAGGCAAAACCAACAGCCCCAGCCGGAGGGTGCTGCACAGGACTGGGGGGGGTGAAGGTGCAAATGCTGGACTTTTGGCTGGACATAGGAATCTGTGGGAAATCCCTTTCCCTGCGTTCTCCCTGCCTCCCTCAAGCCATAGTGGCACAGCACAGTGTATGCAGAGGTGTGATGGGCACAGGCCTGCTGTGGCTGCCTACACGTGATAAGCTATGGGGCTGTACTTTGTCTTTCATCACTACAGTCTGTAAAGAGTGTAATACTAATGGGAAAAGGAGCCCTTCTCTTAAGTCCTAAAGGAAATGCGAGTATGTAGTGAGACTGCTACTGGAGGGCAGCAGAGGTAACACCTGTGTGAGGTGCAACCAGGTGGATGATCTCTCAGCCTGGTGGCAGAGCTGAAAGAAGAAGTAAAAAGGTTAAGGAGTATCGGGGAGTGTGAGAGGGAGACAGACCGCTGGAGCCATTCTCTACCTTCACCGAGACAAATGCACCCCATGGACACATCACAAAAAGCGGAGGCTCCCCTGCCTGCTCGCCACCAGGCAGATGGAGGGGGCCGAAGTGACAGGGAGGAATGATAATAGGTCTCTGCTCGGGGCAGCAGCCCTTGTTCTCATAGGAGATTTCAACCTGCAGATGTCTGCTGGAAATACAACACAGCGGAGAGGAAACGATCTAGGAGGTTCCTGGAGTGTGTGGAAGACACCAGCTGTGTGAGAAAGTTGAATGAGCCAGCCAGGGGAGATGCCCCACTGGACCTGCTGTTTTCAAACAGAAGGACTGGTGGGTGATGTGGTGGTCAGGTGAGATTTCTTTAGAGCCCTGGATGTTATGGATGGAACATTTTGTACAGGACTGCAAGTCATTGAAGACTGAAGATTGTCTCAGTTCCCAGGCATAGATGAATAACTGATCGGCAGACTGGCCCAGCTTCATTAACCGTAGGAGACAGCTGCAGTAGGCAGAAGGCAGGTGCTGGTAAGCAAGAGTTGCTGTAGTCCTTGCGTTAGCAGCAGTGGGGTGATTTTGTGTTCTCATCCAGAAGCCTTGTATGGGGTCCCACATTGCATCCTTAATCACTACAGAGCTGGTCTCCCACCTTGGTTTCTCATGCAAAGATGGCTTTTCCAGGAGCAAGAATAGGACTGGAGATGTTGTATTTTGATATAGTTGTCATGCTCAGTGGCCAGGATGCTTTCTGTCTGGAGCCTAAAATGCCCTCCTCCTCCTCCTTGCAGTGGTGCAAACTGGCATTTTCATTGTAGTATTTCCTCAGCTTTCGTTTTCTGGTGTCTTTTGGCTATTTTGTATTAAACTATCCTTGGCTTAGAACTTTGAGTGCATCTCACTCCAGCACCCAGAGAAATCCAGTCCCATACTTTGTTTCAGTTCCATGTGTATCTGTTCATTTGCGTTATGCAGCCATGAAAGCTTCAGTGTCTACCCTGCCTGCCTGGCTGTCCCTTCCTAGATGCTCTCAGCAGTTTTCCAGCTCTGTGGTGTTACCCTTGTTCTTCCCTGCTGCTGCTTTCCCATCTTCCTCATCTTCAGCTTCATCCCTTGGCCACTGCTACTGCCTCATGCTGGTTTTTGTCTTCTCAGTTTGTCTGCTGTTGGATCAGAGTTCAAGTCACATGTGAACTGTCCTGGTCCTATTCTTAATTCACGAGTATGGCGTCACACACATGAAATGTGTTGATGGGATCTTACCATTCTCAGGTGAACTGTGTGATATTTTGCACAGCTTTGTGTCACTGTGATGTATTACAAACACTAACCATGAACACAGTGAAGAAGGCATAAGGCTGGAGAAAGAATTACTGCTGGAGATCATCAGGGCTCTCATTTTAACTGGTTCCTTGATAATCTCATAGAACTATCATATACTTACCAGCTTTCCCACTTTTTCACTTTCCCAGCTCTACCAGCTTGCATAAATAGGTAACAGCATTTGAGGGCATGGAAAGTATTCACAACCTGCAATATAATAAACACAAAGGTTTAAGCCATTATAGGGAGACAATAGTGGTTGAAAAACTGGGAAGTATAAAAAGGTGATGGACCGAGGTGCTGGTGAAGTGAGTATCAGAACAGACAGCTAGAAGGATAGGGGATAGGAGTAGGGAAAGATATAGGAATGGATGCCAAAGTTTCTTAGATTTGGCAGCAAGTAAAGACTTCTGGGAAAATGGTTATTTTTATCTTCGGAAGATATTTTACTTTAAAAGAAAATGTGCTTGCTCCACTACTCTAGCCATTAACAAATACCGGCTTTTACTGGGAAAAGGTACTTGCATTACATAGGTGATGGAAAGCATCAGAATGTACCTGGAGCATGAAGGGATCCAGTTGGCATTTGCAACCTGTCATCTGATTGTTCTCTTATGTGCGGTAACTGGTCAGTGTCAGTACCTAGCCCTGGGATTACTGGGTGCATGACCTGCACAGTGCACCATCGGCTGGTCGTGGCACGCTTGAATTGCATCTGTTCCTGGTATCGGCATAGTACCTTACCTGGTTTGATAAGCAGTGGATTGCATGTTATTACATGTGTGCTGTGTAGTCTGTTCTCTATACAGGGGCTCCTTTAAAGCGTAAGTATTCATCACTTCTAGTGGATAAGTTATTCCTCACTTCCCTTCCTTAAAAATACTGCTGCGTAGTGCTGGTGGTGCAGAACAGCAGCTGCCTTTCGCCCCTGAGCTCACTACCTTCCATCAGTGAGTGAGCGATCCCTGTGTGTATGGTTTCTGAAGTGCTTTGGGATCCTTCTGGATGAAAGGTATTATGCAGAGTTCAGGGCATAGTGTTCATTTACTGTCTTTTATTCCAGCCACACACAAACTCTGGAAGATGAAAGTTGGCACCTTCCCACTACAGAGAGGTCTAGATGCTAGCTGCAGATACTGAACCAGGACCTTAGCAAGGGGTTTGACAGCGAGGGGGGCTTAGTCCCTGCTGTGATTTCAGCCAAGCTTATTCTGATACTCCAAAGGGGTTTCATATTTTGCTGGTGTTTCTGTTTTCCTCTGACTGTGCAAGATACTTACCTACTTACCTGGTTCCCAGTCCCACTGAAGACAGTTAAACAAACTGAGTCCATTGCACACAAAGGGAGTAATAGAACTGCACCCTGCACGAGGGGCAGACCAGCAACATGCAGTAAGGGCATTTTCTGGGGTGGCTTGGAAAAACGTTCTACTACACCATCATATGCTGGCTGCATTGATCCTGGCAGGTCTGTGGTGAAGTGCCCTCCTTCACTGTGGTAAGTTTAAGCAGTCCGTAGGCTGCTTCAGCTAATGCCAAAATTAGCTTGAACACATTCTTCAATACAAGGAGCCCGGAGTGCTCCAGAACAGAAGAGGATCTTCCTTGTGGTGCTGGTGGGATGGTAGAGGAGAGCTCCAACCATTATGAAGCTGTTCTAGGAGTGGGTGAGTCTGGGGCATGCGTCAGTTCCTGGTTTGTGCCGTATGCAGTGGTGCACTGGTATTTCTCAAAGCAAAGTGCAGTGCCTCTCCTAGGAAGCATAGAAAAGCCACACAAAGTAAAGTGGCTATGGATGATAGCAATTTTAATTGGACTGCAGCTCTGAACTGTTCCTGTAGCGATATAAGCTGGAAAAGGAAAAAAGCAGTATCAACTCTAAGAACCTAACCCATGGTTGCTCAGCTTCACTGCTATCAGCAGGAATGGCAAGAAGCTCAGGAAACTTGTCATTCAAGCCTTACAAGAGGAGTAGGGCCCGCTCTGCGAGAGTTTGGGGGCAACTTGTAAAACCACGCTGGTGAGAATGGGTGAGCATCCTGCACATCACAAGCAGCCACTCCCCTGCTTACCCTCTACAGCCACTTTGCAGCTCCTATTTTCAGTCTGTGTCAGTGTGCAATTGGTGGTATCGCCCACCATATTTTGTGTGCTAATTTATGTTATATATGTTCATAGTTTATGTGTCTGTGTTTATTTTGTGTTGAACTAAGTTATTTTCCTGTATTGTTTATGTTCTTAACTGTTTCATATTTAACTTTGTTAATTTATGTTACTATCTTATGTTTGCAATGTAACTTTTAATGAAAAAATCTAATAAAAAGAATATTTTTTAAATGACATAAAAATAAAATTTCCCCAGGATTGTCACAGCACTCTCCAAACCATCAAGCTGCAACAAGGTCTTTTGCCACCTCATACCAACACACTCTTCATGCCAGTCCCTCTGCTGCCTTCTCCTTGTCTCGCCTCATCCAGGGCACGCTCGCTCCCTCTCTTCTTTCTACTTCTTCCTCCTCTCTCTTCCTCGGCTGCTCCCTCTTCACTGGCTGCCCAAGCCCTTACCAGAACCAGCCACAGCTGCACCTTATCTACATCAGCCAACCCACCGCCCCTGAAGCCAGCCCACAGCTGTATGTTATCAATGATAATTAACCCAGCTTCATTCCTCTACCCGTGGGCTGGATACGGCGCCCCAGGGTCCTCAGTCCAGCCCCCAGTATTTACAGACCCCCCCACCGGGGGTTGGGGGCAAAACCAAGCAGCCGCAGATGGCTGCCTGCCACTTCATCCGCGCGCCGGCCCCCTGCTTAAAAAGTTTGGGGACCCCTGCTCTACAATTCCCCCTCTTTTCTTTTTAATAATTCATACCTCATGTTTTTACGAATCATCACAAACTTTTTACAAATAAACTTTTCATACATTCCGGACAACTTGTCCCTGAACTCTTTTTTTCTTCTTAACATTTCATGCCTTATGTATTTAACAATCATCACAACTTTTTCACAAATAAACTTCTCATACAGTCCAGACAATTTGTCCCTGAACTCATACACATATCCCTTCTGCCATTTTATCTTGGGCTTTTCAGCTTCTGAGGGCTGATCACCTTTCTTCTCATCTGCTTTCCTGACATCTAGGATTTTGTTTTCTTCAGAGTGGGGTTCTGATTAACTTATACTACCTCATCCTTTCACCCCTTGGGTCACACCAGACAGTAACCTGAACAAGCTTTCAACAGCAGCAGATCAAGAATACAGCACTAACACATTACTTTGTGTCCCAACAAGCTTCTCAACATCCTTGTGGTCACCCGTTTCTTCTACAAGTGGAGACACCTTCAATGAGCACACAAACACCAGCAAGAATACCACCAGGCCGAGCAGCAGCAGCAACGGTGGGAGCTGCCCATGGCACCGCGCTGCTCCCACACCTTCCCCCGGCACAGCCATCACCGCTGTCTGGCCAGACCCGCTCTGGACCCACCACAGCTGTGGGCTGCTGCCACATCTGGCCAGGTACTCTGCTGCTGTCACCCATTACCCTCAGTCTCTTAACTCCATGGCAGTCAGGCTTCCTTCTCCTTGATCCCAACAGCTCACTTTTACCGGTGTCTGATCCAGATCCCCAGGCTCTTCCCACCTATCTCAATGTGATCTGGATCACAGTCTATCCCCGCCTGTCTCCGCTATGTTGGGCACCACCATCACTGTTCAAAACTTCAAACATCCCCCAGGACAGCCATCACCGCTGTTGCCGCTCGTTACACTCAGTCTCATAATCCAAAGGGCCTCACACAGGGCACCAATTGTCGCAGCACTCTCCAAACTAGCCAGCTGCAACAAGGTCTTTTACCATCTCACACCAACACACTCTTCATGCCAGTCCATCTGCTGCCTTCTCCTCATCTTGCCTCATCCAGGGCATGCTCGCTCCCTCTCTTCTTTCTGCTTCTTCCTCCTCTCTCTTCCTCGGCTGCTCCCTCTTCACTGGCCGCCCAAGCCCTTACCAGAACCAGCCACAGCTGCACCTTATCTACATCAGCCAACCCACCGCCCCTGAAGCCAGCCCACAGCTGTATGTTATCAATGATAATTAACCCAGCTTCATTCCTCTACACGAGATCTGCAGTGTAATATAACATTGAAAACCAAACAGTGCTGGCAGTGCTAGGGCCATGGCAATCTCCTTCTTAGAAGTGAAGTTTGGTGGCACAATGTTCTTGTAGTATGTTAGCTAAAAGGTAGGAGGTCTGAGCAGTGCCTGTCACCACGTGAAAAACCTCAGATTCAAGCTGACGGAGGTAGGGTTTGTTCATCTCCAGTGGAGATGCAAACCAGCCCCAGTCCTCTGCTGGGGGTCTTACAAAAGGATGGGTTAACGCCGCTCCCCTGGAGATGACTTCTCCAGGAATGTGATGCTTCTGGCTGGAGCAGATTGGGCAGCAGGCTGGGTAGAGGACAACCCTGAGCACAAAAGAGGGGCAGAGAGCAAGAAGTGGAGTCAGCTATAGCAGGCAAAGTCCTAAGCTGGTGGGTGGAGAGTGTGGATGTGAACAGTCAGCATGAAAGCACATTGGTCTGTATTGACACGACAAAAAGGGGAGCCTATGCTGCCATATCAGAAGCTCCCCACACGCTTCCTCTCCCTCCATTGGTGCATCCACAAAGCTCCCTACGGGATAAATCCTGCCTGGGTGTTCAGGTACGTTGCTGACGGTGTGCATGGAAGTGCTGGCTCCTGCATGTTAGTGGTGGTTGATGTATCTGCATGCTAGATACAGAAACTACTCTGTGCTGGGCAGAGCATGTTAACATGTATGAAATCACAGGTACTCGACAAAAATAAACTTTCTTTCTAAAAGTATTAAAAAAAAATAGTTCACAGCCTTTGCCTTCTCTCCCAGCTGTGCAAAGTGCTGGGTTTAGTAGATAAAAGCAAAGAGCAAGATGGAAACTCCGATGCCTCATACAGGAGGTTTGAAAGGAGTGCTGTCTCCTTTTTGTGTCAAATTCAAGACTTTTTTTTTTTTTTTCCTCCTCTTATTTGGGTTCTTGCGTATGTTAAATTGCTGAATTCTGCTTCATTAAAATAATTGCTAATTGCATTTTACAGTTTAGTTTAGTAGCTGCTCAGCAAAGGCTCAGCCATCAAAGACGCTAAGCATCTCCTGTGACCTGCAGGTTAATCTTCACTTCACTGGGCCTTAGTGAGAGCCCTGATGGTCCACGAGTGCCGAGGTCTGGTCCTCTGCCTGGCATTGGAGCCAAGCAATAGGATGGGCCGCATACTTGGAAGTCAGATTCTGGGGGGCAGTTTCATAAAGTTTTCCAAGAATCCTCTGACATTTTCCTTAGGTTACTCCAAAGTCAGGTTTGGTTTTTTTACTTTTTCCTTAGGTTACTCCAAAGTCAGGCTGTAAAAACTGAGGCACCTGTCATGCCAGTGTTCAGGGGTAAAAAAAAATAAAAAAATCATTCATTCAGCTGCACAGAGAGAACTGGATGTTACCTTTACCAAGACGTGGTGACACTGCATGTGATGTTTGCGTTAAAGCTGTGTTACAGCCCAGCTGCTTGCAGGGAATGAGAGAAAAGAAAGCCTGCCTGCATCCAACAAGACACACAAAATCTGCCCTACAACATACTGCTTTTGCTATGCTGTTTGAGCGACAACAGTCTGGGTTTTTAATTGTCGTAACTCTATAATCAGTAGTGACAAATATTTTGCAACTGGAGGACTGGGGATTTCTTTATAAGCCTTAGACCCCATGTAAAAAGTTTACTCCTTACATCGACTCTAATCTTGCCTTATTATTCAGCATATGCACACGACAGCATAAAAGGAGCACTGTAGTGTTCTGAGCCTGAAATCATATGCTTTCCAAGTCCCTTGCCAGCACAGCTTAGATGAAATTTCTCCTGGAAATAAGGCAGGAGTTGTTGACATTTTCTTTTAATGGGGAAAGGAGAGGTAGAAATGTGCAGGCAGCCACTGGTTTCGTGCTAAACAAAGATGTGGAAGGAAAAAAACATTTATTTTGATTGAATGTTTTTAAAGAAACTAGGTGTACTTGTGCCAAACTTTCACATTGTAATAATCCAAAACTTCCTCACTTCATTGGAGATCTCCCCAAGAGAATCCCAGCTGAGTGGCAGATGAGGCCCAACATGACCTCCTGAGCCTAAACTCTTTTGGCATGCATTGCACCCAACTACGAATTGATTTAGCCACCTCCAGCTTCTCAGAGCAGCCTTTCACCTGACTGACTGAGGCACTCATGCCACACGAGCCTCAGGGAAAGGTCGCAGGACTGCAAAAAATACAGGGGTGCGTCCCACCTCTGCTGTCCTGGGGTGGACCCAGGCCACCTTTGCCTGGTCACCCGGATGCCCCTTTTGCAGGCACAGGAAAGCGATGATGTTAAGGCACACTGATGCCATCCTGGGCTGTTTGGCCATGGATGCCCTCCCAGCGAGCAGGGTCGGGTGGGTTTGGATGGACCGGTTGGGGTCCTGGGGGAGAGCATCGGCTGGCTGGGGAGCGAGCTGCTGCACCATCCTGAAGGAGCTATTGTGTGTGCTACGCTTTGGCTTTTGTCAGTCAGCTAGCACAAAACTTTTGTGTCTCCTGCTGGATTTCAAGCCTAAGAAGCCCTGGAGGGCTAAACCTGAAACAAATGCCATGGACCAGCCCCTCAACTAGTGTAAACTGGCAGCAGTTCTGTGAAAGCAGCTAAGTCACATTGATTTACCCCAGCAAAGTGGATCCCATCCAGCATTTCCACCTGTGACACAATGTTTTGCTCCCTTGTTCATTTTAGTAACAGGAAACAGATACCAGTTTACCTGATGAAATGCAGATTTTTCCTGATCCTCTTCATTTTTATTTTAATGAGGATGTCTAAGATGAGAGAATCCCAAACTGAATACTTGCATCCCACCCACCCTCCAGCCCACGGATATTCATATGACTCAGACCCATGCTGTGAGGCTGACGTTTATCTCTGCATTGGATTGAAACAAAATCCCCTACACCAGTATGCCTGGCTGGGGACCCCATCAGTACCAAAGATGAATGTTACAGTTACAGCCCAGTGGTCTTGCTTGTAGCCAGAAATTTCACCACATTAATCCTTCTATGTGATTCCAGGGATCCTTTCACCATCTGTCTTATCACAATGTTGGACACAACAGCCAAGCAGAAAACATCGCTGCCTACTTCTTGCGGTCTTAAAACAGATATTCTCGCACCCATCTGTTCGCATGTCCCTGCACGTGAGGCTGTTTGGCACCTCACACCTCCCTGACACAGTTATCCTCCCGGACAGCCGGGCCCCACGCTGGGGACTCATCCCAGCCTGCAGGTGGGAAGTTAGCTGCAGAACCAGCGGCTGGATCTGGGTTCCTGGGCTAACAGCTTTCCTGCTAGATGGGGAGCTGCCAATGGAGCTCACCACCTTTGCCCGCAGACGGGAAGCAGTTGCCACTGGAAAACCCATGAGCAAACTTTTGCTCTGTGCAAACCTTGGCCATCAGCTCCATTTCTGACTCACCACCTCCTCCAGGGCAGCCTTTCTGTCAGCTGCCCCCTCCCCTTGGCCCAGCCTGGCCTTGGAATTTCCCCCTTCCCGCTTTGAACACCTTTGTGGGGCTGAATGTGGAACAGTGTTTGCTCCTCAACACCGCTGGACCCTGGCACAGGGAGCTGGCATACCCCCAGGCTGCCTGCCTCTGAGAAGATAACAAGAGGAACTGCCTGCAGCAGATTAGTTAGAGTCTGACTGTATAGTCATTATACAAACCCAAGGCTTATTTGTTGGGGTTTTTCTAAGGAAGTGTCCAAATATAGGTGGAAACTAGTTTGGTTTTTTTTCAAAAACCAGCCATGTTATTCTTGCAGAAATTAACATCCACATCTTTACTGTCTTCTTCCTATAAATGGGATTCAGAAATTGAGAATTCCCTAGCACTCTTTCTCAGGTATTCCTTAACGGCAGCAAAATGACAGCCATAGTTGTAGCCCCCCAAGCACTGCCATGTTGTTCTGCAGAAGTCTTGGCTACCTCCTGGGGTAGCCCTGGGCTGAGCTTCCCAGAAGTGCATTTAAAAATAATAATAGTAATTATCAATAATTTGATTTATAGTGAAGGAAAGCACACATGCCTTAAATGTCAGTGGTGCTGGTATGTCTGCTGAGCTTGAGAGGGAGCTGGTCCTTCCTGAGCCATGCCCTGGATGCAAGCTGTTGCTGCAGAGACGGAGGAGCCACAGAGCTGTGACTGTAGCTGTTCTGTCCTGGGCAGGACAGCCTGAGTGACGACAGTGTTACCAGCAGCCAGCTGGTCATGTACAGGGAGCAGCCAGATTAGGCCATGCATGTTTATGCAGCCAAGCCAAGCAAAAAGTAAAAGGCACACATTTGAGTAACGAAATGAGGCCTCTGCACAGAACTGTTACATCCTCCTGGAACAGCCCTAAATGGGAATAGATTAGAAATCAAAGAGGGGAGGTGGGGGTGGAGGGGTGTGGGGGTTCTTTTTTCTTAGTGTTAACCTGTTAAACAAGGCGTATTTCAAATGACCTGCTAAATTTTACATTTCAAATTTTCCTACATTTTGCACATACTTTTTTTCACTGTATAATCTGTCTTGCTCTTTCTTTCAAACAGCAATTATTAGAACCTTCTATTGCAAAGGAAATCTTGGCTATATATAGTAACGTAGAGGAGGTTGTTTAAGAGCTGCTAGGTATTCCATGGCTCTCTGGTATTCCCTGGATGTTTATTTCAAACAAGACTTTTTCTTCTTTTAAGAAAAACATCGTTTTTCAAGAGGAAAACTCAGCAAAGAAACACAGCAACTGGTGCAATTCCTGAAGCAATTTTTCACTGTTACATCAGTAATTGCAACGCCATCAGTATCCCCTACGGGGATATACCTTTCCTACTGCCTGCAAATGAAGACCAGCTGTAGGTCCTCCCTTGGTCCTGGAAGCAGGGGCTGTATGTCCTCAGCCAGCGAGGGGATTCAGACATGCAGGTGACCTTCTCCCTGGTCCTTGGTCCCACCAGTCAGTGGGGAAGCTCACGTGGATGCCGGCAGCACATGAGCAAGGCTGCCACGGCCGTGCACCTGAGCGGTGGCTCGGGGGGGAACACAGGGAAGGCAGGGAGGCTGGGCAGGAATGGAACAATGAGACAAGAGACGGAGGAGTGGGCAAAGCAGGGTGGCAGCAGGGCAGGGGCAGGCTAAGCTGTTTCTGAAATCATTTTTGTCGAGATCTGTTTCTGATGGCCGCTGTGCAGCAGCACCGGTTGACAGGCTGTGGGAGGGCCATCCCAGCTCTCACTGTGGCCTTGGTTTTGCAGCCCTGGGGTAGCTCTCTGCATGGAAGCCATGGCCTGGCACCGGCAGGATGACACTGGGCACAACAAGTCACAGCAAGCATAAGACAGAGCGTTGCTTTCACCAGTTCCCATGTAACTGCAGAAAGGCAACATCTTCATGAGGCAGTGTCCTGGGGCACAGCCTTGAGCGACAGCCACCTGGACATCACTAGCCACAACCCCTCCTTGCCAAACCACCTGCCTGGGGCAAAACCACAGGCACCCGCGATGCTGGGGATGAGCAAGCCCCCCATCGCCAGTCGGCAGGGCTGGGGGAGGCAGGTGCGCTCCCCGCTCTGGGGAAGACCCTTGCCCCTCACTTGCAGCCAAAGCATCCCACAGCATCACTCATGCCTCCGGGTCTCTTCTGTCTCTCTGTCTGTCCCTCCCTCCAGGGAAAGTCTCTGGCGAGCAAGCGCCTCACAGGCCTGATGCAATCCTCCTGACAGCTGCAGCCCACCGCCCCGTGGGAGAGACAACTGGGACCGCTGCCGGGGACGGGGCATTTTGGGGACAGCGGGTCCCTGCGAGGGAGCGAGCTGGAGTGAGCACAAGCGGGAAGCCACGTGCAGGTGAGCGCCTCTCCTCACAGTTTACATCGACACTTCCCTGCCTGCACAGCTTTGTAAGGACGCCGAGCTCTGCAGGTGCTTTGTTTCCGACCGGGGTTTGGAGGAACGCACTTCACCATACACAGAAGGCTTGCTGGCTTGTTATTTAAGGGAACGGACTCAACCGCAACTTGGAGAAAGAAGAGCTGAGAGAGATCGGTGTTCTTCCTTCATCTCTTCTCTCCCTGGCACAAACATGGCTCTAATAGACGGCGCTGCAATCTCACTTGCTCCCTTTCTTGTGGCCATCTGGATCCAATAAAATATCTGCTGGAAGCTACTTCTCCTTCTCACAAAATCCCATGCATTTCTCCTGCAGATTCATTGACTTTAACTTTGTTTTTCTTTTCTATGTCTCTCCTCCTTTAAAGCCAAAAAGAAAAAGAAAAAAAAGGCACTATTTAAGTTCATCATTCACTGTCGTTCCAATAGCATGTATCTTACCCAGAGATGATGGCCAGATCCTCAGCTGAAGTCAGGAGAGTTGAGTGGTTTTCATCACCTGAGGATCTGCCCCATGGAGTCAGACTCTGATCCTGGTGCAAATCCTCTGATGTCGGCGGACTCGCTCTGCATGTGCGCATAGTGCAAATGTGATCAGACTCTGCCTGATGCTCAAAAAGTCATGTTTTAGATGTGTAATGCACACAGAAACACACACAGAGACACACACGCACGTGGTATTTAAAAGTGAATTGGTTTATATTGTATTTGATTTTCTATTTATTTAAGGGTTTGCGTATTTACTCAATGATGGACGTTCAAGCTTTACTTCAAGTAGATAGAATCGGACTCCAACTGCAATTGTAGAGGGCCAAAATCTGCTCACATGTATACAGGGAAAGGCAACTCTGGTATGGGCAGGTGTCAAAATTCAGCCTGCGGTGAGGAGGGAATTGATGGAGATGGGACCGCCAGGAGCAGGATGTGAAAGGGCAAGGTGCTGGGTGGTGCCAGGTAACCTTTCCTAAACAGCAGCACGCCCAGCTCAGATAACTGACTCTGCTGAGAAGCAGCATTGTAAGCGTGAAATTGTACCGCTGGAGGAAATGAGCTTCCACTAAAACTCATCTGACCTACAGCCCGTGAATACAACTGCAAGAGGTGACCCATTAGCTTGTTGCAAACTGTTGGGAGTATGGAGGTTATGGTGAGGACAGAACTGAACTGATTTAATTAAAACCCCCATGTATACTAGCTGCAGATAGGAAAATGGACTGCATTCACATACTGTATATGAAAATTTCAAGACTCAATTGACTCAGTGCCACAAAACCTCCTGTATTTTACAGGCACTTCAGATCTGAAGCGTATGTGAAAATAGACATTTCTTGGTCTTCTTCACTCATGCCAAGGCAAACTGGCTTTTTGTGCAGGTGGTAGAAATTGCTATATGGCTACAAGTCTGCATTCCTACCTAGGCAAAACCATCTAGCTAAGTAGACAGCTGGCTATCGACAATATTAACTTCTGAGGCAAGTATTATTCTAATATCTAAGGCCTATGTGTGCACAAAATCAGGCCAGGATAGTTTCTGTCAGAAAAAAAGGACCTTCCCTCTTTACCCATGACATTTCTCATCTTGATACCTCTTTCCGTTCCCCCCCCCCCCCCGCCCAGAAAACTCCTATTATTGATTTTACCTGAGGTCTATAGGACCGTCTACACCTGCATGAATTTACAGTAGAATATTGAGTATGATATTTGTTCTTTACACATGCCTATTCCCGTAAACAGCCTGCTGTCTGAGGTCTTCAGATTTATCCTACACATACGTGACACACAAGTGAGTTCCAAGACTGAAGAACTGTCATGGATGTGCCTGTACATTCATGTGGTGTCCTGTGTCCTGCCTCTGAAAGGAACATTTGGTCTCCTCCAAACTGTCACTTAGCTGTCCTTGCAGGACCCATTTTCTGTTGCACACGCAGCCAAAGGGTCCCCTCGGGTAACAGAGGCTCTTCAGGTAACAGGCCTGGTTATCTATTCATCCACATTCATGTGTCCCTTTACGTCATCCCTAGGAAAATGCAAAGGCTGGCTCTTCTCAGAGCCATGTTGATGTGTTTTTATCTGTGTCAACCCCACCGTCACCATGTGTCACCGGAGCTCTGTAAACCAAAAGCTGCTCACACCCCAAGCTAATCTACTGCCAGTGCTGCCCAGCCTCTAGGCGAAGGTACTTCCTATTCCTATAGCAGGTTTGTCCTGTGAACCCCTGAACTGGTCTGCAGAGCATTCCTGAGCAGGATGTGCGCATAAAGCACAGAGCTGATGTGTAGCAAGTAGCAGAGATGGCCAAGTGTTACCAGGGGTATCTGCTTTGCGGTGAGTTCCTGATACTGGACAGGTCTTCTCCTGGGTGAAGGGTGGGGTAGCTCCATGGAGGTACTCTCCACTGTCCTCCAGCTTGGGGGCACAACATGGCAGGACTGGAGGATGCTGGCAGGTGCACGGGACAGGTGGAATTTGGGTGATGGTCTGCGCAGGGAGCGGCAATGCCAGACTTTAACTTGGAGATGTGCTGCTGCCCTGTGAGCGAGGCACCCTGCTCTGTCTCCCTGCTCTGTTCCTGCTGGACGGCTGTGTTGGCTGCCGCAGTGTTTTGCCTGTGGGGAATATGCTATGTTGGAACAGTTGAGTGCACGGAGGGAATTTTTGCAGGCACAGGGAGCATGCATATGGGCGTACATCAGGGGGCCTGGATGCTGAACAGCTTGCCATTTAAATGCACACTCGTGCAAGCTAATCTGCTCAGTAATGGCTAGCTGAGCGGACAGAGCTTCATATTCTCTGGAGAGAAGAAATCTCTGCTCCTCATTTCCTGACTAAATTTCTCTAAAACAGACATGAGAGTAGACAAGACCTCCTCCTGGGAACACATATGAACTGCTTTTCACATGTCTTTTACTTCACATATGATGATACTAACATGTAACTACTTCCACGTGAACTGCATCCTCGATTTATTGCTTTTTAACGACATTGCTTATTCCAAGTGATGCTGCTCTTGTACACTCACAGTATCCCACGGAGTGTTGCAAGCGGTAATGCACTGCTTTATAAGCATCCCATGTCTTCCAACTACCTCATCATGCTGAAGATGAGTTAGGAAATCAGCTTTCCACCTCTATTTATGTTCTAAATCACATTGTTTCAAGGAAAGGTAGTCTGGAAACCTTTTACAATGTCCATGCTGTGCAAGCTAGCTACAAAGCTTCCCATACTTACAGGGCTATGGCTGTGAAATATGGCTGTACACTGTTATTTGGATAATAGAGTATCCAGAACATTTGTGGCTATTGTGGCGAAATGGCACCAGGACAAGCACTAGGAAGGTTCAACAAGCCTGTGCAGACAGAGTTAGGCTAAAGCAAATGGATTAATGTACTCTCAGTATAATTCAACACTAAGATCCCATAGAGTACTGTAATAAAATGGTAGCAGGGCAGCCATAAAAAGTGGCAGTAAGCTGACATAATAATACCAGGATAAATGTAGCAATAAGGTAACACAGGCCGCTGCAGTAAAGTAGCATTTTGATAATGCAGCAATAAGACACAACAGGATGCTGCAGTAAATTAGTTTGGGGAATAAGGCAGTAATAATGGTGTGTGAGGACAAACGGTGGTACATTTGTACCAGGTACTGCAGCAATAAAGATAGCACAAGGTGTCCTAGTAATAAGTTACTACAGTAACAACACCACGGTGAACTGTAAAGTTATATCAGGATGCTTCCATGCTGCAGTCAAATCCTACAAGAGGTGGTAGCGAGACAATGAAGACAAAATATGCCCCATTTTGGACCGCAAAATACAAGTCAGTTTTCTGCATGGTGACCCAAATTCTGGAATGATCTCAGCGATACCAATCCTATTGCCCCCTCCCTTCAAGGAAGCTGAGACAAGAGAGTTCCACCTTCTAGTCTAATATTTTGGGCTGAAAATACAAAATTGACTCATTGTCTCTTCAGCCAAATTGTCACAGACTGTGGTGAAGTTCTTCAGTTAGTCCTTACTCAGGTGAAACCCCCTTGATTTCAGTGAGTCCTTTGACTTGGAAAGGATTTGGCTCTCTCATCTTCTGGCATGGGTGATCCTTTTAGCCTCCAATTATTTCTGTTTTGGGGTGGGGGAAGGGGAACCCAGGTACAGAACATCTGACTGTACTGGTTTGTTTCCTGAAATGCACAAATAAATTTAGCATCCTGGAAAAGTCAAAGCAATAAGTACCAAATCTGTTCTGTCTGTCATGCATGCATGCACACGTGAATAATCCTGCTGGAATCAGTGCAGGTCCTGGATGCATCCATGGGCAAGGCTTGGCCTAACCCTGTTCTCAGTGTCTCCAGCTGAGTGACGGAAGCAGTGTGTCTTCTCAGGTTTTATAGTTTGATATTATCTCCTTTCCTGCTTTTCTGTATTTTATTTTAATTTAACCTCAGCTGTGTTTGAAATGTCCCTAGAAAACAATCAGTTTGCCATAATACAATATGCAGCATGATCAGCAAAGAATAGGTGTGTCCATTTGCTGTCTTTGTACCCTTCAGTGGAGGGTAAAGCATTCTGGAAAATAACCAGCAACCACTGTTATACTCAATAATCATTGGGCATAAGGGTTTAGTCAAAGCATCTATGTCAACAGCAAGGCTTGAATGGAGTGTGTGTGCTAGATAACAAGATGGTCTCCTGGGAAAAGGATTAAATAGGGCACCGCTGCAGACTCCTGACAAGCAGGAGCAGCTCACAGCTGGCTCTGGCTCCTTCAGCTAGTCCCAACAGATAGGAATTTTCTGCCGCATCTTTCTGACCCTTTGCACAACAGCTTTGCTATCCCTTTATGTGGCTTCCTCTGTCTGGAGCTGACTGTGCTCAGTTCAAGTTTTGAGCAATGCTCTGATAGCCTTGGCTTGGCTCTTGCCTTAAACTCCTTGGCTTGCTCTTATTGTGGTTTAATGATTAAGCAGGATTATTAAAGTAGAGCTCACAGTAGGGTAAGATAGGCTAGGTTATCATGATTTTGTCGTTTAAGCTGCGAGCAATTTTGCAGCTTCTCAACACTGTTTATAACCTGAGACGGAGAACAAGCGAGGCGGCTGCTCAGCAGAACAGTGAGCGGGTGAACAATACACTATCTTCATGCCCATACGTACTTTGAACTTACTGGTGAGGAGAAATGCTTTGTAGTGAGAAAAGCAATCTCACGGCAGGAGAGAGTCAGACCTGATCAACTTTTTCATGTGATACAGATTTTGCTTTGCCAGTCCCTAGCATCTGCAAAGCTTGCAGCTAAGAGCCAGCAACCTTCTAATCCTGCTGCTAAGCATTTGGAAACAAGTTTTTCAAAGGCTGTCTTTACGCAGCAATGCTATTACTTGAATCCTTTTAATGTGAATTTATGGCTCTTGCCACAAGTGTCAGTGTGGTTGCCCTCTCACATTTGCAATAGGAAGCTGCGGATTCACCCCATGCAGAGGGTGGATGTTAGTGGGCAGAATTTAGGAAACAACTTGCAGGCTTAGGGCTCAAATGAGTTGCACATGAAGGAGTCTAATGCTGCTTCAGATGGTCAGAAGTGCCCAGGTCATCCACACAAGGCTGACAGCAATGACACTGGGGACCCGGAAGATACCTGAAACATCTTGTGTGGCAGAGGACAACTCTTGTGGGCAATGGCATTGATCCCTGAATAGTGCTTGTCAGCAGAGGTACTAAACTGAGCTTCTCTCTGTCATCTTTGGGGGCTTAAACCATGCATCCTCCCATAAATAGTCGGTGACAGCCAGCCCTGAGCAGTACCTTCTATGGGTGGACTAGGAAATCCTCCAAAACAGGAGTGATTGTTCCCTTTTGGAGCGTTGTCAAGGTTTCTCACGTCCATCCACATGCAGGTTATTCCCGCGTGCTGCATAGCTTCATAGCCCAGCACCGTGGGTGTCTGATACTTGTCATAATTCAGCGTGAGCCTGATGCCACGTGGCTTAAGGCACACCAGCTAAAAAATTCAAATGATGCTTTATACGACACATTTCCACTAAAGCATCTGGGACTCTGAAATGCCACGCTCTGCTCTTTGGAGGTCATTTGGGGCCAACCACAGAAAAATGAGGCTCATGGGATTTTCCTCTGCAAGGGAAAAAATCTGAAGGGCCTCCTACCTCCGTGGTGTGGTTGAAGGCAGCCAGACCTGGGCAGCAAGTTCTGTCCGTGGGGACTTGCCCAGCACCAGAGGCTCACCATTGCTCGCTGGGGCCATATCCCAATGCTGGCAGAGGGCAAGGCCTGGGGGACAGCTGGAGGGGAGTCCCAGTCCTGTGGCGGGGGGCGAGGGGCCGTGGTGGCTGTTGCACAAGGACCATGAGGAAGGAGGGTGGAGGTGAGCTCCCGGGGGCAGGTGGGATCTGTGAATCCCAGACACGAAGCATCATTCCCAGCGGTGACACAGCCAGGGCAGCGGGGGTGGCAAGAAGTGTCCCCTCCCCCGCCGCCCGCCTGCCCGGCACGGCGGGGCAGTGTCACCGCCGCTATTTCTGGCCTGGGGCAGGGCCGGGGGGGCAGCTGGCCGCGGCCGGGGGCAACTGGGGCAAGGCGGGGGGCAGCTGGGGCAGGGCCGGGGGGGGCAGCTGGCCGCGGCCGGGGGCAACTGGGGCAAGGCGGGGGGCAGCTGGGGCAGGGCCGGGGGGGGCAGCTGGCCGCGGCCGGGGGCAGCTGCGCCCCTGCGGGGGGCGGCCGGGCCGTGGGGGCAGCCTGCACCGCCCCCCCCCCGCCTCCGCGGGGGCTTCAACCCTCCCGCAGGCACCTGCCCGCTTCTGCGAGTGCGGGAAACAAAGGCCGCGCCGCGAGCGCCAAAGCTCTGCCGAGTGCCGGGGGGCGCTGAAGCCACCTGGTTCCCCTCGGCCCACGTCCGTGCCGCTGCCAGCTGCCCGCTCTCCTGCGACCCTCGTCCCCTCCCCGGCACCAGCGCCCTGCGAGGGGCTCCGCTCCCCCCGCCCAGCCGGGGCGCGGCCGGTGGCGGGCGGGGAGAGCTGCCCGCAGGGGAGCGGGCGCTGGCTGACCGCGCTCTCGGGTTTGAGAGATCCCGGAGCCGGGGCGGCTTCGCGGCCGAGCAGCCCGTGCACTGTGCAAGTGAAGCCGCGGAGTGACAAGGCACAACCCCAGCGAGCCCCCCGAGGGCTGTGCCCTCCCCAGCCCTGCCTGCGGCCCCCCACTGCACCCAGCCACAGGGGCTGCGGGCCTGAAGGGAGCTACGAGCTTTCGCCCTTCAGAGCATCTCTGCTTTCTGTGCCGTTTGTCTCTGCAGGACCCGCAAACTATGCTGGTCTTGAAGCAAGGGAACAGTACAAGCCGGAGAAGCAAACACATCAGTTAAACCTATCCTGCACATGGCAACTCTCCCAGCCTGATTCCCAGGATATTAAAGATGGAGTTTCATGCGTGCTAAGTAGAGGGTCCGGTTGATGAAGGTATATCTGCCTTCAAGCCACCCTGCAACTCTGCCCATCAGAGCGCTGGTGCTCCTCCATGTGCCACGCTGCCGGCACGCTGCACTGCCATTGCAGCAGATCTTCCCCACGTCCCATTGCTTTGGCACCTGAGGTTCTCAGCTGCCTTCCCCCTTGTGACTCTTCACTCTTCTTTTCTCTGACCCCCTCTTAGAGAGGCCGGTCTGTGCCCTCATGAAGGAGTTGTCAAACTGGCATTTCCCTGCTTAAACTGGCTGAAGAATCAGCTGCTTCACTAAAAGAAATGCTCCTCAAGGGCTGCCACGTGCAAGGCTGCTGAGCTCTCTCTCTGCTCTGCAATTACAAAAACAGGGGGAGGGAGATGCATATGTGGGTTTGGACTGACCCCTCTTTGAACCTCAGCCCCACAGCACAATTTGGCCTGTGAGCACATCCTGAGCTCAGGCAGTGGCAGTACCTTGGCAAAAGCAAGTCCGCAACATTTGCCTGCACACTGTGTTCAGGACTGCTTGGCTGTTCTGTCACCTCTGGGACAGCTGGAATCTCTGACACCATTTTCTATATGTGTGTCTGTCAGTGCAGCTGTGTATTTGTTTATACAGACAGCAGCAGGGAAGGCCTCAATTCCTTCCCTTAGTTGATGGCTGATACCAGATGTTAGATCCTCCACACTGGGGCACAGACAGATTTTGGGCATGGTCTGGCCAATTCAAGCTAACTAGAGCTTTCTATGGTCTAGAAAAGGCTTGTCTTGCCAGGAACCTCAGCCAGCCCAGCTCATATACATGCACATCCAACACATGGGGAAAAAAACCAGCCCATCTTTCTGTGCCCAGTGTGCTGGATCATCTGCTGTGGGCCACCTGCAAATTGCAACCCTTATCCTGCAGCCAAACTCCTGAGCTTCTGCATGCGACACATTTTGGGTAGGTAGCTACACTGCCCAAAATGCCTGTCCCCCTGCGATGACCTGCCTCTGGATGCAGAGATGCTCCACTGCGAGGCCAAACTCCTGCTGCACCCTGCCTCCTTCTTTGCAAAACTGCCCTCACAGCCAAAGCCAGGCAGAGCTTAACTGCCGTCTGCCATCCTTTAATCAGAGAGTTGTCAGAGACTTATGGAACGCAGCACAGCAAACCACAGGCTTCTGAAATGTGGGAGCAATGGCAAGAGCAGTGCTAGAGCTACCTGCACCAAATAGGAGGTGAAATTGGTTGTGTGGCCTTTCTCACCTCGGGTATTATTGACCTGATAAATATGGTGGCAATTTTGCATCACTGTAACGGTGGTTTGGGTATGAACATCTGCCAGGGAAGGGATCTGAGGTCTCTAAAGGGTCACAGGAATGATGTGCCCTGGCTGCAGGTGACAGGACCTGGATCAGCGTCCTTCTCTTGGCTCCCTGCCTGGCTGTCGGGGCATTGCTGCCTCCCATGAGGCTTGGCCTTCCCTCCCTGACTTTCTCTTCTAACCAAGCAAGCAGTTCCCAGAAAACAGTCAAGTTACTATATTAAGGTGATCCCTCCCCTCAGTGTCTTTTTGTTTCTGGGGAATCTTAAGCAAATAAAGTTGCAAAGTATACACAGAGCACCACAGTCTCTGTCAGATGAAAGGACAGTCCAAAAGGAGAGAGAGGGCAAAAGAAAGCTCTGTGTTTGCATTCATCTCTGACATGATGGATTCCCCCTTCCTGGAAGCAGCCTTGGCATAAAGCCAGTAAAGGCTTTTGTGCAAGAACTCCCTTCACTACCAATAGTCGTGGAGTCATAGATAATAAAAGACCTGGCAGCTCATCTAGCATTGCTGCCTGTAATCAGCAGGATTTTCCCTACTGAATATTCACCAAAGTTGCTTTATCTAGCACGCCTCTGAAATCTCCAGGGACGGGACCCTAGCAGATGCCCCCAGGAACACATTTTTCCATAGTTGAAGCATCTTTACTGCAAGGAAAAAAATTAAATGTCTGATATACAACATAAAAAGCCATCTCTGAGTAAGTTTAAAAACGGTGAGAGCCATCTGTAGGCCACAAACAGCAAAGATGTTCAGCACCGCAGATTTTTCCCCCCAAGCATTTCCATTAATGTATTTTTTTGCATTGCCTTGACTTCATTACACTTTGCATCAACATCCACTCTCCACCATGACCCAGTGTAGATGTTTGGGACTATCATGTCTCTTTTCAGTCTTCTCCCCACCTCAGACTGTAACGGCTGAGGCTCTTCTCATATGCCAGTCTCTCAAAGATTGCTATCAACTTTGCTGCCTTTTTCTTTAAAAGATCACTCAGGAAAAACATAATAATATGAAGACAGAAGGGCTGTGCTCATCCATACGGCACAATTACCCAGTCATTTGTGTAAGTGAGGTATCACCCTGGCATCATGCTCTTTGTAGCAAACTACATGCATGTGTCACACATGTTGTGGTGTAACATATTTGTTAAATCTATTTATTGCACATCTTTGACCACTTTATCTACCTTCATCCCACACTGCCATCTGTTCTGTGGCTACCACCCCCCATCTACTCTCCTGAGTACCTATGGAGGGCTGCCAGGAAAATGGTTCCTCCTTTTCTTGCCAAATTTGGAATTTCAGTTGCAAATTTACCCTAGCAAGAGTGCCAAGGGGAGATGGAGTCAATGCCAAACCCTCTCCAGCTTTCCTGTTGGACACATTTTCAATTCTGTCACAGTAGCTGAAAAGGGGAGCTGACCCCCATCAGAAAGGGGTCATGCCCAACACTGCAAGAGGAATCAGCAGCTGTTCCCAGTCCAGGAAGAGGAGATCATCAAAGGCTTTAAAACTGTAATATCTGTAGGATCAGAAAATAATTTTATTATTGACACGCATGACATTCTCAAAACCCTGTACATTTGTCCTTACGGAAACTAATGCACCCGGCTGCAGTAAGTGAAGGTCTTTTTGAAAACAGTTCCAATAAAATGTGTTAAAACCACCTAGATCACTCCTGGAATTGTTTTTCCACAGAACAGGCTTGCATAATATCCATAGGACTTTTTTCGTTTGCATGCAATACAACCATCCAGCAGCCACTTTCTCTAAAGCTTTATATGACTGTACCATCATGCTTGGTCAGTACATACAAGCACATACAAGCAGATACTTCTGAAGTCAGGTAGGACTTTCTATGCACAAGTTCCCCATAAAATAAGGCAAAAGTGTTTTTTCCTATAGTATACCCTGCAGGTGCTCTTATCTGGAGATAACGTGTACTCCCCACAGCACTGTACTAGCACTGCAGCCAGGCATGAGAGGAGACATTGCTGAGATTACCAGCCTGCTCCTGGTGACTCATCCAGCTGAGTATTTGTGTGGGAGTGCACTTGCAATGACCCAATGTATTCCTTTCCCTGGAAGACCTCGGGAGCACTGGCTGCAGTGGGTTCTCTGCTAGCAATGATTATGGCAGAGGGAGCAGATTTTGACTTGGTTCAACAGGCTTCATCGTGGCAGGACAGAAGTAGGCACTCCACTTAGGGTGCTGGAAGATCCTCATGGGAGAGGAGGTTAAGAAAGAAGTCTCGGTGAGCCCCCTTCCCTCTCCCTCTTTCCCTGTCCTTGAAGGGAAGGACCCAGTTGATGAGCTGGTGACTCAGAAAGTCCTTTGATCTTCCTGGCCTGCTGCCCTCCCACCATCCCCACTCCCCTGAGGCTGCCAAGCTCTTGCGTGTATGAATCTTGGCCATCACCTCCTGCCTCTCCAGCATGCTTAAATAATGGTCTGGAATACAGGATCATTTCTTTAAGATAGCACTTGTATCAGGGATGCAATTTATGACTGTCGTGGACGGGGGATACCATCATGCATACTAGGCTCATTACAGCTACGTAACCTGAAAACACAGGTAGAGCACAAGGTGTTAATCTCAAAGGCAAGGCAATCTGTCCCTGCTCCAGCCACATCCTGAGAGGTCACATATCAGGTGACACATATCCCTCCAGGGCCAGGTGGGGCCATGCACCACTTGCAAGATTTTACAGGGAACTTCAAAGCACTGTGCAGGCTCTGTGTGGGCCGGGCAGAGGGGTGGATTTGCTCCCAACAGGAAGCATTTCTCTACCCCCTTGGCTAAACTGTAAATTTAAAAGCAAACACAAATTGCAACTGGCTGTTCTCAGCATCGCATGCCAAAGAAATGTCAGGGTCTGTGATACCAGGCAGAAATAGTGCCCAATATTAGAGACAGAAAATTAATTTCTATTAGCCTACAAGCCTGTCATTCCTGGGCAAAGACGTCTTTGACGAATTTCATCTCTTTTTGTGTTAACAAATTGCCCGCAAGTAGATTGCGGTATCTCCAAGATTTATTCACTATTTGAATATACTTGCCAAATATTTACTTGCCAGAGAGTTATTCCTGGAGAAATTCTTGATCTATAGCTCATTCGCAAAGCAATTGCTGCTGGCATTGGAGAGTTGAAATTCAAGGTTTAGTTTTGTTTGGACATGCAGGTCACCTGGTATTTTCTCTGCCACCCAAAAATATGGCTACAACTGTTACAGTGGGGTTTGCTCAACCTTTCTCTGATATTTATTTTAATTTGACTGTTTCCATAAACATTCCTCCAAGTCAAGTTCTAATTCAGAACATTCCTGGAAAGAAAAGGGGTGTGGACACAGTCAAACCTAAATAATTCTGGTTTGTTTGTTTGGGTTTTTGTTTTCTTTTTTCTGAAAAAAATGTAGTCAGCATCATTCTCTGTGTTCTGGACACAGGGGATGTATGGGGTTGTATCCAGCTACAGGATAGGTGTCTATAGTATTTATGTAGCCAACGTTTCCATAAAAGTTGTTAGAGTCTCCTTGTTTAGGCAAAACCAGCAAGCCTGTATTTCAGCCTTGCCACCCAGGTGGTTTTTCATTCGGACAGATAATAATTGTATCTTAAGGCTACTAGAAATAACCAATCCATAATTAAAGGGCTGCTGGGTTTAATGTACATAGAAAAGGCCTACCACTCACTTTAAAGGTATAAAATAAATCAAACTGCATTTTCTTGCCGCTGGCTAGCACTTTATTTCTGAGAGTTGGCACCACTCCAAGACTCAGTTTTTAGGAGGAAAAGAGCAATTGTTGGCCCCCTGGACTTCATGGAATATCTGTCCGATTACTTCCAAAAAAACCCTGTTCTTTCTGTCAAAAACAAGCAATGTGTCAGGGATTTCAGTAATTTATTTTGCTTATTCCATCCACCCATCCTCTAGTCAAACTCAGGAAATGCACTTAGGAAGGAAAAGGACCTCTTCTCCCAGCAATTTGATCAAAACCATGTTTTTTTCTTAAGTTTCTCTGGAGTTAACACTGTGTATGTGTGTCTTAAGCCACTTGTAAGGCTAAGAGCTATTTTGAAGCTATGTGCAAGTACTGCTCATGTTTTACAGAAGCAACCAAAACCAACTAACTTTTGGTATGCAATCAGTGCCTACTCCGATTTGTTACACCATTCATTAAAGAGATGCAAGATACAGTTTTAATTAGAGTTGTGCTGAACCAGCAGCTGAGCTCTTGACATTGCAATGAAGTTAAGTTTCAAATAAAAGGCTGAGACCTATGGCCCTTTCCTGGCAGAACTTCTGCTGGCTAACCTAGACCTGCTTGGTTCCCAGAAGGACATGGCAAATTCTTTGGTTAGTACAGACCTACCCTACTTACCTATTGCCAGCTGTGAACAGCCTAGCATACCCCTTTCTCCTCCCCAAAATTAGGAGTGGATACGTTCTTTGATATGTGCTTTGTCTTGGTCTCTAAAATATGCATACTGGCTATAAACTAGGAGAGCTTTCACAGAGACTGCAGTAGAAGGCCACCAGGCTACATGGCTGTTGTAAAGTGGAGCTGGCTTGTTCATAAATATGGAGGATGCAGACGATACAGCTGATGGTACAGCCTCACTGTGGAAAAATGAGAGGAGCAGAGCCAGTAGACCTAGAGCGATCAGTTCCCCAGAACCAAACAGTATATAAGCAGACCCCTATCTCTCAAGCCAGACCTGAGCAGCTGGGGAGGCAGCAGCATGGTACACTCACATAAAAAAGAAGTTACGCAGCAGATAAAATGACAGAATTAATGGTGGATGGAGAATGGCGAAGAATTTCCTTAGCAGCAGAGGCAACGTGTCTTCCTGATGTTTCTTTTAACCTGGGTGTGAAAGAGGACTTGCTGCAGTTACACATTGCAGTGAGAATATGAATGGGAAGTATCTCTACAGAGTATGCACACGGCCCCTATAGGTCCTTTCATGAGTCCTCCCCAGCAAGGCACCCAATTTCTCCTTCCTTAAGTGGGAGCCAACACTGGCCACTGTTGCTTTTTAACATATTGACTGTTAGGTAGAAGCAAAATGGCAAATCATGCTCTTAATACCAGTGAAGGTGTCACGTGGGGACTGGGTGACTAGTCCCTACCTGGAGATGGTGCCGCTCTCCGTGGCTCCTGCCTCTCCATCAGCTTCATTGGCAAGGCAATAGCTAGACCCCCTTATCCTTGAGATTCAGTGCTTGCAGGTTTCTATAAAATATATGTGTGTTTGCAGGGCTTCCATAACAATAGCAATCTCACAACCTTTCGTACCAGGGAAGGCAGGCAGAGGTATGATGTGGTAGCACTAACCAAACTAGTCAGCTGCAACAAGGCTTTCACCATCCCATGCCAGGTTAACTTCAATAAATAGTTCCTGTGCCTTGCCCCGGCACAGCCACCAATCCCCCACAAGGGTTCAACAGTTCACCTACTGTCCGTGCTGTTTCTTCATCCTCTTCAGGCCACTCCACCCTGCTTCTTGCTTCTGCTGCATCCAGATTCTTTCTTTCTCCAGGCTCCTCTTGCAGCCAGCCTCTCCTCATCTGGGCCCTCTTCTTCTCCCCGAGTCTCCTTATCTCTCCTACCCCCAGGGTGCTCTTCATCTGGTTCTCCTCTTCATACAGTCATTCTCTCCCATACCCCTTAGAGCTATTTAACTACTTAGCAGGAGCCAGCCACAGCTGCACATTATCCCCATCAGCCAACCCTCCATCCCTGAAGCCAGCCCACAGCTGTATATTATCAATGTTAATTAACCTGCCGTCATTCCTCTACAGTATGACTCTTAGGTTAGCTTGCTAGTGACAGCACATGCAGTGACAAGACTGTGCATCTGCATACCCTAAAACATTTAAACCCCTTGTTTAGTTGATGTACACTGGGAGGCAGCATGATGTCAAAGAGATTTTAACTAAAAATTTTGTAATTTTTTGGTTGCAATGCAGCCAACTAATTTTCTCCAGGTCTCTGTGAAGGCAGCAGGCACTGAACTTGCCTTTCCAAGCTTCCCTCTAAGAAGATTTATATTTAACATTACTAAAACTACAGTATTTAAAAAGCTTCATTATTAAATGTTGTATGGTCTGCCCCTTTTTTTACTGCTGCATGCAAAGGATTTCACTCCCTGTGGTTCAATGTACTTGTTATTGTTCATCCCAGAAAGAAGCAGGTCATAACCGTCACCTGTACAGCTAGTCCATGCCTGTAGGTGCTATCCGAGTAGAGCTTATATGAATGGTGGCCTTTGCTTAACTTTTATGTGCCATTCATAGAGCAACTGGCTGGTAGCAAAGGCAGTACTGGTACAAGAATGTATTCTGCAGTAACAGGCCAACAGCCTGGATTTGTCAGATTCATTAAATCAAAATTTGATTTAGGAGTCTGTGCCCTAGACTACAGCAAATTCTGAAAAAGATTGCGATCATAGCTGCTTTTGTATAAACAGAACTTTAACTGCACTGCAGATGATGGAGTATTTATTTCACCTGAGCATCCTGGAGCAGGTTGTTAGTGACAGCTGTGTGGGTGCCTGTGCCACCTGAACCACCAGGCACCCAGCAGAGACTGGCCTCTCCAAGCCCTGTGGCATGCTCTCCTTTCCCTGTAGAAGCAGGGCAAACAAAAAGCTGCTCATTATTTCTGAGGTTGTCCTTAGTCTGGTCAATTTGTTTATTCTCTTAGAGGTATCGCAGCAGTCCGCTTACTCCTGATTGGAGGCTGAGGGATGCAGATTTAGGGAGCTCCTCTGAATAAGCAGAACAGGTTTCCAAAGAGGTGCAGGGATCAATTAAATCTTAAAGAAAAGTTCTGTCAGCAGCACTGCTTATGTAAAAAAACTGTGCCAGATCTCACCACCTTTCACACCCCCTCCTCCAAATCACAAACACAAGCTGGCAAATCACGTGAGAAGCTGTGCAGGAAGAAATGACATTCAGGTGGTGGTCCAGATGGTGCCAATTTTGAGGGAGACATGCGAGCACATAATAAAGCCTGGCACGCTCTGAGGTGTGAAGGGCAGTCCGCTGCTGCCACATGCATGGGGACCAGCGGCAGCCATGTATGAGGCACTGGGGAGGCCCAGCCAAGAGCTTCAGCAAGGAAACTGCACTGTAAAAATGTCTAGTTTATATTTCCTTACCTGTCACAGCAGCTAGTTTTTAATTGGCTTTCTTTTGCCTAAGGAGGCACTTCTCCTTGTTAGCATCCTTGCCCAGCTGCAGCTGCAAGAGCACCTGTAGGCGGGGGTCAGCACTAATGTTCCTGTCTCCTCATGGCAGCCCGGCAGAGCATCAAGTGGAAAATTGCAAGCACCCTACACGCTCCATCCTTCCTTTCTGTCCCCCCCTTCAAACACTGCTTCTGCATTCCACCCAAACCACCACGTGGGTCTCCTGTGCGGGCCAGTGAGGAGCAATACAGAAAAGGTGCCTTTGGAGCTCACATCCAAGCAGAAACCCAGTTAAATGAGGAGTCAAGATAGTACCAAACCAAGAGTAATCTTTTCTGCAAAACTCTTGCACATTATGTAGGGCTGAGTCTCCAGCAAGACAGTCAAAAAGCACCAGGGAGACTGGAGGACTCTCTTTGGTGTGGGTACCCATCTCACTGGGCCTCTGCCCAACCCAGCTGCTCTTGCAAATAGGCAATGTGCATATCTGAGTGACAAAATAAGGATGCTGACATCCTCAGAGAAAAGGGGAGAATTTGCTCACAGATACCTTCTCTAGATGTATGTATCCATTTTGAACATTTATGAATAACTTTGAGTAAAACAATAACAACAACAATAATAAAGCAGCCTGCTTCTATACTTCATGCTTTTCCAGCATCAAACCTCACAGCCCTCAGCAGATTTCCTGTACCTTTTACTCCAGCATCACAAATCTGTCAAATGTCAGTTGGGTGCCTCCAGGGACAAAGCAAAGATCTCATGCTTTCCCAAGGAATCTTTTAGGTGCTATCATTGCTCCCAAGAACTATGTAGCAAATTACTTTTTTCACTTGAGGGTGGGACTTTCATGGTTTAAACATCCTTCTGCTGCAGAATGCAATAAATCAGAAATGCCCAGTAATTCTGAATTGAGTTCAGAAAAAATTGACTTTCATTTTGATCCAAATGTTGGATTTAGAATGAAACAATTTCATTTTACCTATCTTTGCTTTTTATTATACAATTCAATTTGACATTAAAATAATTAATAGAAAGCCATTTAAAGTGTGACATAAAAAATTATCAAAATTTAACATCTCAAGACAAAATGTTTGTTTTTTTTAATCAGGTTTTTTGTTTGTTTGTTTGCTGGCTTGTTTCAACAAGAGTTTGTTATCAAGTGTATTGTCATCTTTCTGTGGAATATTTAAGTTTAGATGAATTAACAGTTTCTGACAGAATAAAAATCCCTTTCCATCGGAAAATGTCCATTTATCTCACTTGCTAACTAAAAATTTTAACTTTATTTATTCTAATGACCTGTACTGCTTTTCGGCTTATAATGAGGCATTTCCATAAACGCTGTTACTTCTTTGAATGCATATCTATTATCTATAGCAACAGTTTCTTAAAATAAGGGAAAAGAGCAAGAAGTATTACCCCCCCCAAAAAAAAAAAAAGCAATAGGTTGTTCAAAAGATAAATAAAATCTTAAGCCAGTTTCACTGTAATGTTGGTTGTGTCTTTCTGGAGGGAAAAAGCTAACATTGTGAAGCTGGTCTTGACTATAGTTGCAGAATTTAATTAAGTTTAAGTTATTTTGGGTCATTTATTTAAGTTAATTAAGCTTTATTTTGTGGGGTCAGGCCAAGGGGAATGTTCGTATTTAAGTTGCATAAGAGTTCATTTCTACTTTTGCTTCTTGCAGCATCAGCATAGCTTGGCCATTGACTGGAATGTGCAGGGCATGGCTGCAATGTATGGGACACAGCTCAATGTATGGGACACAACTGGAAAATCTCAGCAAATGCAGCAGGGGAAGACAATGCTCAAGGACACAGCCTTCTGAGGTTCTGATCATAATCGAATAATTTTCCTCCACAGGCAGAAGTTCATTTCTGTTCTAAAGCTTCTGCTTCCTTACATGTCCTGTCATGTCCGAGCAGCTAACAGCAAGGTCCAGGAGGAAGAGGTGTTCAAAAACATTTTGGGGTTTAAGTGTCATCTCACCTTCACCATCGCCTCTGTTGGAACAAGAGACATCTTCCAGTAGGATGGACAAAACACTACCCTCCACCTCAGTAGGAGAAAGAAGTTCTGTCAGGGAAGAAGTGTTTCATGGTCACTAGGAAATACAAAAATCCTGAAATCCGACTTCCCAGATTACTTGAAAACCATACTTTAAAAACATGTAGTTTAGGAAGTAGTCATTTAACTGAGGTGTTGACGATTCTCAGCAAGTTCCTGACAAGAAAAATCACTTGCTCCTCTTCTGGTCATCACCATGGCTCATTCAGTCCCTCATCTACGCTGAGTCTGGTTAACTTGTTTCATAGTCACTCATGACTGAGCAGTGATATGGAAAAATGTAGTATGTAATGGAAACTGTGACCTGTCAACTCGTATGGGCTGGTGCCAAGGAGGCTGCTAATTATAGCCCTGCATGTAAATACTCCTGGAAGATGATTGTACTTATTTGGACTAGCGCAATATTCATTAAATACTTTGATTATTTCTGAGATAGGCTTTGGGAAGGAGGGGGAGAGGGTCTCAAGAGACTTAACCTTTTCATTGCTGAGAATATGGTTGTCTTCCCTGGAAACTGCAGCAGAAGGTTAAGTCTGAGTTTTCCTACCTCTTTTCTCTGTCCTCCTGTCTTTGATCTACTCCCATGACACCTTCCATCACACCTCCCATCATCGTCTGCTTGCCCTTGGTCTCCCCTAGCTCTGTGCCTGTGCCAGTTCCTCAAGATTATGATTCACCTGCCTCCTCAAGCAGGCAGAAACCCAAAGGGGAAGGATGAGGAAGAGCTTCCAGCAGGGAACCAGGGTGGCTCTTGTCTGGGACTGGAGCACCCAGCTGCCCAACCTTCTGCACTCACAGATTTCTCCAGTGGGTCCCGTTTCTGGAAAGCCCAGAATCAGACAGCTTCCAGATGCTGCACTGGATTCCCCATCAGTTTCCAAATACCAACACAAAATCATCCCTAATGGCTCAGGCTGCCCTGTATCAGGAGAAGGAAAGGGCAGCTGGGCACAAAACTGCAAACCAGAGGAGCTATGACCACCTCTGTAAAAAATGCCTGGACACTGGTGGGTTCAGAAATCGCAGGACAAGATGCCACTGTCTGACTTGTCCCTAGGGGAAAACAAGCAGCAGTGACATTGCATATGAGAGACAGAGACTAAGAACAGGGAGTGTGGTGAAACCAAGGAAAATATATTTGGCTTTTCAGTTCATGCAAGACACAAAGCTAATCTTGGGCTCAGCTGCAGGCTGTCTAGGACTGATGAAAGTTTCACAGGGGTCCTGGGTTTGCCGGGAGCCTGGGGCTGCCCTACAAGCAAGTCAGCTCAGAGGGGGGCAGGCTGCAGTCAGCACTGGCCCAGGGTGTTGGTGGGCAAGGCAGACATCTCAGCCTGGAGCTAGCTTCCAAGCAAGCCTCAGGCCACATTTCAGATGAGCTTGTTGTTGCCTTTTGAACAGCTCTATGGGAGGTGTTGAGCTGTTGAGTCCAGCAATATCTTTGAGTGACTTTGGGGACAGTGTTTTCCAGCAACTCTGTTGCTATTTGAGTTACGGTGGTCAGGCTTCCTTCTCTTTATCCCCAACGGCTCACATCTCCTGGTGTCTGATCCATATCGCAGGCTATCCCTGCCTGCCTCAACGTGATCTGGATCGCAGCTTATCCCCCACCTGCCTCCGCTACACTGGGCACCACTGTCACTGCTCAAAACTTCAGATGTCCCCCAGCACAGCCATCACCACTGTCACCGCTCATTACACTCAGGTTCATAATCTGAAGGTCCTGAGTTCAAGCCTCACACAAGGCACCAGTTGTAAAAGGTATAAATTTGTCACAACACTGTCCAGATTAGCTGGCTGCAACAAGGCTTTTACCATCCCATGCCAAGTTAACTTTAATAAATAGTTCCTGCACCTTGCCCCGGCACAGCCACCAATCCCCCACAAGGGTTCAACAGTTCACCTACTGTCCGTGCTGTTTCTTCATCCTCTTCAGGCCACTCCACCCTGCTTCTTGCTTCTGCTGCATCCAGATTCTTTCTTTCTCCAGGCTCCTCTTGCAGCCAGCCTCTCCTCATCTGGGCCCTCTTCTTCTCCCCGAGTCTCCTTATCTCTCCTACCCCCAGGGTGCTCTTCATCTGGTTCTCCTCTTCATACAGTCATTCTCTCCCATACCCCTTAGAGCTATTTAACTACTTAGCAGGAACCAGCCACAGCTGCACGTTACCCACATCAGCCAACCCTCCATCCCTGAGGCCAGCCCACAGCTGTATATTATCAATGTTAATTAACCTGCCTTCATTCCTCTACAATTCCTCTACACAAGTCATTCATTTCAAGTGAGCCAAAGCTTTGTGTTGAATGAATCCTCCGTTATAGTGTATGGCCTTGGAACAGTCACGTGTTTGCATCATTTCAGCACAAACTAAACCTGCCGTTCTTGCACCATGTCTTGAGGCACTCCAGAGTGTGCCTCAGTTTCTCTTTCCGTTGAGTGCCTGGGCAGTACACCCTGCCTTGCACACACTCAGCAACAGAAAAGCAGGCAGCATGGAGAAGCCAAGTCTTGCACCTCCCAGGGATTTTGTGCCCTGTGGAGGTTTTGCTTATTTACACATGGTCCAAACAGACAACCGGCACTGTTCGGACAGTACCAAAACCAACTCTCCTAATTGTCATCAACATACCTGAGTGGGAGCACCAAGGGAGAGATGAATCAGTGTCTCTGCAGAGAGCATGGCAGCTCTACTTCACCCAAGTAAAGACCCTGGTATGCCATTCATCTTTTCATTACGGTCTGTAGGACTGGGGAATTCAATTTCTTGTCTGGAGCAGATAAGTAAGAGATGGTTGTGGGTCAGAGCTGCCACTAATGCACTCTCAAGGACTCTCTACAGCTGCACAGTGTTGTCTTGAAGATGCAGGGGAAGGATGAGTGCTATTTCTGCCCCAGGAAGGCAGAAGACGTTAAATCAACATAATGAGAGCTGATGAGAAACAATAGAGGCATCAGGACAGCGCAGAGAAAGAGAGTTATGAGACCTGGATGCTGTGGGCCCAAGAGGCACAGGGACATGCATGCTAATTTCTCCTTTTTCCTGCAGCCCTACAGACCACCGAATGCTGCTGGGCCATTGAATCTGTAACAGCAGTGCTGCCAGGAAAGAAGGGTGCTGTGCTCCGGCCAGCTGCCCCCCCTGCGAGGGAGGTGGTGGTGCCAGGGCAGGATTTCCAGCTGGGGACATGCTGGGGAACACCCTGGCTGAGGGGTGGCTGCAGGCTTCTTGCCCCCCACAGGAGGCACAAACCCTGAAGGCAAATGCCAGGGGGACATTCCTGGCATGGAGGCAGAAGCTCTCCTTCCAGATTGCAGCTTTGCAAATACCCAAGGCATAGTGCACAAAAACAGTCCCTCACGGTGTTTTGAAGAGCTCGGGTCTTGCTCCAGACAGTTTCCTCGAGGCGTATTCCCTGACCAGCAGATCATTCATGGCCTTTCCACCCCCAAAAAGCACTGAAGACCTGCAGGTTCTTCATGGTCTGTATGTGAGTGAAAACAGGACAAAGCACAGGAAAGCAGTACAGGCCAAAGACAAAAAGCCCAGGCTCAGAAGGTGAAGAAACACCAGGCATAAGCTCGGAGATGCTGTGCTAATCCTAAATGCCTGAAACAGGGAGGTGGAGGGGGAAAGAGTTTTTTCTGCCTAGTCCTATTTCAAGGAAGAGCAGCCTGAGTTTAATGGCTGGACTTGAAGTTAAAGGGTTACAGCCTCGCATGGAGGCAAATGAAAACACAAATTGATCAAAGCTGCCATTTTTTACCGATAACTTGTTTGTTCAGAGGCACTAGCCACTCTTCATGCTGATTGTCTCACTGCATAATCACCGTTGGCAGCTTCCTTTGCCCTCTCCTAAAGATCCTCTGCATGGATTTGTTCTTTCCAATTGCATTTCCAGAGACAATAAGAAAGTTGCAGCATAAATTAAACAAGATGCCTGGAGACTCCGATTCAAAAATAATGTAGATTAATTCCTGAGTGAGAGGGGAAGAAAGAGCGAAGCTAAATGCAGTGCCTGCTTAACGGCTTCTCCCTGGCCACGCTCACACCAATTAAGCATAGCTGTACAGATCGGGTGGCCAGGAAAGCACCTTTGTGCACACATGCTAATTTGTTCACAGGCTATGGTGCACAATTAATAAAGGCATCGCTCCACATATTCCCAAAAACAAAGAAGGAACAGCACAAACGTTTTGAGGCACAGAGACTGAAAAGGGTACACACACAGCTGGATCAAAGCCAAGCTGGATTTAGGGAAGATTTGTACTGTTCGCCCGGCACTTGCCATCAGGATCACCGGGCACAACAAATTTAAGCCCCTGTTCGGTCATTCAAAACTTTATGCTGTCAGTACAAAATAAGCAGAGGGGAGAAGAAACTTGTAAAGGCGGGAGAAAGAAGTGCAGGGGCATTGAATTTAAACTCAGGAGAAATGGACCTTGGGAGCCTTACACAGAGTCCTAATATCAGTGCAGGGTAGAGAGAGGGCAAGGAGAAATCCATCTTCATAATAGAATGCTGGCTTTAGCTGTGATGGAGAGTCAGGTTGCTGTTTCTCTGCTCCCTCCTTGCTCTTTCCCCCTTTGCTAGCTTAAACGTTGGGGTTTTTTTTAAAGGACAGGAGCAAGCAGAAATTAAATGCTCACTCTCAAAATGAAGCTGACATGAGCCTCTGGCTTTGAGGATGGATTAGTTTTGAAGGCATACTATGCACAAAACGAGGCTGGTGAGGGCTGGCAGTGGAATTCCCAGTAGGGACAGGTTCCTTTAAAACACAGATTAAACAGGGAGGAAATGCACAGCGTATGAATATGAATTGATGCTGGGCCTTGCCTGGTCTCGCTTCATTTGATAAAGCGCATTTCCTTATTGCATGTCAATTATTTACATTATTTAAATATGTATCATCAGGCAAACATGTCAGCCCTGAAACAGATACACAGATGCACACGGAAACACACATGTGCACCAGACATGAGGAAAGGATGCACACAGCAGCCCATGGGACAGATAAGGAGTGGACACGCCTGCGCTCGGCGAGCTGTGAGTAAAGAGCACCCGTTTGCCTGGTCCCTGCCACGTCCGTGGTGCTGCCCCTGCAGAAGAGCCGTCTCTCCTCGGAATGATTTGAATGCAGGCTCTGCTCAGCGCTGCGGGAATGTCAGCACCCGGCAGGAGCCCCGCGCCTCGCCGGTGCCTCTGCTAATCTCTGGTACGTGGAACTGCTTGTCTGCGAGATAGTTATTATTCTTCCTTTCATCTGTGCAAGTTCACAGCAAAGGAAACACAGGAGAGCTACATTTAAATTGGATGAAATCCCTGTGCCCAGCGATTCTCCAAAGTTAGTGTTATTAGTAAAGATGTTAGTAGTTGATATTGCACCGTTCTGGCCGGCCTCTATCACTGTACAAAACCCTGCTTTGAATTCTCTTAAAACAGAATTGTTTTTCTTACGTGATTTCCATTCTGACACGGAATTTCTGTCCATGGCTTCTGCTCCAGATGTAGGAAGGTCCAGGCATGGCGCAGTCCTTACAGCAAGCGCTTCCACCTCTGAAGTCTGCTACTTGCCTCCAACGCATGAGGCAAAGTAAAGGTCTACTCTGGACACCCTGGCCAGGCATCAGCCAAAATGTGGACCCAGAGTTTGCAGTTTGACTTGGCTGTACGCCCTGGCTACAGAAGGAGTCAAATTTTTCCAAGAGCTATTTGTGTGGTGCAAGGGCAGAACATAGCGCGCAACTCTCCCTGAGGGAGGGCACCTCCTTTCACAAGTCCTGTTGCCAAAATGCAGGCCACCTCAGGAAACCCTAAAGACTCGGGTGCAGACTGACTGTGGATATTTGGAGAAGCCCAAGAGAAAAACTGGATCCTCCTAAACTTTACGCCGTGTCATTCCTCTGCCCCAGGCTCCTCCCAGGTCTGAGAGAACCAGAACAACAGGGATGTTGACGGGATTTCACTCTGGTGAAATGTTCCTAAAAGAGCAGGTAGGGCCCAGTATAACAGATAATTTTGCTGAATTTATTTTGTTACCACTTTTTTAGTGAAAGAACTAAACACTTCCCTCAGCACAAAATTCGATGGGTCGGATTTTCGTCAGGTGTAAAACAGCATAGCAGTCCCAGTGGAGGTACTCCAGCAGGAACCAGCTGAGATGTCTACCAGGAGAGCTGACCAAGGCAACTACTTTTACCCTTCTGTGCTCTTGGCCTGGTGCTGTCCACCGTGAAATTTCTAGCAGACATTTTTATCCTTCAACCACAGCGTAAGAGATGATGAATCATGAGCAGCAGAAGAGATGACACATCGTTCTCTATGGTTTTCTATTGCTTTGCATGGGATTCTCCAATGCTTTTTAAGATGCAGGCTCTCATTGCAATTTTCCATTCAGCTGGGGCATTAATGATCTTTCTTCCTCATTCCCTCGTGTTCAATATTGTGTAATGTCACACTGTGTCCTTTCCTTCAGAACGGACTAACGAGATGTTTTGTACTCCCTCCCCTTCCCCTGTTCATCCCCACATTTTCACAAAATTTATAAGATCCTAACAACTACATCATTTTATCATACTTGGCTGAAATGACCAAGGAGTTTAGAACACATTAGCTGGAAGCAGATGATTTCATGACAGCACTAGCCTTCTTTCCTTTGGAAGCTGGGCTAAAACCTAGGCAGGAAATGCAACAGAAGTTAATAACACTGGTAAGACAGACAGATGGCCATTAACACCCCCATCACCACATTTGCTTCCAGAGAGATGGGGATCTTCACTTTTACTTTGCCCTGTCACAGCAACCTGAAAATTATGTGTTAGAGGGTGTCTCTGGACTGTCTGGGGTGTGGAGAAAGATTCTGAACTACAGGTCTTCACCCGATGAAGCCCATTTTCCCCTTCCATTTTAAGAGATTGGGCCGGGGGCGGGTGCAGGGAGGGGAGGGGGAAGGTGTTTTTTTTTAGACTCAGGGGGAAATCAAGGTGGGTTTGTTTATTTGCATCTGAATTCAGGTGCTTTCATCCCACGGTGTCAGCAGAGCAGTGGGAAAGACATAGTTTCCTTTGATAGTGGTTGCAGTGGCAGCATGGGGAGCAGCCAGCCTTCCTCTACCAAACCAGCAAAACCCAGAAAAACATTGCACAATGCATACGGGTGATTTGCATAACTGATGCAAAGCAGCCTCATGGTGTACAAATCCTCCCCCTGCAGTCAGGTAATCTTCCCATCCTGCAGTATCTTCTCTCTCCTCCACTTCCTATCCTGTCAGGCTTCCTCCTACTTGCCAGTCGCCACCCCTCCTTCCTGCCCAGGCCTTCAGCTTCCCTTCACACCGGGAACCGATACCTCCTCACATCTCTCCATCTCTCTGCTCTTCCAGCCACCTACCTACAGCCCCACTGGCAGAAAGAACCATGGGAAGCAAGGAGATTTAACTACCTAAAATGGAAAGGAAGGGAGAGCTTTCAGACATGGACATTATCCATTTGAGCAGCCTGCCAAACCCTCAAGGGAAATCTGTTGCTGGAGGAACTTACCTAGAAGCTGAAGCCGAGATGACAGCCACATGTGGCAGCTCAAAACACAAGGCTTTGCCTGGGACTGAGCACTCAAGCTAGCCACATAGGTGGTCATTCTCCCCAGGCACAAGCACAACTCTCTGTGTTCCTCCAAAGACTCTCCAGTAAGTGATACTGGGTGCATACTGAGTGAAACTTTAAAAAAAAATAAAAAAAATAAAATTAAAAAAAAAAAACAAAAAACAAAAAACAGTACCAGCATTTATGTTTTAAATTCTCTGCAGTTACTGCAGGCCAGGTCTGGAGTCAGCACGCATCCCTCTGCATGGCTGTGTCTGCTAATGGGCATCCCTGCCCGCCTGTGCTCAGGGCCTGCAAACAGCTGGTACCTGCCCATGTGTTGCACTGACATCTGTCCACAGCCACCGCCTTCAGCTGCAGAAGCTCAGCTCTTGTTCATAAATAACTGCCCAGCCAGCTGCTGGCAGGCCGGGGGAAAAGGACTCGGGAAGGTCACAGAGCGCATGCAGAACCTCCTGCAGGGCACCAATGTGCCGTGCCCGGTACCTGAGGCACACAGACTCCTCCAGGCCTCTTACTGGGACATAACTGCCCTGCCAGGGTGGTAACGTGCTCAACCCTCCCACTCCTTGTATAAAATACAGAGGCTTGCTGGGATGATCAGCACTGCTCCTGGTGCTGCCGCAGGAAGGTGGCCCTGGGCCATGCTGTCCCCACCCCGAGGAGCAGGGGCTGGTGCTCCACAGGCAGATGCCAAAGGACAGCATGGACGGGCTGCAAGGGCAGCTTGCACAGCAACCTGTGCGGGGGGAGGTTAGCTCGTGGTGGGAAGAACGGCCACCTTCTCCTGTCCTGTCTCCCTGTCAGAGCCTCCCTGGTCGCAAGGACAGGAAATCTCCCCCAGAGAGTGAAATGCAACCTCTACTTCTCTTCTCACCACCTGACCTTCCCTCAGTTCAGATCAGCTTGATCTCCTCTGTGGCCTTTTGTCTTTCTCCTTTCTTTTAAAAGCATTCATTAGTCTCCCACTGCTCTGGGCAGCTGCTGGGGCTGGGGCTGGCCAGGCAGCAGGCTGGACCTGGCAGGGCCTTCTGATGGGGTGGGACAGGGCGGGAGAAGACCAGCCTGCCAGCCCCTGCCTGCTGCCTCCTGCCTGTGCTTCGGGGAGGAGCCCACAAGCCTGAGGCTTTCCTAGGCAGAAGAGATGGAGACCCTCACTGCTGAGTCCCTCGCTCTGGCCAGGTATCCTCCTGGAAGTGAGGCTGCCAGGGGCTGGCCATCTGAGCCATGCCAGATGCTGCCCAGCAGCTCAGCCCACCTTTCAGGCTGTCAGAAGCACTGGGGATTAAATACACCATCATGTGTAAATCCCATGTTTAAACAAATAATTCTCTCAGAATAACAGGCAGGCTTTTCCACATGAAGCAAAGCTGACACCTGACTCTTCGCCTGGCTTCTCCCAGGAGAACATTTTAATGAGGCCCACAGCTGTAATATCACACAGAGAGCATTAACAATGCTAATTACCTTAAGTTTAGCCCATGAATACTCAACCGACCATACCTTGGAGATGAATTGTTGTTTTGGCCCAAACGAAGCACCGATGGTTTGCAAAGCGGATTGGGGCTTGTGAGAGCATCAGACACAAGGCATTAGGCACACAGACCTGGCAAGGCAGCCTCTGCAGCAGACCTGGTAAATAAAAGAGGTGCCTGGACAGAAGGCAAATCTGAGATTGCAGAGAGAAATTGCCTTGAGGTGGCCAAATCCCTCCTGAGAAAATGCAGAAGGTGTTGATAGGTCTCTCGGCATCATCTCGTACAGGATCTGCACAGGAAGGGGGGGTATTGGAGGAATTCTTCTGCCAGGCAGCCGCAGCTGGCACCGACTAAGCCTAGCACTGCGCTAGGAGAAGCCATAAGTCCACACAGACATGCAATGCGCGAGCGAGCTCTTGCCTGGAAGAGATCCAGGGTCTTTGCTTCACACCATATGCACAGTCATTCTGTAGCTCAAGGTCACCGCGGAGGTGCCTGGGTGTGCTGGGATGACTGCTCTGAACCGACCAGCTTCGCTCGCTCAGCCTCCCGGTGCCAGACTGCAGCACAGTAAACAGAGTGATGCGTACTCTGCCACACGAAGCTTAGCCATTGCCTCTGTCTTCAGCTCTTTAACACAAACGCTGCAGGGCAATGCACGACAAGGGCCATCATGCAGCAGAAGAGGCTTGGTCCACCCAGGTGCCTCTCAGAGGGAGACGTGAATTTTTAGCAGTCTGTGTTGCTCAGCTCTAATTGAGCACAAAAACATCACATGGCAGGCAAGAGCCCATTAGCAACACTGCGTGCTGAGGGGCCTTTTAATTATTTTTGCGTTCCCAGAGGACTACAGAATGCTCTTCGTAAGCATGGTGTGGGAATGCCAATTAGGTGGCCTCCAGCCCTGCTAGACAAGGTCCGGTCACATCACCTTGCGTCACAGGCTGAACCCTGCCCTCCATTTTCTCCCCAAGTCTGCCGTTCTCTGCCGTGAAATATTTATTAAAGGGAGCTGCCACTTGTCGTGAATGTTGAGTCCCCTGTCTCCTTGCCAAGGTCAGGCTGCTGGGGAGGTACTTTTGCTCTTCGTAGCTTCTCCTCGAGACTGACAGGTCTTTCTCTGTTCAGCACAGGCAGGCAGCTTCAGGGAGGAGGCTCTTTCAATTCCTATGGATTCTTATTTCCTGGGAATAAGGTGGGCATACGTAAAAAAAATTAAAATCACTAAAGCAGAGGCTGGACAGCAGTGAGCTATTGTGGCATCAAAACAGACAGTTGCACTAGGGCCTTTTGGGATCACATAATAAAAAGCCTTTAAATCAGTTTCTACCACTGCGAAAGGCCACCTTCACGAAGTCTTTGCGATCACCGTTGTAACTTCTCAGGCAGCTCCTAGAGATGAAATCCTGGTCCCACAGAAGTGGATGGGGTGTTCACCCTTTGCTTTCTTCTTGTTAGGTTTGCACGCCCTGAGTTTAGCTGTGGTTTGCTGAGTTTGGACTTATTGTTTCTTACAGTTGTGCCAGAAAAATGCTGAACACTTCAGCCACAAGCTGTTTGATAACCTTTGATCAACTGTACTGAATGAAACAAGCAGGCACAGCATAACTTGCCCAAGAAGGACTACAGTTAAAGTGTCAAATAGATTTTCCTCCCCCAGTGTGGGCACATACTAAAGCGGCAGGAAAACATATCCAGGAACAGAAATAAACTCTGCTAATACAAGATGTGAGAACCAAAGTACCAGGCTGGCTGGGGAAATAACCTTCCCTAACAATGACCTCTAAAGGAAGCCCGGGGGTCTTTAACATACGAGAAGCAAGGTGCAAATTCACTGTGCGCCCCACACCTGGGCTGTGTCCACTCAGCTGCAGGAAGCCAGATGCTTTGGGACGTCTGGGGCTGTAGGTGCAGCTTGTTCAGTGCAGCAGCTGGTTCCTGCCAAACCCGTCTCTCGTTTGCCACCTCCCTTGACAGCCAGCGAGTCCCAGTGCGTTTGTTCTCTCCTTGCATGGACGCTGCCCCGTAGCGCCAATGCTTTCTGGCTGTCCCCTGTGCCTCTTGCTGGCTCACCCGCTGGCTTCTTGAGTGTGTGCTGGGCTGTGGGGTTGGGAAGGTGGGGGTATGGAGAAGCTGCCAAACTACGCAGCACAGGACCACATCACAGATTTACACAGGGACATAATGACATTTTCTGTTTTCCCCTTTTTTTTTCTCCCCTCCTAGTAATTCCATTTTACTTGCTTTTTTGACACCTGCTCAGCCTTGACCTGTCATTTTCTCAGAATTAGCGATGACGCTGAGATCATTTTCCTGTGCAGTGATGGCTGGTTTAGAGTTCCTCATTATGCATGTATAATTAGGGTGGGTTTTTTTTCCTCAGAAGCATTACTGTGCATTTATTGACAGGAGATTTCATCTGCCATTTTACTACCCAGTCCCTCGTTATCATGAAAAACTTCTGCAACTCTTCACAATCAACTCTTGTTTTGACTGCCCAGAACAGTTTTTCATTCTCAGTAAACTTCTCAACTCACTTTTCATCTTCTTTTCCAAATCACTTGTAAATAGATTTAAAAATACATGTCCAGCTTAGTTCTCTGGGTAATTTTCCTCCTCTGTGAAAATATATTGTTTATTTACACCTTTATACTCTACTGCTGCAACTACTCTGTGTCTTTTATTGGAACCACCCCATTGGCAATCACACTATTATTCAATAGAGTTGCACTAGAAAAAGTGTAGACAGGCATTACAGAAATAAAACCAGCAGCAGTCCCATTTTTAGGACTTAGCAAACAAGCTATATTTCTTTTGATCTGTGTTTTTAAATTATCTTGTAAATTCCCACCACTAAATTTCATCTCTTGCTGTGTGTAGCATGCAATATATCTTTTTTTCTAAATGTATCACCACTTCAAAGTTCATTAAGCCATTCCAGAGACTATAGCTGATAAAGTACTTATCTGGATTCAAGATAATAGCAGCAAGACTAACTCCTCAACTCTGGCACCAAGGCAATGTATTGTCATAAATCCATAGGAAACCAGATTTCATTAGTTCCCTTGGTCATGGAACTAATTGTTTGCTCCTGCATTGGGCACCTGATCATGGCTGTGGGCAGCAGGAAAGCCAGCAGCATTTTAATGTTGTTCCTTTGCTGTGCTTTACTTGATTTTTGTCTCAAGATTATGAGACGCTGGGGATGTAAAACAGCTACCAAGAAGACAACAGCTGCCAGAAACACAGCCTTCTGTTTTGTACTTTGAGCTGTGCGTACCATGTAGAGTTAAAAAAAATAGCGTTTAGAATAATTTAAAGCAGAAATCTGTTATGTTCCTTCAAAATTACCCGTGCTTGTTTTAATAGATGCTGGATTAATTGCGTGCTGTCTGAGAGCTTTTGTTCCTCTCCGGAGTGGCTGTAGTCTGTGCCACAGAGGTGAATGCTAGTCTACTGTATGGCAAATTTGACAGTGAAGGGCTCTTTGTAGAAATAAGACTGCCATTCTCTCCCATTGTCCCTTTGATTAAACAGTGCCAGCAAAAGAGACAGTTTTGACAGTTGTTTTCATATTATGGGCATCTGGCTACTAAGAGCTGGGCTGAGATCACCAAATCACAAGCCACTTTAGAGATGTCTGTTTACGCACACCAACCCCACAGTGATGTGATCCAGAAAAGGATTGGATATGCACATTTTGGGGAGAGGGGAGAAAAGCAATTCCTGGGATGTGTGGTGAGGACCATTTGTTGCCTGTATGTGCTGCTGTTTTCCAGTACCCCTCCTCTGGCACCCAAACCCACAACTTTCCAGTACTCCTGAAATAGCCCTGGACTGTGGATGCTTTTCCTCCACTTTTGCATCAGCAGACTCCCAGTGACCTCTGAGGTATTTTGTGATAAAAATAAAGGAAATCTGACATATTAAGCAGTGCACTCATTCATTAACTCCTCCCCACTTACCACCCCCCTTGTAGCTACTCACATCTGCATGAATGACCATACGCTAATGGCTCAGTGATCCCTCAGATGCTTCAGCTTCAGTTGCAGGGACTCCATTAGTTTGTAATATATTCGGCTAGGTTGCTGACGTCTTCTGGTTGCTGAATAAACTTTAGCATCCAGAGTCCTCCCCCAGAGTTTGACTATCTTTTTTTGTTAGTACTAAAGCAAACAGGGAAGAACTCAGGAAGAGAGCGCTCCCCTTTCCACACATCTGTTTGGATGTACAACAAAGGCTACAGGAACATTTTTCCTTGTACTTTTAATTGAAGTGCTTTAATATAAAAAAAAAAAAGTACATACAAGTTCTAAACTCCTGTTTTCTGCAATTGTTTACACTTTTTCTAAGTTGCAACAGAATATTAGCTACGTAGGTAGTCAACACTGCTAACAAACTACAGTACAAGTTACCAATAACAGTACAAGATGCTTGGAATACATTCTTGCAAATGTGTATGAATACCAAAGAAATCCTGCAATGTTGAGAAGTTCCCAACACACACTGCCCACTTCTCTCAACCCCCTGTAGGACTTCACTCATGGGTTTCCTAATCACCAAAACACAGAAGGGCTGATCCTTGGCTGGTGCAAGCTGCAGTAGCTCCACTAGCACCCACGGAGCAATGTCAGTTGTCAGGAATGAAAGGTTTGCTTCACTCTGTGCTCAGATAGACAGCCTCAGACGGGGCTGAAACATCATGCAAGTTTCCATGCGTGACCAGCTGATGGGCCTTCTTGGTCAGTGCTGGCTTATAGCATTAAGCACTATAATTTTTTTGAGGGTTTCAAGACTGATCTCTTTCTACTGGAAGAAATCAGACTGAGGTGACTGAACAACAGTCAGGAGCACCCTGGATTCTCACACTGCTCTAGGTAAAGCTGGGCAAATTTCCCCTCAAAAAAATACCCAGTTTTGAGGCATAAGAACCCACCCCATCACCTCTCCTCCCCCACAAAAGGCTGGCAAAACTATCGAGCACTTAATAAAATGGAGCGTGAGATAAGAAGAGCAAAGGTCCTCCACAAAAGCCATGTCAAAACAAATCTCTACATACACACATTGTGATGATACAGTCACTTCAGAGTTCAAAAGAAAGGTTCACACTTTACAAAGGAGGGAAAGGGAAAAAATAACACAAGGAGCTGTCCTTACAATTATGTACTGGTTCTCAAACCTGTAACCTTCATCTGTGGCCACCAAAAGTAAACAAATACCAAGCAGCATAGTGTAAACTCCATTGAGGCCTCACAGGGGGTAGGAACAGGCAACCTGAAGGTAGTGCACATAGCAGAAAAGGAATTTGAAAGAAACGATGGGCATTTTTAATCCTATTCTGGCATGTTTAAATAATCAAAGACACAGTGACAAACACACTACAGTGACACATCCCTCCAGCCTCGTGAGCCCACCTACCTGCCACCCCAGGATTGGTCACAGAAAGGTTTTTCCTCTGAAATGTGAATGATAGCTGGGACATTCTTCAGACAAGAGCCCTTGTTTGTTCCCTCACTCAGTTGCTGTGGCTGCCTCTGTACTTAACCATGTGACTAACAGGACAATTGGTTTCATGTGAGACTGCTAGGTTTTTCTCACAAGCAGGGATACAAAACCTCCTTATCTCTATTGCCCTGAAGACCAACATTTCAATGGCATACTTCAGTCAACAGCACCCAAAACTCCTCCAGGCTATTCACTGACTGGCATTAGATTATTTTCATGGGAAGCTACGTCAGTTGGCAAACACTGACAAGGTTAGCTTTTAAATACATCAGCACATTATGAAAAGACTGAACACCAGTAGCTCCAGCTCAGAGTAAAGACACAAAAGTCAAGTTCTCTTCTGCTACAAAGAAGAGAAAAGGCTATTTTAGGGGATACAGAAGCTGGTGTAATGTAGAGAATATGGTGGTGGCTCAGAATAAGAAAAATTCTTCATCTGTATTGTCTTTTCAGTGCCTTTGATTTTTCTACTCATGTTAAGTTTCAAGTATTCCTAGTTTTCTCCAACCACATTGCCTTGACACCACAGTTACTGCATTACAAAAGCCACTATGATACAGTCACTCAACATACACATGTTGAGTATCATGTATAGGGAGGGGTATGCACAGCCAGAAAGTGGGGCAGCTTCCAACCCATATTTTGTTGTTTCCATAAGGTCAGGCAGATCCCAGTTAGGTGAGACAGAGATAACTTACAGCAACCCCAATGCTGAAAAGACAGCTGTGAGTATATGAGCAGATAGAAACCCCAAAAACTAAGCAAGAATTAATGTCAGCAGAATACGCCCTGCTTTGTAGCTAACTCGGTTGCTCTAAAATCCTTCTCAGCTCAAATAATTTTATCATGCAGAATGTGCAGAAGGTGGAAAAAAGAGGTGCTCTTCCCCTGTGAATGCAGGGAGTCGATGTGCTTTCTCAGTATTGCCTAGTAGTTTCCCAGTCCAGCTGCTCTTCCCTAGCTCACTCTGTAACAACAGTCCTTTTGCTTCAATGGCTAACTGGTAAGACAAGACTATTTAATTACGAACAAACTTCAAGGTTAATGTATTAGAAGACTGGAAATAAATACCCTGCTACTTTTAAAACAAGCGATGCATTGTACACTTAGTGCTTCTCTGAATCCTCTTTCCACAGAGCAAAGCATCAAGATTTCCATCAGTCCTGAGCTGGCACAGCCAGTTCTAAGAATTAAAATGTAGATCAGGCCCTCATAGTCTTTGGCTCCCCTTCCAAAAATGCTCCCTACCCGCTAGAAAAGCCAGTTCATTCTGAATATCTGTGTGACGTAGACACTTCTGCACTTGGACCCACAGCAGATCATTAATTGCAATTATGATGGCCACATACGAGTCATCAGGAACATTTTTTGATCACTTTCTGTATTTCTCCAAGTACGCGCTATAAAAATGCAACTACGCACAATAAAATTGAAAGACTATCCCATACCAAAATTAATCTATTAGACTAGGAAGCACGACAGGAACATACTTCCTCAGAAAGTCCTCAGAAATCAAGTCAGGAGCTTCTCATGTTGTGGAATGTTTTTTTCATCTTTATGCTGAGTCAAGCTTTAGTCCACAATTGTTATGTGTGTCACTGACGGTGCACTGAAAGGGTTTTGTATAAGAAACAAATTTTGCTGATTTCATCACCACAGTACTGAGCACTGTCCTGGGTAAGAGACTCTCTGAAGACCAAAGGAGCCTGTCTGGACACTTGTCTAACAAACTTGTATTCAGACCGCTCTGAATTCCACGACCCTCACAAAACCCCTTCATTTTTTTTTGCAGAGGGCTTCCAGGACACAGTCTGACAAGAGGCAAGCCACAGAAATGGGTGATGCTTTGGTCAGACACAGACTATGGCTCTGCTCTCTCTGATGACAAGAAGTAGGATGGGAAGAGCCCAGCTGGACCCCAGAGCTCTAAGCTGGACATTGGTTAAAATACCTTTCACTGCCAGCCTGAGGAGATTTGATGGCAAATTCAATAAGATACCTCAATGAAAGACCTCAAATTACTTTTTGAAGTCATTTTTAAGGATAAACTAGTGCCAGATAAAGGAGCAAGCCTCTGAAGTCAGAACGCAGTTCTTGGATGTTTTACTCCCAGATTGATTTATTCTTGAAGGGGGAAGGGAGTAACTTAAAAGCCTTTACAGTCTATTTTTAAATGAGAGGATGTTTTTCATTTAACTCTCTGTAACAGAATAACTTGAAAATAACTGAGAAAACCATGTAATCCCAGATGGTCTGTGTTCTGTGTGCTCTTGTGAAGCTGCTGTGACTCCGCTGCATTAAAAAAAGACATACATTATTCTGTAGCAATTGTCCATGACACTGAGGCTTACAACATAAATATTGCAATACCTCATCCAGTTTCTGTATGACACACCATGTTTTATTGCAGTAATGTCTCATAATAGATGAAGGTGCTGCAGGGTCCTGTTTGGCCAATTGCTATGGTACCCTGGAGTGCACTTTCATAAGGAGGGAATATCTCCCACGGGAAGGGAGTTAAGATGAGGACTAGATGCCAGGAGAAGGAGCTAAAGGCTTCACATGCAATCCTGGGCAAATATTTTCTATGTCTCATCCGCCCCCCCACCCCAGCCCCTCCATTAAATGGGAGGTTCGTTTCCTCGCTTCTAGATCGCACTAGATGCAAGGTAATGGAGCACAGCCCTGCTACGCATAGCAGAATACCTTTAAATCAAGAAGCCAGTGTTTTTTGCCAATGTGACAGATTGAAAAATGCTTCTGGTACTTCCATGAGTGGGTTACTAAGCAACACTTTGGCTTCCAGGGAGTAGCCGTGCTGGATGTGATCTCATGCACCGGCAGCCTGACCACATCCCCAGCTGGAGCACTGGGGAAAGGAGGGCGAATGTGTGCCGGCAGCAAGGCTGCGTGGCTTCACTGGCTGTAAAACAGGTTCCTTCCAGATAAGCTGTAACCACAAAGGAAAAGCATCCCAGAGGCGATGATGGGCCTGCTCACAGGGTGGCAAAAAAGCACAGACACTGTCAGGACATACCATTGGGAGAGAAGTAAAGCTTAGAAGGTGTAAGCACCGCTCGGTAAACCTATGCAATATCCTGGTCATGCAGACTTTCACTTCAGCCTGTCTCAGAGCAAATGATGCTGAAGAGGACTGACTCCAGGGACAGATGCTGAAAATGATAGGGGCTGGAAAAGGTTTCCAAGTGAGGAGACACCGAGATCAAAAGGACTAGAACAGATTAGAAATGGGTAAGAGGGGAGGTTAGAGCTGAGTGAAGTGATACAGAAGAGGGAAATCATGCACTGCTGTCCGCTGTACCTGATATAGCAGTACAGGATTGTTTACGGAAAATCAAAAGGCAATACACTGAAAACTGGTGAATCAAGCCCATACGCCATGGAGTTAGAGTGAAATTTGCCCTCGTTGCTGACTGCTCCACCATTATCTTTTGCTGAGGTTTCTCACTTTCCTTTGGAGCCTGCGACACGGCATCATCAGGACCAGGTTAAACCAGAACCAAGTGTAAACAGACCAGACTCATCTGGGACAGAAATACCTATTTTCTTACATGTGCTGGGTGTGCTGAAATATTAAGCACCACACATCTTTTAATAAAGACTAAAGTCTAAGGCTACTTAGACTGGGCCTCTTTAGACACCAGGGCAACCTCTTGGCTTAAAGTCAATGGAGGAATGATGATTGAGAGCAACTGAGAATCTGGCCGGTCTTTTAGACTACAGGTACTCTTTCATGTGTCAATAAATCATGCTCCAGATAGGATTAAGTTGTAAGAGATAATGTTTTGCCTTATTTTGTTAGAATGCTGACACACCTTTGCAAAACAAGATTTTCTCCCTCTTCCTTCTTTTCCTTCAAGGTGAGTAACACTTATTACAGAACTCTAGATCTATTCCTGATAGGTGAGCAATATTTACAGTAAATAATATTTATACATATATATTTGTATATATAACTTAAAGTCTCCTAATTGAAATTCAATACTACAGCATCACACAGTAAGGCTCTACCAAGCGTCACTATTTTGGGTGCATTTTTTTAAATATGCATTTTGAAAGTGCACTTAAAGTTGATGGCATCACATTTCTTATCTGAGATGCCACAGATTTATCCTCCTTCTATTCCCCTTTGACTAATGGGGACAATATTGTCCCAAAGTCAAATAAAGGATCAACAGCAAAGATCCTAATTCAGTCTTCCCCAGCCCCAGATTCAGTTGCTGGTTTTCTTTGCAACCACTTCTAATGAAAAAAGGTGTACACACCAACAGCACGCTCAGTGCCATCTGCCATCTGAAATGGCAGATGAAGAAAAGGTGAAGCAATAACTTAACATGTACACAAACTTCTGGTTCTTGGGAGATCTGACTGTCTAGCACAGATGACAATTTACTTGAATGCTCTTGAGCCTCTCTTTACATCTGCAATTCAATGAAATAAATTATTCTCAGGCCTGTTGCCATCACTTCTGACCCAGGCTGTGGTGCTGGAAGAAAGTCAGAGTAAACAGGAGAAATGTTGATCTCTGCTGTAGCACGAAAAATAGAAAGCCGTCAAGGTAAAGACGACACATTTATTCCTGCATTTTTAAAGAACATTTTATGACTACAAAAGAGTCTATATGAACTACTGTGTGACCTTAATGCTGAGTTGGGATTAAGTCAGCACACGAGTCTGATTCCCTGCAATGATCAAGGGTTTGTTGAACCCTTCTAAGGGGGAGATAAAAGCTGATGGTTCGGTTTGGACCTCTCTCTATTTCTGAATTGCTCTAGACCCTTCAAATCAGCTTTGGTACACACTGTCTCTGAAATCCAGGAATGTATTGCAAGAGAAAGAAAAAATGAGAATGAACAATGAAGGATATTCTGTAATGAAGCTCAAAGGAGATGACCCTTGGAAATTCCTCATGCACTTGCTATAGCCTTCCCAAAAGGATGCAGTGGCACATCTCTCGTGTTATACCTCTAAGAGAGCTACAAAAGAAGAGTACCTTAGGCATAACGTTCATGTCTTGTCCTTTGATTTTCAGCAGATACTTCCCTTTTAATGTTGCTGGCAAAGTTTGCACTGGCAGTGCACAGCAGACATCAAAATGCAGTCCTGAGTCCAGCAGCAGCAGATGTCTGGGCTGGAAACAGATCTGTGCTCCAGCAGAGTTCATAGGCAGCAGGGGGTTTGGCCTTGCAGGCAGAAAATCTCAAGCAATCTAAGGGAAATCCTTATCTTGATTTTCAGGACACTAGGCACATGGCTGCTTGATGAGAATTAGCAGTTTCAAAGTCTTACATGGCAACAGCAGGAAGAGTCCTATCTAAGGGGACAAAACTCTAGGATGTGGAATCTCATGCACAGGTGAGACCTGCTAGCAAAGACTCCAGACTGCTACAAAAAGGAGCGCTCTCCCAGCCAACCAATTCAATCATTCAAGACATGGAAAGGAGGTGAACAGGAAATGGACTTGTCAACCTTTACCACTCTTTCAGAATAAAAGGAATAAAACCTGCCCTTCTCTGTCCTTGGCTTCTGAAAAGAGGGGAGAGAGAGGAAACATTTCCTGAGTCACTATGGAGGTGAAACCTATAGTTTGTTACAATGAACTGAATCAGATGGATGACCGTACTGACTGGAGTCTGAAAGAAAACATCAATACCTGAAAAATCAGCAATTTTCATGTATGAAGTGTTTTATTGTTAACTTCATGCATGCAAAGGGAGGTAAGCTGATCTGGAAATAGTAGTTTCCTCACTTCAGAACATAACAACAAAATATATTCTAAATGCATGGGTGAATACTGTAATAATACATTACATTTTCATCCAATGTGGTGGAAACACACACCAAACATTAAGAAGCTATTGGCTTGATCTCCCAGTTGCAAAATGCCTGTCATTCTCATTGACATTTATGCAATAAGACGATAAACCCTAAAAACCCTTCTGTGCCCCAGAAGTAATTGCTGTGATTTACCTTTCCCCCCACCCAGTTAAGTGCCTTGATGCACAGCGGTGGTGGGACTCGCTAAACACTCCAGCACTGCAGCTGGAGAGGCAGGATGGTAACGCACCACTCCTCTGCCCTGCGCTAAGGCTTGGCCATCGGGACAGCCAGGTCATGCTCACCCATCTTGCAGCTTGGCTCCTTCAAGAGAACCACTGTCCCCCAAGGGCCAGGAACACTGCCTGGCAGAGCTGGTCACTCTTGCCCTTGTCTGCAAGGTGGTGAGACCCTGCACCCTGGCTGGCATGGCAGGACACAGAGCTGGGACAGTGCCAGCAGCCTCTCTGCAAAGCTGCTCCCCAGGAGCAGGGGCTTGGTGCTCTGGCCCCGGTCGATGGTGCCAGCACTGGTAGGAAGGAGACTGCCTGGGCCTGCCCTGCCACGGAACATGATGGGGAGTGGGCTGGGCAGCTGTGCTTATAAAGCAGTCCCCTTCAGACCAGAGACCTCCTCCTCTCCCTTCCCCTCCAGCAAAACTGAGTTCATCTTACGTAAACCGGACGGGGTTTGGTGTCTGCCCTGAAAACCCATGAACTACTGACGGGGTTGGAGTTCGTTGTTAGTAATTATATCACCTCTAAAGATGGATTTGGCTGCCTGTCAGCCCCAGCTCCTGCCCTTTTTGACCAGAGGAGAAGCACAGCCATAGTAACCAAAACTCTTCGTTTCCTCTGCAGGGTCTTGGACCTTTGGCATCCATCTCCTGGCTTGTCACCTGCTGTCATCTCCCAGGACAGCACCACAGGCCCATGGCTGGCAGAAGCAAACGGCGTAAGGAACAGCATGGGAGAGCTGGCTCTGCTTGCTCTGCCACAGCCTGGGTGTGCACCACTGTAGTAAATGGCAGCACTCAGTGCTTGCACACAGGTGTATTCCAAGTGCTTTACAAAAACAGCTAAGAATTGCCATCCTGCATGTTCTCCTGCATTTTCTCCAGAATTGAGGCACACAGAGTTCAGGTACCTACGCACAGCAGTGCTGCAATCCCTGTTGTAAGTGGCAATAAAGCCCCCGCTTTATAACTCTGCTTAGGTGCAGTGAAATGTCATGTTTCCAGATAACCTCAGAGCAGCTCTGACTCTCCACACCAGCAGGCAGCCTGGCACAGCCAGCAGCTCTGCTGGACAGACTGCAATTTGGGTCAGCTGCTCTTAACTGAGACCTAAGTTTGGAAACGAGTGTGCGAGCATCTCTACCTGTTTGGCTGCAGGTTGTTTCTACACACACCTCTTCTTGTGGGGGCCAGGGACAGCACCTGCCTGCTCCTGCTCTGGCAGTGGTGCTCACCCTGCCCCAATGTCTAAAGAACATTAATGCATACTTCCCTTGTCCTGCCAGGTAGTGTATCATGCAAAAGTATGAGATGCTAAGATCGTAGCAAGCCCAGAACTGGTTACAGAAGAGAGCTTTCCTGTCCTGTCTGCCTGCTCCTCTCCACAGAAATTATTTTCACAAAAAAATAGATCTGGTCAACTGTTAAAATTTCAGGTGAGGACCTGCTGTTGTCCAACTCACAGCCTTCCATAACAAAATTGTCAAGACGATCCATCTTCTAATCACCTCCTCCATAAGATTTACATTTTCTGTCCTTCCAGACTGGTGTCAAATTGTTCCCAGTATAGCCTCTTTTGCTTTGTCCAGTTTTTTTATATATTGGGAAAACATAAAGCATTTCCCTCTTCTGCTCTGAAATATAGTTTTATAGAGTAACAGCTGTCATTTCCAACTGATTAGATAGACAGATGAACAAGTAAGATCAACCAAGATGTCTCACTTTAAGAAAGTGCTCCTAGCATTCAAGATTACATTTTTCTCCATTTTATTTATCTTCTTTTCCTTTTAGATGAACCAGTTGCATAATGTTAAAAATTCCTATTCCTCCATAGCTGTTAACTTTCTTTTAAGTAGGTACTGTAAAGTTTTCACTAATGAGATTTATAGACATGCTGGAACTGGACTAACCAGACACACAGTGGTGGATAGGACACTAAATCAGGAAATTTGGAAAATTTCAATTCAGGTAGACCTGAAATTCTGTTAAGCCCCATGTTAAATGTTTTATGTCAAAGGAAGGCTATTTCATTCTTTTATTTTGAAATTAAATTAACTTTGAAATTCAAATAATGAAGTGATTAATTCCAAAAAGATCAAAACAAGCATTTTCAACTCTTCTAATATTCCCCTCCCTCCCATATTTTCTGTATTCAATAATTTGCCAGATTGAACTTGGATATTTGAATAATTGTGGTTCTCTCAAAAGTGCATTTTAAATTTATTCCACACAGAAAAATCATGCCCAGCTCTACCTGGAATCTCCTTGCCCACAATGCACACTATCCCTCCAGCAGTGACAAGCTTAATTAATATTCCTTTCTACCCCCATCCCTCCTCACCTTCCAAATGACCCCTGTCAAAACACATGCTGTAGGTGTAAAGAACATGCAACAGCTCCGCAACAGTGCGTGGTGTGGGACACTCTTCCTTTGGGGCAGAATTTACTAAGCTCCTTTCAAAGAAAGCTGAGAAATAATGATTTGAAAGTTATTTAGAGCAATGTTTGCTTCAAAAGAACACACTTAACTTGGCTTTCCTAGCTCAAGAACTGGCCTAAGGTACAGAAATGCTGTAAACTCAGTCCAAAGACACATCTACAGAAGCACAGTTTGGAGGCAGAATGGGACCCATCTTATGTTTTTTAAAGGTACTGCCGTTCCCAAGCTACAGGAGAAGCTCAGTGACAGTAACACAAGCTCACTTCCTCGGTGGTATGACTTGCACGCACCCTGTTTACGACCATTTCTCCACCCCTCTGGTTTCCAAGGCTGCCGCTGCAGCAGCTCCCCTCCCCAGCTAGTCTTCCCACCACAGGGCAGAAAACTGGGCAACGCAGCACACAAATGTGATGGCAGGAAATACAGAACCAAGCCGTGGATTCACACAGTACAGTCTGAATTGTTCGGTCCCTGGAAAAGCACGAAGTGGCTAACACCAATGTAGCCACCACTGTGGGCAGGAAGGGGGCAATGTGCAATTTACTGCATCAGCAAAGGTGATTTTGTAAAACTGACCTTCTTTAGGTTATCCAAGATGGGTTAAAAACATTAGATATGTCCAACTAACTTACTTTAAGGCCATTATGCAGACACAGCTTGGATTTAAATACATCCTCTCCGACAGTAAACATCTGTTTTTCTAATGAGGACAGGAAGAAGAACAATTACATCAGCCAGCCTGGCTTCCTCTGTACCATAAGCCTTCTTCAGTCAGACATTCCTGTCTAAGATTGCGTTTCATTAAAATACGTCTTCTGGGAAGCTGCCCAGTCTTGATTTGAAGACTTCCAGGGATGCAGGACCTACCATCTCCCATGGTACTTTGCCCTGATTTGTGCTAAACTATGGCCAGTCTTGCCTACACAGAAAAGTTCTGAAATATGGCTGAGTGTGATCGCCTCAAGGCTGCCAACAGACTCGCATACCCTGCCGTAGCAGGAGAGAGAAGCGGACCGAGCCAGAGTCCTCATGCTGTTTACTGTCCAGACCAGACTGCTGCTATGAGCAGCCTCAAGATTTGCCTGACAGTGGACGGTGTCGCCCAAGTTGTTCATCCCAGTGATCATGCAGGGAGGCTGTCCCCAAGGGGTTACCAGGTGACAGGGAATCGGTTACCAATTTCTAAACTCTTCTTCCTCACCCCCATGGCTGTGCCACAACCTCTCCACATTTGCACAAAGTGGGTGCAGCATCATTTGCTTGGTGGCTCAATCAATAAAGTAAATCAATAAAGTGCGCCAAGACGTATGGCTCTGAATGCATGCTAAAAAGTCACTGAGAGGTCCACCCTAGCCCCTTATCTTGGACCAAGCCAGTAAAGAAGGGAGACTGTAGCCGGAGGAAGGTCTCAGCATGGGGGAGCTTGCATCTCATCTGCTGGCAGAGTTACCTGGAGTGTTGCTGCTCGGCTATGCAGCAGCACAGCACAAAGCTGGAGAGATAAAACACTGCCGGACCACTATGGGTAAGTACCCTGTTACACTGATCTCAAACAGCAAACAACATCGTGCCATTGAAGATCTAGCCACCTCTCCTTCCGTTATACCTCATCAGTAATGAAATTTCAGCAAGGCCACCGAGGAATATTTCCAAACATGAAAGACATTGTTCACCACAGAATGTTTTGGGGAGGAGAAAACAGTCAGTGCTGCTATGGATCAAATGCACAAAACAGGAAATCACGTTTGTGTGCAGAGCACAGTTCATTTAGCAATGTCTGTCACAGGGGTGGAAAGCATTGACCTTCTGCACCAGCCAGTCCCACCAACAGGGCTACCTGAGACTTACATGATGAGCCACTGCTGTCTGCTTAACACACAGGCTAAAACAATGTGCTTTTTCCTCTCCATGTGATAACGCAGACATTGTTCTACTGCTCTCCCAAGGTCAATGCAATAGCAGAAAACTGGAAGGTGATGGCCATCTATAGAGCCATATGTAGAGCTCCCTAAGCCCAGCAGGCCTGGCAGCTGAGCACCAGTCCGACACTAACCCACCTCTGCTTCTCACACTGCCAGCACCGCCATAAAACTTTCCTCCAGCGCACACACTTCTCAGCTCCAGCCCCTCCTGCCGAAACACTCACTCTCCGTGAGAGAGCCCAGCCGTGCCTCTGGTGAATACACGCTTGTGCTCCTGGGCACAGCAGCAACAGGACTTTATGTCAGCCTGAACTGTGCGATAGTCCAAGGTGCCAGGTCAGCAGGGTTCAATTGCACCATCAGGTGGGTGCAAAAGCTCATGCAGATGAGCTGTGGACAGTGAGTGCTCCCCAGGGCCAGGGCAGTTCCAGGCTGGGAGGAAGATGCTTCATTTTACATTTTTTTCTAGAGCTTTGTCAGAACAGGTACCAGGCACCCAACACAGGTCCTTGGGCTCCCACTTTTCCCTCCCCGCACCTGATTTGTTTGTACTCATGGTTCTTCTGGAGTGGCTGTCACATGGAAAGCCTAAGGTATTGAATGAATTTCACAGCTAGCCAGTACAGCTTCTCCAGGAGAAATTTGGTCCAATATGACTAGGATAAATACTTTCTAAATCTTTTTCTAACGGGTTAAAACACTCCTGCTGCAGACTGAGAAGAGGCTGCAACAGTACATGGGAGAATCCCGCAGCTGACACAGCTGCTTCTACTGTGTAAGCTGAACAAAATGCAAAAGGTGAGGAACCTATCTAAGTAATGAGGGAAAGTGCATTAGGTCAGTGTAGCTCACTCTAACTAAGTGTAATTAGCAGGAGAAGGAAGAAAAATTATCTCACTAATATTCTTTCACAATGTCCTTCCAAATGTTTGGGGACATCTAATTTTGTGGGAAAGTTTCAACACACATAGATATGCCAAATATAATCTTCAGTGTCCTTACCTACTTGTACAAGCACCCTGAGTCACATGCTGCTTGGGACTCTTATAAATTTATATTATAAACCCACTTAAATCTATGCATAGGAAGTAATACACTTCATACCCTAGAAAATGGTCAATTTGGGCTACTTGGCAATTCAGAGAGTTGCAGGTTTTTAACCTTAAAGATGTATCTAGTAGAAATTCTTCAATGTACTAACTTGTCCTCCTAGTGATGTCTTAAATCATTCACAGAGACTCAACTGTAATAATATTTTTTCAATTGATACTCTTGCCTAATGTTCACACGTAGAGGTTTGTTTAAATAAATTACAAGTGTTTCTATTTAAATTTTTAAATCATTATGAAAATCTTTCTTTTCATGTTAGGCTCAGTAAATTATTTCCTTTTTTAGAGCTGGGAAAGGTTTTCTGACAAATTATTACAGTTGCCAAAAATGCAGTTATAGAGAATTTGGGGCAAAGATATTTGAAAATTCAGCTAGATCTTGATGATTACTTTGATAAAAAACAGTAACACTCTGGAAATGCTGAAAGTCCTGATTAGGTAATTCCCAGAATACAATGCAACTTTAAGTTGCAGAACATTTTAGTTTAGAAATTAAAAAAAAATAATCAGAAGTGCTTCATTTGACCTAAGCCAAAGTTGTTCCTTTTTGCAGCTTACTTTAGATTGCTGAGAAAACTGACAATTCTACTTTCTGTGATCAAGTTAAGGTGATGTTCTTGTTTTTTTCAATTTTCTGAGCTAAACAGCAAGTCAGTTACATACATAACCATTCACAATTTTCTGAATAAAAATAAAATGATGAGTCTGGACTGTATGCTGGCATTGCAGTGGGACAGTGTGCCTGGATATCCTGAAATACCAAAGACGATAGCCAGGCTTTTCTAAGCATCTGTGCATGTACATACTGGTACTGTTCCTCCTTCAGAGATATGAAAACCAGATGTCTAAAGATCTGCCAAATCAAAGCATTTGATCCAAGGGAGAAAGTGTCAACCCAAAAATTTTTGATCAGTGCTTCTCTCAGTGACAATACATTGTTCATGACCTGGGAAGTACTGAACTAATGCAACTCTCAGAGTCCCCCTATGAATACAGAGTGGTTGCAGTAAGGAGATTTCCAGTCAAGCCTGTGAAGAGAAACAACTGGTGCTGCTCCCAGCCAAAGTACTCACCAATAATTCCTTGGGAGATACCTTACTACTTCTTCTTTAAAGAGAAGACTAAACAGAAAGCACAAGGCCACACAAAATTGACTTCTCCATGTCAATATAACAACCTTCCCCCTTCTATAATGCAGGTGAGCCCGTAACAGCAAGCAGCAACCATGCATAGCAGTGAAGAGATTTCATCCGGACATCGGGAAAGTACATGATCCTTGTAGTAGAGCCCAGGAGGTATGACCTTAGTGACAGTGAATACCACAGATACCTCTTCCTGTATTTGAGTGTCCGTTCGTTTTGATCTGGGTTGTGTCTTTGTGTTCTGGATGGGACTTGTGTGCTGGATGGGACTTGTGTGCTGGTATGGCAACACCGGGAGCAAAATGTTTCTTGACTGCTGGAGCTCCTCAGGCCTGGAAGCCAAAAGCTGATGCTCTCTCTCTGAGCAGCTCCCGGCACAAATGACAACTCCAGCTCCCTGCAAATGGAGAAATCCTTCTTATAGGAATGACATCAAATCCAGGCACTCAGAGTTTATGTCAAGATAAGCTTGAACAGGATAACAAACATTCCTAACATTGGAATTGCCTGTATTTTTCTGAAGCAGGCTCTGCTGCCCTTGGTGTTAGGGCTGTAGGCTTTCTACACAAGTTACAACACAGCTGGGATGTGCATTGCCGCTAGGTATTTTATATTTTCCTATTTTCAGTATACCACTTCCTAGTCAAACAGAAACCTTTAGCTAATTATTAGCTGCATTTCAAAAATTTCCCCTCCTGATTTATTTTATTCTTTCTCAAAGTTATAAGCATTTAGCTCCTGAATGCGTGATTGATTTGTAATTATTCTTGTCTCACCCCTCATGTAAACTGCAGTCATTCACACTTGCATGTTTCCTCCAATTCTACTGCTCTCTGCAGATTTTAGTCAAAGAATCAATAACATTAAGGGACTAGTTCCTCTTCTCCACAACCAAGTGACAAACTACAACCAGTTGTAGCATAGTCAGATTGAATCCCCTGCAGAGGACATAACTACATACCAAACGTAATACAGACTGTAAACTCTCACCCTCCCTAGGCACAGATAGCCCAGAGAACAAGGAAGGCTGTTCCTCTTACTCCAGTCTCCTGACAACAGACTCTCAGCTGTTCCAGAGAGAACCTCTCTGTCTGAGGCTTTGTCTCTGGGACGTTGACTTCTTAGGAAGTCCAAAGTCACAGTTCACAGGAGCTCAGCTCAGCTGACTAAACTGAGCTATTCAGTGCCATCTGGGACATCCAAAGGCACCCATGACCTGCAAAAGAGCCATGTTCTGGAAGAGGAAGTAGAGACCAGGCAAGGTTGAACAGGGCAGCTCAGATCACGCTACACCTCCACATCTATTAATTTTCTTTCTTTCCAGTGGTACCTGCCTCTGCTTTGCTACTGCTTCCTTAACCCTGCATGGCCCAGGCCACCTTTCTGAAATTCTTCCCTTCTCCACAAGGACTTTGTGATTGTCAAAGCAGACTTCCAACATATGTTACCTTCTGGGGGCTCAAAGACTGGTGGATTCAAGCAATACATGTGATAGCCACGGTCACAGTCATCACAGAAGAGCAGCTGGTCCTGAGGCAGGGTTGTTGCAGAGACAGTAGGGAAACAGGGAGAGAAAGAGAGGAGAAGAGAGAAAATGGTGTAAATTAGTCTCTTGCCAAGATGAAAACATAAGCATGGTAACCAGCACTGCTCAGCTAGGAACACAGAGACCAAGAGACTGCTGCGGATGTAAAAGGCTAGAGGCATCACATTTGTGCATCCACACTCAACCACCATATTTCTGAGAGGCTATAAGAGAGCCCGTCCCAGCATAAAGGCAGTTCAGTTTCAAACTGGAAAATCTCCCTGGGAGGTGGAGGACTTCCTCCCCAAGGTGGCCTTACGATGCAGGAGTAAAAGCTGTTAGGCCAGGGATATGGCATACTGAGAGACGAGGACAGGCTTTGCCGGGCTCCAATGTCACCACATGCTGGATCTCAGCCCTTCAGGGGAAACCTTTCTTATCAAAAGCCTGGACTTAGGTAGTTCTCCAAAACTCAGCTGAGTAAACGCTCTGTGAAACAGATGGAAATTACATGATCCCACCATGTGGTCTGCAGCTCTTTCATATATCTTGGGGGGAAAAAGCTGCTCTGAAGTATCCTGTGATTCCTAACACAGAAGAGCTTCCTGTTTTCAGATTTCCTTATTTACTGCCAAAGCTAAACAAAATCTCAGGCTTCAAATTTATTCTGCTATAGGGAATGGTGTCATCTAATCACCTCGAAAGTTCTCCAGCCACTGTCGATTCTCCAGGTTTCTCACAGACTGCCAAGGACCTTTAGCATCAGATTTTAACTGAAAACCCCCAGAGAGGACACTGCCCTGCTGCAGGCTCTGGATCGCAATTTGGAAATCACTGGAATAGGTGATCAGGTGACTACCTAGCTAGAGAGACCTAGCCATCCCAGTTCAAACGCTGCCATGTTTCCCAAGTCTTGTAATTAAGATTTAAAAATCATACCGAGAAAGTAAGCAAAATTAGGGACAGAAGAAACACACCTGTCATCTCTCAGGCTATCACCCATTCACATTTACTGCTGACTATCATATTGAAAATACTACTCTCTTGCAGCTCCCTGCAACGTGAGTTTACTGCCTCCAGCTTATCTCTGTTGAATAAGCATACAAACCACAAGTATTGCCATCTCAAGAGGCCCTACATGATGCCCGTGGTAATTTCAGCAGAGACTGACAGCTTAATGGGGGCACTGGGGAGAAGTTCCTCTCTACTCTCAGGAGCGGCTCTTCCTTGGAGACGTATGGAAGCAGCAGTAAAGCCATGACCCACACCATTGCCACATGCTTCTCGAGGGTGGGCATGACAGTAGCTTGCAGTAATGCTTATGTGCAGGAAAAGGTAAATGAACTCACATCGTTCTCAGAGGTCCCACAAAGGCTGCAGGATTTGCACTCAATGCACTGCCACTGATAGGTTTTAACAGCCTCAGTCATGTTTGTGGTGAACTGCAGGCAGGTCGGGTGTCCTGAGGAAGATCGGAAACAACTGTCATTGTTAAGGCTCACTTTTTGCTTGTGAATTAACTGGTATTGAATTTGGGAACAAAACGCACATGGACATGGACTGATCACAACATGGGCTGCAGCTAACAGATACCAAAGAGGAAAGCAGGCATTAACCCTTTCGCTGCCGGGCACAAGAGAAAATCAGAGTCGTCCCCACCCATTCCCCATCGGCAAAGCAGTTTTATTCAGAGCTCTTAAAAATGGTTTGGCTTTGGGTTTGGTTTTTTGGGGCTTTTTTTGGAAAGAAAACAAGAGAAAGGATGAAATCAGAAACAAACCCAATTTCAGAGAGAGCCCACCCATCTTAATAGAAATTGGAGTACAGTTTCAGTTAAGAGTTGTTCAGACCGGACTGAAGGAACTAGTAGAAACAAGGTTATTCTCCATTTCAGAGCTTCCCTTCCTGATTTCCAAATGGGTGGAGCAATTCTGTAAACTTTGCTTAAATGGAAGCAGTAGCGTACAGAGAAGACGCATAACAGGATGAAGGGATACAGCTTTTAATTTTTTTAAGAGCTCTGCCACTCAAGTTGGTTGGCACAGAAGAAACCAAATTGCACAGCTAACCTTCCAGGATCAAAACAAGAAACCAAAATGAAAAAACCCCAAGCCAACTCCCACAATGAACTAAATCAAAGGAATAAAGAAGGGAAAGCTAGCAGAACAGTCACATCTAATTGGGAAGGACAAATCGCCAGAGTTACAACCCCCACCCCTACATGCGTGTCGACTCCAGCTTTGCAAAACAGCGGTATCACAGTAGCAGGGTCAGCAATGGGCTTTCTGGAGGGGAAAATACAAACAAACAAACAAACCAAAGGTAGGATCAGTGTTCCTTCTGCAAAACAAAACAAGAAAAATATACTGCTGAAATAAAGTACTGTCCTCCCAAACCACCCGTATGAGGCTGAGGCAGTCCCTAAGTCACCTGCAGTAAGTATTGCTTGCCTTCTTGGAAAGCCCCGTATTTAGCATCTCTCTCTGACGCATGCAAGCGATAACACTGCACATAGTCAGGAGCAGGGGCATGGGACAGGGATCGCCAATTGCTCATCTATAGAAAAACTAGAAATACAGGTATGCACATCCAGCAGTACCGCATACTACTTCTAGAAAATTACACCATCAGGTGCGTGGGGCTTTTCACTTCTAGCCTGTCTGCGGTTCATAGCATACAGCCAATGGGTAGGAAAAAATCTTTTCCACTTCCACCTGCACCTCCACCAGACTAAGTGTCTTTTTAAGAGTAGAGAAAGAACGGCTGCTTCTCCAATCAGAAAAAAAGGCACAGCTACAGCAGATGTGGGCATAGGTGTACTATCTCCACTACCAGACCGATCAGTGGTGTTTTGCTGTGTCATCACATCACCCATCAGCACCCTACAAGTAGCTTCTGTATTTTCTAGCTAGTGAAGCAAACGGTTGCCGAGAATTGCTGAGTAAGACAATAATGCTGTAGGGAATATATTTCCTTTATGTGTCCATGATACCTCCAGTTATATTTGCATGGGTGTGATGCATAAACTAAGCCTGTCCAGCAAAGAAATGTGAATGTGTGTACATAAGTTATTAAGGAAATCTAATAAAAAATAAAGGAGATATTTAAGGAAGGAGGGATCAATGACATTGCTCATATCACTCTTAAGCCTTTGAATAAATAAATGTTTTGGCAGTACTGATGAGCTCAGATGATCTAAAACCACTGGGTTTTGGAGCCCTTGAAATGTCAGCACACAAAAAAAGAGTCAGATTTTACTGATATTTACAGTGGACCAAGTCCAAACTAGAGTTCTGGGGACCTTGAAACTGCAACTGTGCAGAAGGAGATGTGACATAATACCTTTTCATGCTGAGAGGACCTCAGATAATTTCTGATAGTACCAAACTAGCAGAACCTGACATGACACTGAAATGTTCCTCCAGGTCTGATTTACAGCAAATGCAGAACCTCATTCCAACACCAGTAAATAGAACAAATGTGCCACACTACACATCAGGGAGGAATTCATCCCAAGAGCAGAAAGTTGTCTTCCAGGAAGGTTGTACAGTACTGGAATATATCACAGAAAACAACTCATACAGGGAGGTGAGTTAATCAGAGAGTTAAATAGCTTCAGTCACATTTGAAAAGAAACAGAAAGAATGGAATCAAACTTACAGAAATAAATCACAGCTAAATGCATACATGTATTCACGTGCTCACTTGCCTGTGTACACACATTGCTCATTGCGGAGACTCCAGCTAAAGACTCTCCCTCTCTCAAGCAACATGAAGGTCAGATTCTGTTCACTACTTTATCTCTGTCCCTTCACAGCCATTCCTGCTCTCTTCCAGCTATCAGTCTTGACTGTCTCGTTCCTGATTTGCCTCAAAACCACCTCTGCAGGTCTTCTGTGCTGCACCTCATATTGATGGTACCTCATCCTTGAAGTGATCCATCCTATTTTGCAGAGCCCTTCTTAAGAACCACACCCACCACAAGCCTAAAAGAAATGGGCTCTTGCGGGCTGATGATTGCTTAGAAAATATTAATATTAATAGTGAGGGCCGCAGTGGCTTCTTTTTAGTAGCAATGCAGAAATATTTTGCAAAAGCATACCAGTCACTCCACTGGGCTCTCTCTCCGAATGCTGTGACTACAAAAGGTTCTAATAAATGCCCACAGCCATGTCTGCATAGCCGCAGATTGCTCTCTGTTAGCCCAGGGCTCACGGCATGTCTAAGGGAAAAAGAATATCTCATGCACATGTTTCTTCAGCCTCTAAGTCAGATCCTCTTTCACATTAAACAACGTGCCTTGTGGTACCGTGACCCCAACCTAATGTCGTCGGAAAGACTATTTTTACTTATGCCAGCAGCGTGATGAGGCACTGTAGCATACAGCAAGCATGTCAGTAGATACTCAAAACATTAAAATTCTTTTTCCTGCCCTCCCTGCTCTCCTTCTTCGCAATTGCTCTATTTTCCCACTACTTTGTTTCAAAACCCAGTGTTTTTCATGACCTATGAGAAAATTCACACGTCCAGGACTTCCTGGAGCGGTGTTAGTGAACGCTATCCCTGCTCCGTATCACAGCACTTCTTGGCATTCCCTCTGTGGCAGAATACCTGAAGACAAAGCCCTGTAGCTGCACATGGCAGGCTGCTATAGGTAGATTCAAATTCCCTAAAAAATAAAAATAAAAATAGGCCAGTTCCACTCACAGTTTACACAAAGAGTAGTCCAAAATGTGGTTCAAGTTACAGGCACTGTAGTAGTGCACAAGCCAGAGAGCTGAAAGTCTATCTTGCTCATTAATTTCACCACCTATGTGGTCAAGATGAAGAAACAGTCTTACTTTGCTAATCTTGTAATAAACAGCATTTGCTGTGGTTAAGGTGTGCAGCAAAGTCTGCAGCTGGGACTCAGTTAATAATTCAGGTGGTGGCTCAGCCCTGGCAAACCCTGGATCACTGTCACATGTCTGTATCAGCTCCGCAGATCTAACAGGGGGAAGAAGTAACAGATATTTATGGTGTCACCAAAGTCAATAGACAGACCTCTAAAATACACCCCGGGAGCAGTTCTGTTGAAGGAGAAGGTGATATGTTAACATTGACAGTTTCTAATCTACCATAACTATTCTCTACCTAAACTTCTGCTATGCCGCAATAGCTATAAACAACATAGATAATAAAACTTGCAGCAAGGTTTCAACAGCTCATCCCTTTGTCTTAAAGCAATAATTTAAAGTATAGATCAGGTCTGAAAGCTCCCTCATCTTCGTCGAAACTCTCCTCTGGATCTGAACCCTATGACTGAGGCCATATTTTATAGCGACACCCGTGTTTCACATGCCACTGGCTTTAATTGTACACTATGTCCACCAGACATCTGGTCAGAGGGGCGGGGGGTGAGCGCACTCAGAGGCGATTTCTTGTCTCCTGTACCCAGTGCAATTGCAGGCTGGCAGTAAGGAGAACTTTAACATAAATACCAAAAAAAACCCCACCCCAAACCAAAACCCCACACACACCTAAAAATCTCTTCCGCTTACACTGGCTGTGTAACACTAAAGACCAAAACTGACATTACAGGGCAGGAGCAATCTGCTGCTCCCAGGCGCTCTGTGACCAGCGAAGGCCTTAGAATGGCTCATTAGTGCTTTTTCAATAATGGATTCTGCATCGCAAGATTAATTGCAGCCATGTGCTCTGTCACACCCGCCACAGACTATTTAAGTTAACAATCCAATCAATAACCTTTTTCAAACAAAGGCAGAGATTATCTTGAGGGAAAAAAATAAGCAAAGACTCCTTTTTTAAAACAAATGTGAAATTATTTATACAAAGTAAAAGGAATTTTCACCCAGTTTCCAATTCTTTCCCTTATCTTCATGGTGTAGTGGTGGGCTTTTTAATCAATAGCATAATGAGAACCCACAGGGCTCCTGGCTATATCACATCAGAATTTATTCCATAAACTATTGAGGACTTTAAACAACTATAAATATATATTACAGATATAATGATCTATGGCACAGGAACCCCATCCAAATAATGGAAGTTTTACATGCAAAGAAACTGCAAAATACCATCCTGCTAAGACTGAATAAGGATTTCTGTCACTACTATCATCATTAGTCAGTATTATTATCATTATTCATACAAAAGAAGGGAAAAGTAACTTGTAATTCTAATAAGGGATATGATTTTATGCTTATGATATAAAAATTTATCCCTTATTTGTCTAAGAAGGCACCCTTACAGACATGCAGCGTCGACAACAGATGGATTAGAAAGGGCCCTTGAAAACCCAAACCACCCAAGCACACTGAAAGGCTTGGCTCTGCCAGAATCCCAGGGCTCAAGGAGCTGCACCTTTCAGAAAAAGACCAAATGTTGCTGTGGGATGAGGATGGAGAGCTCTTGGCATTTTCCTGGCCCTTCCCATCTTGCAATGTCAAGGTGTTACAATGCAGGGACGTACACCTGTCTGCTCAAATGGAGCTTCTCATAAACAGAAGCCTTCAGCCATGTTTGTGGGTGAGGATCCAAGGCACCACCTGCCGCAGTACCTCTGTGATACAGGGAAGCAGGAGTATTTCATTATAGACAAATATAACAGCTTTCCTGGCGGCCAGGGCAGGGCTGGGTGTCAGAGGCTGCGGGTGAAGAGCTCCGTCTCGCCCCCCTTGGCACAAAGCCCTGCTGAATCCAGCTTCTTAAGAAAACAGACAAACCAACAAAAGAGGAAGCCTCACTCATAGGCACCATTGGGTTTTATTACTATTAGACAGGAGAGGAAATATTACCCCCATGAATTTCTACATATCCTGATGGAAATGAGAAAGCCTGGCTGTTTCTCCCGGTGTGCAAGGCACTGCGCTCCAGCACTGCCAGCTCCGCTACAGAGGTGGCTCTGAAAGGACTCGGGGGTCTCAGTGAACGGGCTGGTCAGTCTGATTTGGTCAGAGACCAACTTTCCTCTAATCTAATATGCCGCGATGTGCCAGTAATTGTGGAAGAATTAACACCTTTAATAATTAATGGAGCTCTGAAACCATTCAGCTGTAGAAGAGCTTACAGTTCCTATTATTTCATTTCCTGGCCCTATAGTCATTCTGGCCAGCACGGACCGAGCTTAAACCGAGCCCGCAGAAAGGGAAGGGGCACTCTGCTGCATTAGCACCCGGGACTGGCAGCCAGCTGCACTCCGGAGGTGGTGGTTTTTTTTCTCGGTACTGCCAGTTCCAGTGGGAAAAGAGACATAAATTACAAGCGATTGCTCAAATGTTCAGCACCGGTAGAAGACAGCCCACTTCAAGTGCTCGCCCATGGGACAAATAAAACCCCTGTGCAAAAGATAGTAGTTCTGCCCAGTCGTAATGAGGCAGGTATGCTTGGAGTCAATGGGAACTGAAAGCAGGACAGACCTGTGTTTGAAAGCAATGCTGGAGATCTTGAGGAAGATGTAAAATGGTGGGGTGTGGAAGGTGACGCAGCTCGGTCTCCTGCACTACCCTGCTGTTGCTTTAGCTGTGCAAACACCAAAGGGTGCAGGGGGGCAGCGAGCTCCTGCTGAAACACCGCTCATCTCAAGGCGTTCCCCAGAAAATTTTGTTGCCTGAGGAAAGTCCACCCACCAGCTCAACTTGCTCCCCGTTTTGACTCTACAACGCCACACAATTTCCTCTGAAACCTTTTTAAGCATTGAGAGCATCAGCTAGGACAAGCCAGCCTGGGCTACCGAGGGTACATCGAGAGTAAAGCTTGGCTCAAAGGCAGCTCACACGCATAAACAAAATGAAGGCTCTGTGCACGCACAGACTCACATGCACCCAGAGAGATTAGCTGCAGACAAGGCAGAGTAACTCTGTCTGGCACGGGGTGGCAGGAGGAGCTGGGAGGGATTCAAGGGTGATCTCCAGAGCACGCAAAGAGAGAAGCCAGGAGCGAGTTATTCTGTGCATCCTAATGGTTTGTCAGTCTAATCACTTTCTCCCCACACACCACCCCCTTGGTAGCAGATGCCATAAGTCTTACAGGAAAACTACTTGAGAAATGTTTTAAAACTGTGATTTTTACTGTGATAGGTTTGTGTGTGCCTTTCCCTTGTCACCCCCCTTTCTCAGCTTGCACAGTCCAGCCACACATATCTTAGCAAGGAGAAATGAAAACCAGAAGTTACAGATTTTAAAAGCCTCTAAAAACCGGTGACAATTAATTGTGGCGTATAGATATCGCCACCCCGGGGGGAACACCCTGGTTTGGGCTAGTGATGCTGCAGCCAGGTCCTCTGCTCTGGGCTCAGGTTTGCCAGAGGGAGCTCTGCCATGGTGCCTGCTGCTGGGTGGGTGTCCCCCTCTGGCCAGGCACACCTGCCCCTCAAAAACTGCCTGGGACAGGCTGAAATCTGCTCACCTGGGGGTCTGGGCAGATCTGGGGCACAGTTTTGCTCCTCTGTCTTCCCCTCAGAGGCTGTGCACCAGGGATTCAGGCACACACCTGACACGCTGCTTGGTTCACTGCAAAGATGCTGTGATAACGCAGAAGCAAGGTGGCAAACGGGGCTCTGCACATTTGCAACCCAGGGGATCAGAAGTGGCCCGCAACGTTAGAGCCAAAGGAAACGCCACACACCCACGATGTCCCATGTCAAAACCAGCCAGCACTCTGCTCCCTCCTGTTCCAGACCGGCCCCCGTTAGCCACTGTTGGCTGCTAGACAAAATGGCTATTTCTTGCCTGAGAAAAATAATGTGGAAGCACTCAAATAACCTCGTACTGAAGCATCAGCTTGTTAATGCACTGGTAAGTCATGCCAGCACTGTACAATTCCTGGGGGTGAATTAGGTCAGAGTGACCTCCAGAAAACCCACCAGGCTGCATCACTGCGCGCCGCATTATGGGTAACGATCTGCTAATTGCCAGGAGGCACTTGGGCTGCTTACCAACACCAACAGGAAGGAAACCTGCCTGCAGGCACCGCACGGACTCCATATGCCGGGGACATAGCTCCTAATAACAAGAATAAACCCATTTATAGAGCGCAAACTGGCCAGGAGAATGGGCACTGAATGCTAATGCTGCCCAGCAGGTACACCTCGCAGGGGTCGGCTGACTGAGTGCCCCCCCCCCCCAGCAATACCGCCTGTGCAACGCAGGGCAGGTTTTGCATTTGGTTGCACAGTGAAGCAGGGGTGAGGTAGATGGAGATGAACGTGCAGGAGTGGGAGAAAGACTGCTTATCCAGACAAGATGAATCACCACAACCTGGAAAGCCAACATCCCCTTTGCCCGGGGGACATTTTCGTTACCCTTCAACAAACTGCAGTGGAAAAAAACCTCCGGCATGGCTCGGACCTCGTCGCTATGCACTGCAGGCTCCCCAGCCAGGCCAGCTCACACACCACAGAGCTTTCAATCAACTGGCAGGCTCACTAAACCCTTTCAAAATGAGCAACCAAGCAAAAATACTTGGTCATAAACACTAAAAATAGGAATGGAGGACTGGGTTTTGTTTTGCTTTTTAACTTGGTGAAGCCAGTTCTTCCTAGTGCATTAAATCCACCTCCCTGGCAGCCGATTTAGAACATCTCCTCCCCCCTGGGAGAGCCAAAATCCCCAGCTATAATGAGAGGAGTGGGGTGGTATTTAAAATGCTAGGGAAATGGCAGCCTGAATAGCCTTCTGCCAGAGTGTTACTTTTGTTAAACCCCCCCATAAAACAAGATATCAGCTCTGCCCCTCCTCCCCTCCCTTTAACCTGAACAAGGACTCCGCTACCTGCTCAAGCCCACATCTGCCGTCCAAATACCTGGTCCTTCCCCAGTATTCCCAGAGTTAAGCTGCCCTGCTAGCACAGACAGACAGACAGACAGCAGCACGCCTGCAGGGGTGCCTAGCACTGCCCAGCACACTATGTTATCAAGGTAGCGCTAGAAAAGACCAGCTCCAGCATTTTCATGCTGACCCGACAAAGTGTGTCTAACCCGAGCTGGCAGTGGCAGTAGATGGGACACGTCGTTTCCCTGGGGCACTCCGACCAGGGCTTCTCTGCTGGGATTATGCGGGAGAGTATGATGGAGGCAATGCTTCACGACGTGGGCAGCTCTTCCCTGAAAACAGGCCATGTACACCCAGTCAGTTCGGAGAGCATCAAGACAAGCCCTCTGCACGGCTGCAGTCCTTTTCAAGCACCAAGGGCCGTGGGGAGAACTTCAGAGGTGATTTCACCCATGGGCCACGAAACAGCCATCCCATAGAAGCAATTGTTGATTGAAAACAGGGTAGGCTGGGCTTACGTTGATGAATTAGGAAAGAGAAGGACAGAGTATTACTAATCTCTGGACAAACCTTCTTTCTAGAAAGATTAAGGAATTACTGTAGACTAATTTCCTGCCAGCACAGTTCAAGAAATTTCAAATCAAATGGCAAACTCCAGGAAAATTATTTAAATGTCATCATTTTAATATTAAATAAACTTAACTACGCAGAAGACACCATGCCATTGCATAGGCAGTGACTTCACTGTTGTTACATGAGGTAACCATGGATCATTCACGTAAAGAAATTCTGCACATGGTGGGTAAATGGTTGATAGTCAGGGCAAACACACTGTAAATGCAAGAGGTGTGACTTCCCCGCACACACATAATTTACACTGTTGCTAATATGATTGTATATTCAGACATAAGTTGAACTGCCTCGCTCAACTAAACAGAAACAAAACCAATTTGGAGCAAGTTACTTCAGTCCCTCGCTGATTTAAAGAACCCTTTCAGCTGCCAAACGGGCAGCGTCCTCCACGCACACTCTCCATTGTTTGTAATGCAGTGCCAGTAGCTGGAAAAATCCCATCATCTACTGATTTCTTCCCTTCTCTCTTAGTTAAACCCCCTGTTTGGTTGGGAATTTCTACATGCCAATCAAGGTTTCATCAATAAGGCAGCCAGTTTTCACTTCCCCATCAAAGTCCCAGCAACATCAATATCTAGAGGGAAGTAAGAGCTATAACTGCACCCTGCAGAGCACCAGTATGCGCTCAGTAGGAAGGAGTGAAATGTCTCAGTTTACTCTCTAAAAAATGCAGTTTCAGGGTGATCTAAACATCTGAGCAAAGGATTGAATTTGAATGAAGTAGTTTCAGTCAAAAGCAAATGGGAGGGGAGAAAGGGTTAAGGGGTGGCAGAGGCAGAAACTGATTTTTCAGAAAGGGTGAGACATTTTGTGCCAGCGTTTCACAAACAAGACGTCAGATTTTCATTTTGGAGCAGTACCTTGCTTCAAAAGTGAGCTCGATGTAATTGTTTTTAAGAGAGGGAAAAAATACTCACAAATTAAATGTTTCATTCAAGCCTGCGCGCACTTGGCAGTGGGAAAGGGTCATTTCATTGAGGAAAAGAGAACGTGTTTCGTTTCAAATCCAACTGAAATCTTTTCTCCTCACCATAGTATTTTTCAATTTAGCTATTTAAACAGCCTTTTTGAGTAACTGTCCAACAAAATGCTGCCAGAGACACCAAGACGATAAGATTTTTTTGTTCGGTTTTCACTGGGAAAACACCAGATTTAAATCCACGATCTCTTTTCTCAGAGCTCACCAGACCTTTCACCCCAGATCAGCCAAGTCAGAGTGCAGGCATTCTCTAACCTGTAACAAGTGAGTAGCATTGCTTTAACCTACACAAACAATACTTCATAGCAGCTAAATATGATATCAGATTAAACAAGAAATTAGCTAGTTCCACAGCAGTGGACACAAATGTCTCATCAAACAGTTGACTAATCTTGCTAGTTTTCAGCACCGGAGGAATTGTTTAACAGACCCTGTACAAAAATAGAATATTATCGTATTTAATGTCAGAAAATTATCTTCCACTGTACTATGGAGATCTGTGATTCTGACCCTGCGCTTAGCTGGCTGCTACATTGGCTAGCAGGACAGTTGCTTGATGGTTCTGTTAAGGGCAAAGAGGTTGGGAAGTCCTGTCCTACAGGCTGCTCTGACCAGGTTCTGGGCATTCCAGCTCCTCTCACCTTGAACAGTGTTCATCACCTGCCATATTCATTGTTAGGGGGGATCCCATCACCCACGAGATGGTTGGCAATGCCCAATGATAGCTGCATTGAGCCTAATGGGGACTAGCTCTTCTTCACGTAATGCCAGACCTGTAAATACATAAACAGTCACAGAGAAATCTAATGGGTGCAGATGTCCTTGGGAAATTCTCCGTTTTTTTCTTTCAGATAGCAAAGTCCTTGGAAAATCTCACCCTTAATAAAAGTGAGGAAGGAGCCTTGCAGAGCTAATTATTGAAGAGGCTGCCCTGGCCTTGCAAGGGAAATGAAGCTCCCCCACCCCTTCTCCGGATGAAGGAATATGGGGCTCTGGACCATCTGGATGTCTGAAGACTACAACAGCAGTCTGAATTCAATTGACAGAGAGTTTGTGGATGGTTAAAAACTCTCCTAAGCCTTCCAGGCTGATGGACACATTCAAAGACACAGTCGGTGTGGAAAGACCTGAGAAGAGCTGGGACCTGTTCTTTAAGAAGCCTGAGCCCAGTTATCCCAGCAATGGATGAGACCTCTGAGCCAAGATCTGGCTGCAGAATCCACTGCACTGTAAAATAAGTTGTTGACCCTAGAGGAAAGGACTGGAAAGACTTCAGTGTTGTTTAACACATTTAAACCACTCCCAGCACAGCACTGATGTGAAGCAACGATGATTGGTACCAACGGGGGAAAATAAATTTCTCAAACATAGGCTTAAAACCACCCTGTGTAAACTCTACCATACAAAGTGCTACATGAACTTGAAAGCTATGTCTTACTGGCTATCTGACACTAAAATAAAAGTACCTCTTTAGTGACAGCACAGCTTTCAACTATTTCACATCCAATGACTTCTTCTCACCTTGGAGAGCTGGCCTCAATATTGACTCCTGAAATCATCATATGAAGAAGTTAATGGCTGTTGGCTAATGAAAGAAATCCAAATTGGTAAGCTAAGTCTTGAGCAACGCTTGACAAAACTCTCATCAGCATTATTTAAAATCTCTGATCTGTTCGAAAAAAAGAAGGCTGTACCTGAAAAATTTGGTCACATTCATTCTCTTCCTGCAGTCCACAATGAAGCCACCAACACTAACTGCAAAGCCTGAGAAACATATTGAGAAGGGGCTTCAGTCCAAGCAAAAAGTGACTCTTCAACACCCGTGCAAACCTAGAGATAGACTAGAAGGTCTAACTGATAATTGGTTATGGAAGATGAACAGTGCTGAGAAATTAAACTCCACTCTGAAAAAAACCCCCACTCGGCATAAGACATTGAAGGGAGGCTATGTCTGCTCCTGCTCGGGTGGTACCATCCATCAGCTGGGATCCTAAAGAAGGAGCATCCCTCTGAGCTCCCCAGAGCAGCTGCCTCTCAGGCAGGCAGCAGTAGTTCCAGGAGCCCACCTCCCAGCCTCAATGCTCAAAGCGTATTGCCTTTTCCACAGCGGTGCCATAGTTGGTTTGTAGGTCATTCAGAGCTACCACTGCTGTGTTAGACAACATCAGACAAAACTGTTTCTATTTATAACCTGGATGGCAATATTAGCCACAATACTCTGCTCCAGAAATCTGTGCTTTTTGAAAGGTAAATGCCATCCTTTTCCCATCATGGTGCACACACCATGGAATCATGAAGAATTACAGGCTGCAAAGACAAAATCTCATCAAATAACAGATGATATGGTAAAAGTTTTTGACACACACAGAAAAAGCATTTGTTGAAACAGCAAAAAATGCAGTCAGGTCTTCAAAAATACACTGATGAAATTAAGATGCCACAGATGGGTGGCTCTCATCTTAAGTCATTAAAATCAAAGATAGGACTAAACTGTGGCAACTGTCCAGCTTTGGTGCAGCAAAGGAAATACAATTTTACAATAATTTCCAAGAGACAATGGAGATCTTAAACAAATCAAGCCACAGTCTTGACAAGCCCAGCCAAAGCTAAAGGAAGTAGTCACTGCTTTTACGTGCTCTGCTACGTATGCTTTATAATAGTTGCAGTCCCACTCAGCCATCTTCGACGCTAGGGATGGGATGGGGTACTGAGTTCATGTAACTGTTACTGAGCATTAAAAGCTTGGTTTTAGAGAAAGGGTTATGGTGTTTTTTATTATCTGTAGGCTGATGGATCTGATTACAATTAGGGTTCACAGCTCCAGGATGCAAATTTAACCAGATTCTTTTTTCCTGATTCCATGCAAAAGTTTGGAATAAACCTTAAACCAGTGCAATATTCTAGTTCAGGTCAAAGCAAAGAAGCTGATGGCGTTTTCAGCCCACCCAGAGAACTTGGGATTCCAGCCCTCAGCTTTGCCAGCCTTCAGCTCAGTCTCAGCACAGGGAAACCTGGCTTTGGGGGCATTCATTAGCTGCTGCAACGCTAGGAGACTTCTACTCCTTTCTCCTGCTATGTCTGACTCTTAGCAGCAAGAACCCTTCTCTAGACAGAAAAATAAGGTACCTTCCTAGCCACCATGCCAACATAAATCTGCTGTGGGGCTTAGTGAACAGTGGTGCTTTTTCTGTTCAGATACTAACATTGCAGATATTTCTGCATTACTAAAATTTTCTTTTAAAACATTTCTATTTTCAGGCCTGTGCCTTAAAAAACAAAAAAACCTCAACCGACCAACCAAACAAAAAAACCCACCAAAACCCCCTCAAACAACAAAAACAGTCACAAAAATGTTCAAAGTAATAAGACTTATGCAGAGATGTTCTCTGGAGTCTGACAGCCTGTAACAATAGCTCTGCTGTGGTGGGAAGGATCCCATTCATCTAAACAGGGTGTTGACAGACATCCATAAAGGCCAATTTCAACGTATACTTTCACTCCTAGCTACCTTAGCAGAAATGTCTAGCTCTGCTCTCTGCATCCATCACACTGGGGACAATGAAAATGACAACTGACTTAGAATGGGAGATGGCCTATTGAACAAGAAAAACGCACTGATGCCACAAGCAGTTTCCTTCCTTCCTTCCTTCCTTCCTTCCTTTCTTCAACTTGCCTTTCCTTGATTTTTCAGCATCCAGCCTCTGTCCGGGTCTCTCTGTCCTATGCAGAAAGCTCAAGAGGAGATAGGAGAAGAACAACAAAAGCAGCAATGGCCAGGGGCTCAGGATCTGTCACGACATAGACAGATCCTGAGCCCCTCCTCTCTCTGCTTTGGGGCAGGAAAAGATTAATTGCTCCTGTGAAATCCCTATGGAAAAGTAGTTTTGTAGGCCTGTAACTCAGATTATTGTAAGAATATCTGAGAGCAGATCACAGAAATAAAATTGGAAGTTGCTAGAAGAGGTTTTAAAACCAGCAATCCTATCACTTAGTATGGGCTCTAAGGAGAGCATCATAGCTCCCTTCTCAGCATGGCTCAGAAATACGGTTGGTACCTGGCAGCTTTTCAGCTGCCTCTTGTCCCCAGTGCCCAACAGGTGGAAAAGAAGGAAAGACCCTTTTTTTTTTTAGCCACAGAACAGCTGAGGACAACCCAGTAAGGAGTCCATGAGCTGCTCTATCAGATCCAAACAGGTTCCCAAAAGCCACAGTGACTGAGGACAGCAAAAGTAGCTGAGACTGCCTTTTGGTTTCCTCCTTCATTCACTGAATCAGCCAAAGGCCTTGCACAGGTAAAGATAAGGTCTGAAGGCAAGCAGTGAAGTTTTCAAGCCTTATTCACCTGAGGAAAGTGCGAAGAAACAAAACACTAATAGAAATTAAAGTTACAAATGTGAAAAATAAAACTGTATATGGGAAGTCTCCAAAAGAAGACCAAGAATAGTTAAATCTCTGCTGCAAAGACACACACTCTGTCACACACCACTGTTAAAAACCATCCCATCTATACAGTTTTGTACAATTCTTATATTGCCTGATTGGCTTAATTTCTGACGTCTTCTTTAGGACTTATTTGCCATTTAATCTGCTGGGGGTGGGGCAGTTCACCACATTGAAGGATCTGTACCCACATCAGAAAACATCTTAAAAACACCTCAGTTGCTGTTTTTGCAAGCAGCTGTCAAAACGGGCCATCTATAGCCTCTACTGGTAGTGGAGAAATTGATGGAAAGGCAGAGGAAAGGCAACAGAGCTTCATAAAAATGACAGCAGGCCTATTAGAGAAGAGGACACACAGTTTCCTAAAAAGATGGAATCTCGCCTGACGCAGTATTTCCTCTTTCTGTTTCCACCCTATACAACCATACTACTGATCTAATGTGTATAAAAGGGAGGGTTTGTGCCTGCACTATGAAATGCAGCAAAGGGAAGCACAGTTTCCAGTTACTCCAGTTATTGGATTAGAAATGGCATAGGTAGGGTCAGGACTCCTTAAGGCAATGTCACTAAAATCTATATGAAAAACTCTCATATAATTTAGACTCCACTTCGGAATCTAAATTAACTTAATGCAATTCTATTAATCTCACGGAGAAATTTATTAAAATACAAATACATTTAGGAAGATCCCCTATTATCACCAAATGATAGGAAACGCTCTCAAAATGAGTCCTACACAAAAGCAGTATTTTATTTCCTGCCTACCTTCACTCTAGCAAGCAACAGGACCAGTTTCTGTAGTCCAATGAATGGAGAAGAGAAAGTAAAAGAGAAAAAGGAAAAGAATTCTTGGTTAATATCATGCCTCATTAAGAAATAAAAAAAATCCGGGGACAAAAGTCATAATTTACAAAACAGAGAAGTGAAACAAAATCAACAGAGGAAGTTTTATTTTAAGCTTCAAAGAGAGTATTATGAACAATGGAGAGCTTAGAAAAGTATATGTACAAGTATGTTATTCAACCATGTATTTTAAAAAGAAGATTATTTGCACTAAAAAAGACCTTGTGGAATTGGTTTGATAAAGTAATATTTACAGAGGAATATACAGTAGGGACGTTGGAAGCAGAATTTTTATTTGGAAGGAATATTACACAAACTGAACACAGACCCTACAGTTTTCAACTCTTCATTACATTTGTGCGTCTTATCTTGGTGAAATAAAATTTGATTATTTTTTTTCCTCTAGAGGCAGTCCACCACTGCAAGTTCAGAAACCAAAAAAAATGAACAAAACAAAACCATCCTGCTAAAGAGCCCAATTAGAACTTAAATTTTGTCATTTAACTTACTGGGAGAAGGACTCAGGTCTACGAGGCATCTTACATGGTCATTTTTGGCCCTATGTGTTAATCTGGGAAGGAGCAGGAGAAGGCAAAAGGAGAAGAGGACAAAATCTGCTGCTACTGACACATCAAAACCTCTCAGTGAAGTGAGCTTAAGTTTTAGGTGTACAAGAAACATGATGCAGGATCAGGGTCTCTGGCAGCTTCACCTAGTCAGGATGTATTTTTGTAGACATCGCTTTTTTCACTCCAAAACTCAACATAAGCTACATTAACAAAACCACTTCTTCTATCTGTACCCTGGGTCTATATCAGCAGGTACATCTGGCACCCCTGTTACAGAGGAGAAGCTAATCTCAGAGCCAAGTCCAATACCCTTCTCCTAGAACGCAAGGCTATCCTGCATCCTTGCTAGACTGCATCACACATGACAGCGAACAGTCCTGCAGTATCTGCTGTGAGCAGATCTGGCAGCTGACAAAATCCTCCAGTCCTTGTAAGAAGCAGGACACCTTATTTCACTGAGAAGATGACTAACAACATAGAACTTGGGATGTGAATGTCCCTCACCACTGCCTCACAGGACAATTTAGGATTGTAGCTGTGGGAATTCACATTCTTCTCTTGCTGAGTAACCCCTGTTGCTTACTGCTGACATGCAGGTGCACCTGTACGCTTTTCAAAGTCCACTACCGCTTAAGAAAGGGCTGAAGTGCCCAAGCTTTCTACACATGACATCATCCTTGACTCCAACAGGAAGCTCCATGCCAAGACCACTTGAACATTTAGATATTTTCCTTACAACCAACTCACAATCAGCTGTGAAATTACCAAAGCAAAAAAATAAAGCCAAAATCAACAGAGTTGTCTTCCTTTTCTAAACCCCTCTTTCAGCAGAAGTATTTCACAGAGTTGCTCAAGAGCAAACCTCTTTTACTGTGCAGAAGAGACACATCAATCCTACTGGAAGAAGACAGTCCTTTGAATTGGACACAAAATCTGGTAACAAAAAAATCCAGCCACTGAGCTTGGTCTTTGCCATTTCAACAGGTTTTGTTCAGATTTGTGCCTAACACAGTACAGCAAATTAAGCTTCAAGCATCTAACAGGATAATATTATTAAGGAGAAAGTAAACCAGAACAATCTTCACTTACCACATCCAATTTGCAAAAAACAAAGATACCCAGCACATGTATGAATGGCTTCTTTAAAGTAAGAGAGAGAGCAGAGTTGATCTTTATTTTCATTATTTAAAAAGTTTTTTCCTTAAAGTAAATATTCAGTCTTTATTTTACATTAAGTGCTTTTAAAATTTCATGTCTTCACAAAATTGCATTTAAAATTTGAAGTAAAATGTATTTCAAACAAAAATACTGTGCAACTTCAGCACTTCTTTTCTCTCTTAAATATCGAAATAAATAAAATAGTTATGTCTTTTCAGTTTGTTTGTTTTTCAGTCAGTTCTACTGTAGATCAATTCCAGTTTGACCTGGGTTTATACACAAGCTTAAAAGAAAGTGAAATCAAGACTGTAAAAAACTTCTTTGTATTGCACCAGCTTAGGGCATCCCCAAAACTTCTCTCAACAGTTGGCAGCCAACTTCCCACAGTCCAGGCTCGTGTGCCAGATGAAACATGGGTATGGAAGGGTCAGGGCAAGGAGAGGAGAAATATCAAAGCATCCTGGCTTCTCTCGGCCTTCTTCTGAAATGTCTTGCTTGAAGGATGCTGGAGTCCATGAGGGCAGGGATGACTGCAGAGGGAAAGGCAATACAAAGTAAAACTAAACAAACTCAGACAACAAAAGCAAATGTTCAGAAAAAACAGAAGCACAAACCAACCTTCCAACATTGCTTGCATTCTAGTTCTTTGAAAATATAGCTCGACAAACTCAGCTTCAACTGATCATGGGAGCCGTAAGTGAATACAAAGCAAACAAATAGGATATGGAGGAGCATACCCAAAAGAAAGACACCAAACACTGTCAATCTTACTGTGAACATCATTAAATAACCTTCATCATTCAGTTTAAATGGCTGTGTCTTCACTAGAGGTTAAGAACTTTCCTTATGAAATCCTGGTCTGATTACCTTGCTATATTACTAATTATTTGTACAGAGCCACAAGTGTACGCAGAGTTGCACAAAAGACACTTTTAGAAGTCTGAACGATACACATAGGGTGGCAGCAATGTGATAACTTCTGGAAATAAGTGAAAGACTGCATTTTGCATTGTATTTAATCCATTAATTAAGTTACATACTTCTAAGGTCCTGAACAGTATTAGAGAGCCAATAAAAAAATCTCTTTATTTCCACAAAATGCAAGTGCCTCCCTCCATGTCTTCCCCACAAATCTCGTATCAGTTCTGGACAACACGAATGTCCAAAATCTTAGGAGATGCCAGTGACCAAAAGAATAACTCAAAGACAGGAACTGGTGCCTACCCCTCAACAGGGCTATCAGACCTTGAAATCGCAACAGCTGGGGTTTTTTTTCCTAAATGTTATTACAACTTGTCTTCTCTGAAATTGGCATCTTAATACTCATGGAAATACAGTCTGAGACATGAAAATAGTTCCAACCCAATTTCAGTTTTCTATAGTATTTATACAGGTTGGGGTTTTTTCAACCCTGGTAGATATCTGGCAAAGAGAACAAAGGTTGGTAGGGTTTATTATAATGGCTCAGCCAGCAAGAATTCACCCTGGCTACATTCCTGCACTGTGAGGGTTTGTCAAAACTACCCTATGCCAGCATGAACACATGCATGTGCCTCATACTTTACATATACTTATAGCTACAAATATTATATAAATAAGAAAAAATAATGGAGAATAAGAAATGGGTGTTTATTGGAAACAGCTACATATGTTGCAGCACAAAACATACTGGTCGGATTTTGCAGTTTTTATAGTAAGATGACTCCCACTGGGGTCAATACAATGTTTGCTTGAGGAATTGATTCAGTTAAACTGCTTGCCATGGGGAAGAGGCAAATTGCATGAGGAGCCAGGCTTTGAAAACTCTGTGGTTTAATGGTATTTGAAATACACTTTCAGGGCCCATCTCAAAATATCATTGCAAGAATTAAGTAAAGAAAGGCAAAGCAGGCAGGAGAGAACACAGTGGTGCCCTGGCACAGCCTGGACCCAGCAGCTCTCTGGGCACAGTTCTCATTCGCTCCATGCATAAGCGGGCAGCAAACTGAGTCTGTCTTCAATCAAGGGCCTACGCTGAGGTCTGTAAAATGGCAAACTGGAACTCAAAATGAATAACTAATGTAAAAGCTCAAAGGCAAAACAATGCGGGGAGGGGATTCTAATAACATACTCTGCTGAAACAAATAGCCATCTCAGAGCTTGTCTACACCATACTAGCAAGCATATTAACAGTGAGGTTTCATTGATTAAAAGCAACAGCTAAGAAAGCCCAGTGCTAATCCTTCTCAAGCCAGTGGCAAAGTTCTCTCTGGCCCTTGTTTCAGTAGCCTAGGCTAATCATTTATGACCTTACCACGTATGTACAATGTTATTCCAAGCATCATCACAAATACCAGAAATAAATACCCAAACCACAAAACTGGGGGGCACTCAGGTAGGGGGAAGAGATGCAGAGTGAAGCAAAACAGATCTCAGTTCCATCTCTCTTCTGCCACATGCCTCACAGCCTCCTTTTACTTTTTAACTGTTATGCCATAATCCAGTATTTTCATAAAATTTTCTCAATGTATATTATCACGCTTAAAATTTTATACTGTCTTCATGCAAGAGCTGATTCTGTCCCTGCTAAAATGTCAACTAATTAAGTGCCACCAAAGGGAATATGCTACGGATCAATGCACACTCTACATAGCCTTTCTTCTCCCTAATCAGCTGCTCAAGCAGCACGTCACTTCCTTATTTCTCCTGCTCTGATCTGTGAATCAGAGCTTGCAGAAGATGGCTCAGGAAATTATGTCTTTTCTAAGATCCTTTAGTATGGAGCAGTAGAAAGGTGCCTGAGGAGACAGCTCCCTTGATTAAACATGGAAAAGTCTGAATTTAGAGCCTGAAAGGAAACATCCCTTTATTCACACTTCACATTGGAGCTGTCTTATTTTGGTACATGGCTTGTGTAGGAGCATATGTTTCAGGAGAATCTTTGGACAGCCTTGTGCTAACCTTCCTCAAATAAGAAGGGCGTCTTTGGAGGAGGACTGGAAGAACCAGGCTTGTGATTACTTGAAGGACTGCGCCTTCAAAGATCTTATGAAGCTCAGAACAGCAGTTCTTATTGAACTGCTGAAATCACTGGGGAATACAGAGCATCACATTCCTTTCTGATTTCAAAGATGACTCTATTTTTTAGGTACAACCCGGAATTCACATTGAAAACTCTCTTTATGCCTTCCTAGTTTGGTTTGGGACTTACATGTCTTTGAAGATACAATTGACACTGTGCAGTTCCCTCATTTCTGACCTGGCTATGCCAGCGTCAGGCTTCTCTCTTCTTTTTTTAATTAATAAAAATAAAATTAAATTTAATTAATATTTTTTTTAAATCATGAAAATGAAATTTCCTCCTATATATTTTCTGCTCATGAACATTGCCATCTTCCCCTCGTCCATCTGAGAGGTTCTCAAGTAGCAGAGCCCCTCAGCTTTCTTCTTACGAGCTACCAACCTTCTTTCCCTGTTCCTAGCCTTCACTCAGGCAGTACCTGGCCCTGAGAATATTTAATTTTCATATCAACACTCCATTCAATATTCACTGTTCACACTACTGTCCAATCTAGCTTAAACAAGTACTCTTTCAGCTTCCATCTCTACCTCTTAATTTCCTTGCTATGATCGATGCCTTCCTATGGTCAGTACCACACTGCTCAGCCTGCTGAACTAAACTCATATTGGTTATCTCAGCCTAGTGAGACATCCAGGGACTACTCTGCTCTCCATAATGATGAATTTATTTCACCTTCCTTCCTCTCTCAGGACTAGATTGAACCAGTGACCACCCATATTCACATTAATGGTATAAATAACGGTGATGGATATTTTTCTATGCTATCTGTAATAAATGTCAGCTGGCAATTTTTATGCACTCTGTGAACTGTTGTGGCTTCCTTCCGAGGGTACTGCACTAGTCGGTTGTCACAAAGATGGGTGGTTAGGTTGTGAAAGGATTAAGACTGTATGCACTGTTATAGTAACTGCATTTGTGAAACTAAATCAAGACTTAATGAATTATAGGCATCTGATTATTGTTTGTATTCCAAAAGAGCCCAGAATGTGTTAGGCATGGTTCACAAAAGATGGTATGGATTCCACTTGGAAAAAATTATATTTAGAGTATGCCTATTCTGCAGCTCACGCAGTGAGTGGAGCTCTTCAGAAAGACGTACCAGGGTGGGTTTCAGCTTGCTAGCTCAGGTGCTGCAAGGACTATAGTCAGCACAGCAGCATGGAGCTCAGGATGGGTTGCAACAGTATGCAAGAAGCTGGGTAAATACAGCACTTAGTAAATGCTGAGCTGTGTGCTACCATCCCTGCACCGGTGGCCAGGTACAGCTGGCTGGTTCCAAGTGTATCAAGCCTACACATCTCAGGAAGTAAAAGGCAGACAAATGAAAACTGAGCTCTCTTCAAGTCCTTGATAATACAAGTCTTCATTATCCCTATGAGCCTTTCCCTGTCAAAGCATACTCTGATTCTATTTTGAGGAACAGTGGGTAAAATTTAAACTCTTTTCTTATCCTTATAATCTGTGTGGTGTGACTGCTACATGGATAGAAGAAGTAGATGCAAGATGGATACAAGAAATCATGTTGTTTGTTTAGTGTGGATTTGGCACATTTCTAGGTTCTTGCTCCCGTTCTATTTTCCATTGTTCACAGGAGCATGTCACAGCATAGCAAGAGAAAGAAAAAAAAAATGTATTTAAAGGGAGAGAATATAATACTAATGCCACAAATGTAAGTGCAGGGATCGAAGGGCAGGAGTAGCAGAAGAAATCAATTTGAACTTAACTTTTTAAAATCTGCAACATTTCACTTTTGTGGTATTTCTTTCAGAACTGGGAACAACTCTATGTGTGGATCAGATTCTGCTCTCAGTTACATTAGCATAAATTTAGACAAAATCCCCTGGACTTTACTGATATTACTCTTTGCTTACAGTAGGGTCAGTATGGAACAAATGAGCCCACAATACTTCACACAAGGGCTGGTTCCACCCGTTCTTGGTTGGGAAGTGTCTTCCATCTTGATTTCTGTTGCTTTTTATCTTAATGTCTTCATTACCTGTATGTATGTATGTGTTGTGTACATACATTTCTGATGTATGTCTACCCCCCCCCCCACACACACACAGAAAAAATTATACAGATAGGCAAATTAGGTCCTAACTCTTTCAGGGATTTTGGAAAACCAGATGCCTGTATACCTGTGCCCCCGCCCTGGAAACCATCTGAACTTCGAGCTTTTAGTAAATAGAGAAGACTGGCAAAATATTGTAAATTTATCTTGTGTTATTTCAGAGAAAAAATGACTGGCTAAAGTACACTTCTCATTGACAGCGTTAGGTCAAAATATCATCGATTTGATACTTTATCAATTACAATACACCAGCAGGAACAGAACAGCAACTGAAAAGGATTATCAGTATGGGGAGACCTTAAACAAGGCTTTCTCCCAGCAGATGTGCATGGCTCTGGCATGCATTGTCCTACAGTATACACACAGAGAGGCATTTTGTAATGTTTTGTAACACCATTCTGAAGGCAGATTGTTAATGTCATCTAGACATCAGTTAGCATATATTCTGGATTTATGCCCATGTACCTAACAGCAGAATCTGGTCACTGATTATTCCATGTCTAAAGTGAACAATAAAAAATTTAGAGGCTGGATCCTTTATCTTTTTCAAAAAAGTTTATAGGGGAGAAAAGAACATTGAAAGAGCTCTCATAGATAGTATTGAGCACCCCAGCAAAAGAAACAGGAGAAATGGAATCCACTTGGATAGACTTAATTCATGTGTTAGAACAATATATACACAAAGTTTTCATTGCAAGGCTGAGGTTTTTGGTATCAAAACCACACACCTCCAGTTTAAAGATTAGGCACTTGTGCAGATAAATGTCTATTTTGCCTCCGATTTAAATGAGGTCATGATTTCACAGTTTGGCATTATACACATCACTAAAAATGTATCAACTTAATCTTGCCCCTGCTCCAGGGAGATTTTTGCCTGCATTAGGACAGCAAATCATAACCTACACACTGACTCCTTTTGAATCACTTCTCTCTGTACACGAGGCTGGATCCTGCTCCCACAGAACTTCCATTAGCTTCACCAGGGGTGTGAATGTGGCGCAAACTCATAACACAATTTAATCCATGGGATTTACTTCTATAACAAAGCTCAGCCAAGGGTGTGTTGAAAATCCAGGGCACAGGGATTTCACAATTGAGTGAAAGACATTTCAGCTCGGACATACCTTTCAAATCCTGCTGCATGTTTCCTCCTTTCTGGAAAAGTCGCTGGGAAGGGAGTCACTCTCTTCTCCATTGCCCTTGGAACTTTAATGAGTATTGCTTTGGTTTATTTCAAGAGAAGCTATTGAAAAGCAAACAAAGTGTCTCACAAGACACTACAGAGAGAAAAAACTGGGCGACACAGGAAAAAATGCTGTGAATTAAAATTTGAAAATGGAAAGAAAAGTATAGGTGAGGTATTTTTCCATATAATTTCTTCCATGATTCTGCTCCTCCATCTGTTTTGTCTTTGATGTCTATGACTTGCCATTCATATTCCAACCCTACGCTTGGAAATCGTTGTCCATGAAGTGAAAGGTGAAGGAAAAGAAAAAAAAAAAAAAAGTAGAACGGAGTGAAGAAGACATGAAGGGGTGCAGGGAGGAAGAGATCTACTGAGTGTAAAGATGTCCAAAGGAGGGATGGAAATGTGTTCCCCAAGGTCATGGTCTTCAATGGTGCTGCTTTTATTTTCAGGCTGTTAAAGACAAGCGTAGCAGGTGTACAAGAAGAGCCAAACTCCACATGCTACAGTAAGTGCAAAATCTCAAAACGCAGAAGCCATCACATCAAGGGTTTCCTTGTCCTCCAAGAGTCCGCCCACAGTGGTTCTCTAGAAACAGTTCTATTATCAAGTAGACATCCATTGCTTTTTTGTGGGTTTTTTCTATTTTTATTTAAAAAGTAGTTTTTCTAATAATATATAGAATATATAAATAATAATAATTAAAAAAAACTATTTGGGTTTGCTTTCTGCTCTCCAACCCATCTGTATTTTTTGTGGTTTGCTGATATATATATTAAAAGACAAGAAAATCAACTCTGCTCACTATTAAAAAAAATATTAAATCCATCTTTTATGTTTCCAGAAAGAAAGAGAGGGGGGTGGGGTGGGGTGGGAGAAAAACAAATTTAAATGAAAAAAATAACAGGAAAATCAAAACCTTCTGTCTCTTCAAAATAGTTGTCAAGAGCTTTAACTGCTTGTGCTTTCAGTGTACACCCCACAGGAAAAACAACAAAAATAACAACAAAAAACCCCAACCAAACCCCAAGGACCTAAAATTAAAAAAAAGAAAAAGGTAATAATAATCCTAGTAGTAAAAAGGACAGCAAATTGCTCAGAGTTTGTGTGTCTTTTTAGTTATTTTAGCAGCCACCCTTTTTGTCTGCAGAGGGAGAGCTGCCACCACAGCCACCTCCTCGGCTCGAGAGAGGCTCTTCTGCATCGTCCTCGTCAAAGCCATGAAAGGTCGAGGTGTCGCTTTCTGACGTGGAACCGAACAAGTCCTCCGTAGTGCATGCTGGCGCTGCTTCGTCCCTCCTGCCTTCTCTTCCCAAATGAGCTGACATGTATGATGAATATATCAGCACATGGGTTAAGCAACAGGCATCATCATCATAATTTTTTAATCATCATTATTATTAAACTATTCAGACTATTGAGCTCATAGGTGTGTGTTTGTATGTGCCCGCACATCTCAACAACATAGCTCAGTAGAACTGTAGTAAGAAAAATAAAAAAGGATCAGTTTCTCTTTCAAAGAAAAAATATCTACAAACACCACAAGTGCCCATAGCTATGGCAGCGAAAGGGTTAATAATGTTTTCCTCTCTTCAAGACATTAAAATATTTCCTCATGATTACTTAGATCAATTGTAAAAGATTTTTAGATCGTATGAGTAATTAGACACCATTAGCTCTAAGCACAATGACTGTCCTTCAGACTGGCATCAACTGCCACAAATTTACTGCTATAGAAATGCAACCCATAGCTCATCAACCTCAGGACTAATTTTTATCCCTGTTCTTCACCTGATCCTAAACATCTTCCTCTGTAGACAAAATGAAATACATTTTGAAGACTAAGTGAAAGTAACTTAAACAAACGCTTTTATTCCAATTTCACAGTATCTCCTTCAAAAGTAAAAAAACCCAAACCAAATATATACAGTTCAACGACTAAAACAACTAAGACGAGAAGTGAATTGTCTTGTGATCTGTCTTGGGGAACACTGAAAAGTTCAAATGTGTGTGAGTCAATCCAACTTTCAATATGGAACAGGAAATCCTCCACACAGGACATCAATAGCAGCAACAACAAAAAGACAACTCTTAAGTCAAATACTGAAATCTGTGAAACTGAGGTTTATTTTTTCCCTCAATCAAACATGTTATGTGATCAATAATATAGTCTTTGAATTCCCTCTTCAGGAAAGGTAGAGAAAAAGATGTCTTTTGTGCCCCAGCAAAATGAAAAGTGTGAGATTTAGGGAATGGCTATTTTATTACTCAGGAACAGTAGCATGATATTAAGTAACCATTTGGTCCCCGCTCCAGGCTACAGGAATCAGCCATATAACAAGTACACTGCATTGCTTGAGACACGAAGAATTAAATCCTGTTCACAAAAATAAAATGGATATAACAAAATAATTGGCAGACGAACCACCTTGTAGAGATGTGATTTTACTGACTTTGTGAACGGAAGAAACAATATGATTTCCATGTCCTCTCTTTCAGTATAATGAGAATGTTCTCCATTATCAAGAAAGAGAAAGATGGCAGCCACCAAAGAGGTTTCATTGTTTTAGTTTAGAGATTAGTGTGTGGTTGTACCTTAATCACTTTCATCACACATCAGTCACAGCATTGCAGACCCCTATAATTGGCCCAGGTGGGTCAGAATTCGTACAAGGATAGCATTTAATGGAATTGATTTTGTACAATTTAGGTTACATGCCGATCTACTTGTTCTATTACACTAAGGAATCAAGGGAATTAATGTATTTGTGTTGCATTCTGATATAATCACCATAGCAATGTTTAAACAGCAAAAAAAAATATGGATCCATCTCACTGTGCCGTATCAGGACAATACTGAAATGAGTTATATTGAACTATAACAATCAAGGGGAAGGGCAATGATCTTCCAAGATGGCACCACAGACCCCATGAGCTTCCCCCTTCAGTTATTAAGAAGCAAACACGTATACACTGAAAGGTCCATGCCCCTGACGGCACAGCATTCATAAGGACACGCCTGAAGAAAACTAAAGGGGTTGCCAGTGGTCCTCTGGTGACCAGTCAGTATCACTTCAGAATATCTTCAGAGGTCACAACAACTGCAGAAGGCAATTTGCTAGTGAGAGACTAGTCCTGCTCCCACTGAATGTGGTAAGAGGCTTACTACGAATTTCAGCAGGAGCATAAAAAGGCCATTCCCTTGGCACAAGAACGCTCCACATCACATTTCAGCCATCATGCAACAGACATCTTTCAGTGACTACAGTACAGAAGAAGCAGCAGCAATACTGAATTTCAAGATCTCTTTGGTTTTCAGATTTCCATATGATGGTCTTATCACCACTAGTATCACCACTGTCCAGAAATATCACAACTGGAAACTTGGACCAAAGCTAGAATATGCAGTTGTTAAAGGTATCCCATTCCCTCTACCACCACCACCATCTCCCACGCAAGCTATAAATATTTGCTCAGCTGGGATAAAATTTCCAAAAAAAAGAGAAGGGGAGAAAAAAAAAAAAAGAAATAAAGAAAGGAAGAAAGAAAACAACAGTCCAGAAATAAAGACAACTCAGAATGGGAAAGACACAATTGCCTACATTTAAAAAGAGAGAAGGGAAGAAAACTGAGAAATAAAAACCTCTTTAAACAAAATTAATGATAGTCATCTTGTAAGAGGATAATTCTTGACAGCTACCCCCATCCCTACCCTGTAATTTCCTCCCTCTTTCTTTTTTGGATGAAGAAATGCATGAAATGTGTAATCAATGGAAATGCTTGTCATGCAACTTTCATAAATCTTGTAAGTAATTTATAGTTGTAATTGCAGCATTTGAAGACAGAGACCATTCTTTAATATTGTCACAGGATTCTCTCCTTCCATTTGAAGAACAACTAGTATATGTACCAATGTTCACAGAAGCCACTAAATACATTAAAACTTTATTATTTCGTAAGACCCCATTAATTTTAAAATGTGCATCCAACAATGGGTTTTATGACAGAAAATTTCCCCGTCATCCTTTCCCATAAACACAGACAAGAGGTAAGACTTCATCTTCTATCCCCCCCCAAAGGCGCTGCCTTTCTTCAAAATCTTCCGAAGGAGCAAAAAACAAATCACACAAATGCCTTTGTACAAGAAAGATGCAAAAAGGAGTCACCTACCAGAGCGCCCACAGTCTGAGCATGATACAAGTTCCTCAGGCCGACCACTTTTTTTGTTCATATTGGAGCCTCCAAGGCAGAAGTCACAGTAGTTATTGGGAATGATGACCCCGTCTGGTCCTTTCTGGGCTGCAGTTGGGTTAGAAGTCGGATTTACTCAAAAAGCACTCATTTTGGACACTTCCCCCTTCTCCCTGATACGATGTTAGCTCGTTGAGTTTTCAGGCCACAGCCTTCCCCAAAAAATTGTCAATCAGAACAAAAAGTGAACTGCATAAATCACCTTCATTTCAAGTACACCCTGTGTTGTATCTATTTTGCCTGAAATGCAATTCACCATTACCTTTATAATGCCAGCTGGGCTGGTCCCTCACAAGGACCTACTGCTGGATCGCCCTGTACAGTTCAGGGGCTTCGTAACATGCACAGGCGTAGAAACAACCCCTAATGCAGAACCAGCCCTACACTGTCAGTAAGTCAAGCCTGGTTTTTCAGACAGCAGTCATAATCATAAGCCCACAAAATACAAACTCAGAAAGGAAAAATACATCTCCCGAAACTCAAAAACCAACAGCGGGGAGATGGAGGGACAGGTACCCTAACTAGTTTTATTTCAAGTAACTTTTAGGGGGGTTACATCTCAAAGTGGCAGGCAGGCAAAGCCATTTGTGGGTGATTCACCCAAGGGTTAAGTTACCTGCAGCAGAGTGCACATCCCCTGGGAGAAGTGGGGAGGGCAGCAGGTCCAGCACTGCCCCAGCACCCAGCACAGCTGCAAAGAGTCAGCCCGGGATGGACATCCCAGCCAGCAGGGTTAAAAACTCGTTCAGCCAAGAAAAAAGGAGGGAAATTACATTCTTGTTTTCCAGCTAGGAATAGTTGGAAAGGAGCATACACACACTGGGTCTTAAGTAAAGGAGGAGGCAGTTCCCCTAGAAAGGAGAGAAGGGCAGAGTTCTTCTGCATTCCTCTTAGTTGAGCAAAACAGCAATGTGCTTTTTTTCTCCCTCTCAACTGCCATTTTCCTCCTCCGCTCTCCAGAGAGAGAAAACTTCTTGTTCCTGTACACTTTAACTAGGAACTGGGGAAGGGAGAGAGGAGTGGAGGGAATGGTTGGTCTTTGTTTGTTTTTCTCCTTTTTTATCTTAAAAATTCCAGTGGTATACCTGGCCTAAACCTACCCCATGAAGTTTTCTGCAAACTAGAAAATTAAGACCTTTAAACTGTTCCATCTATATTTAATTATCTTTTTAATGCATATTTTGTAACTTGCAGATTTTTAACAGATGTTTTGACAGCCTTTATTAATGGTCTTTTTGTCCACGTCCAAATTTCTCCCAAAGAACAATGACATTCTAAAGGGCTTCTGGTAGAAGTCCAAGACATACACTTGAAATTAAAATTTTCTCCGAGTTCAATCTGCTTTTCTGGTTTGCATGCATCTAGTTACTCATTTACTTCCAGCTGTTGATTAGCTGAGCTTTTTGGAGATTGGTAACTGAAAGATTTCTGGTAAGGTAAAATTAAGAAAAAAATTAAAACCCGTAAGGCTGCAAATACATCAGTATCTTCCTTCATGGCCGCTGAGTCCCTGACAGTATCTACTAAACAATAGACTTTGCTCTGAAATGGTCCTGGTTAGCAGATCCCCAGTTCTCTCAAAACCAGAGAGAAGGTCCCAGTGTTAGGTTAGCATTTTGCCTGTTTGCAGAGAAGCATTTAATACGTGCATGCAAGATATGCAAAAAAAGAGCAGGAACCAGGTGGAAGCCTAGCACACTCGCTCATTTTAAGAGCTGTAACAAAATGATCATAAAGTTGCTACTTGTACATATTTTGTGTATATAAAAAGCAGATCTCCCTAGCATTGATTTTTCCCACTACAGTCCCATTCTGAAAAAGTTAAGTAATTACTTCTTTATATTGTGCTGCACCTACAGACCATGTGTAATGCAAACTCAGCAAGCTCACCATTCAGTGGTTTTGGGGGGGTTTGTTCCTTATTACATTTGACATTATTTCACTTTTCATCTGATTTTCTTAAAGTGCCTTACAGATACTAAGATCCTAATATTAATCATCAGTGAGGTCAAAAAAGCCTCTTTTGCCATTGACTCTAACCAAAGTGTTGCGGGGCCCTAATTAAGTCTTGTGGTGAGGAGGCCACATTGCATTTCCACAGCTGAGAGACTTCGAAGTAGAGTGATGAACTGGCTTACTCATGAACACACAACAATTCTGTGGTGAGGCCACAAATAAAAATAAGCATTCAAGGTGCCAGCCAGCAGATTTAGGAAAGAGCTCTACTGCTACCACAACTCAGAATGGTATAATTGATTTAATACTCTGCATATACTGACTTAAATTTTTCCAGTGCAGCTCATGACCCTAAGATCCACTGACTGTCAAACTGGAAATGGGACAGAAGACCTTGTGAAAATGCATATACTGATCAATTAGTCTGTGGCATGTAGGACAGGTGGAGGGTATTTGCTGACTGCAATGAAGCTGAAGGGATTCTCCTAAACTACTGACAAGGGAATAAGCATGGGTCTTGATTACCTCATATTTCTTTTCAATTTTTAGTGTGAGTTCCTATGTACTCATTCATTGCTCATCACTCATAAATACAGACCTGGGTCAGTTGAGTGTGATAGAGATATCAGGCCTGAAAAGTTGTACACATATGAGAAGTTCCTGAAGTTACATCAACGATGTCTTGATGTATCTCTAGAGCCAAATAAGCCAGGTAAGGTTATTCTCTTCAATGATTTTTTGTTCTAACAGGTGCAAGAACTAGAATTGAACCTGACTAAAGCTTATTTTCTTGATCAGTACTGTACAGTGAATTAAGCCTCAGGCTAAATCACAGAAGGTTTGAGAATAAAGAGATTTCCAGATGATAGCAAGCAGAGTTCTTATGTTGAAAGGATTTTTTTTTCTACGTCCTTGGAGTTTTTAGTTCTACTTTACTGTAGTTCACAAATGATGAGGGAATTAAGAAAGAAAGCAAAGACAGCAAGATAGAACGTGCAATATTCATGAGAAGGGTATCATGCACTAGAAACCCAACCCTTATCCCACCCCTTAATCAATAAAATGACTTAGAAAAGTAAGTATGGGAATAGATTTGCAAGTGAAAGCAATTAAATTACTAGGGACTAATGTGTTGTTGCTTTTCATCTGAGACATAGTAATTAACTAGGTATCCACTTTTTGCACATGTTAATCACAAAGTAGAAGGTGCTAGCTTAAGCCAGACAACAGATCAGCTAATGAGAAGTAACTCACCAGCAGTGAGCTCAATCATTTGGATCAGGTGACTACAACCAAGGATTTTGTCCAAAAAAAGTTCACCCAGAATGAGAAACTGTTTAAAACAAAGCCTTGAAAACCATGGTCTTGCCCTAACTTACTCAAAACCCCTCTGATTTTCTTTTAGATTACAAACTGCAACAACAGATCAAAAGCTCTGAGGAGCTTTGAGGAATACTGCCTGAGCTAAGGTGTGCTCACAGGGGGTGTATTTAAATCAGTGCCTCTTGCCATTTCAACTCAGTGTTGCTTTCTAGTTTCATCAAAGGCCCTGTCTTCATCTACAACTGCCCCAAAATAAACAGAGTACACACATTTTAAAAATACTTTAAAAAATGGATTATGGAGAGACACATAAAGATCTGCACAGTTCAAGTGGTAGCTTCTCTGTAGCTGAAAGCTGATTCATGTGAAGACAGGATGCAGACTGAGAACAAAGTTAGTATTTCCAAATAACTTTGATATGCACTTACTCTGAAATATTTTCTTTCTTCTTAGCCTAATCAACTTAATTTCAAACTATAACAAGCTAAGCAGAGTAAGACCTACTTAAAATACAGTACCATCATTCACAGGAGTTGTCTTGCAAAATAAGTACTGTAAATTAAATACATTCTGTAGTATATCAGACAGTAAATTTGTTCTGTAGACAAAACCTAAAAAGCTAAACAAATTGACTGAGTTTATATATTTAAAATAACTTCTGTGCCTTCTTGATTTTGAAGGCAGGGGCTCTAAACAGAGTTCTATCTTCCCTTCTCCCCTCCCCAAGTAATTAAAAAAAGTGGAAGTTATCTTTCTCATGGTTTCAGTTTAATAATACAAGAAAGCCACCTCTAGAGAAATAACATCAAGAAATTAGGATTTTTCTTTTCTACATCATCACCTGGAGCCACATGACTCAATAAGAATCTGTTTTCTAGCTCTCATGGCTGCAGAGAGTAACTTGAATGGAAGGCAAGTTCAGAAGAAAAGTTAAATAGCTTTCCTTCAAAATGTGATCCTTAGAAACATACAGACAGAACCTCAAATAAATAGAACTTTTCTGATTTGTAAGTGAAGTTATTTTGGTGATTTGGATGACAACCTTTAAAAACTTGGGGCTGGAACCAGCGCTTAAAATAAAAACTGGATTCTCCGTTCCTTGGTACCAAATCACAGTCCCATGTATTTCTACATCCTGTAGGTTATACAGCACAATACTTAACCATGGTTTAAGCTATGCATCCAGATTTGGTAGCTTTTTATTCCTATTTTTTATTATATTCACACTACTGGAAAGGCAATGAAGAATAAGGAGTACAGTGTGTGCCTTGCTGTTGGGGTGGGGGGCTGTGCATCATTTATTTAAATGATTACAGTGAATTGGCTACAGTCAGACATGTATGTGCTTCCAAAGGGATTTTTCCTAGCACATTTTGTCCAGCTCTTACCTGTTTCTTCTGGGCTTGTTCCAAAACCAATAAAGATCACTGGAGGTTTTCAATCCAATTCAAAAGGCTTTGAATCAGTCCATTTACTCTGTTTGCAACAAAAATTTGCAGAGCACAATAGAGACTACAGGAACCTGTGTAGACCTGAATCGAGCCAATACAATTTGCAACGGAGGGAAAGGGGTGGGTTTGGTGTTGTTTTTTTTTTGTTGGTTTGTTGTTTTTTTTTTTTAAATCTACAAGACCCTTTGTCTGAGACTGAGGCCTGGTTTTCCTTTCCAGCTCCTCCCTTTTTCTCACTGTCAAAAGTGCAAGCCCAACATTTGGCTGCCTGCACAGAACACCACCAGCCAAGAGCCTGAGCCTGCAGTCCTCAAGCCCTGTGGGGGACTCGATGACATATAGTCCCAACCTATAGCCTAAATGCCCCCATGTGCCTTCACTCACCCCACCCCCCCCCGCCCTGCTGCCGCCAGCACTCATCCCTGGCAAGACTGGCCCATCTCCATGGCAACCGGAGTGCCCGGCCAGGCCTGCCTCTGGCCTTGCCACCTGTTCCTGCTCCATCTCTCAAGTGTAAGGAATTGCAGCACAGCCCCTTCATTTGCTGCTCGAAATGCATCAGTGGGGAATAGGCAGGCTCGTGCAAGAAACTGCAACATGATAATTAAATAAAAAAATGGCTTTAAGGAGAAGGGAAAAGAAAAGTGGCACTTGGACTGTGGCTTTTCTTGAAGGAAGAAAAGGGAGATGCCCAGCTGGGCACGCACCAGTTCCACCCCGGCCATTCCTGGGGTGTAATGAGCAAAGGTGGGGGTCAGACAAGTGGGCTGTGGAGGTGCTTCTGTGCTCAGGGCTAGACCCTGCTCTGGAAAGGAACAATGAAAGAATATATATATATATAAAACTCCTGGTATGGTGAGGAACAGGCCAAGTACAGCTGAAACACATTCAAGGCTCTTGCTCTCTCACATGTACTCAGCCAGGTAGAGATGTGTACAGTAATTTATGTGGCCTTCTCGCCAGCAAATTAAGTGCAGGGGTTTTTTTTATTTGAGTTTTCCAGGAAAAAATGTAAATCAAACTGAATGAGAGGAAATGGCCAGTCTCTCTGGCACATTTACTCTGTCATTAACACCAGAGATAAGCATGTTGGCTAACTCCAAACTGGGAAGTGTTGGGGCACTTGATACAGAGACCCTCCAGCAGGCTGTAAGTGCAGCTTGGGTTCTGTGTCATTGTGGCACAGTACTCAACTGAATAAGCTCTGAACTTGGGTGTAGCACTGGGAAACGGCTGCTGCTCTGTTCCCAGAGTCAAGCTAATCAGCCTGCACAGCCCAATGGGCCTCCGCTAGCTCAGGCTCCCCACGCTGCACTCCCCCGCACAGCAGGGGCATGCCCTTTGCCAGCAGGCAGAGAAGCAGGCTATGGGGCTGAGAAAGGTGCTGCAAACCACCCACCCAAAGTATTGCCAGTTCTCCCTAGTAACTGGATTTTATCTCCTTTTTGAGTTAGCTGGTGCTGTGGAGATAGCAGAAGCTGCTTTCTTTGCACAGTTTTTAGCAGCTGTGACAGGTTTGCCTTTCCTACAGCCCCTGCTCATGGAGAGGCATGGCCAAGGAGCACTCAAAGCTACAAGAAGTGCTACGAGAAGGAGGTACACCTGTAGGAGTCAGCGGAAGCCTCTGAAGGTGGGGAAAGGAAGAGCATCTGATCATGTCTTTTACAGAGACCAGTATGGCCTGTAAGTTGAACAGCTAACGAATGAGCTGGGAGGTGGGTAGCAGAAGGTACAGCTAGGAAAATTACAGCATCAGTTGATCAGATCTTGTTGATTTGAGGAGTCAGCGTTCCTGCACCATAAGGCAGCACTTCATAGAAATGTCTGTGCACTGATCTTACGGTCTTCTGAAGGAACACCTGAAGCATGGGCCAAAATCCCACTGCTCACAGTAAATCACTGTAACTGTCCAGTGCCTCGTGACAATAAACAGTAGGAGATACAGACTAGGAAAGAAGACAAAAGAGTCTGACATTAGAATACAGATTTCCTGATTTTGAGGGGTACCTCTCCTGAGACTTGGTCTCTGGCCACTGAAACGCATCATTCCCATCAGCTCAGGGAACTCAAGGAGGGATTATAGTGCCCGATATACAGCCCCATCCAGCAGCATCCCTCAGCATTCAGGTAAGAATGGCCAACGTCATGAAATGGATCCCTGCAACATGTTGTAGGCTTTGGATCTGGAAATTACTCCTCTTTGGATCTGGAGGAATGTGAGAAGGCAGAGCACCTAAGTTCAAATTCAGTCAAAACTTTTGGGTTTTACTTGGTTCAAATTCTACATGGAGGAGAGAAAAAGCAAGCAGATAGCAAAAAAGGAGAAACAATGATAAATACATAAACGATACCATTCTGTCTCAAGAGATGGCATGTTATTGAAGCAACACGTGTTTTTTGAAAACTTATTAGTCAAATTGGAAACATTTTTCCATAAACTACTGAGAGGCACTAGGTCCTTCTCTTCAATGACTTGCACATTGACAACAACATTTCAGGTCCTGGCCAGGCAGTATATAAAAAAAAACTCCAAACTACCAAAAAACCCCACCCACAACTCCAAACAAATGAACAAAAAGTCCCCTATGGGTCCCTGTACATAGGAGACAAATCTGGGATTTTCCACTATTCCAAAACTCTAAACAATTGATCCATTTTTTTCCTTAGCATCCTAAAACACAGGCACAAAAGTCTGAGAAATGTACAGCTGCAAAGAGGGTTTGAGTGGAAATCATTATGCAGTTCCAAACTCTGCAATCACTACTGTTTCTTTTGGTATTCTGACTCTTTTTCCTTATGAAAACAAGTTCTAGAAAAGGAAAAAACCAAACAGATTAATGAGAAGTCAACTCAAGGTAATGTACATATTTTCACTGAAAAGGCACCTGCTGCAGGTTATCTTGTCGCAAGGTGGGCATTGATGCATCCTTGCATTCGGAAGTAGCTCCCACCACAGCCCCAGCAAGGATCAGCACTGAGGCAGGGAAGAAGTAGGCCTGATGTAGCTTTTGAAATTGATGCTGCTTGTGGAGAGAAACAAACAGCTCGTCTCCAACTGAGGGGCTGACTCTTGTCATTTATTCATGGCCAGCCCCCTGCCTGGATGGAAATAAAAATGTTTCAAAGATGACTGTGTGGGGGAGCTGGAGGACAGCTTGGAGGCACACTGAGGTTAGCACATTAATTTTTTATCTCTGGAGACCGGGTATCCAATTATGCTTAGAGTACACAAATAACTTTGGTTGGTCTTTCCACTAGAGATTTATCCATATAATAAAATCTGCAATGGAACTGGGCACAATAGGCTGATGCCATGAAATAACATACACGGGTGGTTTTGCAGGTCAGATGCCCAAGCTAGCAGAGTGGCGGGAGGGCACAGGACTACGTTCTCGTTAACTACATGTATTGTAGGATGGCCTGACCTGCACAGGGCAGTTAGGCCAGTGACAGCCCGCACAATGTGCTTTATTTAGGGTTGTCATTGGCCAAAGTGCTTGTGGGCATAAGATCTGTTCAGTTGCTGTTTATTGCACAGCTGCCTGTAACCAACGTTCCACATAGCAAAATGCCACTGAAAACTCTTCTCCTTTAAAGGAGCGGAAGTTTTTCTCCATGTAGGCACACTGTCCTATTCTCCCAGGAATTAAGGAAGGGCATTTATACTAGTACACTCATTCACACACACACATCTATTCAATAGATAGAAGTCTAATGTAATTCCTCTATCAGAAGTGCCTCAAAATCTGTGAGCACCAGCTGCCCCCAGAGCTGGCCTGTACCCATGGAGTGAGATGGAATAAAACAGCAGGTGTTTTGTGGCAGGCTTGGATGCACCCTGAGCTCACAAATCTCATGCTCTCGGTGCCAACATGTGAAGGAAAAGCCAGAAGAAAAAAAAAGCTGAGAATGATGTGGATCATTTCTTTTTAGCAGTGGAGTTGGGGAAGGTGGGGAGGGGGGGTGGTGACTTTTTTAAGGGTTTGCTATAACTTCCTTTTCATAGACCCATACTCAGGTAAAAAACTCAGAGAGTAGGTCAAAAATAAATGTGTTTATAGACAGAGGCAAGACTAGGCAGTATGGAAGGTCTATTTCTCTGTGTCAAAGGGTTAGATAAGACATACAAACAAGGCAACTAAAGCTCATAGATTCATAGAATTGCTGAGGTTGGCAGGGGCCTCTGGAGATCATCTAGGCTAGCCCCCCTGCACAAGCACATTGCTCAGGATTGTGCCCAGTCAGCTTTTGAAAATCTCCACAGGTGGAGAGTCCATAATGCTCTGAGCAACCTGTTCCACTATTTAATCACCCTTATAGTAAAAAAAATAAAAAATAAAAAATAAAATTCTTATTTTCAAACAAAATATCTTGTATTTCAGTTTGTGCCCATTGCCTCTATTCCTGTCACTCAAACAAAGCACAGGCTAATATGTTTTAGGAAAGGCAAAGGCTGGAGAAGACTGTTGAACTATTTTCCATGTCACAAGGGGTAATCTATAGGCAAGGAAGAAGGACAGAAGGAGAGAGATATGTAAATAAACAAACCCTCTACAACAGTCAAGGACAGTGACATGTGCCAAGGAGGTGAGACTTGGGGCTTGGACCTGTCCCTGTTCTTTGATACATTCAGTGGTTCTCAGTTTCAGGTAGGTTCCTCCTGTCTACACCTCTTTTCCAGTCCCTAGATAATTTACTGAACTACCCAAATTGGTCAGTGCATGAGGAGGAGAGTAAAGATAAAGGGAACTGGGTATGTAGAAAGACAAGAGGCCATCTGGCACCAGCTAGGGCATCAATAGGTGAATCCTGCAGAAGCCCTCCTCCGGAAAGCTCATTCCTTGCCTCAGCACAGCTGCCGTTACCGCAGGTACTGCAAGGAGTGGAGGCTGCAGAGGAGACATGGGTACAAAAGAAGGAAGTTCATACTGCAGCTGCCTGCCTGAACTTTACTGACCCAGTGCTCACCTCCCACAGCACAGCAAATTCCAAATGGCTGGTTTGAATTTGCCTTGCCTTTTCTAAATCAGGCTGCTCATATCTCTCTGTCACAGTACTAAGCAAATAACCAGACCCTGCTCTATACCATATCTCTCGTCCTCCTGTTCAATAGGTTGCGGATTAGCTGTTTGGATTAACATCCCCTGCCCCGCCTTCCCTCCCTCTCTCCCTCCACCCCCCACCCCCCAAGCCCATGCAGAGAGGATTCTTGAAGCCTGAGCCCTGCACCACTGCAGACCTGTCAAATTTAATTCATAACACATGCCTAGCAGTTCTTAGGGGAGAGGAAGGATCTGATGCTCTGGCTCCCCACCATCCCCCTGTACAAAGGGACCATTTAATGACTGCACATTAGCAATGTGGACAATTAGCATTCACATGGAAGATAAATGGCAGCATATATTAAATATCGCCAAGTGAAAGAGCAGAGATGCAAGATCTGAGCTCAAGGCTGTAAACAAACAAACAGGCAAAAAGCAACAAACAGCCACTGCGACAGCTAAGCCATTTGGGAGAGTTACCTTCCGGCATCTGGGATTTTCCCCAGGGATGATCTTCATATTCACATGGCTGTTGCCCATACCTCACTGGCTCCTGGGTGTTGTTAAGCAGATTCTTTCTGCTAAGGAATCTGGACCTCGGAGTGGTTTACCCCACTGGCTCTAAACTTCTGCCTGTTTGGGGATCTGTGCACCAACAGCTGCCCTTTGCCATATGCATCACACTCAGGAGCTCTGGGGAGCACAAGCCCAAGCAGCTCCTGCTTTTACCCTTTCCCATAGTGTAGAACACACCTTTCTTTCCACAGGCTAAGGCCAGCTGCTCCTAACCTTACCACAGCTTTTCTAGCTCCTCTTCGTGCTAACTTCTATAATTTCCACATTCGTATAATCAGAAGCCGAAGGACTGAGACTGTCCTTGGCCTCTATGACAAGCTGAAGGGCAGGGGACACTACCCTTCTTTGGGCATGTGTGCAAGGCCAGTATCAATATGAATTCAATACAGATTTGCAATATGCCTGTCAGATAGACAACTATTACTGACTACACTGCAGGCACAGGAAGCAAAAAACCAACACAGATGATGTAAATGCTAAGTAAACAAAAGCTACTGGCTGAAAACTGACATTCTCCAGCGTGCCCAAGCAGTTGCTCTTAATGCATTGACAGCTCAAGTTTATCAACAGCTGGAGGAGTCAAAATTACTTTTGCTGTGAATCTACAAAACATGTGAATAACTAAAAGGTAGAGCATAAAAGTGACAGAAACAGAGGGACTGCCAAATGGGATCACACTAAACAGCCCTTCAAGCTCAGACAGTGGCTAGTAGCAGATGCTTTGGAGGAAGGAAACCCCCTCCCACACCTCCCTGGGGATAATTATCAATTATCCTGCTTAGAAAGAAAATGTTTTCCTACTTCCATATTTCTTCCAGTTTGTTTAATGCATTAGAAGGTGTTTGCCTGGATATTTTTCCCCATAAGCATTTTATTGCTTTGTCCACCTTGTTCAACAGTTTGAACTAAAATGACAACAGTTCACATAGTGATCTGAAAGGACTTTCTGAAAGTGAACAAAGCTATCCACACAAACCCCAAGGTGAAAGTAAACATCACATAGTATTGCATACTGGAAAACTGAGAAACAGGGGCTTAGAGACTTGCAAAAATCAGCAATAAAACACAGTTCTGTGCCTAAGAAGAAGAGGAAGGACAGTCAAACAGGGCCATCTGGACCACTAAGATTTTTTTCAGCCCTGTACCAGTGTGAGGAATCTAGGCACATAACCCTCCTCCCATGTTCCAGCTCTCCTCCTTGCACATCAGGACTGATGCCCTTTCATAGATTTTACCAAATTGTAACTAAGAAGTAGCTTTTGGTAAAAAGTTGAGGGTAAGCTGTTTGGGGAGGAGATGCAAGGATAAGAGGGACAGGTGCTGTAAATTTCATATCTAAAAAACTGAGACAGGGATAAATGTCTCTTATTCAAAGGCAAAAACAAAGGCAGCCTCCTCAAACTAATGGATGTGTATTTCCTTGACATCACTGCTAACAGCCACTGGGAGGCTGCTTGATGACAGGCAGGTTGGGCATCTCTTCCTTTCCCCCCTCTCCTTGCCACCTCCTCCCCACAGGAGCAGTAATGGAAAAGTGACTTGCTGCAGTGATAATGCTGGGTTTGAAATGAATTTCTGACTAGCTGAGCCAGCACCCGTGTGAGCTGTGGCTGATTAGCTCCAAGCATCCAGGCCCCAATCACTCACAACGGAGCCAGGCAATCACGCCAGCCTCCTCAAGGCAAAGACAGGGTGGAGACATCTCTGAAAAGGATCTCAAAGGCAAAATACTACTCACGTTTGTGGTTTTCATTTCTGTGGACAGGGGAAGAGCGGGTCTCCTGCTCACGGGCTTCATCACCCTCTTCACTGGCAAGGTGGGTGTGAGCATAGTGGTAGCTTAGCCCAGGCCTGTTCTTGTAACGCTTGCCACAGACTGGGAGGAAAGGAGATATGAGGGAGGGGAAGAGAGAATGGAAACATCAGTGTGATCTGCAACAATGGCAGTATCCTCTCAAGCTCCCCTCTCCCCCGAGAGCAGCACCATACACTCCACATGCCTGCTTGAAACTCTTCCAGCTGATGTTGGTGAAAGGTGACAGAAAGGCAGCTCTGCAGCTGCAGGTCCACAGAGAAGCTTTCTTCCAACCACGCCACCAGTAGTCCTTCCTACAGGCCTAAGCACATGCACATTCAATCTCTGCAGCTCATACAGCCCTAATCCTCTCTGCTAAGATTAGTAACAAGATTGCACATAAAATTAAATGAAATGCCAGTTCCTATGTTGGTGCTCCGCAATGCACAGCAGTGGAAACTGGACTGAGAAGAAAGGACATTATTTTCTTCATTACTGATCTCTGAGAATAGGAAAACAGTCTGCTTTTTGTTTGTTTGTTTGTTTGTTTGTTTGTTTGTTTTAAAAAAAGGCTTTCTGTAAAAGGGTAAAAAATAGCTTTATTCGCAGGTTCCTAGTCAAGATAAGGAGATGGAAATCATCCAGCTTCATGCTAGAAGAACATGTAGTAGTGACAATTATTTCCCCAGGTAAACTTCATATTCAGCATCCCAATAAATAATACCATGTGTGACAGAAAATCCTCCTTCTGAACTTTTGTTTATATTAGAGCTAAATCAACGGACATTAAGAACAGGATCGAACAGTTCAGGGTGATGAAAGGTCTACATTTTCACGGGGAGCTCACCACAAGGGCAAGCTTCATCATAAGATCCATTACATACAAATTCAGCTTCTAAAAAGTTTTTAATTCATGTAATTGTCTCTAAAAGTTACCTTTTTTCATCTTCAAAGCAGCCTCTGAATGTCCATTTTCTTCTATACAGCTATTGCGTCTACTAAATACAATTATTGCCTTTTTATAAGATTAGGAAACAAAGGCAAAGAAGCTTAGTGCCCTTCCTGCAAATTTTTATTCCTAACCACATTTTCAGTCACTTTATTAGCTTCATTAACCTCAAGGATTTCACACAGGAATAAACATCATGCCCAGTAGTCTGTCCTGCATAGCTTGCTTAGGAAGGTAAAGGAAGTGTTACTAGAACAGAGAACAGAATTCAGCGGTCTCTAGTTCTGTCTTATTTTTAGTCCCCTTGAAAAAATTTCCAAGAGGGAAGTCACCACCAATTCCTAACAACTTCACTCAGCCTGGATACTGAAAATGTATCCTGCAATGTATATAGATACTTGCTTCCCATTCTGCAGACACCTGATGGGAGTGTCATAAGGCTCCATAAATAAATAAAAAACCCAAAACAAATGAACAAACAAACCAACCCAAAAAACCCCACAAAAACCCAGACCTGCTCCAATTATTCATTTACATAGAAGTAAAACTTCCATTATTATACTTTTCTGCTACTACTCACAAGAAGCCAATTGACAGCCCACATTCTGGAACAGATGATAGAAAATTGTAAATCAAAGCCTAGCATGATTACATATTTCATTCTCCTTCTCTTCTAGCTGATTTACAAACTCCCTCAAGGAAAATACTTTGCCTTATTAGAAATGTGTAAAACAACCTCATGATACGAATAAGATGAGTGATCTGGAATATTAGATACTTTTATCTCAGTTTTCTCCATTCTACGAAGTGATTTTCACACAGTCATCATGACAGGACAAAAGCTTTTTCCAAACACGATGTGTCCTTAGCCACAGATTTTTTAAGTCTTTGAATGCCCTTGATTTAGAAATGAGAACTCCTGCAGGAGGGGGAGGAAAAAGCTGGGGAGAAATAAAATGCCCAGGTACATATGCACATCCATTCTTTGAAGCATCTGCCCTCATTCCATATGTAAACCTAACTCTATTGCCAAACATTTTGAAAAAACCAGATTGCTGTTAGATGCATGCTCTCCACAGAACATCCAGTTGGTCTCCCTTGTTCTAGTACCAGCCATGTACTCTTCTAATGCATTCTGGAGAGGGAAACTACTCTTCCTCCTCTGCAAACCTACAGAGCAAAGGACAAGCAGTGGAACAGACACTGACAGACAGTCAAACAAGATCCACAGTTCTGTATGACTTTGCCTTCACTTTTTTAGTAGTGGGAAAAGTAACACAAAAGTAATCATCAAACCGGAGAGAGCTACAAAATGCTCACTGTTTAAACTATTTCAGAAAGATAAACCCCTCTCATTACAAAAATGTTACAGCACTTCTTAGGATGGAGAGAGAAGTTTACATTTCTATTTGATTATCATACTAAGTATCCTACTCTATCCCCCTTACTTGTGTGCATTTGAGGATGAATGCTAAAAAAATAATTCTTCTGCTATAAATTACTGCTATTGCTCAAAAACTTCTATTTTAATTATTTTGAGAGCACTATCAGGTGATCAGTGCTGTACTGACCAAGGTGGAGGCACGTGGAATTAATAGCTGCATGATGCATATTATCCAGCTCTGGTTTGCTCTTATATAGCTTGATCCTGTGTTAACGCTAACCTAGCTGTAAAATCAGATAAGCTCTAAAACCCAATCCCATTTACCTATTAGAGGCAGTTTTAAAATTCAAACCAAAAATATTTCTAGAAATTCTACCCAACTTCATTTCATTCAGCTCTCCCTGAAAACATACCCACAATTCTAGCTCTACTGTTGTTACCTTACAAAAGCACCATGTTCTTCCATGTAGGTCTCATGCATCTTTCTCCCTCAACGCACAAAAGGAAACTTGCATTCCCTGCAGGAAGTCCCAAGGCTGTGGCCTTGCTTCCATTCCATACAGGATCATGTAGGGATTTTAGCTGCCGAGTTTAGGATGGCATAGGAAATCAGATGGCTCTGCAGATTTGCCCTCTCCAGCAAAAAAGTATCAGCTTACCAAGGCGAAATAGCAAATAAGCTGAGGCAGTAGTAATTCTGCAGCTGAGCCCTTCCCGCTGCCAGAACTCTTTCAGATGGCCTTCAAGGGGGGCAATAAGCTGAGACATGCATAGTTAAAAAGGAATTTGGAAGATTCCTTCCTAAGATGAAGCAAAGGAGTTCTGTTTACACAGTCCCAACAGATCCTTTGTAGGACCAAAGATCTGCAGCTTCCAGCAGCCTTTTTTGCTTGGTGTCTAGACTTTACCACCTTTCAAATTCATGTCCCGTCATGGAAAAAGTCCAAAGCAATGCCGTGAGATGCAACTCCAGAGATTTCGTATTCCCCAAGCAAATTAGACTTTTGCAGGGGGGAAAGGGTTTCATGATATTAGTCAGGCAAAAGAACCACTGGCTTCAGTGAGAATTTGCTAGAATAAAAGCTATCAGAACTTCAAGATTTCTCCAACAGACTGAATCTTCCTGAAATCACCCTAATCTCTTCTTTTCCAGATAGAGCACATTTTATTAATCTACCATACCACTGTGCTAAGAAGTAATTTCTGTAAAAGGGCAAACATTAATGAACACTTAGCTCTTATATAACTCTTCCCACTGCAAGACTGTTTTTTCAAACATTAATTAATCTTCTTCCACATTCCTGAGTGGGAAATACTATTCTCATTTCACTTCTGAAAAAAAGAGAACCACAGAGGGGTTAAGTGACTTGCCAACACAGTGATCTTTTGTCATTACCAGAGACCAGAATTCAAGAGTTCCAGCATCCAGACCAGTGCTTACACCACCACATCTTTCTCATTCTCCAAGCTGACAAAAGCATAATGAGAACTGGTTCTCCCAGTCTGAAATGTATGCTGCTGATTAGTTCTTAACGCTATGCAGCTCACACATAGCAAGTGAGAGCGTGCGTTTCATAAACTTTGCCAGGTGGTCTTGCCTTTCTTTCAGCAGCATTGACTTTTTTTATCTTTAATTTTCCTTGCTGGATAGGCTCATCATCCTTGCATGTGGTAGATTTCATCCTGAATCTCAACACTGGGAAGTTGACTTGATCATTAATTAGGTAGCCAAGCCCAATGAAAACAGCAGGAGTTTGTACAATGTAACCCACTCCAATTCCTCCTGCATTCAAAGGATATATTTTTGCTATAACCTAATGTGAATGCCGTCTTAGGAACAAGCTGGGTAAATAGGCAGTAATACAGCAGTGCAGATCAAATGCCACAAATGGAGAAGAGGGAGAGATTTTATGAGGCCACCAGATACTCTCCTGTGATGAACCTTACTTTCCTTCCAATTTGAAGACTGAAACAAAGACATTACACAACTGCATTATGGGGGGAAAACATAATTTGCAGATAGTTTAATCACAAGCATTGAGCTCTGTTCTAAGTTCTGGCCTCTAATAGCCTGCAACTCTTTGGATAAGCAAATTCTCTCTGTGTTTACGTTTCTCAATGAGTAAAATTAATATAAAATACTTCCCATGCTTTAAAAGGGAATTTGAAATCTATGACTTAAAAGACATCCTCATCAAATATTTAATGGCTGTGTTGTTGTCATTTTGAAATTGTTACACATTTGGTCCTTGGCAGGCTGTGAGCTATGTTCCAGCCAGCTCTCCACATACATTTTGCACAATCTGTCACCAGTATAAGACAGAATGAAACAATCCATGTTTTTAGTGGAAACAGGAAATTGAGGGAGTACATGGTTTGGGGTTTTTTTGTCACTGAATCTTGCCCCCCTCATTGTCTCTATTTGCTTTTCTCCTTTGCCTCCTGTTCTTTTTTCACAGCTGGGCTGCGTCAAACACTAACTCTTAAGTTAACTGCTGGCAGGCAGGCATTCCTCAAAGTTATCTTCCTGTCCCACCATTTGCTCTACTCCAAAAAAAAACCATTCCTTGGTAATATAATCTCCCCTTCTAGAGATTATATATAATCTCCCACATCTAGAGGTCTCAAATGCTAACAGTGTATTTTGACCCCCACTGATGGAAAGGCATTATGCTTGTCCCTCTTTGATCAGTACTGTCATCTATACACCTCTAATATTAGAGCAGCTGTTTAGTAACCTATTTCATAGGGGATTTTATGTAGGTAGTAAATAGTCTTTGTTTCAGTGTCCCCAATGGACAAGTCCCAGAATCTACCTGCTGTATTAAGATCACAAGAATGTTGAACTCCAGCACAAAACATGCATAGGTCAACAAAATATAGGTCCACATTTCAATAAATGAATTGCTAGCAGAAGCAAAGAACAAAAGACGTAGCCGATATAAGTAGAAAAAGTTCAGCTGTCAAGAGTCAACTCTGTTCCCCTCTTTTCATATGCTCTACTCCAGACCCGTGTTATTCAATTTTTTTTTAATTTTTTTTTTTTTTTTAAAAAAGGGGTCCTTGCCTCACTAATCTTGGCTTTTCTACCAGTGTAGTCAATGAATGTCAAGTACAGCAGCTATGGCGGGACAGTTGTTTGTTGGGTTCATCTGAACAATCATCTTATTCTAGATCTTATTGCTTATTAACTACTTAGGGATTCACTAGAAAGGATAATACCAGGAGATGATTTAGGGCTTAAACTGCTAACAGTTTAAAGGCAAGCTGAAGTCATGATGGAGATTTGTGAATAGCATGTAAAAACATAATGCTATAATCAAAGCATTTTCAAATCAGCTTGTCATTGTGATATTTAACCAAAGGTCTGTCCTAAGAAGCAGCAGTTAGTAGTGTTGGACTCTTTCATAGTATCGGTAAGAATTAAGACAACAGATTAAGTCTTAGACAACTGGTAGAAAAAAAGCTAAATCACGATTTATCTTGTAGGCCTTTTGCATTCCAGCAAATCCTCCAGTTGTTACAATGAGTCTGACAGGATCAGGTCCACTTCAAGGAAATGAAAAAGAAGGCAGGTGAAGTTAGCAAGGTAATTACTAGAGCTGTCACTTTGTGAACATATACGATAAAATAGTTCCTAAAGAACAGGTCTTAAGGAATTGCATTTGGCAAGTCATGCTAGAACAATATAACATTTAACTGGGATTTGCTAAGGAAACTGAGAGAGAGATCCTCAGTACCCATTGAAAATCAAGGGAATCTGCTAACCTTAAATCATGTAAACTACCTGAAGACTCCAGCCTTTTGTTGGCAGAACTTACAATACATTTAGTGTAGAAACGGAATGGGGATGAAAAAATTAATCTCAAAATAATGAAAGTTCAATGTCTCACTGGATAATGAACTTAAAGAAAAAGCAGGAGGATGTTTTCAAGCTATAGTGATTTGGATGTAGGGTCAAGTATTTAAAAAAAAAAAAAAAGAAAGAAAAAAAAAAGGTGTTCTGAATAATTATTAGTAGTTCAAAATCAAGTTCAAAGTCTCCACTTAGGGACCAAGCATATTAGGGACCCAGTATATCTTGGCCTCAGAGGGACTATGAATAAAGGATACATTACAAACATAAGTTGTTATGCTAAAATATCAGTTTATATGGAATAAAACTAAAAGGAGCCAAGAACATACTGGTAGGAGGAAAAGAAACAACTCTTTAGAGATTGGCAAGCAAAATCTTCCATAGACAGAGGAACAGAAAACAAAGGTGGAAGTATGTACATAGATAAGTCTCCATGGGAACATGAGAAGAATGAAAGCAGACAAATAAAGATGGACAGCAGAAAAGTTAGTAACTTGTAGAGATTTAACACAAACTAACCACTCTGGCTCAAGGAAGCAGACATCTGGAGTCATGAAGAGCTCAGGCGCTACAACTGATTGCAACATTTGAACAAGAATACAAGTTTCTAGATAAAACTTCAGAGAAGCTTTTCTTCTTTTTAAAAAAAATATAATAAATAATATGAAAACAGTAGAAAGATTTTTAAGAAGACGGCTATGGTCGAACTGATCGCTCCCCAGCTGATCATTTGACAATGACATGACATCGATTCTTATTACATACATAGGTATTCCTACATTTTTTCACTCTGCCCCTCCTTTAAAAATCACATGCCCAGCTTATCATGAACAGCTGTGTGGGCGTATCTTCCACTTTTCTTGCTTGACACCAGTGGCTTTGCTTTGCTCCTCAAGCCCTACTTTTCACTATTGTTTAAGGCACCTGGCTCCATCTCCTAGCCAGGTATTCAAGCTGCGTTTGGGTCTGGTCTCATACAGCAGCTGACCCATTCGGCTACGTTACCATTTCCAGCCTGCACCCATCTTATACCAGGCTGCCCTGCCATTTTCATTATCCAAGCGTTTATCCCAAGGGAGCTCAAGGCAAAACACTACCCAATACAACTGGCTTTCCACTTGCTGATTTGATGAAACAAGGCATTTCATAATTTTTAGCAATTTTATCAGTGCTTTGAATGGCCAATCTTATTATTCTGAACTTCTGATACAGTATATGCTCAATAAAGTCAACTGAAGTATTTCAGAATATTTCATTCCACAAAACAAGCAATCAACCACCTTTTCTTAAAAACATAGGGTGACAAAACATTTTGAGTTTTGAAAACCTGCTTCCACATAAAAATTCCCTATTTCCAGTCAGTTTTAATATTGGGACCAGATTTAATATTGGTTTGTAGCTGAATGCCTCTTCCAAAAAGCAGGCCTTTTCAGAAATAGCATTGGTATCTTCCAACACAAGGGGCTGCGTCAGCTGGGTACCATTCTTGCATCATCTTATTGACACAGAGACTAGTTTTTTCCCATAATCTTAATATTACTGATGAAACCCAGTGATATATTCTTGTTTCCTATAAACATGCATAACTATGAAAAAAGAGCAGAGTAGTTCTTTAGCACAAATCAATTTTTGTGCCCATGCAGTTAAGTAAGAAAATTAATTTGTTTTAGATATGCTTATGCTTTTTTCTTTGTGGTCACTTTCCAAATTCAAATATCAGAGCACTTGCAGAAAAAGCAACCTGGAAGTAAATTAAATAATATACAGAAAAAATAAAGTGTCTACCCCTTAAGTTAATTATTTATACCAACAGTGTGATTGTGGGAATCACGTTTTCCCAAACAGGAAACATTCACTGTTCTTGACCTGCATGTTTCTATGTAAAACAAAAGTATCCGCCCAAAACATCTGCACATGGAACACTGCAAACCAATTTCTGACATACCACAATTAGATTGAGATTTATCTATAAAAATATTTAGCAAATACTTTCAAAGGAAAAAAGTATTCAAAAAATCCACCCAAGCAAGAAAGAAGCCTCAACTTAAGCCAATTATTCGCAATGAATTGTATGTAAAATTCCGACAGAAAGTTAACAAAGCCAGGATATTACTTCAGGATGATGGCATTAAAATTGGGACAGTTCTTTCCTTCTGCTCCACAGTCAGGTGAAAGAGTTCTTCTACCACATAACCCTTTTCTCAGCTATCTACAATGGAAAAGGAGGAGTCAGTGTGTGAAGTCTGGATTCCAAAACTTCTTATGACTCACCTCTAACTATAAGTTTCCTAAAAATGAAAGGTATCAGCCAAATGAAATAGGAAAGTTTATATTTCCAAAACTGAAGAGGAAATCTATGCTCCAAAATGTAAGCCAAGGCAAAATTCCATCAGTACAGAAATGTACCAGAGCCTTGACTTCAGTCCAGATTTCTGCTGCCTGTTTTGATATCTTAGATGTTTCACTTACTCTGTGAAATCTCTACTAAGCACATCGTGAGTTCTCCAAAAGCAAAGCAAGATCAGACAATAAAGAGACGTTATGTCCAAAATTACTACCACTGACAAGTGTCCTTGGACTTAGGAAGGATGTTCCAGATTCCAGAAAAGAGATAGACAGTTATGCATATAGCAGCAGAGGAAAGCTGTGGATTTCAGCAAGATACATACTGGGCTCCCAGAGAAGTCTTAGAAGACACATTCTTACAACATACAACAATAGCTACTTAACCACAACAGAAATCTCCTCACTCTGCATATCCTAAAGAGCTCTTCCTCCTTGATCACGTGTTCAGTCAGTCCCATTCGTGTGCAAGTCTTTCATTTCTGCTCATCGCCTTTGGAATATTCACCTTGCTGAACCAAAATGCCCAGCATGTCCATCACTGTACTGGCCAGATCACCTGGTCTTACTATAAAAGAATATGATTTGATCACATGGAATGTAATTCTTATTTACCATGCATGCTCCTTATTTCTTCATGTTTTTAAAAATAACCAGGAAATACTCTCATAGACTGACATAGTAACGGTTGGTCTTTTAAGGTCAGTAACATTGCAAAACGGCAAACAGTGGAGAAAGGAGGATTCTAATTGTCCTCAAAACCACCACACATTTTTGGATCACAGAAATGAAGACCTCCTGCTATTCTCCTACTTGTATTAACTTTTGTTAGGTTATTCTTACAGGATAGAAGGCACCCAGCAGCACAAATTATTACTGCATGTAAGTAGTAAGTCTGTAGTAATGGGAGACCTCAAAAGCATGTGGGTAAGATCAGTGCCCTTCACAGAAATTTCACAGTGAAGCAAAAAAAGAATATCAAAAGAATCATAGAATCATTTAAGTTGGAAAAGACCTTTGAGATCATCCAGTCCAACCGTTAACCCAGGACTGCCAAGTCCACCATTAAACCATGTCCCTAAGCACCGCATCTACACATTTTCTAAACACCTCTGGTGATGGTGATTCCACCACTTCCCTGGGCAGCCTGTTCCTTAACAACACTTTCAGTGAAGAAATTTTTCCTAATACCCAGTCTAAACCTCCCCTGCTGTAACTTCAGGCTGTTTCCTCTTGTCCTGTTGCTTGTTATCTGGGAGAAGAGACCTGCCCCCACCTGCCTGTGGCCTCCTTTCAGGCAGTTGTAGAGAGCAGTAAGGTCCCCCCTGAGCTTCCTCCCTTCTGGACTAAACCCCAGTTCCCTCAGCCACTCCTCACAAGACTTGTGCTCCAGACCCTTCCCCAGCTCCGTTGCCCTTCTCTGGACACGCTCCAGCACCCCTCTGGAAGTGAGAAGCCCAAAACTGAACATAGTATTCAAGGTGCAAGAAGAAGGAAAGCACCAAGGAGTAGACCATAAGAAAAGTACATTGTATATCAAATATTGGACTCCTTCCTCATATTAGGACTCTGGCATCCTTCTTCAGTTTCAGCATTGGGGTCTGGTATAATTTTTCAGCTGGGGCAATGCCTTACTTCACCTCCAGTCCCAATGCGAGATGTCAAACAACACAGCCATATTCAAAGGGAATATGTATCAAAGCAAAGGATTCCAGTTGTGTTTGTTTCTTCGGAGGGGCCAACTCCTGATGATGCCACAAGAGTACTTTCTGAGTGAGGGATGAACGTAAGACCTTCAAAATTTAGCCCAGTGAGATTTTAAAAGGACTGAAGGAAAGAGAATTGCCAAATATATGAAGAGATACAAGGGTGAAGTACCTTTGTCGGAGATTTTTGAGTTATGCTTTTGTTTGTAACTATCTGAAACAGAGAAAGAAATAGAGGGTGAATCTTACATGGGGGAAAGGAAGACAAAAGGCAGAGAAGCCAGAAAAAGAGAAGGAGAAAGAAAGAAAATGTAAGAGATGATTTATTATAGGGCAAAGGGAAGTGGAGTCTTGCCAAGGACTTAATTTTATTTCCTTCATGCAAAAACACCAAGACCAGCAGCAGCAGCAGGTGGCAAACATGCAAGTCAAAGAGCAGCAGAATATTTTGCTGGAAGGAAAAAGACAAAGCCCTGAGTGCACCGAGCTGGTATGACCAAGCTGGAAGCAGAATTAGCTGTCTGGGTGCTACTTACTGTCACAAACATAGGGTTTGTCATGATCATCCTGGGAGGCAGCATCATTCCGTCTCCTGCCACCTCCAGATCCCCGAGCCTGCAAGGAGAAGAGGAATGTTTAACTTTATTCCATCACCCCTCAGATCTCCTTGTGCCCCTCACCCCCCTATGAAAAACGTGCAATGTAAACTAAACAAATCCTCAGCTTTAATACAGGTTTCTCAAGGGTGGGCTTGACCCTTCATCTCCTGAGATATGCACTATGTTAATGGACCTTGTAATACAGTGGAGATCTCTCCACAGATAACCCAAACTGTTCATCCATAGCAGCAGGTCACTGCCAGCACATATTCAGTCAAGTATCATCACACATTCATTTCTGAAGATGTTCAAATACCTTGTTTAACCGAATATGAATGAATGGATGAACAGGTGTTAGAGAATAAATACAATCATTAAATCAGCCAGAAAACAGGCCCCAAATAAAACAGAAGTAAAATTATTTCTTTTAATATTTTCAAAGGGGAGTTGTTCATTTTGTTTTGTTTTGTTTTCTAGCTGAGAAGCAATGTTTTGAAATGGCCTTCTGGGACAAAGATACCATGGGTAATTATAACATGGACCTTTGGTTAGTTAGTGGAAAGGATTAGGTAACATGGCTACCTGCAATAACAGAGAACAGGAATTACCCAGAAAGGTCTCTCTGCAGTTCTGTGTTCCTACAACATACCAAGTTGGCAGCTCTGGAAACTGAAAAGCTGTTTCTCCACAGCACAGACTACTCTGTCATGAGCTTCAAGGGTAAGAGTGGACTTCAGCATCAAAGCTACTTGGTCCTGACCCTTCTCAGCTGAGATGCCAACAAAAGGACAGCTTGTATCTGTCCAGTGCTGGAGGCTGTGATGTGAAACTGGGAATGGAACCAAGGCCTTAGATTCTATCATGTTCACTAATGTACAGCATGTAGATGACAATAATTTTAGACTTGATCTTTATTTGAGGAAGTGATCTGCAGGTGGATGGCTAGATAGCCCTTTATTAATTCTGCCAGCTACTCTATTCCTGGGTAAAAGCAACGAAATTGTTTCTGCTGCTCCTCTTATTAAACGGTTGATGTTTCTCACCCTAGACAAGGCCACCGGACTCAAATCCTTCAAGCTTTTGCATGGGAAAATAAGAAAGGGACAGAGCTTTGTCAAGTAAAGCTGGAGAAGATGTAGAAATTCTGAGAATATTAGCACCCCAGACACAAAGGGGTCATTGGAGCTCTGTCCCTCTTCTATGGCTTGGGACTGAACTAGCACTATTTGAGCTGCATTCCATCAGACATCTAAAGAGAAGGAACAGTTTTACATTGGCCTGCCAAAATCTGACAATATGGGGATTTATAAAAACTTCACACATTACTTCCCTGGGATTGCTCAGGTCTAACTCTTAACACAGTCCTGAAGGAAAGACATGGATTTGCAGCTGTCTAGATAGGGTAAATACTATTAGATATGACACGTATAGCTCTGCTTTCTGCAAAAGACCTCTGTACAGATCAGCACACACATGCAGAGTGAGATTTGTAAGGGTGAACTGAAAAGCAGTTTCACCCTGGAAAAGGCCCCAGCAACAACTGTTTGGTGGAAGCTACTTTACTGACCATATCACATAAAATCATCTTACTAGTCTGCAATATTTTCTCTCTGACTGCCAGCTCTGTAAACCCCCTCTGGGCTATGAAATCAATCCCAGGGTAGTTCCTTTCTTCTCTCACTACTGCAAAATGTGCTGCAAGATGAATTTCAGTCCACGGCAGCTCCTATACAACCCTCAGCTCATCAGAGAGTCTTCACAGAGGCAAGCAATTGGCCCTTAATAAATATTTCTGCTAGTACTTGGATTAGGATATAATTTCCCTATCCTACCAGCTGCACTGGTTTTTCAGGGCTGTGAAAAAGCTGTAAAGTCTTACTTTTGCCACTAGTCAGTAGGTCTGACTGTTTACACACTTAGAACAGATCTGTTGAGTAAGAAAGTACTATTTTTACAGAGGCACCTTTCAGAACAGGACAGTAATTAAAGGTCTGTTGCTCAGAGTTTTGCTAGTCTCACAGCCCGCTGCTTCCCTTCAAACCATTCTCTATGGAAGTGCAGGAGTACAGCACTCATGTCATGACTGCGTGTCAGATATACTTTTTCATGCACTGAACACACGGGAAGATTTTTCAAGTCAATGACTTTCAATGGGACTTGGGTTCCTAAATGTCTTTAGGGCCTTTGAAATTGTCCCATGGGATATCCAGCTGATGAGCAGACAATCTGTAAGGTGCAGCTGCATTCCTTTCGTATCTCCTAGCAAACTATCCTTCCCAGCTCCTACAACATTCTCCTTGTCCAGCGAAGATACTAAAAAGCTCCTTCCATAAATCCATCTCTTTGGCCTTCAGTGCCCCTCCTAATGCTCCCACAATTTCAGGGCTAGCCCTGAGGGGATAATAAACCAAACTGAGTGCCCTGTGCTTGCTGCCAGCACTCCAGTCTGTTGAGTTCAGTCATCCACAACTGCCTACATTCTCATGACACGGGATGCAGCAAAGACTACGAGACATGATATGTGAAGCCTGGAAGCCAAGGCACAGCAGCCTTGAAGCAGCCAGAGAGAGTAGCCAGGGGGACAGATGGAGAGGCCAGGATTAAAAAAAAATTCATGCTGTAGGGAAAGGAAGGGACATTTTCAATTTGGAAAGTCTAGAGCAGTAATTCCATTGCATTAATCCCACATCAATGCTGTCAGCTCTTCTCACTCCTCTGAATCCCTGAAGGCCACACTCTGCAGGACCTAGTTTCCTATGCATGTCCTTCCCCTCTTCTGCCCTCTAAAAATACCCTATCCAACTCCTTCCCAGAAACAAAGTGCTGCCCAGGTTTCATGTCCCCTAATTTCACATCCTTAGCCACAATTTCCTACACTGGGTCAGGCTCACATTAGAAATGGGCAACTTGAAGAGTAGCAAAACACTCATGACCAGACCCAATTCAGGCTTACCAGTTTTCAACAACAAAAGAATCTGGCTCTAATTTTGAAACCCTAATTTATACCACATTTTGCTTTGGTTATTGATGCCATCAAATAAAAATGAAAATTGCTCAAAGTACTTGGCACTCTTCAGACTTCTCTTTTTTGTACTGAATGAAGCCAGGGCACTAGCAGAGCAGGAGTTAGTTGCAAGAAAAAGGCAAGAGATCCTGCTGCTCCTGTACTTAACAGGGGGCCAGTTCTAGGGCAGAAAATAAGACATGACTTTATGCTTCAAAATGAATGGGACATCTAGTACCCTCCAACTGCTTTCCCTACATTAGCAGAGAAAAAATAATGGAGTTATGCTGAAACAGTTTCCTGAACAGGGAAGTAAACCTTTGCACATAATGGTAACTTCAGGACTCTGTTTGTGTAGGCCTGGGATATATGAATACAGGAAATTCCCTCCTCCTGAGTGGTATCTCTCTTTTAGCTGTTCACTCCCTTTCACTAACCCTAACCAGCATGCGCAGTTTATGTGAGAGCAACTTATTAGAAAAGAATTGTTAGCCTGGAATATTAGTTGATTGCTACAGTCAAGCTTGTGTGCATGTATTGATTCTAACTCCTGGTTTTGGTTACTGGTTCATACAAATTTTCTGAAACTTACATTTTTCTGGAAAATTTTTTTCCAGGTGGGGGTCTTTGGCTAAGAAAGAAAGAAAGAAAGAAACTGGTTCAGGTGATTTTGAGAATAAGGAAGGTGAAATATATACTTATCCAATTATTAAAGTGCTTTGATCTTATATTAAAGGACTTAAGCTCCAAAATAAAGAGGAGCAGAAAACTGAAACAACACAACAACAGACGAAACCAAAAGAGAGGGTCTGATGCATAAGTACATTGCAAGTATTCAATGTGGTTTCATGTCTCTCTCTTATTTAAAAGCTATTAAATCCTGCTCATTTGGCCTAAAATGTGGCCCTTCTTGCTTGACTCCTACAAACACATCAAAGGTATTTCTAGAGCTCCTGCGCCCCTGCAGCATCCATTGGAGCCAAAGAGATGAAAATGTTTGAAACCTCCAAGAATTGTGTTCATGTTTATTTAGATGCCTAGCTTATGGGGCCACAATTTAAAATGTTGATTCCAAGTTTTAAAATGTTGGCCTCATTACTTAACTGGTGCCCTGATGAAATTGTGAAAAAACATCTTAGGTAAGCAAAGGGACACAGACTCCCCTAAGGATAAAATATTGCCCATTTTAAGCAAATGGAAGATTTGCCATGGGCTCAAGAGGGCCAGTGTCAGCCACAAAGGGCTACCTTGGAGAAAGCTGCAAAATGTATTAACACAGTTCAAGTTACTGTTTTGGTGGGGTTTTTGGCTGTCATGACTGAATTTGTTGCTTTTCTGTAATTAGTAAATGTTGTTTTAAAGTAAGAGCACTGTAATAGCAGGATGTCATCATAATTATTACAGTTTACATTACAATTGTAAATACAACACCATAATAAATTTACCCCAACTTTTTACTTTCAAAATAGTCTTTTTTTCTTGGTAATTCACAAAAGTAAACTGAAAAAATATTAAAAATCTTTGACCATATGATTGAAAATTATCTATAGTGTTATCACTATCATATATCTATAGATATACACTTCACATATATGATACATGTGACAAATGTAAACTTAGAAAGCAGAGGTTTGCTTCCTTCCTTTCTATTCCAGCAAAGTTTCCACCTACCCGTCCTCTAGGCCTGTTCTTTCGTTTTGGAATATCTTCTTCCAAATCCTCTTCCTCATTTACTTCATCTGCATTTTCATCATTTTCTAAAACCCTCTGTGGTTGAACAATAAACAGGAATGGTTAGAAGTAAACAAGGTGACACATAGCCAACTGCTGCTCTTTACCACAGAGACTGCACATTATTAAATTACAGTTGATCAATGATACAATGCCAAATCAGATCCCAGAACCCCTACTTCTTTCCACTAAAGCAAAATGCTTTCCCTTCCACCCTCAGTTCTCCAGGGAGTTCTTATTAAAAAATACCACTGATATCAGTCAACTATGAAAAACAGGTTCCTAAGAAATAACAGTGGCATCACTGAGCACCAATACCCCAAGACAACACAAGTATCAGAATGCATAACTGCAGGCTCTGTCTGGGAAATCGTTTGCATGAATTTTTTTTTTTCTTGCACCTTAAATTGTTTTATTTTCCTTTAATGTTGAGAATGCACTTTAAGAAGACAGAAACCAGTGGTTTCCTCCTTGGCAGCTCACAATTTTCTTTGTTTAGCAAAAACAGAGAAAATTCCTCCATGCATTCCAGCATGTTTGGTGGATCTAGAAAGTAACATCTTTCAGGGCATACACCACAGGTACAACCCCGTAATCTGGAAGCAGGGGTCTGGCTGCATGCGAACGCTGTGGAAGTACAGGTCTCACTGAAGTTAATAGGAACAATAGCAACAGTTCCTTCAATACATTATTTAATAGGAAAAATAAGTCATCATCTTACATAATTGTATGATGCCCAAGCCAGGGAATTTAAATACTTTCATCTTCATCTTTTGAAATGTAACCTCTCCAGAATCAAACACAGGCTGGACATCCTGAATAACTGCACAAGTCAGACATGGCATGGACAAAGGCAAGACCAATCATCACAACACTACTGTGGAAAGAGGCCCTGTTGACATGTCTGCTAGAAATACAGAAATGGGTCCCAGCCACTCCTGCCATTCATGGTGCAGTGCCAATTTGTAAGGGACTAATCTGGAATGACTAATTTATCTTTGCCATGCCACCCTTCATTTAAATTACAACATGCAGCCATGACGCATAATGAGTGACAATAAACTTATGGGGAAGTTTTTCAGTCTTACTGTATTTGTCCCTTCCCTGTAAAATTTCTACTTAACAGCTATTTGAGAGCCAGCAGAGGGAGAACAGGAGCAAGTCACAGTTGCTTTCTCTTTTCTGCATACCTCAAGCACCAAATTCTGAATTTGTGGGAAAGAATACAACAGAAATTTCCCTTTTAAAAACCCCTGTATTTGGAAGACCAACTATACAGGTTTACTCTTATTTTATCAGCTAACTTTTTAAGACTAATATTGGACAGTATCCCTTTTGAAAAGTACGAACAATTTTTAGAACATGGTAGAGGATCAAGTCTTCATCTGGTTTTTGCTCCTTTTATTTTTACATCTCAGGAGGCTATTAATGAGGTCAGACCATTATGAAATAAAATTTCACAAAATGCTACAGTATTAAATACTAGAGGGTGTAAAAGATAAGCAAATTCCAGTTCTGCATATATAAAATGTTTCTTAGAAATACATGCAATTGCATACATTAATTGGCTTCATTTTAGGAAACCGAAGCATTTGGAAAATGTTGCACATGAGGAGGCTAGTGGTAAGTAAGAAAATAAACAAACTTACTGATATGAGTTTATAGTTTCACATTGCTTCCTATCTTAAAGTATCTCCAAAAAAAGAGAAGACTGCAACCATATTGTATGTGGGAGTGGAAGAAGCTACTTTACAACAACAATAATAATTCACAAGAGCAGTTAAGAGAAGTATTACAAACCACTTTCTTTCTTTAAAATTGCAGCATCAATTTAGGAAACAGATAGTAAGTAACCAAGTGTGAATCTGGTGACACTGCCAGGGTAATGACTTTAATCCTTGATAGAATGGGCATAGCCTTTCTGATGCATCGTCAAAAGGCTATTCAAAGCCTTCTCCAGCAAACAATGGAGACACACATTCAATACCAATTTACTGTAGGGCAAAATCCTCAAGCCTGTTAAGTAACAACTGTACAGCAGGCCCCAATGACGCCATCTATTTAGCAGGGGGAACCCGCACCCTTTTTAGCAAAGTAACTTTTCTTTTCCTATTCTGTCTTTCTAAAACAGTTTCCCAGCCTGATGTACTTCAGTATAGCTAATCACCAAGTCTTCTTCTGACAGATATTATGAGCATGAGAGGGGGGTAAGCGGCTGGGGCTGAGGTGGGAATTACAATTACGTCTATCCCACCTGCTCACTTTCATCACCACTGAGGCCAGGCCCTTTCACGTTACAGCACAGAAGAGCATGCAATGGAACAAAACAGATTTGCCTTCTCTTATTTGTCATGTGGATAAAAGGCACTGATCATGATTTTGATCTGGTACAGTCTAGCTGCCAGGTGCTGAAGTACACACTCAAAGCTGGCTACTAGCAAATCCTTCGGCAGTCATTGTTGTACAGACCAGATCCAGATAAGCTGTGCTTGCATAACAAGCAAACAGCAAGACATGCCTTTTGCATCTGTTCTGATGAAACTAACATGCAGGTGACAGGTCACAGCAATGGTCGTTTAGCTGATAACTTTTTGTAGATTTTTGCACCCCCCTCCCTGCTCTGCAATGCCCAGGCTTGTGCCAGTTCCACCATTACTGAAGTATCTTTCCTTGGACTGCTTCTGGGGATAATTTGGAAGCTCAATTGCACAGCAACATCCAAAGGCATCTCATTTTTCTCAGTCTCATAAGGATGCTGCACCATGACTTCTTGTGACCTCAGAAGCAGGTATAAACAGAGCTTTAGGGCTCTCAGGCTTAATAGGCCCAGATACACTACTGAAGAAGGAGACACAGAGCAGGCCTCTTGCAAGCTTTTTCCCACTCCACAAGCATGGGATGCTTCCTTTTTGATGGTGCTCCTTTACCTGTGTAACTGGGAACAGGAGACCTAATTTTGCTGCCCTCACATGTGTGAAATTTCTAGGAAATAGACCAGTAGGTCTGAGCTCTAAGTAATATAGATTTGATGCCCATGCTCTTCTGTTTCATTTGTCATGGCGTTGTCCACTCAATTTTTTACTAGTTTTAGGTATAGATGCAACATGTTATATCTCAGCCAAAATTACCAATTTTGACACATATGCCAATGGCTTTCACTAAAAATCACTAATTTTGGTGGTTTAGCATCACCAAAGATGTGCTGCTGTGGGAGAGACCTGCTTTCCTAGCAATATAAAGATGCCTTTATAAAGTGACATGCATTTATATAAGAACACTTTATATTAGCTGATTTCTTTCTATGACAGACCCACAAATGTTTTTCTACTTTTCATTGTTAAAGGATGAAATGGAATCTTGACAAATAACTTTCAAATCATAATGTGTCTGAAGAGGCAATATTTCTCATACTTGCATCACTAATAATAACTGAGATAATTAAGATTAGAATATTTTTAATTATTTATTTTGCTTGTATACTTCCTGAAGACTTCTTAGTATAAAATGACACATTTTTGTGTACAGTCAGCAACTGTGAATCCAAATTCAAATCCATCTCCAAATTCACTTTAAATATGAGGCACTAAAATTCAGTTTATGGTTGGGACCCATCTCTGCTTGTCAGTTTTATATGCAACCATCTCATAGAGCTGCAAAGCAAATCCCAGCATAGGAACTGTGCAGAACACAGCCAAACGAGCGATATTCTTGTGACAGGAGAACTGTACGAGATCCCAAGTTCATTTTGAGCATCACAGTGTAGCACAATGGTTTGATAACATTTTGACAGTAGAATGACACAACTATCAACAGATGCACTGTTCTGCCACAGGACAAAATCTGCTAGGCTTAAAGACAAATTGTAAAACTGAGCCCTGCTGTCAGGGCATGGGGCTCTCATTTACCTGGATTTCTTGTATAGTGTCTTCTTCTTTAGTATCTGTTTTTTTCTCTATTCCCTCTCCACGCAGCAAGGCTTCCAGAGTTGTACTTTCTGAGGTGAACCCATCTTTTTTCAGAGGCAGATCAACTTCTGAAAAACAAAACATGCTGACTGTGTCTCCCCCAGACAGCTAACAAGCAGAAGGACAGACATGACAAGCAGAATACTGACAGACTTTCAAGCTTGTTTCTATCTTGAAGGAGAGTTCTTCAAGCTCTTCTTTTAACTGCTAAGGATCTCCATATAGTATTAATTTCTGTCTTACTGAAAACCTCGGATCTTTTCAATTGCTGTGCTTGTTTACAGGAAAAAAAGGCTGGACGTATTGTAGCAGAGGAAATAAATGGGGGAAAAAATCCTTCTCCTTTATGTAAACTCCCTCTGGTTCAAACAAAGAACAAAACCAGGACTTTCTAAGATACTGAAATAACAAATATGAAGATCTGATCTCCTGAAGTAGAAAAGTAGTTTAATGCAATTTATTATCTGGCAGTTTATACAGCATGGCTTCAAGCAGCATTCTCCTACACCAGGGCATGTTCCACATGTGGGGAAGCAGAGACCTCATGTGTAGGGCCAATGCTGAGAACTTGAACTGCAAAAACAAAGGGATGTGTCTTGAATTTTCACATAATACTGACTAGATAAAATCTTCAGTTTGTTTTAAATGGACCTACACCAATGAAGAAACACCAGTCAGTACAGCTATGAGTGCAGAATCTAGCCGATAAAACAGGACGGCCCCCAATCACTGCAGGAAGAGCCAGAGGCTGGCTTGGGGGCAGGCCTGGGGCACAGGACTCCAAAGACTGCAGGTTTATGAGGAAGCTTGATGCAACTTGCCGTACAAGTGGAAGAATAGAGTTTTATTCCCCCTTCTGAATGCCGCTACTAGATTATGTAGTGCAGCAGACAGGCAAATAACAGCACGTTAATTTTAGCAAGATGTTAAAATACACCTAGGGAAGAATTCAGTTTTCCTTGTAGATCCTGGCCTCTACCCTACTCATGGAGGGGTTCATTCAGAGCAATCCTATGGCAGAGAGACATCGTGAATGTCTTTTTACCTGACAATGTCAGGTATAGATTTCTCAAGTACTCTGTCCTTTCTAAAAGGAATTCCTTCCTCTAGGTCAATAGATTTATAAAGTAATAATGTACAGGACTAATGCTTACAAATCAGCATCTGGTGTCCTTATTTCACAGCTCTGTCCACTGCTCATCTTTTAGGACTGTGTTGTGCTCCCCAGTCTGCCTAAAACTCCCTGCCTTTCTATCACCATGAGTTGTAAACTCCGCAGGGCAGAAATTCATGTTTATAAAGTCCCAAAACACTCCTGCAATCCAAATAATGAATGAACACCTCCACCTGGGACAGTAAAGTATAATCTGTTTCTTGGGGCAATTGCATCCCAGGAATATGTTTATTCTATATATGAAAAACTCTAAGCCAGCAAATGATTCAGGGTCCCTGATCAGTGCTTCTACAACATGCTTGCCCAAGTCTTCTGAAGTGAGAGAGCATTGCTCAGCCAATAACCACAGAAAATCCAGCAAAAATTCCAGCAAAAGCTGTTCTATTCATGGAGGGAAAGGCTGAGTACAAACCATGCAGAAGACCCAAACCACTGGGATTTTCAAAGGAAACTCCCAGGACAACCCACACAATGGGATGGGGTCAACTGTGAATTGAACCCCCTTCTCATCACAAGGAAGTCTATTCAATCGGGCCTCTGTCTTCAGCACAGAGCTCAGCATACCCACCCCATTATGCCACCTTCCCCAACTTCTCCCTTACTTGAGCTATAAGAGACAGAGAAGACAACAGAGAATCATACAGATTGAGTTTCCCTGTATGAACTCCTTGTGCCTCCCTCTGGATGCTAAATTCAGACATTTCAATAGAAAGAAGGGATTTTAGAGTCGATTTACATGCAAATCCCAACACTTTAACCTAAATTCACTAAGAAACCTCCATAATCACGTCTGGCTATGGGCTTGGCCTGGTTTGAAAGTCCTGTGCATAGGTGCAAAAGAGCATTTGCTCTGTATTTAGAACCTTGTGGGACTGCAAAGCCCAAGGGGTCATCATATATTCAGCAAGAGAAGAAGCTTCAAGCAAGCTCAAGGGCATCAGAAACAAACATGTCTTCACTGTGACAAGCTGTGCCTGCCTCTGGATACTGATACACTCAGCAAACAAATGCATTAGAAAAAGGAATGAGCAAGGAAGGGTTGAGGGATAAGTAGAACATATATGAAAGTACAGCTACTCCCTGTTTGTCCCAAAGATACTGAACATTAAGTTGGAGGGAATGACAGGCTTCAAGGTCAAAAACCAGCAGCTGTCTTTAATAGACACGTTTGTTTTGTATGGTGCTGCTCTCCAACACTCCAGGAGACTTTTCATCCAAAACTCTTAGAGCATTTTTTAATTATTAAATTTAATATCCCACTGACAAGGTAGTGTGAGGTAATACTTTCATTCCCAGTTTACTGATGGGGAGATGAGTCACCAAGAAGTTAAATTAGTGAGCAGGAAATCTGGTGAAAAGAAACTCGACAGCTGCCTCCCATTTGCCCACTAAGCTAACTGCTATTAAACTCCTTCATTTTCTTCTCCACTGGTAGCTTCTAAGAGTCCATTTTCATTCCTGAGTAGCTCTAGAAAGTAGGAAATGACAGACACTATCTTATCTGGAATGTAAAGTTTACAGTATAAAAACCTTCATAGGTCCAAAGACAACATCTTAGTAATGAATCCAAACTTTAGAATGAATTCAGTCCTTCCTGGAAGATGGCTAGTCTGTAAAGGATACAGTAATAAAGACAGCAAACTATGTTTCCAAACCACTTTTTGAACCCTCAAAGACAAAAGTCTTCAAAAACCTAAAAGATAGTTCAGTTAACCTAAAGTAGTTAAACACCAGTAAGGATCATTACATTAATTTCACTGAATCCCTAATTTTCTCTTTCCTATTGAACTCTCTAGGATTTTCCTACAAAAGCTAGAAAAGTATATTTTTTTTCTTATGCCTGTACCCTAAAGAAAACGGAGAAGCCAACTAAACGGCTGAAATGCAGTTTTCATGTGAAAGATCAAGGCTTCCCCCAGACCACAGGAACTGCTGCGTGGAAGCAAGGTGGGTCTGTTCCACCCATGTCCTGCTTATGAAGGTACCAGCCAGTGTCAGAAGCTTCAAACAAGGCCAGAGAGAGACTCTTCTAGGCTTGAGAAATTAAGCCATGACCCCACACACGCCTCCGTTTGCTTTGATACTTGTTGGGCTATGCTGTGCAGTCACATTGGATGCTGCAGAAGAAGGTATAAGTATCTGTCATGAGAGAAATTCAAAGAAAATAATCTACCCTAATACTGCATTTCACCCTCATCTCTAACACGTCAGTCCTGAGGGATAAATGCAGTATCACTTCCAGTTATCCTAAATCTGGCTTTCCTGGAAATACACAGAATAGCCAGGCCTTTTCTGAATTTTGATACACTTTTGCCCTTGATGTTTTCCCACCTGAGTTCAACAGTTAAACTGTGGTTTGAAAGAAGGAGTGTTTCATCTTATTTATTGCCTGCCTCCTTGTTCCTGCTATGAGACATGTAATACTCTGCTGTGGCAAGATTTCCACATGGCTTTGTCCTGTCAGACCTCTCTGAACTTCCTTTTATTCCTCAATAATCTTCCTAAAAAGGACCAGTACTGCACCCAATATTTTCAGATGAAACCACATGCCCGTTTAAACAAATGCATTACAATATTCTTTATATCACTCCTCCGGCAGTGTCCTGCAGTGTTCAACCTGCACACTAAGCAGAATTAGGAACCTTGTAACAGGGACAAGAATTTCCCATACGTAATACATTCAAACAGACAGGTAACAAGTTAAAATGTCCATCCTGCTGCCCATTCACCAAGCACTTTCAGATCTCCCCAGGGAGGCCCACACAGAGCTCCCTGGCCATGATGGCTCTAAACGATTTTGTACATGCTTTTCCTTGGTAGGGGGCAGTGGGGGAAGTCAGTTAGTTAGAACCTCCTATACCATCATTTCCCAGGTGCTTTATTGCTTATACCTAATTACTGTTTCAATCAATTTCTCAAACGTTCATGCAGAATTTATGGGTCTTTAAATCCTTGAATCACATCCAAATCCTTTTAAAATATAGGTAATAACATTTGCTACCCACTAATTGTTCTAAATTCTTTCTATTGTAACTCCTAGATTCTATCACAAGCTCTTCTTCAGACTTTGTGGTTTAAGAGAACATAATCTTTATTACAACTAATGACTACAAGTAAAAGCACTGTAACTAAAAGCTTACTCTTTTATATAAAGATTTTAAGAAGGTTTGTAGGTAAATTTCTTTTTGGTTACTATTGCAAATGCAATAGCACCTGGTTAGTGTAGGAGATACGGGGAACAGTCAGAACCATACAAAATGGAAGAGCCCAATCAACAAAAACCATCAATGAAAAATAAAATGTTATTTAAGAATTCTTCCTGGTTTAATAAACCATGGTAATATTGGTGTCACAGCTAAATATTGTGCATATATTAAAATTCAAATATGTGTGTGTGCATATAATTAAAATTTATGTTTCTTAACTTGGCAGAGTCCCTTTCATAGTGATTAAATTAACATGGTTATTTCTGCTTACCAGCTCAGTGCAGCAAACTCTCTATTTATCAAGGTCCTTAGACTGAGGTGGTAGAACAAGCACCCATGCCAGCATCATTCCTGTATCTGTTTTGTATTGAACTGCTGCCTCCAAAAGAAGCACATTTTCACAAACCCTATGAAATGGTGGGCTTTTTCAAGTTTTGATTCACCAAAATAGCTGCAAATTCCTGTCCTTAAATATGCTACTTTTGGTTTACAACGCATTGGGAGCTAAGCAACTTTTCAATGTTTCTTTGAAACATAAATTAAAAACAACCATCCCTTTTTCTATACAGTGCGATGTATTTGTTTTACAATGGATCATTTCCATCTCCACAGTAGCAGCTGCCACCCAAGCCATCATCTCTGTGCACTCGTAAGCAGCTCCATTTCCAGTTCTAATTGGGAACAGAGATACTTATTGGGTGAGTTCCAGCATGATCTATCATGCCAGAGACAGCTACTATGCAAACCAAAGCAATCCAGCTTCCAAAAACCCTCTTAGACAAACACTGACTTTGCACATAGATTTTTGCATTTTTGTTTCTTGGTGATGGTTTTTTTGAACATAAAAAGTGCCAAAGGAAACTATATATTAAGAGTCCGTGAAGTGTTGTTTAGGTTGGATAAATCCAAGGATATTACCTTAATAACCACTACCTCTTTAAAATCATATAGGTGGTCTAAAAAAGCCACCTAATTCACAGCAAACAGAACTACTGCTGAGTAAATGCAGCCACTAAGCTCATTAAGAGGATGTGGCAGGATGTGTCTGAAAGTGCAGTGCAGTGGCTCAGCAAGCAATTAAATCCCATGACAGTTTAAAATGAGAATCTATCAGTGTCATAAGAGTGTGAAGCCTCAGCATCTCTGCTGTTCCCACCCCCAGCATTTTATTTATGATGGCGTATTGGGAACATGGGAAGTCAAAAAGATTATAATGAAATATGCCATATAAAAACCAGATTAAGCCTGCTCTTCTTTGGGGAAATATGCAGAGAGAGAAGCTGTCTGTTAGCTGTCGAGTTTGCAAAAGATACCATCTTTTGGGATGGTGCTCTCTGCCAGCAGACAGAGTGCCCCAGGGGAAATGGTGGTGAAAAACCCAGACAAGCAGCATCCATCCATCCATCATACGCTCATCTCCACATCTCCAAGGCACAAATATAGCGCTAGAGTGCAAAGGGTGGGGGCAGGGGGGATGGAATCCCTTAAGAAAGAGGAGACAATGCCATATGTGAATAACTGGATTTTGTAGGTTTTCTGTGCATGCACAACCAGACTCTCCTTAGCTTGTTCGTTTGCTTGCTTGCTTCTTACGTTCATGGCCAGTACAGTGATTTGTCAGTGTCCTTGGAAATGATGCATTCACGGCAGTGACCAGAACCAGGTATACTAAAGGCAGGGCTCTGCAAGCTTTTTTTGTAAGCATGCCTCTGCCAGCACAGCGCAGCACAGATCTTTACGTCTTCCACAGATCTGGACCTTCAAACCCCTTCTTTCACTGCACCATCTCCTGCTATTCCAGGTGCAGATGCTCACATTATTGCTGTCATGCTTTAATCCTGACATTCTACAGTCCCTGTTCTCCCAACACTACTGCAGTTCAGCACCCATCCATAGCAAATGTGTCAGTGCCAGTTCTGCACTTACAATCCTCTCCAACCCTGGTCCACCGGACCTCCTGCCAGCCCAGCACTGGGCCTCCCATGAGACTAGACTACTGATAACACAGACTCTCACAATGCATCCATAAAGCCAAACAAATGCCCCTAGAGACTAGTAAACATCAAATTCACTTTATTTTTAATCCAAGCCAGACACAATAAAGCCATGGCTGTACTGGAGATTGTAAGGCTACTCCAGTAACTCTTTGTCTCATCTGCCAATTCCACCCTGAAACCTCATGTATATTATTGTACTCTCAAGGTAAACAGGGTCATGGCAAGAACAAGAATCCAGTCAGAGAATGATAAACTGGTTTTAGAAGCAAGAGTACTTGAAAACAACACAGTATTTGTTTCCTCAGAAACAAACCGTTTTGTGTAGAAAGAATAGTTCAGAGGACTATCTGCCATTAAATGAAAACCCCTCTTCAGGCTGGAGTTGTGAGATCCTACAAAGCTCTTAAATGAATCTTACTAAACGCTTGTTGCAAATTTTAGGCACTACTGAGATTTGCCCTAGGGAGCACTGGTTGAATAGAAAATCCCAATGTCTCCTTAGCACCTCTTCCTGCAAAGCTGCTAGTCTCATGGTGAGGTTGAGGGGGAGCATGGGGCAGGGACAGAAAGTGAACAGATGGAAGAAGACAGAGAAAGCTATGATATGGGGGGACTGGACACTTTCACTTTTCAGCCTAGGCGTAAACAGCAGAAAAATCAGAGGACAACTTTGAGTTTTATGACCAGGATCCAATGGAAAGCTTCTATCAGCCCCTAGCTAAAATATGTCCCAGGAGGCTACAACAAAACAGGAGGGAGAAATGAGGCTGCAGAAAACAGCAGAGGCCTTCAAACATAAGCGTAAGCATTGTTTAATTTAACCCATCATCAAAATGTGGACTTTACAAGCAGCTGTATTTTCTTGGCAGACTAGAATGCCTCTGTAAATTCTCCCAATAAAAAAACCCCAGCCCTCCTGTCAGTTGTCTCTTGGAAGTTCTTTACAGATTTATTTCTCAGCACAGATATAAATCATTGTCACATATAATATACTGTACCCGCTTCTCAAAGACTGCCAAATTACAGTATCAGGCTAAATGCTGGATCAGGTAACTACCCTCAGGGCTCAAATCATAAAGGAATATTTCCATTCAATAACATTATTCTAGCAATCATTTGAGTTCTGGTCAATCCTGCATTTGCGTTCTACATGGGCTTACACTGCACCAGGATTTCTGCGGCGTCAGGCAACACTGTAGGCAATATCAAGTGTAGCTGGGTATCTGCTACAATTCAGAGAAAATTCCTAAGCACAAAGTCTGTTCTTTTGGGCTTTGCATCACTCTTAACAGGGCTTCTGGTCTGTTTGGAGTAAGACAATAACTTGGCCTACCTATCTGCAAGTGGTCAATATAGATACACTCACATATGGATGGCCCTTTTGACCCATCAGAAGAGTCAGAATCTGATTATTGTCCCATAACCAGACAGCTATTAGCAAACACCAGTCACCCCTACAACAGACAGCCGGGCCAGTCACCCCAACGCTGCACACTCCGCAAATGGTAACAGGGAACAGACCTCCACTGCAATCAACTGTACTGTTTCCATATGTGACAGCACTGAACGAAACCGCTCGTACTGAATGCAAACTCATACATAAACCATGCATAAAACCAACCATGCCGTAACCTTGCTGCAAATTCTGTGAGATTCTACATAGCTTCTCCTCTTCCTTTACCAAGCACAGTGGAGGGGATACCTTTAGTAACAGATAAATCTCTGTAATGCAGTTATCTCTCAACTGCAGTGCACAAGCATCCCAATTAATTCAGTCCAGGCCTAGCAGAGCCGGCACTAAGCCAGAGCTGATAAACCTGCCAAAGCCAATCTGAGTCCTGCAATGATTCTTGGGAGCCTGCTCTATGCTTTCTCATGCTCCGGACTGAGGGGGGTTATGTGCTTGAGTGCAGTGCTCGGCTCTGGCTGGCTCCACGTGCTCACATTATGCAGCAGCTCCATTCTAAAACCCAAAGCACTGGGGAGCCTGCAGAGACACCCAGTCAGCTCTGAAGGCATCAGCGAGGATGCAGCAGGGCTTATTAGCACCTCTCAGCCAGATTACAGGTGTCCTGGTCCTGATCCTGCACCTCTGTCTGCAAAGCTCCCACTTGAGGAAGACGGTGCTCTGCAAGCCAGGCAGGCCTGGGAAGCAGGATAGCCACATTCACATGGTGTGGTGTTTGAAGAAGTCAGCCACATCAAGCAGAGCTGGTTCAGCGTCCCCAGCTCAGTAAATACCAAATCTGCATAAACCACTGAAGAAGAGAAAGGCCACAGCAAAGTGGCAATGATTTTTGGATAGGATAGGGAACAGTCACCCGAGACACTGCCCTTGGCATCGCTGCTGTCTCACCATGTATGTGATCTTGGGCCAAACTCTAACAAAGGTACCCTCTGCTCTTCCATCATCTGTCAACTGGAGATAGCCTTCATCTATCCTCTGGGGTTTGGTAGGGACTGTTTAATATTCATAGGTATTCAGGCATTCAAATAAAATGGACCAAAAATACAAGGTGTTCTTATAGGCCCTCAGGAAGTCAGGTTTAAAACCACTTTTTTTTCCAGTCAACAAGAACACTGGAAAAGCAAGACTAGTTCCATGGATAGCAGATTTCAGTGGCCAATTCACAAATTCCAAGGATAAGGATAATATTTACTCATATGGTAAGATGCATCTGACAGATGAAACTATATAACTGAAAAATGTTACTATAAAAAGGAAAGCTTGCAATAGAAAAATGGCATGGGTTGCTAGTAGGTATCCTTTCAGAAATGAGAAAGAACAAAGCAACCAATCTACTGAGATGCTCAGATCTCTTGCCACAAAAAGGCAAGAAATTCCAAGAGGCCTATAAAGCGTTTAGACAAAAAGGTGAACTCTAGAATTAATAACAGAACGGTAAACAGGAAGATTAATGGCACCAGAGAAAATGCAGATGGTGAAGCCCAGCCTGCAGGCTCAGCAAGACTCTGAATAGGGAGGGGGAAAAAGGCAAGGTGTAAACAAGGTGACCTTCAAAGCCACGGGAATGCCTGCCAACAGGCCAGCCAGAGGGCATCCCGAGACACAGATGTGCCATCTGGGGTAGGCTGTCTCATGACAACATGAACAAGATTTGTCTTTTTCAAAATTTGCAGGGAGGCAAAATGGGTAGCAGCAGAAAATATGGCCGTTTATTCAAAAGGGGCACAATTAAATGCACAGGTTGGAAAAGGATGCTGTCTATTTTGTAAAGAAAATACAAAAGAATTCCCTGAATATCCCCACTCAGACAGGTCTTGCGCCCGCTTGTAAAGCCTGCTCATGCAAGGTGTGGGGGAGGAGAAACTAGTTTTCACTAAACAAATGTTTCCCTTGAGGGTTTATGTTTTAGGTTTATGGTAAAAAAGGAGGGGGGGGGGGGGGGGGGAAACAACAAAACAACCAACAAAATCAGAACAAACTGCAAAGCATCTCTTTAAACCCATGATGGTATAAATTTTCCCCATCTTGGCATGTCTATTCACTCCAGATGGCACATTTGGGTTGAAAGCAGGTGAAGATTCCTCAGACATCTCTATGTCCAATATCTGCTTTTACAGAGTTCACTTGCTCCATCTCCGTGCTTAGCTGAACCTTGAAACTAATAATAAGCTTCGTGTATGCCTGGGAGATCTCAGTTTTTTGCCTACAGTAAAAAGCAGGAGACAGAAATCTCCTACCGTAGTTCTGCAGGAAAGCCTGGTTCTTTCGGACCTGTTGCTTAGATCATTGAGGTCAACCAGGAAAATTAAAAAGTAAATGCAATCACACTTTTTTTTTAAACACATCAATCAAACACCACAGTGGGCCAGTTGCTAAGGGGAGCAATGCTATCTCTAAATAAGCCTTCTACAAAATCAGCCAAACATGTTCCGCTGTGATATCCAGAGGCAAGAATTTTAGGGGACCACAGAAGAAACAACCACATTACAGCTCACTGTGGAAAAAAGCAGACCCTAGCTGCAGGCATCCAGCAGGTACTAAATTCAAACACCCCTTTTCCATCTAGCCTGGTGCAAAGTACATCAAATCTGAATATTTCAGGCAAAACCTGACCCATCTCAGTTCAGTGCTAAAATCAGTTAATTCAGTGCTAAGCGTACAAGCAGATGTATCTGAATGCTTTTTTATTCTGACAGGCTGAGTGTCAACTGCAATGAAGGTATTGCCATGACCTCTGGTTTCACAGTAGGAACCACAGGCTGTGGATGAGCTCAGGCAGCTTGCGCAAAGCCCACACAGCCCCAGCACTGCTGCATCAAGCAGGCTTGACTCGAGCGAGTTTGTGATTGCTGACAGGAGCTGCCACCATGGCTCTGGACAGCAGTACATACCTTTCTCCAGAAAGCCCCATCATGTGGTTCTGTTGATTGTTTTTTGAATAGAACAGGAATGGAGAGAGGAAATACACATCTGAAAACACTGAGCATTGAGGAAGGAATAGGAAAGAAGAAGGGAGAAAAACAGCAGGATGGAGGAAAGCTATTACATTCCTTCTCCTTGCCTACTGCAGCTAAACTATGGCAGACTTGTTCTGAAAAGCCTGAAAAATGGAAGCTGTGGGCCTTGAATTATGCCTTTTCAGTATCTCTCTCCTTTCCCCCCTCTGCTGACAGAGAAACACTGTAAACTCCCAGATCCTGAAAATACACATTCTGAACTCTTCCTGCACCTTACAAAACCCAGAGAAAATAGGTGATAATGAGGAAGAGGGAAAGATAGCCATGCAAAGGGAAAACAAAGTGAAATAGATAATAGTTGCTCTTCACTCCTTTCCCCTGCTCAGCTTTCATTTCCCTTTGTTCATCTAACATTGAGCCAAACTAAGCCAAAGGAGCTGCCGTGCTGGGCTACAAGATTGATGGCTGCAGGCAGACTCCACAGTGAAGAGACGGATGACTGGTCATTTCCCACGATGCACTGAGAAACATCCATCCTTGCAGCCATGCTGCGCCCATTTGTGCTCCTTTTGAAAAGAGAGATAAACACAGGCAGCCAGAGGCACCTGAGTGTCCTTCTCCCTCAGAAGGACACAGTTATAGTCCTCTGGGTTCCTTGAGAAGGTCACTGTGTCCATCCCTGAACATCTGGCTGTGGGATTTGCTAACTCTCTCCCTCCCCCAGCAATCATCCATCTATTAGAGCACAGTGCAGGTCGGAAGAAAACAGTGAAGAGAATGGTGTGACAACCTCATCAATCTACAGCTACACGCTTGGCTATTTAGTTTTCTTTAAGCTATTCCTAAATACAGGGGGCGGGGGGGAGAAATGCTACTGGTATGAAAGAGTGAATTGTGGAAATGGCAATGTGGATTGGAGTAAGTCCTTATGACTATTAAAATGTTGTGCATGTACTAAAGCAGTAGGGAACTAATTAAGATTCAGGATTGAAAGGCAAAACAAAAAAGTTGGATGCACTCTGGTTCCATCTGTAGCACTTGCTGAGAGTTCAGATGTACTTGGGGCATCATGTTTAGCAAAAAGAGGTTATTTTTTTTATTTTGCCCATTCAGATATTAACAGAAAGCTCCCTGGATGAATATACTGTAAGTATATTTATAGTGCCAACGAGGCACAGAGCACTTAATCCTGACTCCTTTCTATTTAGTTAATAGTGTCTTTGTTTACTGATACTGTCCTGGTCTATAGCATTGCTCACAGATACATCTTCTGTGTTTCCAGTTCTCCTGCCGTGCTGCTACCTCACTTAGGCAATGAGCATTACATGGCAGATGTACCCATAGCATCATTTAAAAATGCAGCATCACTCCAGAAATTCCTGTAACTATGAACCTCACTTTGTCAGAGTAGCATGTATCTGTAACTGTGTCATTCACAGATACTGACTAAGGAAATCATGAGAAGATAAAAGCATTCACCATCTCTCAAAAATACAAAGAAATTGCTTAAAGTGTTTAAATGTAGTTTTAGCACTCTATCCGGCTGAGCCAGCTTTGAAAATTTGTCTTTTACTTCTATCATGCAATGCTGTTTATTTTAGGCCGACAACAAAAGGATTTTCACTACAGCTCTGTAGGACATGCATAGGATACTAATCATGACCATATGTGTTCCTAAGACATCAACCCTATACTTCCTGAGGGCAATCACATGTATTCAGAAGTGCATCATTTCCATCAAGAGGAGTAAAGTTTTCATCCTTTTCCCCCACCTCAAGAACCACAGCTTTAGCTGATGGAAATTGCTGCTCGCTGTAGTCTTTAACAGAACTGTACCTACCTACAACAGCTAAGGTCCTAGCACTAAATTACCTTGTTTGTTTAAGGGGAACCATGCTCAAACTGCATTCTAAGTGAGATCTCTGGTCTGGAAGACATTGCATAGAAAAGCCATATCCACCTATTCCATTCTTAATTCCCCTCCAAACATACATTGCATCGACCCTCCTTCCCCCAAGGAGTTCATTATTGGAAATGGATGCCATGGCAAACACCAGTGCTGTCAGAATCCTGAAGCATAAAATACCTGTAGTAAACTATTAGGCAATCAAATACAAAATGCTGGGAATATTGAAATTAATTGTAATCTTGTAAAAACATACTTAATATCTCTCAGGTGCAAGATGATTATGTTTAGTCCAGAGAATGGGAATGACAGACTGAAGACTTCCACCAAGGAAGGTGGTGGGAGATGTAGGGATGTGGGAAGGGATACCATCACACTCTCCATTCTACTCTTAGCAAATCTGTAAAGCTTGCCTTGTAAGATTTCAAACTGGATTTTACGTTAACATTTATTGCTCATTCCTTTATATTACACACCAGAAAAATATCACCTGCTATAAATTTTATAATATTTCACACTACAAAACAATTTCATTTGCTATGTGTCAGGAGAACAATAAACTTGAATAGAAGTTTTTTAAAAAACATATTTTGAATGTAATAATATTCCATAATATCTTTGCTACTTTTTGTTAACGTTTCCTTCTATAAAATAGTACACAGGTTCTGCTATATGGTGATCTAGTAGCCCAGTAACTTTATTGGGCTCTGTCTTGCAGGATGCTGATTACCAAACCTGCAAGTCTGGTCCAACCCAGTACTTTAGATGTGGATTTAATTTTAAGCATGTGACAAGTCCCATTAATTACAAAAGATCACTCATGTTCTTAAAGGTGCTTTCCTTGTCTGGGGTTAGACAGCTTGGCATCTTACAAGACTAAGCCCTGGGGACTTGATCCTATAAACCCTTTTTTATATGATTACCAGAGAACTCCCAGGATTACTCACATGAACATACAAAATAGATGCAGTGAATCAGATAAAAGACACCTATTTTCTAGGATCTTGTATCCAGTACTACTCTTGCACAAAAATCCCTTTGCCGATTCAGCTTATTCTTTTTCAGGCATTGGTACAGCTATACTAAGAAAAGTGGCAGGAGGTTTGCCAGCAAAGCTGTTCAGGTTCAGCTCTAGCTGCAAGACTCCTACAGGGCAGGCGACTTCCCAGCTGCCCCTCCCCTTTCCTAGAGAGCTGATGTGCCTTGGGGGAAACAAATCTGCTGGGTTCCAGCATTTCCCCAGGTACTATCCCCTGGTGCTTCCCCCAGGGGTTCCCATACCCCTTCTTCCTGACAAGCCTTGAGGGAACCACTTGGGCAACCCACTCCTAGGCCTCCCACGCCTACCTGGGGAGTGCCAAAATACTCTTTCAAAGCCACCTTTTCCCTAAGAAGGGAATCCCATTCTCAGCAAACCTGCACTCCTCTCTTTTTAAGGTTAAATCTATTTATTTAAGAAATAAGTAATCCTGATGGTTACTTACAAACATCAATGTTAACTTCATAGTAAGGGGATAAATCCCACAGCATTTTACCTCTCCAGTAGGAATAATACGTCTCCTAGAAACACGGCATTCACAGTCAGGCCTTGGCAGCTTAAGAGGCACATGCTGAAAAAACTCTTCCCAAAGACGCATCCTAGCAGCCAGATGTAGGTCAAACACACAGTAGCCAAGAAAAGCGAAAGAGCAAAACAATGGGCTGGATAACACAGAAAGGGTGGCGGCACCACAAGTAAGCTCCCTCTCAAGCAGCCCAGGTATTTCAAGCCAATGCCATCTCAGATGCCTGAGCCCTCAAAGCTTTCCTCATGTCTTGCAGATCGAGCCCCAAGAGATGACCTGCAGCCACACTGAAGAGGCTCTGAGGGGTTCATCAGAACTACTCATCCTTTCAATTTAATGGCCTACTGTCGTGATCAAAACATTTTTCCAAATGGCTTGGCTCCAAAGTCATCATAACTCTATTTTCACAAATATACTAAATACAGCTGAGACTACACACCAGTGGAAAAGTCACCTCTAAGTGCCTGCATTGCTTTTGAAATTACAGCAGCCTTGTGTCTGTGGGTCACTGCACATGCAGCCTACGTTCCCATTGGCAGGGATGAGACCCAGAGAACTCAGAAAGAGATTTAACAGCTTCCAAAATTGCCTTATCTTGTTCACTTTCTACTTCTGCCGTAGCCTGATGACTAGACCCAGAGGGATCTGGCTTCAATGGGCTTTTGATCAAAACCCAGAGAGGTTCCAAAGCCCGGTGGCTTCTTCGTGCAGCTTTCTCCTAATTATGCAAACTGGCTCAACCACACAAGAACTAGGAGTAATCCCAGGTGATTCATACAAGCAACCTTAGCTAACCAACACAGTTCTCCTGGTAAAACTGTGCATATAAAATGCTTGTAGTAACCTGTTCCAGATCCCACAAACGAAAGAGAAACTAACAAAGTTAATCCTGTAAATTCTAGCAGCATGACTACAGAGTTAAGCAGAAGAAACAATGTTTTTGTTTTCTTGACTGTGCTATTTATAGAATATTATTTGCTTTTCTAGAAATGAGTGTCTTTTATTTGCATACCTGCAAAATCATGAAATCTCATTTGGGGGGAAACACAAATTCGCTCACACTCGCTGAGCTGAATTAGTTTAAGAATTTGCAGCTTATGACATGTAACAATAACCAGCAAGAACAGTGCACGATTTGAAAAAGTTAGCACAGCCCCGGCAGCCATGACATGCAGAAGGCCAGCTCATCAGTGGCCAAAATGAAGCAAGAAGAGTTACACTGTGCAAAACTTGAGATATCTTCCTAACATTTACACACTGTACAGCCAGTCTTGCGAAAATTGGCTCAACAATTCACCAATAGCGAGTCTCTATTAGTATATCTGGATGTGTAACAAATTATTTTCCATCACCCTCCTGGTACACATAAGCCCAAGTTTTGCACCAGAATCAGTACACTTTCATAGCAGTTTTGCAAGACTCCATGCTGATGGCCAAAATGTTTAGTACTGGTACTTTAAAGGCTTGGCAAGTGGCTTCCTTTACTCATAAAATACCTTTTTATTTAAAGATCTCCCCTACCTTTCCCAAACTCTCTAAAAAGATTTATTAACTCTCTGGTAGGCATTTCTCTGAGACAGACAAGTGAAATCAATGTTTTAGCGCCTCCATTTTACACATTGAGAAGCTGACAGAAAAAGGTATACCATTGTCCAGGTGCTGTGTAGTCCTGTACAGGCACAGGTGATGCAAGTGTGTGATAGTGGGGCAGGACATTAAGTGTAGAGGTTGGCACCTTTACTGCAGACTGGCAATGGGACAAAGATATTTTACTGCAGGACTTCTACACCATGATTCAATGTCAGTGAATACATGCAGAAAGGGCTGTGTTCTCTGGTATTCTTAGTGCTACGTAAGAAAAGGAAAGCAAACATTATCTGGCCAGAGATTTGGACTAGCATAGGTCCCCATTGTAGGAAGAATTTAAAGGTGGTGGATGAGACGGAATGAAGTCTGCTGAAATATGTGTGTAAAATGAAGAAACTGCTTAACAAGGAGGTCCCACACTGATGAGTTTTCTCTTGGTGACAGAAAATCACTTTTTCTAACACCAGTCATAGCTGGATGTCTAAGTGCCATAGAGCAGCAGCTCTTGCCTGTGGTGCCATGTCCTGCTGTGAAGGCAAGATTAGTGGAGAATTGGAACCTATTGTTTTGATTCAGTAGCATTGATGGACTCATCTGTAAACTGCAGGCTTAGCTGGTGAATAAACACCTACTTAAATTTAGACCAATGTTTAGGTGGATTGCTGGATAAGAAGCCCAAAAGAGAAAGCTCAGCAGAAACCAGTATTTATTTTGGTATAAATAAAAGCTAGAGCTGGGAAATTAATTCCTCCCCCTGCCCCCCCCCCTATTTGCATGACAGGTTCCCAGTTTGCTGAGGAAATTGTAGGAAAAAAACATCTGGGGTGTTTAGGGATTCCTACAGCCATGATGACTGTTTCCTTTTTCTTACACACTGAAATTTCCTATGTAGCCCTAAAACCCAAAACCAAACCACAAAAAACAAACCAAAATTCAAGAACATCCAGCATCCCTGCTCCCAGATTTGTATTCATCATATAAAACTTCATTTTATACTAAAGTGCTACAGAAATGTGACACGATAGACCAACCTCAGGATTCAGCACGGCCAGCATGCACATGTGCACTGTAATGCATCAAGTAAGAAAAATGAAGTATCACGAAAAGTTAAGTATTTTTTTCTTATTTTACTCATGAGGTGCCAAAAATAAAGATTGATGGGAATAGGTGAAAATGAGATCTGCTCTAGCTAAACCAGAAACTACAGGATCCACGTGGAAGTGCTCAGTAAAATTATTTGACATAGGTCATGCAGCTTCTTCAGGTAGGAAGCTCATCATCATCCACACTCCACGACGTTGAGTTGTTTGACATTCCACCTAATGTTTGCTCAACACTTGACCTAAATACACTGCAGAGCTGTTGCTTCGGCACCACCTACCAAAATCGCATCCTGCTTCTAACAAATCATCGTTTAAAAACAGGCTATTCCTGCCACTGAGGAAAATCTATGAAAAAACTGACTCAGGGGGCAGGCTCCGCGCCCACGGCCGCAGCCTGACACGCAGCGGGCCCCGCGCCTTTCCGCAGGGTGGCTCCGCGTCGCACAGGCCCTGCCCGTGCGGAAACACGCTACGCACTGCGCCCTCTGCTGGCGCCGCCGCGCCGCCGCCCGCCTCACGGGCAGGGCCCTCCCCTCCCGCCCCGGCCCGCCCCGGGCCAGCGGCACCGGCAGGTGGAAAGGTAGGAAACAAGATAAAGGGGACAAAAATATCCTAAAACCATTGATATTCTGAAGTACTAAATAATATAAAAGGTGAGTAGAGTTATTTTAAAAGCCAAAATCCTTCAGAAGGCAGTAGTACTTGAATAAAAAGCAGATTTTTAAAAAAACATTTTAATTCCAAGATTTTGGAGGGCAGACACCGCAAGTCACAGCAGCTGGTAACAGGCTGTTAAACCCCATCGTACATCAGGAATCTAGACCAAGTCATCAGAGAACAAAAGTTGCTTCTGTCTGCTGGCTGTCATGTCATCCCTGCCCCAAATTCAGGTTTCATGACAGAAAACGTTTATAAAAGCCATGAAAAATAATTTAAAAACCCAAACACTAAAATAAGCTCTACACAAAAGTATCTCTGGTAAACTCGCATCTGCAGAAACCTGTGAGAAGAGTTTTCGATTCTCGGAAAGCAAGGGGGGGTCAGCAGAACCGTTACCTTGGACTTGCAGAGGGCCGAGTGTGGCCTGTTGAGGACCCTGGCTGACAGAGTCCCCTGGGAGGCAGTCCTGAAGGGCCACGGGTCCAGGAAGGCTGGGCATTCCTCATGAAGGGAGTCTTAAAGGGGCAGGGGCAGGCTGTCCCCATGTGCCGAAAGGTGACCGGCCTGGCTCAACAGAGAGCTTTGGCTGGAACTCGGGAAACAAGGAGAGCTTACCATCTCTGGAGGAAGGGGCAGGCAACTCTGGAGGGCAACTCATGAGGTAACACAGGGAGAAAATTAGAGAGGCAAAAGCCCAGCTAGAACTTAGGCTGGCCACTGCCGTGAAAGATAACAAAGACATCATAAACAAAAGAAAGGCCAAGGAGAACCTGCATCCTTTATCAGGTGCGGTGGGGAACGCTGCCACGCAGGATGAGGAAAAGGCTGAGGCACTTAATGCTTTCTTTGCCTCAGCCTTTAACAGCAAGAACAGCTTCCCTCTGGGTGCCCAGCCCCTGAGCTGGAAGGCAGGGACGAGGGGCAGAATGAAGCCCCCACAGGCCAGGAGGAAACGGTTGGGGACCTGCTGCTCCCCTTGGACACAGACAAGTCTATGGGGCCGGACGGGATCCACCCAAGGGTACTGGGAGAGCTGGCAGAGGAGCTCACCAAGCCGCTCTCCATCATTTATCAGCAGTCTGGGCTAACTGGGGAGGTCCCAGCAGCCTGGAGGTCAGCCAGTGTGACACCCATCTACAAGAAGGGCAGGAAGGAGGATCCGGGGAACTACAGGCCTGTCACAGCCTGACCTCAGTGCCGGGGAAGGTTGTGGAGCAGGTCATCCTGAGCGCCATCACACAGCACATGCAGGACAACCAGGGGGTCAGGCCCAGCCAGCGTGGGTTTAGGAAAGGCAGGTCCTGCCTGATGAACCTGATCTCCTTCTGTGACAAGATGACCTGCCCAGTGGATGAGGGAAAGGCTGTGGGTGTTGTCTGCCTGGACCTTAGGAAAGCCTTTGGCACCATCTCCCACAGCTTTCCCTGGAGACACTGGCTGCTCACGGCTTGGACGGGTGCACCCTGCGCTGGGTAAAAAGCTGCTGGACAGCCGGGCCCAGGGAGTGGTGGTGGATGGAGTTACACCCAGCTGGTGCCCGGTCACAAGTGGTGTTCCCCAGGGCTCAGTGCTGGGGCCAGCTCTGTTTAGTATCTTTATCGACGATCTGGACGAGGGGATCGAGTGCACCCTCAGCCAGTTTGCAGGCGACACCGAGCTGGGGGGAGTGTTGAGCTGCTGGAGGGCAGGCAGGCTCTGCAGGGGCATCCGGGCAGGCTGGACCCGTGGGCCGAGGCCGGTTGTACCAGGTTCAACAAGGCTCAGTGCCGGGTCCCGCACGTGGGTCACAGCAGCCCCACACAGCGCTACGGGCTGGGGGCAGAGCGGCTGGAAAGCTGCCTGGGGGAAAAGGGCCTGGGGGTGCTGGCTGACGGCCGGCTGAACGTGGGCCAGCAGTGTGCCCAGGTGGCCAAGAACCCAACAGCATCCTGGCTTGTGTCCAAAGCAGTGTGGCCAGCAGGACTAGGGAGTGATTGTCCCCCTGTACTGGGCACTGGTGGGGCTGCACCTTGAACACTGTGTTGAGTTTTGGGCCCCTCACGGCAAGAGGGACATTGAGGTGCTGGAGCGTGTCCAGAGAAGGGCAATGAAGCTGGTGAAGGGTCTGGAGCACAAGTCTTATGAGGAACAGCTGAGGGAACTGAGCTGTTTAGTCTGGAGAGAAAGGAAGCTCAGCGGGGACCTTACTGTTCTCTACAACTGCCTGAAAGGAGGCCACAGGCAGGTGGGGGCAGGTCTCTTCTCCCAGATAACTAGTGACAGGACAAGAGGAAAAGGCCTCAAGTTGTGCCAGGTTTAGATTGGTTATCAGGAAAAATTTCTTCACTGAAAGTGTGGTCAAGCATTGGAACAGGTTGCCCAGGGAGGTGGTGGAATCACCATTCCTGGAAGTATTTAAAAAATGTGTAGATGCGGTGCTTAGGGACATGGTTTAATGGTGGACTTGGCAATCCTGGGTTATCAGTTGGACTGGATGATCTCAAAGGTCTTTTCCAACCCAAATGATTCTGTGATTCTATGATTCTAAGTCTGAACAATCGACACATTGATATTATAGCCTCCTTCAGGAATATTGTATCAAATTCATCTGAACTGTACAGACACACTCTTATCTGGCACCAGAATTACTCTGCCAGTTTTGATCCTAAGACAGTCTTAATGGATCTTAAAGAGGAGCTATAGGCAGGTTTTATAATATAATAGGAACTTAACCTTCAATCACAAAGAACTTTCCATATATGTTAAACAGTAAGAAAACTTTCTTGTTAAGAGATGTGCTTTCCTTTACAGTGTTCACAGCAAAACACTGCTGTCTTGTAGTACTGAACAAGAACCAATGTGTGATTGTGTAGAAATTGCTGAAATCAAAAGTGAAACTATTCAATATTAATTGGTTTATCTGAAAAAAATTATAAAAGGAAATTCTCATTAAATCAGTGTTTTGAATTATTTTTAGGCTTTAATACCTTTGAGTGACATTGGACATAGCAATCAGAGAAGGAAAAAATTAAGATGGAACTCGGGAGAACTGAGCTCTTTCTGTGTTCTTGGGATTTCCAGCTCTACCACAAACCTCCAGTTAAACCTTTGAAGAAGTAGTTTATTATCTTTTTTCCTCATTTCTCCATCTTGGAATCGAAGTACTTCCTTTACTATATTTTGTATATTCAGACTGTAAGATCTGCTATAGTATATGACTATAGCAGAGAGTGTAAGAAGCCTTCACAACCCCCATGATGATGATGATGTTACACGCTGCTTGAGTCTCTAGATGCTATCATATATGTAACACTAATGCAAATTCTGTCCTTTGCTTTTCAGTTTCATCTTAATTTTTATCTTGATGAAGTGCCCCATCTTAAAGAGCACAGAACTCCACAGACATGCTGAGCATCTTCCACAAGAGTTGGGGGCACTCATCACTTCACAGAAGAAACACAGTACCTTGTACGATCAGACACAGTCTCAACAAGGTAAATTGAGATGGCTGAAAGAGATAATAGCTTATCTGTAAGGATTCCGTTCATTCATCCACCAGCACACTCACATAGGTATGTCCCTTACATCAGATTAAAAACATATCAGGCATTGTTTAAGTGGCATCTAAAATTCTGTTATCAGTACTCGCCTCAAACAATTCTACCATGGTTCATAATAGCAAATGAAAAATACTTCTGTTCACTTTTACCACTTTAACAGCTAGTAAAAAATTGCCATTTCTGTAGTTCAGCTGAACACTAGACTGCCCAGAGATAAGTAACAGGACAGACACTAGGCACAGGACACCAGCTCATTCTCACCACGGTAGCAGCACACACAAACTCTACTCTGCACCCTCCAAGGAGGTGAGAAGGCTGCCTGCTGTGAGACCTCACTGTTGGCTTTCAGCCCAAAACCAAAAGACAGCAGTCAATTGAGACAAAAGCTTTCCAGTCAGATTTTTTACACTTATATAGCACACAAAATAAAAGGTCTGTGTGCATGTATGTACATATCTGTACTTAGCCATCTTGTATAACTGAAGCTTTACAACTACCAGTTTAAATTCCACCAGGGTTTTCGGCCGTGCAGACCCTACCTGTTATCATCTGCATAGCCGCAAAGCTTAGGTAATACCTGTCAGCAGGGTTTACTGTAGGTAGTACCTCTTCCACAATATTAACACCTGACCCAACACAGAATTATGATACCACCCAGCACCATAAAATCACTAAGTATATAGGACAAGAAGCAACTAAGATCTCAAGGGGCCCTGGGTGTCATCAGGGATCTCTCTTCCATTTCTAACCCTCATCATCTAGCTGGTCTGATATTACTGAGGGCCAGAACCCTACTCCTTGCCTTCATGGCACCTGCAGTAGTGGTGGTAGGAGAGTTGGAAATTCTCCTTCTCCCGTTTCTCTGGAAGAACAGGCTACCCAGCCCAGTCTAACCCTCTCCCTCACCCACTCACAGACTCACAGAACTCCCACGCACAGGAGTGCTCTTACTGAGCAGAACAGCCAGCTGAGGAGTGTGGAAGCACGATCTGCTTCCAGCCCTCCCACTGCTCCATGCTGAAGTGCCATGCAAATACCAGTGCTCAGCTCTGCAGAGGATCAGCTTTGCCCATACTTGGTTGAACAGAAGTCTAGTTTCACGAATATTGTGAGAGTATCAACATCTAGTAACTGTAACACTCTGTTCCTAGAAAATCACAGTATTAGCAACATGTTAATATATTGCCCATGACCAGGAATTTGTTTCAAATCTATACCACTGTTCATAGCAGTCTTGACTGCTACACTATAGCGACTGATGTAACAGCTCATATCCATTACAGCAATGAAAACTTGGCTGCACTTGAGCCATAAGGCTTGGTTCTCATGATATGAACATACCACTAGAAGATGAAGGCCAGCCCACATGAAGGTAAATGTCAGGAATACTTAGTGTAATTCCTAAAGGTTTGGTAATAATATTGACTGAAGCAATTATCACAAGTAAGTTTTGGCAATACTTTATTTCTACCACATTGGATAGGCTATTGGATAGGATGGAGGATGCTTAGAAATAGTATTAATAAGAACATTGCTAGATCCTTGAGCAAACAACTTTACCAGGGCAATCCATGCACGTAACTTTGAGTACAGTGGCAGAGGAAAATATACATCTAAAGTCTGCATCAGCAACACCTATTACAGTGTTCTGATCTTTACAACTTTGCTGTAACTACTCTTAAAAGCAAACTTTCCCACTTTAAACCAAATAAAAGCAACAGACCAGGGCAATAAAGGCACCATGTTCTATTAAGAAGCAAGCAGCAATTGACCCCAAGAAAAACATTTCAGTGCATTTTCATTTTACAAAAAGGAGACTGTTGGAGCATGATTTTCTTCTTCATTAGGTTTTTGTATTACCAAATACGAAACTCTCACTCACCGAGTTGTGTCATGTACTACCTAAACCTACAAGGTACCAACGCTGCAAAAGTAGGCTGTAACTATAAATACTGTATTATTAGTAAATGATTTATTATACCCTTGAACTGCTAGCAAGACAGTAGTTTTATTCTACTTACTGACCAGCTCATGACCAGCAATGACTTACATAAACCTAGGATTTTTGTTTCAGTATCTCCTGAATTGTGCAGAAGTTTTGGTCTTTTGGATACAGCTTACCACTACAATGATCCAAAAGCCCAGCTGGAATCCAAGCAAGTATTCACACCCCTGGTGCCGATCCCACTGACTGATGGATTGGTAGCTTCTAATGCTAAGATCCCCTCCTGTGTTTGTTACAGTGGTAGTCTTATGAGAAGTACTTCTAAACAGTTAACAAATGTAAAACATAATAAAACTAAGGTTTAGCACTAATGTGATGTTGTAGAATTGCATTGCTTGCATATAACATATAACCAGCTCAACAGCCTACAATATAAAAATCCTATATACTCGCACATTAACTGAGCACAAGTACTCTCCAGCTGCTGAGAACACCTCTAAGCCATGACTAGGACATCCAAGCCCTAAGTGGAATGAAACTATGGAACATTTAGATTAGATTTCTTCCAAATTTATTTTAGATGTCCTACAGTTGTCATCTCTGTGTTTTTTAGGGCATCTTAAATTGCCACATCTTCAACTCACACAGTCATCTAACGTTTAACTGAGGAATAAAGGCATCAGTCAGTATAAGGTAGCTTCCTAGGTTCAGCATTAGGTTTTATTATAGTGTCCCCCTCCAAAACGTACAGTATTTCTGCTGTTTATGTTGAAAATAAATTACACTTTTTCTTGAATTGTCAAAAGCTACCTTTAAATGGAGAGCCAACGTTTTCCATAGGCTTTATACTTTCAAATCAGAGAAGGGAAAAATCCCATTTTTGGCTAGTGAATCTATTCTGGATATGCACAGATGGAGTGAAATTATTTTGTGGTGTAACTGATAAGGAAAGTTAATCACTAGATAGAAATTGATTGGAAAATAGATTTAAATGGCAGAGCAATATAACTTGCCTTATTTGGCTGCCACTGGCAATGCAACAAAAGTAGCACTCCTGAGATGCGGAAGAGATGTTTATGGCAGGGAAAACAACACAGAGGCAGACATGCTGAGGTCTCTTTATCTGATAACTTTGTAGTAATTGCCTTTCATGCCCTGTGGCATGTAGGATGCACTAATTTGGCATTCAGTGAGTACAGCAGAGAAGCATAATGCAAACAAAGAAGAGTCAAACTCTACACTACTACTTTACCTTACTAAAATTACCAAGGCACAGCAGTGTTTGTATCACCACAAAGTCTGAGACAGACATTGTTATGGGCCATCATCCCCTTCCTACAGTCCACTCTCATTCCCATCAGTGCACCTGACTGATTCCACCAGTTCTTTCCGCACAGCAGCGGCTCTGCTGTGAGGTCTGGTTCTATTTGCTGGCTGAGATTTTGTCCTTGGTTTGAACCTCAAGTGAGTGGTTACAGGCATTTCTTCCTCTTGTCCAACTGTCTGCTGACATCTCCTACACTGAAGGTAGGGAGCCTTCAAAAACCATTTCTACCAAAAACAACATAAATTTTGCCTCTGATTTTACTGGGTTTAGAACTCATGTCTATCGCCCCTTCCTCTCTCTCTTTGCCAACTACTGCATAGAAGCAAAGTCATCAGTATTGCTGAGCATAGCTCAGTTCCCAGACGCCTTCTTCTGTCAAACAGGTTTTTTAAATATTCTTAATTTACATTTTGGGGTTTTCTCCTGTACTTTTTATACTGGCAGTGTCTCGCCTCTTAAAAACCACATACAGCTGTGAGTATGTGTATTCCCTCTTTCTCATAATAGCTGACCCAAAGACCACAAGCCTTTATTACTAACTGCAGGGAAGAATGCATAACAGTGTGCTCTACCTGACACCGCTGTAGCTCCTCCACATCTGCTTTACAGTCCCTCATTCAGCATCCAGACTCATTTCACATAGTTTAATTGTGGAGGAAGAGTACCAAGGACAATAAGAGTGAAAGAATAATGGACTAAGGTATACATACAGGCATACACTCATATACAAATGTGTCATATGCTCACTAATTTTTATTATTTGCTGTTTGTAATCTGGTCACACCCCTGGTCCCTAGTCCCATTATGAAAAATCTTATCAGTGTACTGTTCCACACACACAGCCATCTTTTTCACAAAGATTAGGCAGCAGATGTCAGAGTGAGATTTTGTATTAATAACAAACTGAGGAAATAATTAGTAATACATTGATCCTTTACATCCTTATGAATTTTCTAATAGAGGCCAGGATTCAACCCTACAGAAGCTAAATTCAGCTCCCATTGCATTCAATACAAGTTGTACACATTTCTGTAAGGGATGAATTGCATGCAGAGGGTTTGGTGGTTATTGTTACAGCAAATTGAGTAAGATGCAACAGATGCAAAGAGAAATGGTTGAAGAGGGGCAAAGATAAAGTCCAAGGTCTAAATGCCAGGTTTGCATCACTGCCAGCTGCTCTTCAGCACAGGGGAGAGAGAGAGAGAGACAGACAGAGAGAGACAGAGAGAGAGAGGGGCAAACAAATACTTACCAGGTTTAATTTCCAGCAGCTTCAGCCTGGAATCCTCAGGGGGATGCAAACGCCTCTTTTTGCGCCAGCAGCGTGCTGGGTACGTGTACAGCTGACCTGGGGCCAGGCCTGAAGATTAAAGGCAAAAAATAAATATAATCACATCTCAGTTTGTAAACCACAAGCACTTTCTCTAGCGTCTTTGTTCTTGCCCTTCCAGCATCTCCTTGTTGGAGGATTCAATCCTGCAAATCATGAGACAGAACTATGCATTCAAGGCATTCAGTGCTCCTGAGGCTCCCTCAGCACCTCTTGGGATCAGGCCTACAGAGAATCTAGGTCTCACTTAGACACTTCACTCAGCTCACTGAAACCAGAGCAGCACATAAATAATTTCTGATTTCTTCAGGGTAAATAGAATTTCAGACTCTCCTGGGCCACAGGGGTGATGCCTCCTCCACAGGCAGCGAAAGCCCCTTGGGAGAGAACAGGTCAAGTTCCAACATGCAAATCCTAAGGCCAAACCAAGTAGCTCAGGAAATTTGTGTCTTTCAAGTGGGAACAAACCAAGATCCATGAGGTCTGGCTATTTGGACTTGGTATTTTTGCTTAAATTCTGGACGTATGTTTGAAGTCAGAATCTTCATTTTGGTTATTACCTCCACATGCCAACATCCTGAGTGAGGGAGGAGATACAGTAGTAATATTTATAGGACTGCATGCTCCATTGAATCACATTTGGCATGGCTGGCTTCTGAGCTGCCCTGGCTCTCCTGACAGACATCCCTTAGTCAACGTTCAAGCTATGCTTTGCTCTCTTTTATTCAGAACACAGCAGGGCTTCATGAATTTGTTGCTACTGGGGGCAGAGAAGCACACTGCCAAGTGCTTCAAAGTATCCTCAACTGCCTCAGATACTCATGACACAGAGAAATACCCAGAAAGACACAGAAAAGTTGGAGGAATTTCATTCTTTACCCTGCTTCCCCTGCCTTCTCTGTCCACCAGCTCTGCTTTGACTCTTCTGTCCTTCAGCTGTTGCTGTTAGTCTTGAAGGGACCACAGAGTATGACTGCAATTCCAGACTCATTGCCCTTAGAAAACAAGTAAGGCCACATAAAAGGGAGGACAGGAGAGGTGTTACCTGAGCTGAAACTGTACCAACAGTGCACAGCTGGACAACATCAAGAAAGTGCCAGTAAAGCAGAAGAGCTCAAGGGCAGCAGCATGGCCCAAGAGCTCTCTCATCCCTTCTGAAGCAGCCAGGAGTGTGTACCAGCTTGGGAACAAAACTAACTCACAGAATCAAATGAGGATAATGAAAACAACAATATCCTGTTATTTGGGCCAGGGGGGGACGGACAACGGACAACGGGATGGATGGGGACAGCACAACAAAATTATTTGCCTCAAGGAAATGGGCTAATCAAATTCTCCAAGTGAAGCCTAAGTTCCTTGTATGAAGTATTTCAACTGTTGGGAAAGCCATTTCAGATCCCAGTACTTTCCACCTACTTCCAAGGCCTTGGTGCGTAAACAGAGCATCTACAGCACACTGCCTGGGTATGGCTGAGTGATGGGGTATTTGCAGAAATCCTGGCTGTACCAGGGCACAGAATGCTACTGAACTGGAGCTTTTCACGCCCTTCTTTCATTGCTGCACAGTTTGCTGGGCATTATGCCCACCCAAGGACACATTTCTGAGCAGGGCACTTAGGACTGGTTTGGGAATAAAAATGTGAATAACTAGCACTTCTACAGTGTTCAGACACACTTCTTCATGGCACTTTGCAAACATTAACCACTGCAAACAATTGCTATTATGATGAGGTTGATTATGTCTGGCACTGATGTGGGTCATTAAAGAGGTGGAGGCGAGAAGCCTCACCCTTTCACAGCAGGTCCTGTGCAAGAACTTGCTCACAACGTTGAAATGGCAGTTGCTAGACCAAAGCAATAGGACAGAGAATCTGCCCTCCATTGTACAGGCCTCCAGAGAGGAGTCATTTGAATGAAATAAGCACCACAGCTTTGAGCATTTGTCCCAGACAGAGAGGAGCAAGGATCTACTGCAACTTTGGGGAAGTATCTGTTAATGTGGGTTCAATTATTGAGCACTCTTACATGGAATAGCAGTTCTGCATTCAGCCAGGACAGTGAAAGCCAGCCAAACATGCTGAAAGCCCAACAAGAAACAAAGCAGGTATCCTTGAAAAGGCAGAGGTGGGAAAGCCTCTTCCCTAGAGGACCTACAGCCCACTCCAGGTGGCAGATAGATCACTAAGAGATGGATGATCCAACGTCCATCTCTGCACCCTTTGAGGTAAGCTCTCTGTTCCTATTCACCATACTCTTGCTCATTAATACACAGCCATTCAATGAACTTACATTATATCAGACCTCCACTTGATCCAAATGCATAAAATGCTACCTTCAGTTCTCCACCCTGATCCGCATCTGCCACTGTGCTGGCTCACATGGACTGTGGATCTTTGATTGTTTACACAAAGGAGGGGCAACAAGAAAGGGTCCGTTCTGAAAGCTTTGTATCTAGCCCCTCCACAGTTTATCTTGCAGTACCTATGGAAATAATGCATGTACCACTCTCACTGTCTCCAGTCCTGGCTCAGTTGTCTCTCCCTCTGGTGCCTTACAGGGCAACCAGAGAAGGTTCCAACCATTTGCTCATAGAGGAAGTAGCAGAACCTGCAGTGAGTTATGTTGTTTATCTCATTAGTGTAGGAGAGTCATAACTCAAAGCTAGTGTGAAAGGCCAGGGGAGGAGGGGAAAAGGAGGGAGTTATGTGCAGTATTGTGTGAAATTAACCCTGAACTGTTTATCATGAGATGCAGTTTTCTGACTCCTTTAACAAAGACGACAGGAAGAAACCAGGTTAATGTGCTGAGATCTTGACTCTCCTCTCTGTTTTTCAGGCTCTCTGTAAGTGAAAAGAGGTCCTGGAGCTTTGCCATTTGTCTTTATAGAGTTTTTCAGGTTAGTGATAGTAAATGGCAGTGAACACAGCACACAAGACAGATACCAGGGTGCCTGGTAGCGAATTTTCAGAGCCCTTCAGTATGGGCATAAGTGCATTGTGTACAGCCTGAAAACAAACATGCTAAAACTCTAGAGGGATGCTTTGACCCATCATAATACTACAAGAAAGAGATGATGCAAAGACACCCAAGGGAGCACTAACGGGCTAATAAAAATCAAGAAAGAGGAGAGCAAAAATGGGGGAGGAGGGCTGCTTCATTTCGCACTGATTATTCTAATTCAAAATAACAAAGGCATCAGACATGGTGGCCAATGCAGATGCAGGCTTGTTTCACTTAAGACTCTCCATGAAGAATGTGCCACCATTAGTCTCCACTGCAGACCTCCAGGAGAAATGCCACCGACTGATCCCTTTTTGCAGGATAAGCTGGTGAACAGTTCACTATCAGATGTGAGGACAGAAAGATTTACACAGTGAATTTGCTTGAGAAAGCTTGTGGCTGAGAAAGACAAAGTGTTAAGACCTCTTGGTTCCTGGTGTGATGATGTAACACTGTTAAGATGATTTCTTCTGTAAGTGCAGAGGCACCAATGAGACTATACAAGACTATGTATGTCTATCTTTGTAGCTCTTGCCAAAATATTACTTGTTAACATAGTGGATGTATACCTGCTTATAATTGCATTCAAAAAGGATGAAAATAGCAGCACCTTACTCATAACCAGATGTTACAAGAACAGAAATGCCTTGGGTATTAGAAAAAAAACAACAACAAAACCAAAACCAACAACAACAAAAAACACACATAAAAAAAAAAAAAACCCACAAAAACACAAACACCCCTAGTTTTTCCAAAGCATAATCTCTTAGGAACAGGGAATTGTCAGCTAAAACAAAAACCCAACTGTGGTCATGAAGCAACCTACAAAAGAAGGGTTAGCCCAGAACCTCATACAACTCCCAGCTTGTAAACCACATTCAGCTATCCCAGATTACCCCAGTAGTTTTTGGCAGCTGAAACTTTCTCAGGGTATTTTTAACATTGGTGAAACACCTGTTTCCTGCACCAGAAGTGGCTGCATTTCACTATAGAAAGTTTTCTGATAGTACTGCAAGACAATACTAAATCTACTTTGGATATTTTACTAATAGGAACAGTGCAAGGATACTTCCCTCAGTGTATCCTAGGAAAGGGAAAGCTTCAGCTAAGCACTCTTCAGAAGTGACAACTGCTTTCTTAGCCCCAGGAGAGGAGGGAAGTATCCTATGCGCTCTTCCCACTCCACCTCCTGCAAACTGGCCAGTGGGGGAGGTAACAGCAGGCTGCACCTTCCCATAATTCCAGATCTGGAGGTTTTGAGTTTTTTTCAGTATGATTTACAGGAACTGGCATGTGTATATGCACACGTGTGCATGTTGCGCTTCTGGTGCCCATGCAACCTAGCCCTCTCCCTGCCTGGGTTCTCTGGTCTGCACTGAAAAAACAAATAATTGAAACCCAGTTTGGTTCTGTCAAAAAATCTGTTCCCTGAGCTAACAGTGGGTCAGATACTGAGCCATACTCTAGCAAAATTCCCCCTGGGGTTCAGAAGGACTTCTGTCTGAGTAACACCTCCAGTCTTTGAACTGGTGACTGTCCTTTGCCTTTCAAGATTTCAGACGGATTTACTCTAACAAAGGAAAGACTGACCAAAGTCTACAAAAATAACAGTGTTCTTTTCCCTTGAGCTTCAGAACAGGCATTAGCTAAAGCTCTTTAAGGACATATACCAACTTCTTTCTGCATCTGAGGAAACTCCAGCTCCAGAACTGATACCAAAGTAACTTGCCCAAAGCAGAACCAGGAGTCATAGGTATATTTCTAACCATCAGAACGGCATTTATTCTAATAACTGGAATGCAATATTTTATCTTGGCTTTATATCCTTACCAATATAACTCCTTATTTTCAGCAATCATCTGAGAAACTCCTACCTCCACCTCTCCACCCTGAAGATAATTCCAGTCCTGCTTAGAGCAGAGCATTGTGTCTTCTGCTACAGACTGGGATCAATAGCATTAGAAGAGCTACAATGACGTGGCCTCAGAAACTACCATGTCAGGCACTTCTTTGGGTACAGAGAGAATAATTAGGATGAGCTCTCTGCAGTTACCAAAGGAAATCCCCTGCAGGCACAGAGGTTTAGGCAGCTTCTCTTCTGTGTGGCCTGTAGCAGGTTTGAGCTCCTATTAATTAAACCCCATGAGGGCTCAGTGGCCAGCCCTCCATACATGCACATGCATACACAGACACAACACTACCAACCTGGTCCCCTGTGCCTCTTCTCCATCCAGATGTAGCAGTTGTTCTGAGCTACCCCAGTTTGTGAATCCAGGAAGGGAAGGCGGACACTTCGCTCAGCACACAGTCGAGAGTTGTAGCTGCGACAGTGCTCAATTGCTTCTTTATAGAACTGATCCCCGAGTCTGCCAAAAGAGACAGGGCAGAGAGTAAGAAAAATTGCACTGCCCCCTCAGACAAGACTAAGAAAAAAGGACATAATTTGGTTTAAAATTGGACAAGCAGAAAAACTTTCCCTGAACACATGCAAAGCTTGCTGACACAAGACACTGCTGAAGTAGATCATGCAGAAAGTGCCACCAAAAGATCAGAGCCTCAGAAAGTGAACACAGATCTTTTCAGTAGTGGCATAGCTACTGAATGAGCAAATGATGCAACCACAGTGGCCCACGACCCTGGGTCAGGCAACATGTACACCATGGTGAACTCATTCTATTGTTTCTCTGCCCTCGTAGTTCGTTCAGCCAATTTAGCAAATCAGTCATTTCAATCCTATGTTTGTATTCCTATGTTGCAACTCTGCAGCACCTTTTGAGGAACTAGAAAGTCAGCCAAGTTCAGAACTTCATTCCAGCATTTCTGGTGTCAAAGAGCCCATAATAGCAAAGGACATAGTCCTCATATTGTGTGCTTCCGAGGCATGAAAACACGCCTCTTAACAACTAGGGCCATGTCTGCAATGGTCAGGCTAGACATTTTATCATAACCCTTCTAGAGTATTCCATAGTCAAGCTGGAGGCACCACCAGCAGCAGGTTAGAACAGCCACTGGTAAGATCCAGCATGGCAAATGCTGCTTTCCTCTGGAGCCCAATGGGAGGAACAGTTCTAAAGATAATGTAATTTCTTTCATAAATAACTATTTGTTCAAAATTTCTGTAGAATCTTCATCTTCCTTTGAGAAAGGTTTTAAAACTCTGCTGGCTGGAAATTATCAAAATCCTCCCTCCAAATTTTTCTAAACAGGGAAAAGCATCAAAGTAAAGCTACCCTGAGGACACAAAGCAGCTGTCATGCTGGAGCATTGCGAAGTAGGTGGGCCACACTGCTGAACCTCGTTCTTGATCTATTGTCAAGGTGAAATTCAGTCGTGACATGAATAGCTAGGAAAGCTACCCATTAGGGGTAAGTTCATTAGAAAATAGAGTGATATATAGCATAACTTGCTCTGACTCTGCTATTCATTAGTGTGCAAAAAGGGTATAGCATGCACAGCAACAGAGCCGAAGGGATGCATACACAGAGATAAAAGAGGCTCCCTTTCCTGTTCCATTAGTTGTTTTCCCCACTACCCTCTTCCATAGGCACAACTGGCAATTTAAAAGTATACTACTTTTGCACACCTCTGAATGTCAAATTGGTGAAAATTGCTCTGGTTTACCATCTGTATCTTTTTTCTGACTCACATCTTTTAAGTCACTCATCTATTGTACCTTATGACTTCCACAGGAGCCATACTCTTTCCCCCTGAGCTCTACCAGCCCAATATCCTCTCGCTGACAGAGGCCAGCAGCAGAAGCTCAGGGAAGAATACAAGAGCAGGGCAAATACAAAGGGAAGCACCTTTAGTCCCCCTTCTCATTTCTGATGATCAGAACCAAATTTCCCTCAGTCTCAGGTTACCCAATGGTGGGGATATTATGTTTAATATACTTCGATGAAGCTTTCTTCCATGAATTTAACCAACCAACTCTTCAACTTACTGATTTTTTTCATCTCTAAAACATTGTGGGGCGATGAGTTCCACAGGTGAAATATGATTCATGTGAAAAAAGCATTTCCTTATGCTTTTTTAAAGCCATATCTCAAATATTTACAATTACAGGTTCATAAATCTCTCATGAAGCTTCCACCACGTACTTTCTCTAATGAGCAGGCTGAGCCCCTGGATGTGGAACAAGCACTGTGGCTGGTTGCTGAAGCCCACCAGCTTCCTGCTGCCCTCTGCCACTCTGAATTCAGCTGCCGCATTTCAGAGCATCCCCAAGGAAGAGAAGGGTGTAGTCCTTCACAAGCAGGAACACACAGGAGGCAGTACATCCTTTGGCTACAGACCTTCTAAGGATTGTTCAGTGGTTTAATGCAGCAGTGAACATCTATGTGAATGTGGTGCCTCACAGCCCTGTCCTCCCAGCTCCACCGACTACCAGCTCCTGGGCAGCAGCCAGTGTGGGGTATCTTTGCAGGGCAGCTGAAGGAGAGCGCTCTCTGGACTGTACCAGTGAGCAGAGGGCAGAGCCATGGGCAGAGTATGCACAGTGGGATCCCTCCAGACACTGAATCCCCCTCAATGACCTCAAACCCCTTTTTCCACAGAAAGGCAGAGGGGGAGGGAAGGGGAGCAGAGAAGAAAGGAAAAGATAAGCTGCACTGCTATACAAAGAATGTGACTAGGAAGAAATGAAAGCTTATTAAAAGCTGTAATTAAAGTTGTACACTTGTGTAATCAAAGTCAGTAACAAGGAGACTCCAGTTGATCAAAGAATAACAGCTCTTTCCACAAACACTTCAGCTTCCACAGAGCTATGTCAGATTCCCCCTGTATTAAGCCAGGATGCTCACTAACTCCAAGGAGTTTTTGGGAAGAGCACAGCTGTGTGACAACAAACTGCCACCACCACATAGGTATTCTTTATGCCAAAAATTAATCCAGTCATGAGAATATGCACAGCACAAAGCATCCGTATTAAAAAACCAATAAGATCTGGCTGGAGATGACCTCAGCTTCCACCTTCTTCTAAGACTGAAAAAAACCTATAAATCTTAGAATGTTAAACATTTGGCTTTAAACTACATCGTCAGGTAGGGTGCAAGATTAAATTTCAGATAGTTCTAACGGGGAGGGAAGGAGTTTTGAGATCCTAATGGCAGAAAGGTACCAAGTTAATGGGTCACACTCACTCTTGACACAGTCTTGTAGTCTAGTTGTTTCATCACATTTATTTTAAAGATTTTAAATATGCACCTTTTGCCTTAAAGAAAAATAATAATTTAGGAGAAGCATTTAGTCACCTCCATACGTTAAGAATGCTTGCCTTGGCTGCACTACAGTAAGCACAATCAAAAAACACAGTTCCTAAGTATTCACTGGAAAGGTATTCAGATACTGGGGCCTTGAGGACTTGCCCTGACTTTAATTATAAATGGAATTTTTAAAAAGTGCCAAATAATCAAATATGGGAAAGTGAAGAAACAATATTTCCTTATGACAGTCATATCTCAGTGGAAAACAGCTTCTCTGCAATTACTTTCGTGTGGTTGGTAGTTTTGTTTTACGATTAGTCTTCACTGGAGTGACTGACTCATTCCAAATTTCAGTTAGGTTTGTTTTTTAAGGAACTCTAAAATTAAAGATATTTTTTTCTTTGTTTTCAGTGCTACATATCTAAATGGAGCATATTTTGTCTTATGCAGGAAAACCAGAAAGAATTATTAGAATCAGGGCAAAAAATTGAAACTACGGTCCTATGGTGCTCATCACTGTAGAGTCATGGAGGTGGGACAAATCCCAGCCACCTCCCAGGAGGTTTACAAGTGGAGCTGGACAACAGAGAAGGGTGGGAATAAGACGGGAGAGCACATGAGCTCAAATGAAACTCAAACAGATTGGCTGAGTTTGAGCAAGTGAGATACAGGAAGCAAAAAAAAAAAACAAATGGACAACATTAATAGCAAAAAGTGTATCATATCTCAGAAATATTAATTATCTGATGTTACATGCTTCATACTTTTCCCAAGCTCTGTTGCTATGGAAGACTTACACTTCATCTGAAAAAATATCTGTTAAAACTATGGGGAATTTCTGCATTATTTTTATGAAAAGTATGTATGAGTCAGTGTTGCACTGTGAGTGACTGCAAGGGTCGATTCTTCCCCTTGGACACAGGAGTGAAAGGTCACACAGACTTGTCTAGATTGATATTAATGACACAAAATCATCAGCATATGTGTAGATTTCAAAGATGCTGGGGAAAAAAAATCAAGGAGCAGACATGAACAACTGCTGGCCAAGGAAGGCAAATCATACTGAAAGGAACACAACTAGAAATACAGAATAAAATTGTCAGCACACTGTGAAAAGCACATGGCCCCTCAGTGCAAGGCCCAGGTGAAATCCCAGATGCTTGGGACAGGCAGGCCGGTAATACTGCTGGCATACACACAGGCTTTTCATCTACATTCCAGCCCGAGGACACTAAAATAACCTGGTTCTGGCTGACTATAATAAAAGTTTCCTGGCTTGGAAAGGAACAACCTGTGATAGTATAATCTTATGCAAGGCTGTATAGGAGGAGTATACATCTAGTAGGAGTTAGGGACTCTTTTTTGGTGAAAAAGGGTGGGACTGAAATTAAACAGCAGTCTTGAAGCAGCAAAAGCACAGCATGAATGTGAACGGGGAGGTGAGCACTGTGAAAGCACTGCCAGCCCCATGAGGCCTGGGACAGCGAGGTGAGGCCAGTGCAATTCTATGCAGCCTTGCAGGTAGTCACTGGCATGAGAGCATGCACCAGGATGGAGGATCAGAGCCTGTAACTTTCATGAGGTCTCTGTTCTTTAAGCATTAAGAAGCTGAGGTTTTCTATCATGGAATCAGAACAGCTAATAACAAAGTCAGCGAAGAACAACTCTTCCCTTCTCTCAACCTTTGCCTGCCTGCTCTAACTAGACCATAAGATTTCTGAGCAGACTCCGACTTTCTACGTTTCTGTGCAGTACCTAGTGCCATGACTCCTCCGTCTAGGCATGCCTTAAATGAAAAAAAACAAGAGCCGGCCTGGCTTACAAGGGTAAGTTAGCAACAAGGACCAAGCAAGCGCCTGGCTTCACACCAGCTGCTGCAGGACGTTCATTTCTCTGCTGACAAGGGATACTGATGGGCCCTGAAAGCAGCGGAGCAGCTCTCCACCATTACTTTCCAGTCCATCCTGCAAAGTCCCAACTATTTGAGTGTGCTACACTTTTTACAAAAGCTACAAAATGGGCAGAACCTAGCACACCCCTCCTGCAGTGCCTATCACATTACAGGTTAGGATCCACAGAAGGAGAGCACTCACTGAAAACATATAACCAGCCAAGCTCAACCATGACTACAGGTCCACATGACCCCTGGAAAACTTGCATAACGAAGAACCAGTCCTCCTTAAGTGTAGCTCTTAAATTTCCACCAGATCCTTTGAGTATGAATCCAGATTGTCTCCAGTTCCTGAGGCCAGGCCCCTTTCTAGTCATTTTCCTCTAAAACCATGCTCAGTACATGACTAGGCAAGTAAAAAGCTGATAGCACAGAAAGAAATGACTGATCATGCAACAGAAAGCAAAGGATTTTTCCTTCTGCAGTTTGCAATGGTCCCCAGCCATGATGAAAAATGCAGGATTTGCTCTCCTCAAGATCATGGAGTTTTCATTTAATATACTTTTATCCTCTAGTCTTGTATTTTAGATCATTTCATATGGTGAGGAACACTGAGCACAACTGAAAAAGACATTTTAAATCAGAAATTGTTCTTCAGCAGCACTGCCATCCAGTTTCAAACTGGACAAGATCTGAGAAGTGGTGGGAAACAAGTGATGCAATGCAGCTTCAGAAAATACTTTGCATTCTTCTTTTGGAAACGTTCATGAGTAAGTCTGGAAACGAAGCACCGATGGTGTCTCAGGCCCTCTCACAAAGATGGACAGAGACTAAGAAATCATGCAGATGCTACCTGAGCTATCAGCTGCCTGTGACAATGCAGACCAAGAGGTACAGCTTTACCAACTGCGTGTCTTGGCAAGTGCTGAGAGAACTGCACTGAGCTGGCTACACTCATTCCTTTCCAGCAGACCCCAGAAGGCCCCTGACAGGCAGCTGATCCTCCTCTCACCATGAGCCTTGACATGAAGAATGCCACATGGTTCAATTCTTCCACCACTTCTGTTTAATAGCTATGAAAAACCTCCAGGGAATATGATGAGGTACATGGGCAGCAATGCCAGCCATTACATTGATGACATGCAGCTTTATGTATCTATTCCTCCCTCACACAGACAGCACTCTCCCAAGTCTCTCAGTGTTGAAAGCAAGGGTAGCATGGCTGTCAGAGGCTTAAGTCGGAAGAGATAGTAAGTGAGGCTGGCTGGAAGTGGGAAATGTTACAAACTATGAGCTAATAATTTTTATGATTCAAAGACAGACACTAATGTGGACAATCTAACAGACATTAACATCAAAAGGGCCTTCATCTCTCTCTCTCCCCCTCTCCCCACCCAATCAGCATAATTCTCTTCTCAAGCAGTGGTCTGGCCGTGCTCATGTGTGTTTTCCACATCAGGGCTGGCCTACTATGACTGTCTACCTTAGACTAGATAAGCAACAAAGACAGAGCTAGTTGAAAAACTGTGGTACCTACCCTACTGCAAAGCAAGCCAAAGAGATCAGTAGTCCACATACTGCCCACCTGTCTTTTCTTTATGCACTTTGGAACACCACTGGTTTTCACAAAGGGCACAGCAGGCTAAGTTCACTTGAACAGCTGTTTCTCCTTTCTAGACCCAGAACACCAGATGCTACTGGAAACCTGTGCTTAACCAAGCCCAGTATCACCAGACTCCTGTAGCGTCTTTGGACAGCAGACCCCCAGCTCCAGAGCATCCTCCTGGAAGAAATATTCTGCTCTGCTCATCCTCACATTACATTGCAAGATGCCAACACAACACATATCAAAAGATCCAACCAAAAGAAAATACAACATATTCAAGAGTATCAGACCACTGTTAAGCATTAAACAACAAAAGACTGGCTGGGCCCCTCCTTTGGCTGTATTATCTAGAATTCTAGTCTATCAGCAGCTCCTACATGCTACAATCATGCACCCTTTGCAACTGCAGAGAAGTAGGATACAAAGACTCAACAGAAATAGAGAATGGCTTTCCTGATGTTAGGTGAAGCATAACAGATCGCTCAAAATCCTATCACAAACCCTGAGAGCAAGCCAGAAAGTGCAGGAATGTGCAGATTCAGTTTTCTCACAATGGTCAGTTGCGTCTGTCCCTGCACAACATCTTCTAATGATGTAAGGGGTGTGAATGTGAGCAAAGGCAAAACAGGATTTCCAGATGTGCTGCAGAATGACTCAGACTTTCTGGGCTTTCAGTTTTTTTAACATAAACTTGGCGGCTTTGTAAGGACCCACAAACATATGTCTATCCTAGACTCTCCAAGAGCTAGTCATTGAGATATCTATTTAATTTCTATACGTACTGAATAATCTCACCTGACAGACAAAAATTGGCCTGTATAACTTTCCCCAGCATGGAAATCAGAGGAAAAAACAGCTAGCAGAACTGTTTCAGTAGTAGACAGAGTACACAAATCAGCTCACAAAGCAGTATACAGCTGCAAGCAGAGACAGTGTTGCTGGAGCAGCAATGATCGAAGGGTAAATGAAAGGATTGCAAGGAGAGTTAATGCCTTTCATTGGAAGAACTCATACAGTCAGGTCAAAACAGACAAGCTTTCAAGCACTTTCTCAAGAATATTGTGCCAGGTGCATACATAGACTGTATGTGGTGCAAGAGGTAGGAGCCATCAGAGAGCTGATGACAAGTTCCTGAGTCAGCACTGGCACAGCCCAGACATTACAGCAGTGCAGCCAAGGAGATGTCCTGAGCTACGAGTCTAGGTTGAATCCTACCTCAGTGAAAGGGCAATGTGAGATTTTCCAGCACCCTCCTCTCAGCACCCAGCATTAGTCCATCCCTTACGTGTAGAAGGACAAAGGAATCCCCTTTTGCCAGGTATTCATCGGCAGACTTCCCCTGGTGGGTTGGAAATCCCTACAGCTATTTGTGGCCAGAATCGACAGGCTTCTCACTGCATGAATCATGGTGTGATGCTGAATCATAACAGAGAACCCGGCCTCATAGAGTGAGCTAAATTCACTACTCTGGAAACAGTCTTAGACTGTAATTTAATCCCGCGTGAAACTACAGGTATCATCTCATGCAAAAAATCTGTCTCTGAAGAAAAATGACAAAAGGTAGGCATAGCTTACAATTTGGGGAAAATGGATCTGATTAGCCCCATCCTCACGAGTACTGCGGAAGTACGAGAGCTCTGCCAGCACTTCCATGTAAAGAAAAGAGACAGAGCACAAGTTAATACTGCCAAGAAGAGTGTGGTACATCAGGGTATTTCACTGACAGCAGCCCGCAGGCCAAATGTGGCTTTCAGGGTCAAGAGCTGCTGCCACCTTTGCACAGGAAGAAGGACCATAGCTGAAGGCATTCCTCTTCCTGCAGCTGTGCATAACCTTGTGCAAGACCTGCAGCAACGTTCCCAGCTCTCAAGCCAAAAAAGTGGGATCACTATGCCATCTTATTCAGATGCAGAGTTGTTGGTTAGATACAACAGTATCTATGTATGGTACAAGACGATGTGCATTAGATGAGGTATTTCAGAAGATTAATTTCTCAGTCCCATTGAAGTATACTGGACTGTGAACACTCATACCATGGTGTTTCACCTACTTCTCCTCTTTTCTTCCATTTCCATGGAGAGGTAGCAACAGCAGTTTCCATGCCATATGCCAGGCTATCTAAGGTGTTTCCAGAGACAGACATTGCATACAATCCCTATCAGACTCAGCACAGTGACCAATTAGGTTAATCTCAGAGGCAGACTCCTTGGGGATCTCTCAGACCATCTATTCTTTCTCAGGCCAGGGTTTCTGTTTTAAAGAGATGCAGCACCGTCCAATTAAATGAAAAACAGGTGTGAAAGGTAATAACCTAGCCCTCTTTTGTATCTGAAGACAGCAGTCAGAATTCAGCTTGGTCCTAACCTCCCCCAAAAGGTCAAAAATTCTCTCCAATTACTAAAGGAATGAACTAATAAAAACTTCAGCAACAATATTAGATTGGACATGACAACATCCAAGAGATTTATATATATATATTTCTAAAGAAGCAACTCAAGGTGCTGGGGCTTGGGGTTACCACAAGTCTGTTTGGCTTAGTGCAATCATAGCCTTAGGGGACAGATGTAGTCAAAGACAAAGTCTATCCATTCAACTCTCTCAGCCCTGATCTCCCACAGCGGACTTACCTTTTGCATTCCTACCTCCAGGAGAAAGGTAGAATAGTAAAAAATGTAATTTATCACCCAAGCTGGCACTGGGAAGCCAGCAAACCAGAGTTCTACAATGACTCTGCCATGACTGACTTTGTAGCTTTGTTTCCCTGCAGAACATGGGTAACACCCTACACTTACCTCACTAATAAATTGTGTGCCTTACTTTAGGCACTGTCTACACTAAAAGATGCTCAGATTATAAACAGACATCCTCTCCTAGCTCTAGCTCTGCTGGCTAAAAATATCACCCGTTCCCTCCTACTCTGCTGCTTTTCACTGCTTGTCTCCTACAGTTTACTGCTCCCACACCTCCCGCCAGTAGCAATATCTGTGTGAGTGCTCCCTGATCTACTTTGGGCAAGGCCATTAGATCTGTTTGAGCAAACCCTACTGACATTGTCTGAAGGAGCTGAGGGCAAGCTCACAAAACCCTTTCTGTCACTAGAGGTAGCCTCCAGCAGTACAACCAGCTTGGGGTAGCACACTCATTTGTTTGCAATGGGAAAAAGCCTGTCCACACCAGCAGTGGTGACAGCTAGGTCACTCAGGCAGCACAGCCCTCTCAGGAGACACAGCATGTACAAATGGAAGGAGTTTTTCCCCTGCCACCACAGTTACATCATCGGCCCAAATGACATCAGCTAAGCTGACAAGAGCATTCCTTTTCATGTCTGTGTATCTCATCTTTCATGAAACCATGTATCTCCATAAGATCTCAAGAGGCAGTGAGATCCCAGGAAAGAGCATGAGGATTTTACATGCTTTTAGCTATGTCAGGATCGCAACTGTCCAAGCTCTACAGCTCGATCTTGGTCTGAATGACCTCTGTTAGATCTCTTAAAAGTTCCCAGGTTGGGATTTCCCCTGCACCTACCTTATGCAGTTACTTAGTAGACAAATACACAGTGCCATTCAATCCAGATGGCAGAATTTAGAAGAGATTGAAATAAACATGCAAGTAGTAGAAATGTTCCTAAATGGCAGGCAAGCTTCCCCACCACGCAGAACGCTGTTTACATTAATATTTTAGGTACTTCCTGTCCTTCAACTAGAAGGAGTTGGTGAGTTCACGTTTTTCTGCTGACTTGCCTCTGTTGTAAGAACATTGTATCTCCTGCTGCAAAGGAAATCCCGCTACAGGGAACAACCCATTTTGCTCATGTGAAAATGATCACACCGGTAGCAAAGCAGAGAGTTACATAGATCTAGAATAAACCCACATAATTATTAGAGTTTACTTTGCCTGTGAAGTCAGCCTTGGAAAAAAAGACCAGCTATAGCCAATATTTTAAAGATAAAGTTACTAATCTTGAAGGAGTAGCACTTTCAGTTCCTCAATCATGATATGTATGACAAACACGATACACACGTAAGAAAACACAAAAATCTACTCTACCCAGTCAATAATTATCAACCGCACAAAACACAACAGGAAATCATATTTTATGTTCTCTACAAAGTCATTTTAAGCCTAGATAATTAAGGTTATGTTTCCTTGAGTTAGTATTTCTCTTGAATACACAGGAACAATCGTTCTGTTACTTGTATAAATCCACTGACCTCAGCAGACATACAGCAGGGATATACTTGACTCATGCTACATAGGGGAATTCCCAAGAGGACTGTGAATTAGATTTCCTTTTCTCACCTCCTTACCCCAGTTCTACCCACAAATGGAAGCAAGGCAGATTACAGGCATTCCTCTGCCAAAGTATCACTACTACTCCTCAAAAAGGAACAAAAAAAAGTTAGAAGAGGTGAAACAGATGCACTGTGTCCTCCAACACATCATCTCACAGTTCCTTCAGCATAAAGAATGCTCTGTATTGAGAGCACACTTGAACTAACTCAAAGGCACAGGATCTTCTGCACCTGGAGCACATCCCAAGGGAGCAGAGAAAACGGTCATTGTAAATACACACATTGCTTTAACTCTAAGAAGTGCTTTCAAACACCTGTGCTCTTGTTTCTGTAGATACTTATGCAGTATATAAGAGGAACTCGTTACTAAAGTAAAGAAAAAGCATTTGCCACAACTGCCTTTCAGAAACTCAAATATCTCATGGTTGATCCCCTATACACCAACTTTTATTGCACGTGTTTTTCTTCTGGCTTCCCTCCTGTTCTCAGCACCACCTTAACTCAAGTGTCAGATTGAGCTGGTTATTACTGTAGAACAGTTAAAGCAAATAGAAAAGCCTTATAATTCACTTAGCTATTAGCAGAGCTTGTAGAAGTGTGCTGCTGCGATTATCACTGCACAATAAAGACCCTCTCTTCTGCTCAAACAACTTACTCTTTTGGCAAGTTTCACTATTCTTAAAGACTCCAGTTGGTTAAGGTATATCCCAATCATGCTAGGACAAATCTCAAGATACATCTTTGGCCCCGTATGTTCACTGAGGTCTTCAAAGACTCATGATGAAACTCTGCCTGTGACCAAGCATGAGATCCCAGTTCAGCAAAGCACCTCATTGAGTGTGCAGGTCCCCTTCATTCAAATTTAGGCAGATACCTGAACATCTTGCTAAACAGAGGTGGCAGCTGAACAAACACCACATGCTTCAGTGCACTTTTAGAACGAGGTCTTAGAAGCAGGTACATGTGGGCAAGCCTGTTCAGGTCAGTTTATCATGTTTTCCCAGCTGGAACTAGCCAGAGCTAACACATTACTTCCATTTTCTTTCTGGGATATAACACACTGCAGCAGTTAAAACTGTAGGTCACAAAAGTGTAATCTAGGGATCATGAGAGTCATTAATCAATCAACCAGTGGAAACAGGAGCTGGGTAGATATCATTATCTCTACATTACAGATGAGACACGGGGAGTTTGCATAACAAAGCCATAGAGAAAGAAAAGGCACTTTTCTTATTTACTGGTTTTGCTCCATCTTTTCTCTGAAATTTGTTTTCTCACTCTTCAAGACTTCCTTCTTCAACTGCAATCCAGCTATTTTCTTCATTCAGAGGCAAAGCTGACTCTATGTCATCCCTGAAAGATAGTTGAAGCTCTTCTATACAAAAATCAGTTAAAGAAATAGAAGAGCAACCTTTCTTTTTTCCAGACATGCTATAAAAGCTACCTCAACACTGCAGTGAAAATGACAATGACAAGCAAAGACAATGACTAAACAAGAGTATGGACATGGAACTAACAAGTCTCCACTTATCTGCACCCCAATTAGTACAGAATGGAGATAAGCATCACAGTGGAGTGGTTAACAACCAGGACCAGGAAAACACTGACAAATAACTGAAGGAAAAGAACTGAGGGAGCCAACTGTCAGAGCAAGGAGACGTTACCGAAAAAAAGAGAAAGAGAAGTTAGTCCATTGCCTTGGAGTAATGGCTAGCCTTTAACACGTGGCCTCTGCTCCTGTCAGTATTTCTTCTTGGACAGGTTATCTCAGGAATTTATGCTTTCCAATAATTACCTTTCAGAGGGCTCTCACTTATCTTGCAAGAGGAATCCACCAGTAACCTGACCTGCATTGCTCATGCAATCGCCATCCACCCCCTCTAACCTTTCATCCCATCTCTCAAAGCAAAAGCAGGTGGTTCTTCCCAGACTTCCAGCGCCTCATCAGCAAAGGCTGGTGAAGTTGATAAAAATAAGAGCTTTAATGCTTAATGCTACACAAACATTGATGAGCTTGTGGGCAAAAGCAGTAAAATATTGCCAGCAGGTTAAAATACGTCCTGTAATGTTATATTATCCAGAACTGAGGGATGAACGCTGGTCTTGCATCACTGTAAGAAGCATTTTTGCCTGAGAGTAAGTTTTATTGTTTCATTGCAGCAGACCTCAGAGCCAGTCAGTATTAGTTTTACTAAATTTTGGGACTCACAGGGCCCTCTGTTTAAGCTCTCTTCCTGTTACCTGCCCAATCCACCTTTCTTCCACTATGTGAATTGCTTTTCTTCTTGAAACATCAGGGCCAAAGGGAAGCTTTTGCTTTTGTCATTCACTCCAGAGCCATTTCAGATTAACTTGTCCATCTCTACTAAAATATATATTACACTCAGTGTAATTATACTCCAATTTGTGCTCTGATCAAGGCCCTCCTAGGTCGGCTTTTTGTGTAAGGGACTCCATTACATCCTGTACAAGCTGAGGGGCACCAATTTATTCCCAGTATCATGGCTGGGACAGGGAGAAGGATTCTTATTTTCTCTTCTGGATATAGTGAGACATCTCTTCAGCCAGTCAGTAGTCATAAGGAAATACTTCATCATGAAGTTCTGAGAAAGTATCAGGCCTGACACAAGGAGTAAAAAGTCATATAGCATCCTACATTGGACCCTGTCATCAGTCCAGAAATGGATGGTTAGGGCACACAGACCATCAAAATCTCTGTTGCAGCATAGATTTGCCTCAAACAGGCTTGCAGCCACTTCAGACAGGTATCCAGAGGAATCTCTCTTTCTTTTTCCTACACAACTGACTTTGGCCTGGGAGAATGTCCATGACTCACCCCGGCTGCATTATTTTAAAGGAGTCACATATTGCATTCAGACCCGTGAGAACTTTGGACCAACACATATGCTCTCCCTCTCGTTCCCATAACCCAATCTGAACAGGACTGTACCACAAGAAAGAGTTTGATGTGGGGAGAGCATAAGAGGGGAGGGCAAGAGAAAGCTGCTCTTCCCTCATTAAACTTCAATAGGTGCCTAGGCCCAGCAATGCTGCACTACAGTTTGGATTTATGTTCCCCAATTAACACAATTCACAGCATAAAGTTTCCTCTTTCTGTTTTGAAGGGGGAGGAAGAGGAGAAAAACCACATTCCAAACATTTGGCACAGTAAACTTCCCCAGCTATCCTCTGGGAACAAAAAGGGAGGGAAAAAAAAAAGGCTTGTCACCACACATTTTAAAATAACCCGTCTTTGCTGGCTCCACTCTGTCTCAGGGGTAGATCCAAGTCTTAGCCCCCACCCATTAGGGCTGCAGGCCCAAAGCACTTGAAATTCATCAGGAGAAGCAAAACAGCTCCAAGGCAATGGAAGGGGGAAGGGAAGAGTCTCTCCATGGGCAGGAGTTGAGAAGGGAAGAAAAAGGAAGTATCTGCGAAAAGGTCACAACATAAGAAGGGTATGGAAGTCTTCTGCTTCTGAGGACCATCACACAGAGATGAATCATCTTGGTGTAGCTGCTACTGAGCACAAGGAGTGCAGTTAAATGTCTCCTCTGTCCTCAGTGGGGGCTCTCCATTGTGATTTAGCTTAGGAACCACCACTATTTCACGGCAACATTGTTGGCTCTATCAAACACACAACAGAATGACTATCTCCTTTCTCTCCCAACATAGACTCTCCCCTCTTTTCCCCAAAGAGAACTGCAAGCCATATGCACTGAACACTAAAAAAATACCGTCTTTGGTGAGAATTATGAGAGAAAAGCCTTTTAGATATTCTTTCTTTGGAGTTTTTTTGTAACATACACTAAACAATTACACACTGAATCTTGTACCATGTCACTCAGTGAAACATAAGACATTTTTGCAGAAGTCAGAAAATAATCTAATGTATTTCATAGCTCAATAACGCTCAACTTGGGTTCCTCAAAACATCACATGTGAGTTCTGGAGAAATCTGTTGGGTTAATCAGAGCCTTTCTTTGCTCAACAAACAAGAAGGCTTAGCCAATATTTCAAAGTACTGGAGATTGTTCTTTACTTTTTGATGTAGTCACAGAGAAAGGCAGAAAGATGGAGAGATGGGAAGCAACTCTTTTCACTAGCAGTCAGGAAGAAAACACAATTGCAGAGTTCTACAAGCTAATCATGGTGTGATGATCTGACACTGCACTAAGGCATCTGCTCACAGTTTACCATCAATACACAACAACCATGATGACAACACATCAAAGACAACACAGCACCAGGTTACCACACCCTGGTGTTTATGTCACTTCCTCTCAGTCCATTCAAGAACCAAACTTTTTGAGTCTGATTATCACGGATCTATAGTGTTGCCTATACACAGACAGATTGCATATACTTTCAAATGAATCACTGCCTCATTGACTCTTGTTTATAAGGCTACCATGAATGACTGAATATTTTACTTTGGAGGAGCTATAAGAACTCACTTTTGGTTTTTGAATGCAAGGAATGCCTCGTGTTTACTTGACATTTTATGTGTTTAAATATGATCCCTTCCAGGTCATTCTTGTTGTGGAGGCAATGAAGGGCTGGGGGATCTCTTCTCTTGCTTTCCATGTGACTTCTTGCCAGAAAGAAATTCAATTATAAGAAAATGATACACTTATATGAATGATAAGTTCATGGCTCTCAAACTCCTTCTTTTGGTCTAGCAAGCCAAAAGATTGAAAGAAGGAGGGGAAGCACAACTACAGAGCATGCTTAAGGAAAATGAACCTTCAGTATGAAGACACTTGATAAACAACTGGCACCTATGTCTTCAGTTAGCATCACCTTAGATAAAATTCTGCCTGTTCCAACTGAGCAACTTCTACTCCATTTTACCCTTCACAACTTTGTCCATCTGCTGATGAGTTTTCTCAATTTTGCCTGGTGCATCCAAAAGTGGAGAAACAGCTGGAAACTGCAGCAGCATCTGGCAAGCATCTATAGCAAAAATTCCTAGAGGATTTGAGGCGATAGCAGGTATGGTTATTATTTCCTACAGGCTGACATGTTTTTGAGTTTGTTTTTAATATCCAAAATCTGACACATTTCAGAATATCTATGCTGCATGCTTTTGCTTAGGTTTGTTTGTTTGTCTGTTTTCTGGTAATTCTACCTACATAAAAGATAAAATCTTGATAAAATGCTGGAGAAGAATCTCAGAACACATAGTTCTGCAGAAAGAAGAGGACCAAGTTCTAGCAATACCCACCTTTTTGGAGAGTTCTTAGTGTTCTAAACATGGCAGTAAAAATATAGTACTTTGTTTCTGCAGTTATCGGGGTTGTATGTTCTATAGTCACTTGAGGAACATGTTTATGTTATGTTCTGAAGGACCAAGCTGGCTACTGTAGTAATATCTTTCCATGTGATTGCAACTGTCAATACATTTGAGTACAGCAACAGCACAGTAAAGAAGGTGGAAGCAGAAAAAATACAACTCGACTTTCTAAAACATTTAATATTGCAGCAACGGGTAAATTACAACAAATTACATTTTAACTTCAGTCTAGATTTAAGGCCTGAATCTGAACTTCAACAACATCATTTCCCTATGCGATTGTACACTTGGTTGTCATTAAAGCTGGTACAGACTGAGCACTCCATTCTGATTTCTCCTAGTGTTTTATACTCAGTTTGCTAAGGTAAAAAGACTGCACAATGTGAAAGAAGAATGAGGCCACAACTTTGGTGTTGGTATTTGCCTACGTACTGAGAGATTTGTTCAAAGACTGCTGGGTTGAAAAGACAGGTGTCAATCCAAATTAGTCCAATGGGGAAACTGTAATCATGGCTCCCACTGAACCAAACAGCAATACCATTGGAAATGAAACATTTGAATAAGGAAGGAAAGATGGCAAGGAAAGAGTGAAAAGGGAGCAGTGAATGGAACAGCACACCACAAGAACTTTGTGTCTTTGAACAACAAAGGACTGGAAATTACAAACTGAAAGGTAGAGCCCAGTCTCCAGCAACCCCAGAAAATAATGTACAAGGTATCTAGCCACAGAGATCGACAAAAAACTGGGTACAAATTCTCAGTATTCTAAAAAACCTTAAGATCAAAAATAAAAAAAGAGACCAAGACTCTCAGGTACTATAATCTGCCCCAGAAAAAGAAAGACATCACCAGGGTTCTAGGGCATACAGAACTCCAAGGAATTCATGGAGTGAATGTACTCAGATGGTCCGAAGGAGGTGATCCATATCCCAATGCTATAGATAAAGGCAAAGGAGGAGAGCAAGAAGACAATTGACAAGCATCTCCAGGACTGTAGACTCCCCCTATCCATCCTTCTTTTCATATCACAATGCATACAAGGGATAATCAGACCTCAAAACTTCATATAAAGGCCTATTCCAAATGCTAGAGCTGAAACATCATTGTAGAGGGAAGCAGTAAAAGTCAGGTCAGGCACAACTCCACATCTCCCCCGATTTGAGAGCTTCATAATGTAGTATTTGATTGAAACTTTACCAATAGGTTCCACCTTAAACTTGACATTCCAGGCACATCTCCTATTTTAACTGGAAAAATAGCCAGGAAGAGGATGAAGTCCAAGTTCAAGAAGTTTAATCCTGGATTTATGGTGAAGAAGTCTTTTTTTATCTTGGTATTCTCATCTTTCTTCATGTATTCTAGCTACCTACCACCTGCACCTGATACTTACAGTACTTCCAAATCAAACCACTCAAAAAAACCCATGAGTTGGTTCCTGTTCCTGAACTGGTAGATTATTTTAGATGTAGATATCCCTACAGCCAGCAGAGCCAGAAATTTCAGCTATAAAACTGAAATTTTCATGCAGTCCCTGTCTTCTAGGAGCTGAAGTTGCTAAGAAAGTAACAGATTCTGAAAGCATTAACAAAAATCAGTCAGTGTCTAGAGAATAAACGCAGAATCATACTTGTGCATTAGTCCCTAACACACATCTTAGCAAAAGCTGGCAATTTGAGTTCAGTGAAACCTTTCTCCACCAGCCAGGTCTCCCTTAATTAAACAAACACTAAATACAGCCTGTTTTTCTCTTGTGAAGAAAATGCTTTTCTGGAACAGGCCTGACTATTCCTGCATACTTCAGAGTAGTTCTGATTTCCATCAGTGCAAAAGGAGAACGAGGACACTTTGTACTGTTCTTCCTATAGCTCTGTAACAAGAAGACATTTTAGAGGAACTGACAAGACTTTAACAAGAGCATATCAAAGGAGACAGTTTAGGTTACTAAAATTTAAGTAATTAATCAATCCAAAGGTAATTCTCATAATGTAGCCTGTATATTAACTGTTTTACCTTCCTAGGTTTGACCATGAAACTTGTGGTTTCTAATCTGTTGTGGTCCCTGCAGCTTGATTCTATCTTGAATAAACCAGAAAAATAAACTATGGGCAGAGACTGAAGCAGCACCAGGAACCCTTCCTGTCCCTGCTTTTATTCAGGCAGCATGCCCCAAAGGTGGCATGAAGTGGAAGTGCCAGGACACAGCAGAAGTCACATCCCACTACACCCTCCAATGACTTCCCCATAGCTATAGAGTCAAGATTGGAAATAAAAATGGCTGGCCTTTTTTGAACAAAGCTGGGTCCTCAATTTAGGACACAAACATATCTTTGATTTATCTTCTCCCTTTCTTGAAATCTCCCAGGTAGAGGGTCTGAAAATATGAGTTAGTCCTCACTGTAAAATTACATTTTCCCAATTCTACCCCACTGAAAATCCATTGAATACCAAAGGGCTAAACAAGGATGGACTTTGTCCTACCTTTCTGCAACAGATAGCATTTTACTGTCACTAAGGGAATAAAATAATCATAAGACCATAATGATAGCATGTGTTTTACTAGCTGCTGTTCTTCACGTGGGGCAATCACTGGCAATTCTCCGATTTAATCTCTCCCCTTCCCCAACCATGCAGTTGATTACCTCTCTCATTCCCAGTTAAAAATCCTTGATCAGCGTAAAGCACATAAAGGAGTCTCTGACCCCAGCTAAGGGAACAACAAGAGATGACATTTGGTTCTTTGAGAGAGGAGTAGATAAAAAGGAAAAATGACAGCTGGAGTCAGGAGGAGCTAGTTAGTGGATTGCAGGCCCAGGAGGGTGCAGGGTGGGGGCCCACAAAAGAGAAACAACAAGAGACTGCAGCCAGACTGTTCCCTCTCCTTCCCTAGGTCTCCTTTGAGTCAGTAAGAATGACTGCAGCAGATGTCAGGACCCATGGGGATCACTCCTTTGGCTTTCTTATTTCTTAAAAAAAAAAAAAAAAAAAAAGGTAACCTAGAAAATAGAAGAAATATTGGAGAAAAAAGAAAAATGAACCAATATCTCTGCTTTGACACATGGGAATGAATACAAAGGTGAGCGCCAACTTGTAATGACCTGTGGTATGTAAATACGCTTAAGCCAGCGGGAGGAATTTTTCTGGGTCTGGTCCAACAGGGGCAATCATTTACAGGATTTAACTGGGATTAACCTGTGGTTTCCACTTCAGGATACAAAGAAGAAATACAATAAGCAAGCACAAGGCAAGCAGCAGTTGTGAGGAGCATCCCTGTGCTTCTCCAACACACACAACACAGCCAGAGCTGGCTTGCAAACACACCTGGCAAGCGCATCTCAGTTCTGGGAACATCCCCAGAAAGCAATCAATACATGTGCGCATGCACGGACGCGTGTTTGTGTGCTCACATGTGGGCGTGTTTCTCAGTATGCTGCACTGAACACATGAGATTTCATCCATTTCTAAAACATCAAATCTCGGTCAGCATTACTCAGGCCACCAGACATAAACCAACAAAATTTAGTCAAAGGCATTTCAGGCCAGACTCACTGCCACTGGTCTAATTCCCTTGAAGTCCATGGAATTACACCAGGGAGAAAAAGGTTGGCTGTTTAATATTTGTGGCTTGCCAAATTGTGCATCTGTGTTGGTTCTTTTGTTTTGGAGACACAATTCTACAAATTATCATTATGATAGAGATTAATTTTTGTTTTAAAAAGATCACATTCTCAGGGCAGTGGAAGTCCACTTCTATCCACCAAGTCCCCCTTCCTCCATTCTACACACCCACAGATGGACACCACTTTTTCAGATTTGCAAATCTGCAAAGGTGTACAGAAACACTGACAATTTTACACTGGAAGTCATTTCCTGTGGCAGAACAACCTAGCAATGAGTGTTGGATGAACCTCCTTATCTTTCCAAGATTCATGTAAGGTGTTGTAAAAGAGACATTCAAGTGAAAACTGTGTGTTTTGGCTTTGTGCATCAGGAGCAAAAGGAAGCCCAGGGTCTGCAGAAGGGGAGACAGAGTTCTGAACTCTGAATAATGCTTTTTCCCACTTTTACAGCAGGAAAGTTGCATGTACTTGAGGCATACTCATGGCTAGCAGAGGGGTTTTAATCCAGATTCTTCCAAAATCTGTAATTCCCTCCTTTCTAACAATAGGCTTCAAAAATGCAATAGTTTGGAGGTTTCCCATTTCATCATTCTTGTAAACCCACATTCAAAGAGGAGGAAGTTGTGTGAAGTCCTGAAAAATAAAAAAAACACCCCACTACTGTTTTCCTTTAATGGGCTAGTCAGGAACTATATCTCCAGACCACTTGTTTGACTCAAAGGCACAAAGTAGTTTACAGAGAAATAAACAGCAGTTAATCAAGATGAACCTATTTGCTTATACAGCCTAACTGACTAAAATACAGCACCAGCCCTGAATACTATTTATCTTGGAGGTGGCAACAATAGAAAGCGAGCAACTGATTACACAGCTTCTCCACCAATTATGAACCAACATTTATCTCCTGTGTACAACAATGGAGATTGAACTGGGCTCTTTAGCCTTTCCTTTAATATTTCTCAAGCACCCAGTAATACAGTCAGCACCTTGTCTAGTGAACAGAAGTGAAGCCCCAGCACCAAAAACACTTTATAACACTCAACAGCAGTCTCCCACACCTGCACCTGGAGGGCAAAAGCAAATGCTGTTACAGAAAAACTTGTGAGCACTCAAAAGTCAGGGGCTGTGTTAGTACATGTTTATGCGGTGCCTCGTGCAGCAGGACCCAAATGCAGAGTAGAGCCCCTGGGCACAGGGTAGGTTTCTTCTTTCTGAATTTAGGAAAAATAATGCAAGATAATATAAGGGTGTCGACTAATGAGGTTTAGGAAAGTGTCCTTGATCTGCTTTCTCTGTAAATACCAATACCTTATTCCTTGGGTTTCATGTTATTTTCATCTGAAAATCAAACCTGCTACGATGGGAATGAACTTGGCCAAAACCAAAAACACAGGGCACCAGTGTAACTGGAAAGAGAGACCAACAGTCTGAGAAGGAGAAGTGCTCAGCATTTGCCATGGGAAAAAAAAATTAAAATAAAAAAAGGAAAGACAAGGAAGAACACTAATTAAAGATACAGTGTGGATGCAGAAGAGCATGCAGAGAACCCCCCCACCCCCCACCCCTGCCATCCGTATGACAGTGCTGCTTTGTGGAACAGAACAATAGGTACATTATACTAACCTATAATTATCCCAAGAAGAATGATAGCAAAGTCAAGGCATTACATGAACATTGGAATATTGGATACAATCCCATAAGAAGCAAGGGAGTGGAGGAGGAGCTTTAAAAAGAGATTGAAAGCTTCCCAGCACAGAACATCAAAGAGGAAATTTCATGTTCTCTTCACATTTATTTGGGTTTTTCTTTTATTTGATGTGATGATTTAAACACAGTTCCCTTTTTCATGTGTTTCTTGGCTTCTTTATGCTGCAATTGGTTCCAGCATTGTAACACCCTCCTTCAACAGCATGGTGGATTTGGCGCAAGCAGGCGCTCAGCACAGTGCACGACTGCATCATGTGTATAAGCAGTGGGAGACAAGAAAGGTGGATGGAGATGTACTCCAGCTCTGGACAAAGAAAAGCAAGGGGCTGGTGATTCAGTGAATGCATAATCAAGTGTTACCAAGACACAGGGCACGCAGGCACTCAATACCTGCGCTCTCATTCCAATCAGATAGCAGGTACTGGAATACAGGAAGCAGTGAGGCACAACTCTACACCGGTTTAAAACATGCCACTTGTATTTAGTGTTATGCAATGTTGGGGAAATACTGGAAGAAAGACTTGGAGTTGCAGTTTTTTGCTGCTTATATTTGTTTCTAAGAGACAGTATGGTGCATTAAACACTTTGCTCTTGTCCCAGAGTAACAGAAAAGAGTGGAGTATCTTATCAAATCTGCAAAATCTGAATGTTCCTCAATATTTTTTTTTGAGAGTAGGTAACTATGACAACCTGGTATGAGTAACTGTGTTGCTTGGTCCACAGAGTGGACCATATAGGAGTACGCAAAAAAGCTGACTAACATAAGCACCTCTTCCTTTGCTTGTTCTAGGTATACTCTGCTCCTCCCTGTAGATGCAACTGATTGAGCCCTGCTTCCTCCAGAAAGAATGTCCAACCACTCCAGCACACTGTGCCTCCAAATGAGGAGCAAATATTAAAAATAAACTCCTAACAAAACAAAGACCAACCCTTGCAGGATCTTGCCATGTCAGTTGTGTACAGCTGCACTCAAGCCTGAGCATTTCTAGCAAAGCTTCCCTACCTGCAGCATAGTCAGACTTGCTTCCTCTGAGCTACAAGCTGGTTGTGCTCTGTAGCTGGGAAATGCCAATGTGAAGAGTTATTAAAGGTATTTACAGCCCAGTAGTGACAGGCTATGTTGCAGGCCAGCACTCAGAGTGCTATTCCCTAGTGGGACTCACACCTTATCTAGTGTTCAAAGTTGGAAAGGGAATCCAGGAGCCCCTACTCTGCATGCAGCAGGACACCTGTGATCACCCAGCTGGTAGCGTTTAACTCCTGTGAGAGGTCAGAGCTGTTGCTGAGTTCATGTAAGCTCAGTAACTACCGTTACAGGCTGGGGCGAGCGCTGAACCCAGCAGGAAACACTGTGCACAGGAAATGATCAGCCATGTCTCACCTTTGAGAGAGAAGGAACCCAGGTTCCTGCAGAGCTCAAAAAGCAAAGGGAACTGGAAGAGACCGTTTTGCATGGAGGCAAAAGTTCAGTTTGGCCCGTTCAAGGGAGGAGCTCCCAGGCTGGAAACAGCTTGGGCCAATGGCTCTGAAGAAGGGAGGTACTGCCCATCAGCACTCTGCCTTTGCAATTGTGTGGCAGCTCCTAAACCAGCCTGCTGCATGGTGCTGCGAGGGGAAGGTGAGAGCAGGGCTCTGCCTGAACCTGGCAGGCAGTCTGAAAGCAGCTTTTGCACACCAAAAGCCTGTAGGAACGTGATTTTGGGAAAAGAAAGTAGAGGTGCACATTCTCTCTGCATATATACCCATGCGCAGCCCTGCCTGCAGCCACAGCCAAGAAGTCAGATCCCATGCTCAAGAAAATAGGATATTATTAAGCATTTCCCCTCTTACTTTGCTAATGGGTCCCTACTCCCCATTTTTGGCTGCCCCAAACCAGCAGGGAGGGGAATGGAAAGCATATGACACATTCCTGTGCTCCATCATGCCTCCTCACACCAAGCAGACAAAAAGACAGGAACATCTGCAAGAGAGATAAGCAGCTGTCTGGCTCCATTCAGCAGCATGGGAGCCTCTCTGTTCTTGCTAACAGGTGTTCATACAGTGACCAAGAAGTGCTCTCAGTTGTGCCAGGTTAAAAAGAAAACAATTGGCATAACTCCATTGACTTGGGAAGAATGGTTCCTGATGTCATGCTCCTGAAGCTGCGAGCAGAATCTGGCACACAGGCAATTACAGAAGTTAAGGAGTTACAAGGAGACAGGAATCATCCAAGACAGCCAAAACAACAGGGCATAAATACAGCTTGCTTACAAAGAATGCTGTATAGGGCAGTGCTGACACCTTTTTTCACTCTAAAACAGATAACCTCAATAATAACCATTTTTATTTGGACACTATGTAATGGAAAACTTACCCTTGTCATTTCACACTTCTCTCACTACAGACACCCAGCTGATCTCATAACCCTCCTCCCTCTGCCACATCCACACATACACAACCATCCTCTCCATGCAGTGCAGCAGCTCGGATTTCATCCGTACCATGGGCTTCATGAGTTTGTAACTCTGCCCACCGGGTGTTGTCAAAAAGCTGGAAAGGATGCTGGAACGAAATCTATGCAGCGCTCTGGCCTTCTGAGTGATTACAACTATGACACTTAAACCCGCTAATGTGCTAAGCATTTTCTGGCAAAGTTGGTGTGTTACTATGGTATTTTGGGAGGGGGCAGGAGCTGGAAAAGATGTCTTCCTTGGGGAGGAGCAGAAGGAAGGAGACAAAAATGTAACAAAGCAAATTCCTCAACAGTTCGGTACTCAGCAAACACCTCAAACTTGCCACAACAAGGGTTACATTTCAAAGATCCAAAAACAGCTTCCCAGGACAAAAATAAACTTGTGTGTTCCTGCCAGGTGGATACACAGGACTGCCTTTTGATTAATGTCTTTTGATTTCCTAGAAGTAGTAGCTTCCCTTCCTCTTGCTCCTGTTCTGGCTTTGGTCAAAGCAACGTCTGGTAGGTTTATTCTCACGCTTTTCATTTTTTTCAGGAGAAATCACTCTCTTCCTATATCCTCTTTTGACTTAAATCAGATGAATACCAGAGAGGAAGCCAACACAGAAGCACCACAGGCTTTGCTACGTGGAAAATCTCAAGGACTGAAAGTGCTGACCAGCTGCTTGTCATTCCTCCTAAACTAGGGGCCCAGGCAGGTTTGGCTGAGAAGCACAGTAAGGTGTCAGGAGTCCTGCAGAGCCTCACACAGGCACTTCATGCAGGATCCCTCACGCTTCTCATCCCGCCTCCTCTTGCAAGAACTTTGGTAAGTTTGCCTCTTGCCCACTGTTACTGCACACACTCAAAACTTGCTCAATGAATGTCATTAGAGCAAGTGCTGTCAAGTGCTGTTAGGTTAACAACCTATGTGGGAAAATACTAAAATAATGTTTTCTGAGGTAAGGCCATCTTGGGAACTATTTTAAAATAGTGGTAACAAGCTGTTCTGAGATAGAACTATGACTTGAGTTGATGTTCTTATAAGAAGCAGAACATTAATGAATAAGAACTAAAATGTAGAGTCAAAGCACAGCCAGAAATAAAAGTACACCAAATACCGTAGTACTTGACATTCCCTCCACTCACACATGTGTAGTGCTGGAAGACAGGTACATCTCCAGAACAAAAAGAGATGCAGACACAAAGCCAGAGCTCTTAAGTTACACTACTGGTCAGGACATTTTTGCAAATTAACACAATTCCATGCTTACAATATTGTTATGGCCCATCTGCTTGAACAAGGGAAGATAAAAAGTGCATTTGTTATATGACTGGAAGATAAAAGGAGACAAAAGGAATCTTCCACGAGGAAGCTAGTTTATGGTGTTGGTCTCTTTTCCCAAGTAACAAGTGATAGGGCAAGAGGAAATGGCCTCAAGTTGCACCAGGGGAGGTTTAGATTGGATATTAGGAAAAATTTCTTCATCAAAAGGGTTATCAAGCGTCGGAACAGGCTGCCCAGGGAAGTGGTTAAGTCACCATCCCTGGAAGCATTTAAAAGATGCATAGACATTGTGCTTAGGGACATGGTTTAGTGGTGGACTTGGCAGTCCTGCATTGTTGGACTCAATGATCTTAAGGGTCTTTTCCAACCTAAACACTTCTATGATTCTGTGACAGTCAACATTTTGTTCAAGAGCAGTTTTTGACCTAAGAATATGTTAAAATAGTAAAACAGCATGATTTGAGACATATAACTGACCAGTAGCACCAGAAATACACAGAAGCAAACTGAAGAATCAGTCTTCTTGTAAAACCAAGACCTTAGCTTTTGCTTTAAACCTAGCACATTCTAGGGGACCTAATGGTATCTCTGTCTTTGCCCTCTTTAACAGAAACAGATTTAAACAAATTATTGCACATATAGACTTTTAGTGAGTAAAACCAAGAGTAATCAGAAAGAAGTCTGCTTAGCAGAGCTACAAGGAAGCACGTGAGAAGCAGGCAGGTCCCTTCTCCAGACCTCTGTGCACTTTCATTACTGTTACAATAGTCCCCATTCAAAATAAAATGAAACATCACATCTTCACAGGCCTCAGCATCATCAAGAAATTTTCCCTGCTGTCACTGTGGCTTATTCTTCCCCTTCTGGAGGGTCTGGAGACTAGACAGAGTCTAGGGATATATACTAAAAGGAAGTAACCAGGAGCAAATTTCACTACTAAAAACCCTTTCCAACAACATCCTGCTCTTGTTCTCCCAGCCGAGAGGCTTCTAGATCAATTGCTTCGTACCATCTCCCCTATCATGCAGGTGCAGCTGTTGCCTGATATAATCAAGGGTAGAGTCTCAGTGAGAGTCGACACTCCACCACTTACACAGGGACAAATTTGCAACCAGCAAACATCACTGAGGACAAGGTGGCACTTCCTTCCCTGCAAGCATTTACCCTCTGAACACACGCTGCCTTAGCCCTATTTTTCATCACTGAAGGCTGCAGGCCCAAATGTGCAGCACAAATTCAACATTACAAGCTGGGATCCCCATTTCTGAAGGAAGGGCTGCACCAGGCCAGAGAAGTTTGCATGCTCCCAGCTAAGTATAAATGCTGCAAACTTTCTTGGTCAGTGCAGGCACCTGGTTGCAATCTACAAACACTGCCTATCTCTATAAACCTCCCCTTCTGAGGGCTTTACTGAATTAAACCCCACAGGAGCCCCTTGAGGGAGTTATCTGCACTTTTACTGATAGAGGAGCTAAAGACACAGGGAGGACATGAACCGTCTCTAAGCACAGGACCTGCTACATTAGCTTTAACACCTGCACTATTTTAATCAACCAGACACGCTTTATCTCCTTCCCTGCCTCCTACATGGCCACTCTATGCCATAGTCCCACAATCAGTTTAAGCCAGCAATAGCTAGCACTGACCTTAAAATAAATGTCCTCTACCCTTCTCCTGCCACTGTTCCCACCCTCACACTGCTCTCCCCCTTATGCCAGCACAAGCTCTAGCATAATTACTAAATGCAAAACAGTGACATAAAAACAACAAAAAAAAGGTTTAAGTGCAGGTGGTTATCTGGGCTGAACTACTCCATGGCTAGTAGAAGAAAAGGTTGTGTCAGGGTTTGGACATATAGTCAGGGACAGCTGGAGGACAAGACTGCAGTACTGGCTTAAACAAACTATGAACCTATACCATCAGTCAGCAAGTCCTACACATCCTTCACTGATCCAGTCATTTTATTCATATTTTGAAAGAGATGGAAGCAAGGACGTTATAGGAGCTGTCTCTGTTGTTTCAACGTATCTGAAGGATCTTCACCTTCACCTTCAAAAGTGAAGAACTTGTTATTCCAGTCTAACTTTACTCTGTTAGCACCTTCAAACCTTCTGCCCCTCCATGTTACAAATAAGTTTGATCATGCAGACACTCTGAAGAGGACAAGACAGTTTTACCAGGAACAGGCTGGTCAATATTTCTGTGCCTGCCACCTTGGGCTTTCCATGAGGCCACAAAGTTCAACTTCCCTGCTATTTCTTCTGGCAGCCCTGTTACTTTACCACTTTCTCCTCCCACCTTTTGCTACCAACCATACATCTATCCACTGTGTTCAGTTTCTCTATTTCTTATGCAAGTCATTAACACATGTTCAAGCACAAAGATAATAAAAAATATGGCTAGAGCTCTCATTAAGAGATTGTCCTTGAGACAAGTCCAGATGTGGGTCCCTGTTCACCTAGATGATATTGTGAAGGTGCACCAATAGACTCGAAAGAAGAAAGAGGCAGTGTTTAGTGAGATAATACCACCTGAGAGACAGCACAGAAATTCTTCCAAATAGATAGTCTGCATGCTAGTCATAAGCCACTCTGTCAACAGGAAGCACTGTTACTCCTGTGCGATTATCAATATAACATATCAGCAAAAAGAGTCTCTCTTTCAAGAAGAACCCTCACAAGAAGCAGGCATAACCCTTGCGATGTCATTCACACTAGATGCACCATAGCAAAATATGATGGAGCTTCACTCTCCTTAGAAGCAGAAATGCATGTGCTTTGACTTTTTACCCCCCTTCTCCTCCTGCGCATACTACAGAAACCCATTAAACTAAATCACGATGGTGAATCAGAAAGAAACCTTTATGAACAGTGTATTCAATTTCAATGAATGTTGCTGCCAGTGGAGACTATATAGGCAAAACAGGGCTTAAAGAATTATGAAGGGAAATGCCTTTGTCACATGTCTTCCAAGTGCCACCATGGTACATAGAGAGTCTACTACTTCCCACTGAGTCCCCAAGGCCTCAGAAAGAAGTTACCACCCTTGCCGCTACTGAAGGGGCTTGTGCAAGCATTCCCTAACCTTCACCAGTTGAGACAAACTCAAGTAAAGAAACCTACTGCTTAAATTATTTGTTTATGCTAATCTAAATTATTTTTTAAAGAGGTATCTAACAGGAGGAGCTTAGGTGGCACACCAAGGGGACATTAACTTTCAGCAGAGAGGCAAAGACAAGCTAAAAGAGAACAACTGCTTCAGCTGCACAACAGCAGCTCAGAGTACATACATATACTGCCTTGGTCTACAGCCATCCAGCGTGCTGCAGGTAACTACAATCACATGTTCATTTCAAGTGTAATGAGTTCAGCCTTTCATCAAGCTATGCTGTGTAAATAGCATGCCTATAAATAAATAAATATTCCTCTCCAATGCTCTTGGTAGCCTCTACAATCTTCTGCGATACATTAAACCAAACAGAATATTTGCTTCTGAATCAACTCACACTGCACCCAACACATCCACCAACTACCATTGGTGATGTCTCAAGTATGTCACTGGTAGGAGGGGGGGTCTCAGAACAAGGCCCTAAGTGCCAAAGCCTTGTTGGCACCAGAAATAAATCAGAATCTCCCAGGATGCTCTGCAATTATAAAAGATTTCTGACCAGTCCCCAGTATTTGCTCTCCTTCCGCTGCTGTGTTATGAACTCCTTGGGCACATATTTCAAAGGAGGGCTGTGCTTCTGAGTTAGCTTGAAACCCAGGCAGTACGGAGTGCATAGCTGGTACTTCACGTAGCAATGCTCTGCCCCCAGTGAGTCACCACTGAATCAAAGCCCCAACTTGACGCCAATGGAACACCGTGTAGATGCCCAGACCAGCTCTAAGGTGGATGTCCTGACACACCATGAGTGCTGGAGATCCTATAGTATTCATCATATGAGCAGAAATGCACACCAGGGGTAGACCACACTCCACTAAAACTCAGCAGTGCATTTGACCTCATGAAAACAAAAGACAAACTTATTCCTATGGGGAGTAGGAAGAGGAGTTGTGTGGTGATTTTGTAGTACTCACACAAGCTGTGAACTCTCCTGGGAAAAGCGCTCACCTTCTGTTCCATCCACAAGAAAAAACTCACAGCAGTGCCAGGCTTCTCTACAGTGGGGTGGGAAGGCTGGGGGCCTCTTGTAACAAAGCTTTCAGTAAAAGGAACATGACCAACTTCAAAGTCACATTCCTATCAGAAGGTTTTTAGCCTCCTGTTAACGTAAGTCATACTGAAGGTCACTGTAAGGAAGACACTAGGGAAAAAAAAAAAAAAAAAAGAAAAAGAAAAGCTAATGCTTCTCTGTTTGCCTACACTGCAGTTTTGACAATTCCTTGCTTATATTTGGATATCGTCATTTTTCACTTCATACACATGAGAAAAAAGTATATAAAAAATAGAAAAACTATTAAAAACAAGTATAAAGCAAATCCAATGTCTGAGTTTCTTGCTAGTAGTCCCTTTAATTCCTCTAATTCAGAGTACTTTTCCATCTTCTTCCTCCAAAACTTGTACAGCCAGAAACAGACAACGTGTTTCCATGTTGTAACCATCCTTATAAAGATTTCATAATGTATACGTACTCATATACGGATAAGCCCTATATAGCAAAACCATAACTAAATTTTAGACTATAGACATCTCTGTGAACTAAAATAAACAGTCTCCTCTCAAACACCTGCGTTTGAGGCAGGCACAAAAAGCTGGCTAATTATTTCAGGACTAATTCACTGCTTTGGGAAGTTTTATTACAGCTCTTTAGCCAGTCACCTTGGAATCCCACTAGCAAACCGGTTCAGTTGCGATTTGGACACAAACTGCCTGGTCTGGCACAACTGAGCTAAGATTCCACTTGAGCACAGCTCTCCTCTGGGACAGCTGACATGTCTGCCTTCCCAGCAGGCTCACTATCCCACAAGAGCACTTTCACTGTATTTTGGCTTTTCTACTCCTTTTTTGCAAGATGGAATGTGAAAGCGATAGAGGAGGAAATTTTTACTTTTCAGAAATTTTTCATCCAAGATTGTTCAATTCTAGTAAAGGCTCAAGTTGCTTCTTACTAAATCTGAATTTGTTTGTACTATTTGTACTAAGGGTTCTCCCAATGCAGAACACAATAATGAGAATTTGTACAACTGCCTCTGAATTTCACTTTTCTTCTTTATACTGGTGGGACAAGTGAGGAGTGAATGCAGAGTCGTACTTTATCTGTTAGATGTGAGAGTACCATCAACTGGTGCAGGTCAACATACACCTTGACCATTACACTTTTCTCTATGTGGTTCATAGATAACAATAAAGATCCATCAACAAAAAGAGTTACTGTCAAGTAATACCATCCTTGGGTAGTATGAAAAGCCCCAGTTCTGAGACATTTAGATCTGTAGGGAGGACTAACAAAATTTGTGATTTTCAGCCACATTTTGAAATAAAAGGGGGGCAGGAGGAAAACCAAAGAGAAAAATTTTGAGAGAATTTCATGAAGCTTACATCCTCACATAGCATCTTGGGTGTCTAAATCCAGCCAATAGCAGTCAGTGATACTATTAGCACCTGTACACCACAGTGAGCCTGTGTCTTTAGGACCACATGTGCCAAAAACATCTCTGAGGACCAAGTTACCTAAGGAAATTGTACCAATTTCTGCTGTGAACAGAAGTCTTCATCCAGCTTCAGCGGCAATGGTTACAGCACCACCATATTGGAGGTTACTGCCCCAGTTTTGTTGAAGGAGGTTCCTGATTTGCATCAAGCAAAAGAAACTGGGTTAGCTTAAATAGTTTACATTGGTGGTCAGAACTGAAGCAGCTGATTTCACCCGAAATGAAAGCAATTGCACACAGACGGTTCTACTAAGAGGCTGGGGCAGCAGTAATTTCTGGGAGCAAGGAAGTCACAAGCAGCTTATTGCAACATCACTCATCAAAAGATGTCCATTTCTGGACTAACTAAATTGGTTAAAACGTGTATGTGTTTAACACACTGTCTTTCTATATGGCTTTATTTTGCTTTAGATAAGTAATATTTACCTTAAAGCAACTGCTTATCAATTTACTTTCTAACTGAAAGAATAAGAAAGATCCAGAATAAGACGTTATCTCACATTTTCATGGCCTAGTATTGGTGCAGATCGGCAGAACAGCCTGTGGGAAAGTTTCCATTCCTGCTGACAATATTGGACAGGCTCATCAGGAAGGGCATTTAAGTCAACAGATCTGGAAATCCAGCAACAAGAATTAACTTCAGTTAAAACTGTTTAAGTGGGGAGAGAAAAAAAGCCTACATGGCTACTACAAGCCTGAAGTGAACTGTGTTATCTCATTTATCCTAATGACGACCTTGCCTCTGATGTGGAAAACGTTACAGGACCACAGGGTACAAGATATTCTAATTATAAATCTTTGATCCATTACTTGGGGTTTAGAGCCAAAATTTGTTTCTGCTGTAATTCCAGTGAAGTCAGAGTTATGTCAAAGATGAACTCTCAAGTTAAATATTGTTTGGAGAAAATACCATGTTATAGGAAAAAGCAAAGATTCCAAACAGTGGAAGTGTTACCTATCTTTTCTAGCAGGATAAAAAGGTTGTAGAGAAATTAAAGTGGCAGCTGACCTTAGGAAGAAAATCAAGGTACACGTTAAGACTTCAGCACTTGTTTTGCAGAGTATCAGAGTTGTTGTACTTGTATTAGCTAACAATATTGGGTGAAAGCACTGTAACAGAGCTACGTACTTGAAAACATGCATTCTTGCTCCTTGCACAAAAAGACACACCTGTTCCTAAGAGTTAAATGGATGCACTACTGACTGTTCAGAAGTGACTGAAACAATAACCAAGCCTGTGTTTTGCATTTTCTGTAATTCCCACAATGGCCATTCTTATCCTTGGCTCAAACATGTTCTGGAGCTTGTGACTGGCTCTTGCTAAAACTCAGCTCCCACACAGCAGGACATTCCAGCCTGGTTTAAATTTTTACTTACTCCTATGATACCTTTTGTTTCAGTGGAAATCCTAAAGACAGTCAGTGAAGCTGTTCCTCAGGTACACATGAGCCCATCATGTGGCAACGGGCAAATTCCCAATCGGCCATCCCAATGCTTTCACCAGTGTCCTTAGAGGACAGCGTATGGCAGAGGGTCTTCCTGCTGTAGATCCCCAACTGCAGTCTTCATTCCCCACTATTCTCATGAGTATCTTTATGCTTACAAGAGATGTTCTGAAATTCCTGCCCGAAACTGCTTCCCACCATAACATCTTACACTACAGGACACTAAGAACAGAACAGAAGGTTCTACTCTGAGACTTGTCTGGGAATAGGATAGAGGAGGATTTTTAGCACAGAAAAGACAGGACAGGAGGAATAATTGCAGAAACACATGACTGAATACACTCTCCCAGATGCACTCCCTTATTTGCCTTAGCAAAGGATGGGAAATAGTCAATTAGAAAGTAGATTCTTTAAGGAACACAAGACACTCACTCAAGGGTTAATGTGTAAATGTGAAGCAATTTGTTTAAATACATATTTCTTTGACCAGCCTTGTGCTGTGCCCTGTCATCCAGGAAAGCCAGATTAGATTCCCACCCCAGGTTTTTTGTGTTGAGGTTTTTTTCACTCCCTGGAGTGACAGGCTAATTAAGGAGTGACAGAGACTGTCTCAAAAGGGTCCTGTTCAAATATCAAAGAAACAGATGCAGCAAGACAGACAGACCTTCGCTGCTAGCTGATGCTCAGAGAAGCTCTCTCCCAGTGCACCATGCCACCACTGGCTTGTCACATGACATGAAAGAGACTCTGTGTTTCTTTTATCATCTCTCTAAACTAAGAGAACTGGGCAACTTATAGGAATTAAACCAATGAAATCCAGGAGCAAGAGGCGAATCAGCTCTTTGGTGTTTTAAAGAGAACCTTAAGCAGAGAAAGAAAAAGGACAGGGGAAAAAGTAATCTCACACATATCAGAGAGGAATGTTGGCTTTGTTTAGCCAGTGACTTCAGTAAGAATGAAATTAGCTTGTGATATCTGCAAAATAAAGCTGAATTTGTTGTGCCAGTGCTATCAGGCAGTATCAGAGTTTGCTATAACTGGAATATACCACCCTGTGTCTCCTGAAGGCCACAGGCTCACTAATGAACACGGGGTGAACAGCGGAGTCATGCAGCTCCCCAGAAGCAGCCTGCTTTGCTCCCCCACCTCCAGTCTGAGCTCCAGCTGTACAGAGCACATCTTGCCTGTTTCATTTCAGACATCACCACCACTCAGCACATCATTAGGACTGGCTGGACCAAAACCAATGCTCTCTAGAAAACAACAGCTACTCTAAAACATTATGTCACTGGAACAGCTCAGGCCTTTAAGGATTCACCTGAGAGGCTGGTGGAATATAAGAGACTGTACATAGTACCCTAAGAAAAAACACAGGATCGCTGTTTGCCCTCTCTCATAATGCAGAACCAGGGCGAGTACTTGCTGAAGACAGGTTATTTCTGTGTGTATATTTTCAGAAGAAAAGTGTATCTTCCCATACAAATAATTTTAAGGGTTTATACCCCTCAGCCTGGCACAGATACAAAGCTGTTCCTTCCAGAGGCTTCTGTCCTGCCCCTTACTGGGGCCATTGCATATCCCGTCACACAGTGAAGCTAGACTTTCCACTGAGATCCCCATCGCTGCTCAGAGGTTTCCTGTTTAGTACTATGAAAAGGTGATTTATTTATTATTATTATTTTAAGTTACTTAAACTGGGTAAAATTTTTGGAAGACATCTTCTCCTTTAGTTACTACATTTGCACAATGCCATGGGTGGGCATGCCACATTAAGGAGAAATGAACCAGAAAAGAGTCTGATGTGAGGAATTTACAATCTAAATTAAGCATAGCACAGCAAGGGTGGCAAAAAACAGTGGCAAAGGAGGACACATACTACAACAGTGAGAGCTCACAGGATCTGTTCAGAGGGTGTAATGAACTTAATGATTCTTTCTCTCATGTCACTTCATTTCCCACTTCCCCCCCATTCATAACATTTAAATCTGTAGACAGTGAACTCAGTCTTCATCTCAGTGAAACAAATGGCAACATTTCAAATGACTTCAGTACCGTCAGGATTTGGCTTCATATCTGGCATGAAAGGCAAGGGTGGAGAACAGCAAAGGACGGCTAGCCTAAAAGGAGTGGATTTTGTGAGTGGTTTGGATGAAAGCTGAGTAGCACAATGCACAGGGTTGGGGAGGCATCATTATATACACACGAAAATGCACAGAGACATTTATGGCAGGAGAATGCTGGAGCAACACAGCAAGCTAAATTAGGACAGTAGCTGGCACAAGAAATAAAGCAATCAGATACATGAGGTGAAATTCTTTTCCTGATTTCACCAATATAAAGCCACTAGCTTAATTGTAAAGTGTAAAGAATATGGTTGAAAAGAATCAGGAAGGTCTGGAGAGAGCAATGCAGTGTATTGAAGGGAGGGCTAGAATCAGATAAGGAGACCAAAAACATCACAGGGAGCCTGAGGAGTGTGGGCAGGATACACTGGCGGCCCCGTGGAGAGGAAGATGTTTCTTAGCAATCATCCTGTTGTATAACACAAGAGAGGGGGAGGCCCAAAGGATGAGAAAAGGGGCACTAAAGAAGGGGCTAATTAAAAATGGCAATTAGTGGTGCTTCAGCCTCTAAACTGAAACAGAACACAATAGAATGACCTCTGTTATGTGTAAAGAGTCAGCATTTCTGCTTGAAAAAAATGTAAATAGAATCAAAATGGATAAATGTTTACAAAGGTAAACATGTGGTGGGTGGGTGTCTGTAGGAATGCAAAATGATATAACTAACAACAGTAATGAAAAGCAATATTCCCCAAGTTGCAGGGAGTTTCAGACCAAAGATCTTTTGGACAGGTTGGAAGGGGAGGTGGAAGAGAACAGCAAAAAGAAATATAATCCTAATAGGATCTTAAAAGTCATAAACAAAAGATAATAAATAACTGTGTGTTCTCTTCTCCAAAAAGACCACAGGGAGTTTCCATGATACAGTAGAGGCATCAGGGAAGAGACCTCAGCTGCATCAAGAGCCACCATGGGAATTAGCACCATCTGCTCCACAAAGCAGAGAAGGAGGGGGAAGGGATGGGCAACATGCACTGAAACTTGGTAACAAACTACTTCTCTACCCTGCAGAACTGCTCACAGAAATTCAGCAGCACCACTGAGGAAAAAAATAGGCAAGCAAAGTATTTCCTCCAAGAAAGAGCATCAGTCACATATAAATACTAAAAGTAAAATAAGATATGCGTGGTGGTGGTAAGGAATAAAGAAGGGGGATGATCCCATTTGTTTCCTTGTGGATGCTGGCACACTTCCAGCAAAGTCCATAAGGTGACCAAGATTTACAACAGTTGTGAGGATCTGGTCCAGTGCGTTCATTTTCTTGCACTGCAAATTATTAATTTGGCAGAGTAAGTTCGCAGGAAGGGTCCTTTATTTACTTTATTTGGAACCAAGAGCACTAGTATAGAGGTTCCACGGCCAGTGTAGACACTGTGTTTACACCAGAAAAGGAAAACCTGTAGAGGTCATGTTTTGTTTAATGGAAAGAATACAACTCTACCCGCACACAGCCAAATGTTATTAGGCTCACTTAGCTGAGTAGTTCCAGGATTGCTGGTAAGAGCGAGGCACCCCAAAATACTAGTCTTGCTCACCTGAGCAGTCTCACTGACTTCACCCTCACTCTAGATGCTACTTATCTACAAATAGCAAATAACCAACGATAACTGTTAGTGTGCCTGGTGCTGGGCTCCCAGCTGCCACATGAGAGAGCTGTGGCATTCTGTGCTATCGGGCATTGGACAGCCAAGTATTTTTGTGTGCAATTTTAAATGGCTGCAGTGTATTAGGACAGTTAGTACCTCCAGATAGACCAAGGAAAAGAAACAAGAAGTTACAAGCCTGTAGAAGGAGCTGCTTATCACTTTTGTCCTCTGAAAATCTTCCAATAACTATCTAGTTAAAATATACATCCTTTACATCTGTCTTGGGAAGCACAACAGCCTGCATAGATCAAAGTCTGATTCAGCTTAATGTACATTATGTGAAAAGCCCAGTAAGTGTCAAATGTCAGGAAGAACTTTGTTTTCAAAAAGTGCGATGGAACTGCACAAAATACCAGCCTGGTCGTTCTTCAGATTTGAGAGTAATCAACTATTACCTTTAACTAGATCTCGGTTTCAAGAGAAGGCCTATATCCACAAAAGCTGGATCCAAGAGCACACATAAGCTCCGGAGCATGCACACCAACGCTGTGGTGCGTAGAGTCCAGACTGCGGTTTTCCAGAAAGTGAGCACCATTAAGCCACCAAATTCCCACTTTAATCTCTGCCAGTTATTCAACGGGATTTGTAATCTTCTACCTCTTTTCTTCATTAGGAAAACACTATTCCAAAGCAAAGCCCTATACAAAGCATTTACACTATTAACACGTGTTACCAGATTAAGGTAAACTCTAAGTTCCGCTCACCACTTCATTTGAGCAGCTAATGGGATAGAAAACCATGTTTTCATTAAGATTTTTCCTGATATTGGAGCTCTGCATGGGTTTACTAACTGAAGGTAAAACTGCATCACTCTTTCCAATGCAGATAGCACCATTGCTTTTCCAAAGCAGACTGCATGCACTTTTTTCAGTATAAAATATACTTAGACCAAACAATTTTGGAAGTCAAATAAGTAAAAATACACACAAGCAATGGGCCTTGATGTGTCTTCTTGACATGGCCCTTTTTCATTACAGATTTGAGAGATGTAGGTAGATCTATCCAATCCTACATACATGGCTTGGCTTTTGAATTCTACATCCAGCTACCACTGGAGTCTGGCAGAAGGGGTGAAGGAGACAACATGACCATTCAAACATGGCCAAAGGTTGAAGAAGCACCCTGAGCCACCATGGATTGCTACAGAGCTACTCAGGGATAGCAGCAGGAAGACTGCTGGAAGTGGCATAGCTGCCATGTTAGTCAAGGTGTCCACACAGGGATTTCTCCTGTGACCACTGACAGTGTTCTTAAGATCAAGTTTTCTGTCTGGTATTAAAACACCTGTGCTCTGAGGGGAATAAAACAGGATGTAAAGACAAGATGTGCCGAAATCAGCCAAGGGATCTACAGAAGGGTTCACGTGCCAAAAAAGCCCTGATGCTAGAAACAGGGTTAACAAGGGAAGGCCCTCAGGCAGAGCCAGGAAATTGAAGCATACCAACTGCTTTTCTCCTGCTACTTCATATCTCACACAAAACAAAGGATAACAGCTTAAGAAACAGAAAGAGAATTGATACTGGTCATTTGACTAACCAGAGAATGAAACTCTGCAGCTCCTCATGTTTGGGTTACTCTGAAACACTTCAAAAGCTGTTATGAAATCATGCTAAACCTGAAGAAACGCCAGAAAGTAAACTTAAGGCTCACCCCGGTTTTCAAGGCTGGCCCCAAGGGGAGAGAACCTAAGCACTTCTAAAGGAGCAGGATACTAGTGCTACGATTCAAGGCTATCTTTAGCTCCAGCAAACTGAGAACTATTTGCTGGTTATCAAAATAGTGCATGCATAAATAAGAGAAACAGGATGTGGCAAAACGACCAGAATCATTTAAATATTATTCTGAATCAAGACTCTGCCAGCCTCCACACCGTATATGGAACATTTCCCCTGCAGGTGCAAGAAGTTTCTGTAGGATTTGCTCTTGCATGTAGTATCCCACAGACTAATATTTTAATAGATGCAACGGTTGATTAGTTGAATTTTTTTTCTGGGGGGGGGGCAGGGAGAAGAGAAGGAAGAGGAGGTAGAGAAAAAGATATGTAAGCTGCAGGTTTGGGGAGGGGGTGGGGTGGGTGTTCTTTCCCTTTCAGAGGCCCAGCTGTATAAACCGCATGTGGTAATATAACTAACTACCTGGTCAAACCTTAAACAAGTTAAAGTAAGAGTTTGAGGGAGAAAGACAGGAGGTATTTTACAAGAGAATAGTCTATTCTCAGACAGGAATGGGAGAATTGATTTTCATGACAGGAGATAAAGCACAGCAGATAAAACAGGATACTGTTTGATCTGCCCCACAGAAAACACCAGCTGAAAGGGTGACCTAGCTGAAGGGGCTGGGATCGGGCTAGGAGAGCAGCAGCCGGGCAGGTGCCGTCCCAACAGCACCCTGCAAAAGCGCCAAGTGAGGAGATCCAAACGGCCCCTCCAAAGGGCACAGGGGCATTACTCACTCAACACCAACAGCAGTTCCTCAGCCTCCACAGTGAACCTAATCTTTAACAGCCACTCTGTAAACTAAGTTGCACACACTGGAGTATATATATTTTTTAAGAGAACCTCGTCAGCAGGAAAAGGATGTTAATCATTTGTGTTTAGGTACAATGATAAAAAAGGGAAAGGGCTGTCTTCAGAGCGTCCACAGGTGCCCCCTCTGTCCTGCCAAGCATATCTAAAGGCTTTACTTCCATGACTACTGAAAAGCTTTAATGAGCCCAGACCCTGTAATGAAGATGTAACTGATTTGTTGATTCATGAATGATTTAGCTGAAGGCAGTCATTCTCTGCCCACTCGTGCTCTCCCTATGATTGACTCTGTCCCTCGTACAGTCTTCAATCTAGTTTTTGTTCATTCACTTGTTCGGGTTTGGCCTGCCACAAATGTCAGAAAACACCCCATGCATTAATGCCCCCATTTTGATGCCTTTTGGATAAAACATCAGAATCTAAGCAAGAGATCCCTGACTACGGAGGGGACTGATTTGCACGTGAGGAATGGGGAAAGGGAGGAAGAAGAGGATAAATATTCCTGGTCCTCATTCTCCCGATCGTGTGTCAGACTGGTCTACAGTGCTAAACTCAGCTAAGCAGATAATGCAGTGGGTGACCTTGTGTCAGCCACTCATCTTCCCTGCATTTTTGTTTACCCATCATAAAGTGGGGCAAAAGCAGGCACCTTTCCTGAAAAGACAAACAAGCTACCTTCCAAACCAGGTGAATAAGTTATGGAAAGTTAAATATATTCTGGCACACGAGAAAGAGCCTCACTTTGTTCCAGTTTGAGATAGGCTGTCATCACAGGAAAAAAAGGGCCAGCTAATAAATCTGCATGAACCACATTGGTCTTTGCAACTCCAGGGAACTTTATAAGCAAGAATTCATTTCCACATGCCTGTTGTGTAGTCAGTCAGTCCATAAACAAGAATCAGGAATGGTCAAGTTCTTATCTTGATTCTCAGAAGCTGCCACTGGTTCTCAATTCACTTGCAATATCACAAAAAGTATAAAGCAGCTCTTACCAGCTCTCATGGATTGATTTCACATTTTGTGCAATGTGGTGTTCTTCCTCAAATTTCAACTCCAAAGCCATTCGACTTATACCTATGAAAGCTATGACTGTGCAAATGTGTTTCTAACTCTTGGATTTGCAGAGAATAACTTGGACTGGTACCCTAAAGGCTCAAAACCCAAAACGTAAAGACAGGCATTCAAAAAGACACCATTAAAAAAAAATTAAAATCTTAATTTTTAACCTTCCCGAAGAGAAGAAAAGCATCTGTCTGTGTCACAATTTTCAGACTAGCCGTACTTCAACCCTACACAGTGGACCTGCGCAGCAGTAGTCCCAGTAATAGTCTAGGCTTCTGATTTGTTCAACACAGCACAGACATTCAGAGAACTATGATTAGAACTTCTTGGATGCACATCTCTCATTTACTAAATCCGATAGCACCATTAATTTCTCACCTTTGGTGATCTGGAGGAGATTTGTTGCTCTCTCCCACAACAGCACAAAAATCTAAAATCTCAGAAAAGTGCATAAACTAACAATACATTTTAAAATGTCTTTAACATAATTACAGTGTTTCACTTTGATTTTGACCTTTGGGGCCTTTTGAATTATTAATTAATTTCCACTTAAAAAGAAATAATTCAGAAAATATCAAAATGGAATGCTCCTACATGTTCTAAAGCTTTTCTGAAAAATAAATTCAATTATTTGATTTAGGAAATTAATCAAAAATCAGCTGTGTTCTGTGTACTGGATTGGCTTTGATGAATCAGCTTACTTCAGAACAGTCACTGAAAAAACTCCCCAGTCTTCTCTAGTTTTCAGACAATTGCCCTAGAAACTCCCTGCTCCCTCTGCCCACCTCACAAGCTGAGCATACAGCATTCTGCTCTTGAGCAACAACAAGAGTTCAGGTCACCCCTTCTTCAGTTAGAAGGGCCAGTCCTGCATTTATATGGGTCTTGGCCATTCTCTGATCACAGACATGCAAATACCTAAAAATTCCTGTTAAAAAATAAAGCAGTATTTCTTTGAGGACTTCCATTTCTTTTCAAGGTCTCAGAAGCAAGAAAACTAAAAATACCTGGGAAATCCAGAGAAGGAAGAAGCTGCCCTGTTAAAAGGCTCCACCTTCAACCACACCTTTCAGTTCTTTGCACTTCTTGTCTTCCCATCCCAGATCAGTAATACTACTGAACTGAATCAAAATTCACACTTTTCTATTAAACATCTATTGTAAAACCACAGTCACCAAAATTTATCCTTGCCTTTTCCACACAGCTCTTCATGACAGTGACCTACTCTTACATGTGTGGTGCACATGGCATTTGTGAACGGGGCCGGGGGGGAGGTCTTTCAATTTAGTTCCCTGTGGACAAGCAAGCACATCACTAGAAACACCATTAGAATTACCTCCCTTGGAGAGAAGCCATAGGCTTAAAAGGGTTGTGGTGCATAAAGTATCTTCTCATTCCTTTGAATGAAGGATCCCTTGATCTTTTTAAGGCAAGATGAGGGAGTCTTGTAAGATCTTGCCTGTAAGCATGCTGTAGATAAAGGAAAGAACCTGCAACCACCAAAATATAAGGAGTAGTACTTCTTTTCCTCCTTCATCACCCCCTCCTTGCCTAAATTTAATATCTCAGTAAATGTCAACTCCCACTGAAGCAAGTAATTTACAATTAGCAGAAGACTTCTCCTCCACTTTCCAAATCTAAGAACTCCTTTTTGAACCTGCTACCGGTCAGGTGCCCTTGGCAGACTGTGCACCTGAATCAATTGTGTGCACACATGTACGTGTACACACACAGAAGCAATCTCAGGTAATCATGACGCACATGATTTAGACAAAATTACAGTTAGTCTCTCAATAGGCCCTTTTAAGGATTTGTACAAGTACACCGCATCAACTAACGCTTAAACACTCCTTCAGTGCATGCGAGGTTCATTGTTCTCCTCATATAGGAAACAAAACTGAGCCGCTGAGCAGTTAAACAACCTGTCCAAGGACACTAAGGATGCAACAAACGCAAGTTGTGTGTTCTGACTCATTATGCCTGAAATCTAACTGCTAGGCATGCTTCTCATACTAGTTTCTCCAGACAGCTTGTAGAGTTCATTAATATTTTCAGGAAACACACAATCTCAATTGTCAAAAGGATTTTCCTGCCTAATTTGACTAGACAGAGAGGAGGAAGGAGGCTCTTCTTTTGTGTACTTAAATCTCCGCCTCAATTTTCCTGTTCTAATGGTGTGCTCTGAGTTCAAGGAAAAAGGGAGGCAGGTTGCTAAGCTTTTTGGAGCCTCAACCTAGCAAAGGAGAGGTGTCCTCTTACAGCTTCAGGTGTTCAGTGATAAGTGGAGAGTCTCATCCTATCCACCTTTACCAGGTGTCAGGTGAGAGGGTCGGAGGTTCTGTTTCAGTTTAAAAGCCTTGCTTTCACAAAACACAGGAAGAGTCAGGCACCGTGTTTAAAAAGTGACACCAAGTTGGGTAGAGAAGGGCGAAGTGTGGCAAGGACTTCATAACGTTGTTTTCAAACTAGGAGCTCCAGGCAGGAACCATTATCTTTGCATTGCTACCTACAGTGTATCCAGTTCAACTATTATTACTCTGCAGCTATAGCCTTTTTTTCTGGCATTATGATTTTCTTAAATTATAATTTTTTATTTCGGTTTTTGTGCAGTGCAGTTTTTCCAAGGATAAGTGTTTCAAACTCAAATCTTGCTACTTTAGAATACATGATCAAAAAGAAAAAATACAGCATCCTATCCCATGCAAAACCTACTGCTTCCAGCAGCCACTTAAAGTAGCTCTATTGACGGGGTATAGTGACAATCAACAACAAAACTGGAGTCTACCATTTTAAGCAAAGAAAATCTAACAAAATTAAACATACTGCATGTCTTTTTTCTAAGGAAAGGTTGTTAAGTGTTTAGTATTAGTCTGTTCCCAAAATGTAAGATTTGCAAAAACTCCATTATTTTTCCCATTAAATACAGAGTGTGTTATAAATTCCCCAAACCAAACACTTGTGGCCTAGACAGTCTTCATTTACCCTAGTCAAAAATACAGTTTAGAAATTATTTCTTGAAAATGTGTATGTCATACACCACAAAGAATGGTCACTGGAGGTAACACGTGTTGCAAGTAAACACTGTTGCCCTCCACCCAGAGAAAGGAGCTGTGAGGATGTTGCTCCACCTCTTCAAACATCCATGAACTGTTAAGAGAGAGCCACCCCAAGGCAATGCTTCTGGTAGGAAGGAGAGAGAAGGGAAGAATAAGTTCCATCCCTTTAATGTTAGCAGGAATTATGTGTACCATCTGAAAGAGATTACTTCTTTACAGCTGTGGAAAGCTGAAAGGAGCTCTTCACACTGCTAGTTCCAGGGTACAGGACTGTCTGTCACCAAGCCTTCCCATCAAGTTCTTGTGTGTACCTCCATTACAACTGAAGAGAGACCCAGAAACTTTTCAGAAATGGGGAACATTTTACTCTAGCACCTCTGCTGTCATGTTTGTTCTGTTCAGCTTCCTTTCCATAGCATACATAGCCTTTCCAGAAATTCAATACGAACGCTGATTTGCAGCACATGAGGCAGAATATTGCATAACGATCCAAGGATAATTCAGGTTGGAAGAGACCTCCAACAGTCCCCAGTCCAACCTTCTGCTCAAACCGGGGTCAGCTGTGAGGTCAGACCAGCTTTCTCAGAGCTTTGTCCAGTTCAGTCTGGAAAAACTCAAAGGACAGAGGTTGCACAACCTCTCTGGGCAGCCTCTCACTGCTTGACTGTTCTCAGGGTGAAAAAGCTTTTCCTTACACCCATTCTGAATCTCATGTTTCAACTTATACTTGTTGTCTGTCTTCCTCCCACCATGCAGCACTGCAAAGAGCCTGGCTCCATCTCCCTGATGACCTCTCTGTAACTGTTAAGTTCCTGCAAAGCTGTTTCTTCTCCAGCCTGAACTTGCCCAGTTCCCTCAGCCACTCCTTACAGGAGAAGGGCTTCATCTCTCCGATCTAATGACATTAGACTGTGATTTCTCAGAACAACAAGAAAAAGTAATTTTAATTGTTTCTCATGTTCAACATCATTATGTACAAGAAACTGAAGAGATGGAATGTCAATAGCATCACCTTTCAGACTATGGTAAACTCTTGTTACTTCCTAGGTTGCACGTGAGGTGGAGCAGCCACCTGTTAGAAGGGTCACAGGGAAGACCTGAAGAAATGATGCAGGCAGGTGAATCTGTACCAGGAACACCTTAGCATGGCTCTTAACAATCTCTGTCTCCAAGATGACTGACAGCCATGAGGAATTGTAATATACATATACGCATAAGATTACATAAATAATATCCAGACAGCGGCATGTTCTGTCATGCTTAACACAAGTATAGGGGCCAGCAACTCCTAAATGTTACTTAAATCTTTCTAAAGTCCCAAGCCTCTGACTTCATCTCTCTCTCTTTCAGTTCTCTAATTTAAAAAAATGGGAATAACATCACTTGGCCCTGTCACAGGAATTTCCGGTATTAGAACTGGTGCAGCGCTTTGAATATGTGAACTGCTACTCTGAGCACACTAATTCAAGCCATGAAGAGTGGACAATGAGGTATATCATAATTACACACTTTTTTGACTATTTCTGCACTACATGTACAGTCACACAGCAGTGATTAAACATGCAAAATCCTGTCCAGCACGCACCGGATTCAGTACAAAGCCTGGTAAGTCTCTTCACCAGCTGCATAAAATTCCTCAGCACAGTTCTTGAAAATAGAGCTGCTTTCATTAAATTACTCTCCCACCCGTAGTTCCAGTGCATGTAGCGAAACTCCCAGTAGTATTTAAGCAGTGACTGTAAGGAGGTGTATTTCCTTACCATCAAGTCTGTAATAAGCAGAAGCAAATACAGAGCAGGTTGTGACTCCCTTCTTTTAAGGCAGTGTGTTAGGATAGCCGCAGTGGAGGAAGGAGTCTCTGAGGCACATCATGTAGGATAGACAACTCCTGCTGCCGAACTGCCCCGGCCTTCAGCACAATGTCCAGTGTCAGTTTTGAAGCCCTGTCCTGGACAGGGGACAAAACAAAGCAGGGCAGCGAAGTCATCAAGTACTTTCTACAAGAAACTACATAGCATCTTCTTGTATGTTTTTTTGCACATGACAGACGAGCAGTCCAAACCATAACTGGAAGAGGATGTCCTTAGGACTACTGCAAGACTGATTGCAAATGCCGACCTTCTAGAAAAGCCTTTCCTGACACTGAATTGCTTTTATTCTTCCCCTCTGAAGATGAACGGCATGATGCCTACACTCCACTTTTATGCACTTGTGAGTCATGGGCTGGGCTTTTGTATCCCTTTGTCTCTTGTCTATGATGTGAAAGAAAAGAATATGTTTGCCTTGTATGTGCTGCAAAAATGAGAATGTAAGGGTGAAACAGTCATTTAGGACAACATGAAAGGGTTGATTCTTAAGCCAATATTTTATATATCAACAGAGCCCGAGGCTGGTCTCACCCCTCTTGGCACACCTTATGCTGTTGTTAACTGGTCAAAATGTGACAGGTTTCAAATGGAAGTATTTTACACACTCTCTCACTAAACAAACCAACATATCAGGAAAACAACAGAGGCTGAAGCTCTTACCAAGTCCTTATTTATACTGATCAATTCAGATTTTTTAAAAAGCACAAATTAAGGAACTACTCAAATTACTGTAGTGCAGATAGGTTGATGGTTGGTAAGGTTGTACTTGGTGATACTGTATTTTGAGAGCTGTTGTTGGGCAGTTATGACTTAAATGCTTTCAGGTCACACAAATGCTGCAGGAACTTCAGGAGAAAGTCTGTCTGAGAGGAGCAGGGAGGGAGAAGAGGTGGTCAGATCAGTTCAGCCGCTCACATGCAGACAGGCCCTGAGGGAGTTACTCTCACAGGCATCCCCTCAGTACCTCCTTGCCAAATTCAGTGGTTACAGAATCCGTTGTGTATGCATGAGCAAAATAAATAGTGGGATTACATTTTTCAGTCCCTACAGATTCCAAAGAGAAGGAATGGCACTGGAGAGGGAATCTGTTGAAGCAAACAGCACCTCTGAAGACAGCATATGCTGTCTCTTTAACTTAAGCAGTTGGGTTCTCACGATAAAGCTTTCACCGAAGACCCCTAGAAGGCACTACAAATCCAGCTCCAAAAACCGTTGCCAGAATAAGATTCTGGATGAGGCAGATAACAGGTCTGATCTGGCATGACAAATCCTGCTTAGCAACCCAAGGGTTAATTCCATGAGCCAGAGCAAAAGGATCCTCCCTTCTGCCTCCTCCCAGAACAGTAACCCACAAGCTTCAATGTGACAGTTGTGCAGGTCTTTTCCATGTTGCAGTGCACTGGGGCAGAGGTATCCCTGACACTGTCTCTTGCCCTTTCTAGCAAGGCTGCCATTGCATTTCCTGCCTCTGCTCTTCAGAGGGAGGAGCAGGAGGAAAATCGATTTCCTTCCCTTACCAGTGGGAGGAAAAGCGGTGCAATCCCCTGAGCTGCAGTACCCATCTAGTCTCTAAAAACCCAAATGCACAGAAGGGTCTCTGCCTCACACCTCCCCTAAGGAACAGGAACGCAATTGTCACCAGCTTTGGCACCTACTGCTGAAGCTGTGTTTTACTCCCCTTTGCCATGACTGCCCCCCACGCTGTTTCCACTGCAACCCTGCCCAAACTCTCCCTTGTCACTTTTTCACATTGGGCCTAGAAAGAAGATCTTGCTGTTGTTCTTCCAGATCTGAGCCTTCTCATACAAAATCCCAACATTACACCCATGGATATCACACCAGGCCCCACAAGCTATCCTCTCCAAGGAACAAGAGAGCTAATTGCTCTCATGCTCTCCATTTGCTAACGTACGCCCATCCCGTTACTTAGCAGGGACCAGAACCAGTGGTAACTGCCAGCTGTAAGTTCCTTGGGTCAGAAACTGCTCAATTAGTGCAATGAAATCACAGCCTAGTGGGAGCTACTCACAACACTGATTTCTAGTTAATAGTAATTTTTAAAAGAATTAATTATAGGAAATGTCTTTAATTTGTGTTATATTCTGTCTTTTTGTGTCTTTTTTTCCCTTCTGGCCTACAAAAACCTCTTTTCCTACCTTACCATGTCTCTACCATGCTTCCTATTCATTCCCCAATGTCCTTTTGCCAGTCACTTCCCCTTGCAGAGCCTTCCCTATCAGCCCTCTTCCAGTAAAACATTTCTGCTTTAGAATCCAGGCAATAGTCCTCTCTGAGACTCCTTGTGTCACCACACCTTCACGTCTGCTTTCACACCCTCCACAGGACTTGAAAGATTGCCACCACCACCACTACCTTACTTGTGATTAGTATATGAGGAGAGCACTGACACATGAATTTGCATTTTGGAGGAGTCCCTATTACAATTACAGGGAAACCAAGAGTTTAGTGAGTTAAAAAACCTGCATACATTCTCCTGTTCCATGGGAATACCGGTTTCTTCAAATCAAAATGCTGCAAACCTTTTAAAGGACTGGATGCCTTCGTAACTGCAGTTCTTTCCTCTGACTCGTTCTCAAAGCACAGCAGCACATACATGTAAGCACACACCCACACATTTTCTTTCCAATCTTTCCCTCAGTCCTGACCTCTTGCCCTACTTCAACAGTGGTAACTCATCACTTCATTGGGGATTTGTTTATCTTCCCCCACCTCATTCCAGCCTTTCCAGGAATTAAAGAAATAGAATATCCTAACACATAGAGATATTTCTATTTTCTTCCACCAAAAAATGACATCAGGTGAGCAAAAACTGGGATTGAGCTTGGAAGACTGGCAAGGAAAGTATCCCTGGGCCCCTAAAAAGAAGGGTTAAACTGCAGGAGGGGACTCAAAGTTAACACTTTCACAGTATTTTTACCCACTTTAAAACTGCCAGAAGATCATTTTCAGACACCCAAAAGGCAGAGAAAATCTTTAACCATAACTAGAACTGGAACTACACACAGAGAAATGCAGAAAGTAAAACTAAGATACAATACTCCCAGAAACTGAAATATTGATACTGAATTAGAGTTCAGTTTTCTATTTTCATTTAACATACTTTGCTCCATTTTCATGGGCACTTCAAGTGTTCGATACACACCTCAGTACTTGGCTCAAAAGGTGGCATATCCTAAACTAGACTGGGTGTTTTCTTGTGTTTGGTGGGCTTTTTAATCAGTTATTTTACTTCATAACTGGATGCCTGTGGTCACTGGGCAGATAGTGAAGCAGTGCAATGTACACAGAATCAGAAATAAAGTTAACAAGTGAAGCCTCAGACAAGACCACCCTCTGAGCATCACCACTAGCAGCATAGGCTGGGGTGAATGCCCTTTGCACAGTTACTGTTTGCATAGCATAGAATAACTGTTTGCTAAGTCGTGTTTAGGTACCTCTCAACACTTATGCAAAGAGCAGGAGGGCACGGTGGCCTTCATACAGAATTTACATGTGGGGAAGGAGAAACTACATAAAATTGAGAGATGTCATTCAAATAACCATTTTTTTCCAAGTCAAAAAGCTGTAGCTGGCACACAAGTGGCTTAGAGTGTAAGTGGAAATAAATTTCAGGGTGAATAGCATGAATGAAATAAAACATATTGGTGTCGGTGTTGTATTAAATCTCAACAGCTTACTATTGCAATTTTAGGTGCAGAGCAGTGGCTGGATTCACTTGAGCATTACCTTGAGATGGGTAGAGTTTATTGGGGGAAAAGAATGGCATTTAGGAACTGTCAATTAACACCACTCAGTGTGGCATGTGTGCTCCACGCCACATGACTTAGTATGGCTCTACAGGTCCTGCCTGCAGACAGTCCTATCCTGACTGGTAGATGCCATTTCTTCCTTTACTGCAAGCCTCTCCTCACAGTCCACACACATCTTCCTAGCAGCCACCTGTAGCGGCCCTGTGAACCCATCAGTAAGCACTAGAAAACACTGAAATGTCACAAAGCGATTGCACATCTTCTGCCCTCACTTTTGCAGTGGAGACTTGCATTCATATTGTGACTACCCCCATACCAAATAGGACTATTCCATGTACAAACACCAAGCAGGTATGTTAACAGGAGCTGCTAATTTCTTTTGCTGCAGTGAGGTTCTCCATACGAACCCCATAGTCCAAGCTATTTCTTTGAAAAGTGTCTCAAAGTTTATCAGTGAAACTTAGAGGAGGCTTACACAACCACCTGGTCCTCTCCCACACTTCCTGACCCATAACAGCTTTGAGGCGGAGGACTGATGCAATCCCAGCACTTAAATCCCAGTAGTCAAGGCAATCAGGTAGGTCTTCTTGGTCATGCTGCCAAAGTTTGTGCTTCATCTCCAGAGTTTTCTCAAAAACGTGATGTCTAAGAATTCAAATGCTGATACATAAAAGCAGCACATCAGAGCTTCCTCCTGACTGTAGAAAGCTGTGTTAATAACTAGCTAGTGCACTGAAAAAGATGGATTTTTAAATGTCTTTTACCCAGTGTGTACAGTATCCTGGAAACATCCTCAGATGCCTGATAAAGTGTCTAATACACAACTGTTAATCATTCTGCTGACATACGGCAGCAGCCACTCCTGTGTAAAGACATGTCTCCTGTGGAGGAGCCCCAGTGTGGGAGCACAGCAAATTAGAAGGCCCCCTCCCCTGGAAAAGGGAGCAAAATGGGGCTTTTGTGAGTGGGGAAAGAGAGAAGGTAGAGCTGAAATACCCATATACCCCAACTATACCAGAGCAGCATAAGTACCACAGCAATCAGACGTAATAGCAATGACAGACAGGAACCAAACCACTTCCCAGAAATTCTGAAGTCAAGCAGATTCAAGGCATCTCTCCTGACAGAGTCTAGTTGGTCCAAAGGAGGGAAAGCCTTAAAAAATCCATTCAATTTTTCCAATGTGTGTAGAGAAGGTTAGGAACAAAATTTGTTATGTTCATGGCTACATACCTCCCTGCTGAAACTTGATGTAAGCAAGTAGCAGGTACCTGGGACACAACAGCTGGACAGCAAGAATTTTTTCCATGTCTCCCTGAAATCTGATACCATCTAGCTCAGCAGCAAGTGCTAAGGTAAGTTCTGGGGCCTCTGATACACTTAATTTTGAACAAAAGCAACTCTTTGTCTTCTCATCAGGATTCAGGTATGCTACTGCACAGAATGTGGACAGGACAACCACCTTACGTGCAAGTGCCATCAGCTGCCTTTCATTATAAATAATAACTTATAAGACGCATCTGCAAATGGCCACAGGAGCAGAAAGAGAGCCACATGGAAGAGCAAAGGTCACCTAAGACTGTGAATCTAAGACATGACTAGAAAATTCATCCCATGAACAGTCACCTAGCAAGAGCACAAAACCAAAAAGAAACCGTGCAACAGGACAGAAAGGACCAAAATAAAAAATGTTTCCTCTAGTCAGATTAGACCACTGCAGATTTCCCTGGGGCTCACCCTGCCAATTCTGACACAAACAACCCAAACCAATGAATAACTAATAAGTACAGAAACAACTAATTCGGGGTTTTTTCCCTCTAGAATGAATCTGAATACAGGTTTTACTTCTTATCCAGTCTGGATGAGAGGCCTATGAACAGACATTGATGATAGCAAATTTCTTAATTGCAATGTCCATTAAACAAATCCACATCAAACACTTTGCATTCACTCACAACTTCTAGCACTTTACAACCATTAATCTCAAACTGCTCTTCAAGGAGAGAGAGAATGGATTTTATCTATTCTTTGCATAGGGAAGCAGAGGGACAACAAGGTACAGGACTTGGCTGGAAATATACGGAAAGTCAACGATGTAGGCAGAAACTAAATGCAAGTCTCTGCATTACCAGTCTGGATCATGCCATTTCCTCTGTATAGCAGCCAAAGCGTATGTTTAATAAACAGGTTGTCTCAGGTTGTTGCAAGACCTGGGTGAACTGGCACACAGATTTCCCCCTAGGGTTGACATGAAGGAGCAAACTTTGCAAAGAGCAAAATAAAGCTCTCGTTATTCAGCCAGTAATCATAATTCCATCTTGCATTTCTGGGTCTCTTACTTTGAAACTTCTAAAGGCCTTTCTTGCAACACTGCTAAGTACTATGTGACTGTCAGAGTCCTTGAAACCTACAAATGGTCATACCAGGTCAGACCAAAGGTCCATCTAACCCAGGACTGTCTCAAACCTCAGCCAGTAAGGAATTCCTAAGGAAGCACACAAAATATGGACCAGATAGAGTGACAGTCTGCAGGAAATGCACTGGTGTATCCTCCCAACCTCCGGCAAACTGTGATTCAGATACCTCTGTATTCAATAGCCATTAAAGGATTTTCCTTCTGTGAAACTGACACTTTTTGAACCCAGGTAAACTTTAATACCCCATACATCCCATTGTAAAGATTCCACAGCTCTATTGAATATTTAGTGAAAAAGTAACCCCTTTTGTTACTTTTGAACCAGTCACTTGATAATCTCATTTGATGTCCTAACTCCTGGCTTCAAGACAGAGAATGAACATCCATCCCTATTTGCCCCTTCTGTGATACTCTTGATCTCATGAACCTCTCTCATATAGAGAGAATCAGAAATCTTTTTACAGACTAGAAAACCCAAATCAATTTAGTAATTCCTTATACAGAAGTTGTTCCTTTTGATCATCGTTGTTTCCTTCTCGGTTCATCTTTGGGCTTATTGTATCCTTTTCAAGACAAAGAGACCAAACTGCTCACGGTATTCAACATGCAGCAAACCTTGGATTTATACTGTGTCACAGTAATGGCATTTATTTTCTTTCCTTTCATAGTAACTCCTAACATTCAGCCTGCATCTCTTCCCTTCTGTCTCTTTCTTCTTATTCTTACCTTACTATTATCTTTCCCCATTACCGAGCACAAAACTCATATTTTGGTAGATCAATTACAACTCCAAAACTTTTCTCTTCAGTGTCAGTAACAAGTTCTGTTCCCATTTCTGCATATGTTAATCTGGGATTGTTTTTCCCTACGTGCCTTATTCTACATTTCTCTAAACTGAACATAATCAGCCATTTTAATGAGCCAAATCATTCAGCTTTATGAGGCCCTTCTTCAACACTTTGCAGCAACATCGTGTTTTTCCCACCTGGAATACACAGTGTATCAGCTACGTTTGCCACCTCCCTCACCACTTTCTCTTCTAGATCATTTGCAAATATCAGGTGGCGCAGGCCCAATTACTGATCCAGCTGGGCCTCCACAGGTGACCTGACCAGTTCTTTCCAGACTGTGTTTCCACAGTTTTAACCAACTGTTCCTCTGGAGGACTTCCCAAGGCAGCTTAGTTTCTTTAAAAGCTTCTAGAGGAGAATGTTATCAAAGTCATTTGGAAACCTGGCTGCGTGTCACGGTGGCTGCTGAGTGGGAGTGGCTGCCACTGGAGGAAAGCTCTGCTCCCCAGCTGTAGGTGCCATTCCCATCTCTTCTACCCTGCCTGCAGGAAGAGAAGCAAGCCTCATCCTCCCCCAGTTCTCCATTCCAGCTCTTCCTAATTCTTCCTTCCTCATAGCTGGAATAGCACTGGTCTTGGCCCCTCATCCTTAAGGAGGCAAAATGCAGCTTTGCCTGCACTGCCAGGAAGCCCGAAGCCTCTTTAGAGTGCAGGTATCTGCAGTCCCAGGGAGCACCAGTGCAACTAGAGTAGGTGATACCCCGTGCAAGCATGCTGAGGAGTGATTTTGTAAGAATCATTGCTATGCAAGTATGCTGCCAACTTAAAGCAGAGAAACAAATGTCTCACACAAGCACTTCCCCTACTGTGTAGCTACAACTAAGTAAAGGTCTAGACAGCCCCTGGAATCTTTAGTGGTATCTTGGAACAAATAAGGATTAGGTCTAATATCAGTCAATCAGACAATCAAGTTCACCGTCATACTTTTTATGTTTATAAATATGTAAAAGGAAACACTGAATGAAACACTGAGCAGACTTGTCAGAAAACAAAACCACTCCACATAACTCCTAGGTAAGTGGTACTTCTTAGGGACCAAGAGCACTTTTGGCTCCTCTCTACGCCATTGATTAATGAAAAGCCCACTGATTCTCCTGTCTGAGATCAGGTTCTAGTCTACCCACAAATTCTTGCATTTGATTCTTTCCTATCCATTTTAATTTCCTCACCTGAAAAACTGTTAAGAAGTAAATACAGAAAACAACAACAAACTTCCTAAAATAAAGTGTGGTTTAACTGTAACAGCAGGAACAAGGAAGAATTCAAAAGGTTTTAAAATAAAATCTATTTGTGCCTTCTCCAGCTGAATTCTAATTAGCCTTCCAGGAGGATGCAGCAGCAGGGCTATCTGTATGTCGGCCTGTTCCCAGCTAGTAACTACCCAAGGGAGCGCCATTTCACCTGGGGAGAGTTCTTCCCCCTTCCCACTTCCCAGGGTTTTTTTACTTTGTTAATCTAAAACTACTTTAAGTGTGATCCAGTGGAGACTTCCATGCCAGCTGCCCACCTGTTACTATGTAACACTACTTGTAGTGTTCATTTATGGATGCTCTTGACCTTGTATTTACCCTCTTGATTTTGTTTCTTTCTTTTTCAGAATCAAAACACTGCTATTAAACTAACCTGAGAAATCATACAATAAGCATGCTTCACAGACAGCAAATAATCAGAGACTATACGACACCCAAGACATTGCAGAACAGGTCCAAATCTCTCACTGCAAAGATGAAAATTTCTGAATACCACCATCCCGAAATGGCTCAGTGAAGTGAAGTGCCTATAACAAACTTCTGTGCAGGAATGTACTGGGAAATGTAAAGGCAGTGGGTGCTCTTTACCATCTCGAAGTATGGAACCAGTCAGGATGAGCACAGCTTATCTGACAGAAGTGGTTTTGCGGGTATGTCAAACTGGGAAGTAACTACCATGCAGGGCTGTAGGGCACAAGAGGATCATCTGAAAGCAGAATGAATTAATCATACACTTGGTATTAACGTATGGATGAAACATTGCTTTAGAAGTTCAAACAGCAACTGTCAGCTGAACAAAGTTGGCACAAGGGTAACAAATGAGTTTTGCAATTGTGCTATTTTTACTATGTAATAGCAATACTGTATAAAAGAGCAAATGTTGTGTATATGTTCAATGCCAAACCTAAACCATTGCTAACATTGTTATGATGTGAATAAAATATCACCATCGTTATTCGCTAAAAAGGATTTCATCCCCCTCCCCAAGCAAGTGTTTTCATTACTGGAGTTTTACCAGACATGTTTGTGAGAAAGAAAGGTGAAGGAATAACCCAACTCAAATATTTAAAAGCATTTAACCGTTCTGGCTCATCGACAACTGTACACTCTCCCTGTGATTTTTAAGAGCTGCTGACGCCTCATGGAAAGAACTTTGAAAAACATAGTATTGAAAAACAATTTTGCCAATGTGTCATATTTTCTGTCTTATCCCTTCCCTTGCTTCTCACTAGTAGAAGAATCTACATGAAAACAGAACCTTGATTCTTCAGGTAGACAAAATTTGGATCTGAGCTCTGCCAAAGCATGTGGGTGTTTGGATCCTGTCCATTGAAGACATTTCACTTCAGATCCAGGTTCAATCTTTGAAGCTTGCAAGAAGTGCTGAGATCCAGGATTTTGTTCTAACCCATCCCTGTTACTAAGAAGTCATCTTCTGCTCGTCCTGCACATTAAGCTATAGACTTCTGCTAAGGATCTCATAGGTGGCTGCTGGTGTCAACATTTGCTGCCATATTATAAGCATTGGGCACTACTGAATGTCCGAGGTGGAGGGAGACTATGAAAATTAAGGGGGGGGGGTGGGGGGGGGTGGGGTGGAATAAAAGGAATTTTCTCTGGTAGTACAGTTGTCTTGAAATAACATAGACGTGGTTTGTCTCTCACTTTGGCATAACTTTTTAGACTTCAGTGAAGTCACACTGACTGAGTACAAACAAAAACCACAGCCTGTATTAAGCTAAAGTTTTTTTTTCACATTCAGTGTGTTGAAACAACACATTCCAGCCCAGCCATAGAAGCTCCTGCTGCCTCGTAAGCACAGAAAACAGATATTCACCCCAAATCTCCCACTCTGCAAATTATTGTGAGTAGAAAGAGAGAGCAAGCCAAGCTTTCTCAGCTCACAAAGATGCCAAACTGGACATGCTTTCAAAAAAAGAATCACATTTCAGCATGGCTTTGGCTGTCTTACTTCCTGATTTAGCTACACCAGGGAAAGAAATGGAAATGCTGGATAGATACCTTCCTTGGGAATGTGCAGGAGGGCATGCTTTTTGCATGACCTTGCTACTCCTTTTACTAAAATACTTCCCTTACTTTCACTGACGTTTACCCCAAGGACATGGAAGCAAAGCGAGAGAGGAAGACTAGCACGCAGACTGCCCACCTGCTCCAATAAAAGCTTTTCATTGGTGGATTTACCAACAACTGCAATATCTGAGGAAGACTGATGAATTCACAAGTGTCCAGGGTTTGTGTTTCAATGTTGCCAAGTCACATGACAAACCCCACAAACCTAGCAGAGGACTAAAAAACTAGAATTTTGTGAGGGGTGAGCTAACACGTACCATATGCATTGGGAGAAAAAAGAAAATGGCAACAGTACATAAAACAGCCTCCAGATTTCTAAAGTGCCACCTATCTGATCCTCTTGAGAGCTGAATTTGCCCACAGGACCCCATCATCCCTTCCTCTGAAGAACCAAAGACAAGCGGTAATTGATAGATGAAATGGGAAAAAATAACCAGCTCCTCCATCCCCACCCAGTTCTCCACTGTCTTGCACTTCATGTGGTCATTTCCATCTGGGCAAAGTGAATGCAAAACACTTCCAAACCTAACACTAATTTACACTCACTTCCACTGCATTAGGCGTGAGACTGCAGAATCAGGCCCTCTCTTACAAGCAAAACATCCCCGACAATGAATGACAAGTAAAATATAGGCTGTGTAATTCCACTTGTTTTGGAAAAAAAGTCAATCTACAAAAGGTTCCCATAAGACAGCAGGAAAAATCTGCTCCTGAATCCCCAACATCTCAAGACGTAGCCTTGTCAATAGTACACAGGGTGCAAAAGATTATGGCCAGCTTGGGCCATTAGTTTCCTTTCTGGGCAGGAATCCCAGCATAACAGATACTTATGCATATTCTGTCCTCATTTTATCTAATTACAAATATCTCTCTAGAGATGGGGAGGGAAGAAGAGGTTTGATCACACGATTTTAGGTCACTTATGCAAGGGATTGCTGGGATATGCATTGACCCAAAGACTGCCGTAATATTTTAAAAGTTCCCAGAGCCCTCCGGTATGAAAAAAAGAAATGTATAAATGTATCCTTCCTATTTATGTGGGTCTGTTTAACTGGCAGTAGGCAAGAGTTGAACCATATACCAATTTTGTCATACACTGATAAAGTATATGGAAATGTTTAAAATGCCAAGACATTGATTAATGAACAATACCATGTCTTCCTAAACACCATCTGTAAATACATTCATTCTTTCCTATATTATACATGGACACAAATATACATATTTAACACATACACACAGTCTTCTCTGAATAAGACCAATAGCATCAGAGAAAAATGGAACAAGATCATTTAAGAAAAAAAACCAACTTTATGCTCATTTGGATTTTTTCTTAATGGTTGCAAAGATGCAGCACTGTTTTACATTGATGAAATTCTAGAAGTCACATTTAGGCATGATCTAATTAAGTAAAACAACTTAATATTAAGCAGAATTGCCCCTGCTTGCCCTAGAACACCATGGCCTTAGTCTTCTGCAGAACAGGTAAAAAATTGTACAATTTCCATCACCATCACAACCATCACAAAGTGCTTGAAACCTGTTCCTGATTGCTTCAAACCTGCTACTTAAGCATAGGAGTAGTGGAATACAGCAGAACTTGGGGAATTTCTTTCAGAGAAAAATGCAAGAATTGTTTTAAACTCATATGGAAAGACTGGAGAAGTTATTGGCTGAATAATTACCTTGGAAAATGACATCAAAATTAAACAGACATCCTTCAGGAACAGAAAACAGTAGTAACAGAAGAAAAATTGGATCTTAAAGGTCAGGAAGTATAGAGAGAATTGCCAAAGTCAAGACTTAGAACTTGCAAAAGCTATTAAAAAATAGTAATATTCTTCAGACATCAAAATAAAAGTGATCAAAGAAAGTTCAGCTGTTTTGTGGTTAGAATGGTACGTAGATTAAATATAATGTAGGTATAGGCCAAGAACTAAAGGAATGCTGTGTTTCAGTGACATGACTGAGATGGAAGCCACAAAGACATTTGTGCAGTCAAGGCATAAATTCTGAATAATCTCTGCCCATGAACTGCAACATGAAACCATACATCTACTAGCAAGTTCTTTAAACAGATACTGCAAATCATGGTTACTACTATATTACTGAAGTATAACAAGCAAAATAAAATACTCTTTGTTAATTGTATTAGAACACAAATCTTGCAAATCATTGCAGTAAGGCTAACTGAGACAAAAGTTTACTCACATGCAGTTTTTTCAAGTGCAAAATGATCAAGGACACTCCTGAACAAGAAAACAACTAAGATGTAAGATGCATACCCTGTGCCAGCGTAACTTGACATCTTGCTTTCATAAGACACTGATATTCTAGACATCATCTTAGCTATTCAGACTTTCGGAAAATGTTTCATACAGTATTATAGGAGAAATTACTGAAAATGGAGAAGTTGAGGATTAGTACAAGAATGATGATATGACTGAAAATACATTGAAAGAGGGTTGGTCACAGGTAAAGTCCTAACAGAGACAGTAATTGGTTGATGGGAGGTTACTTCTGGAGTTCTAGAAAGGAATGGTCTGGGAACTGACTTTATTCAGTATTTCCATTAATGATCAGAAGAGATAAAAAAATAAAGTTACTGTAGAGAACAAATCCCCACCTGAAACAGAGCACAATTCTGTGTACTCACACTCAAGAAAGCTGAATGTGAGTAATCCAAGCTGGAATAGAGAAAGCAAAGACAATAAATATTCCAGCGATCAAAGTAAAAGATAGAACAGACCGTTTAGTACATCAAAACAAAGACTGAGAGGGCTTATAACAGTGTTGTACAAATGCATGATAGTGGAGAGGAAGACATGGAGGGAGCAATAGTATTTAAACTAACAATTCCATGCTGGCACCAGAACAAATGGGTATAAACTGGCCACAAGTAGGGCTAGGCTAAGGATTAAAATGCTATTTCCAGCCATTAGAGCAGTGGGTTCTGGAACCCTCCCAAGAGGAGTAATGGGAACAAACAGTCCAAGTGGGGATTTAAGACAAGGACTTTGCAGTTTATGAAAGGGATTATCTGACATGGTACCAGAGGACTGGATTTAAGACCCAGAACCCTCTTTAAAACCTACACTTCTATTAATTGAGCCTCTGTGGCCAATTTGGTCTTTCTCACCTGAAAGTACCCACACAGGAACCAATTAATGCCAACTGGATGGCAGCCTTTATGACATAGGTACCTACCCACTAGAAAGAGGACCGGGCTCACCCACACGCTCAAGACAAGATACTAAGCACAGTCCCTTGCTTCAAAAGGCACTCTAGCCCAACCTGACCTTCAATGGTAGTACAACAAGCCAGAAAATCATGTTCAAGCTACTGTCATGGTCCCTTAAATGCCTTGCCAAGAGACCACTAGAGCCAGCATTCAAACCAGTCTTCCAGAGGCATGTGCAGAATTCAAAGGTAGTCTGTATCAAACCTCATGGGTGAGCATCACCCAGACACTTCAGCCTCCAAGAACTCACTACTTTCTCATCCAGTCTTCTTAGCCAACCACTCGAAGGAAACCTCTGCACTATGGGTGCTGCCTAGAACACCACACAAGAACTACTGGCCAGCTTAATGTGGCCTTTTTGACAAGCAAAATTAAAACCCAAGGGAGGCAAAATGACAGAAACAAAAAGAAATATCCATGTTTAGCACAATCTCCTCGCACTAAGACTGAAATTTTCATGCAGATTTGTATCAGTGTAAAGACCTAACACTCAGCATTTGAGCTGGCCCCTATTGGAAAAAACAGTACTTATGAAGACAAAAGCAAAAGGTCAAAGTCCTACAGCCCTGAAAATAGATGTGTTGGAGGGAAAAACCTGACAGGTCCTGATTGATAACCATGCTTGAGGGAAGCTGCTGGAGGAAAACTGCTGCAGCAAAGGCTGCAGGGAGTTACTATTCCAAAACCCTGCTGCAGCAGCAAAGGCACATGTGGCTGCTAGAGCAGGAGATGGACATGGTTAATTGACTGGGAAAGTTTAGCAGAGATGGAATTAATGCAAAGAGCTCAGAGCCCAGGCGTGCAATTCTGTTACCAAGGGAAGGAACCATTCGGCTGGAATTGCAATCCATTTTCAGGTCAGAGCCTTTCCCAAAGGCAGAGTGCTCACCCCTCCTCTGTTCCTCCTCTTCCCCTCCGAGGGGTGCATGGAGGAGAAGGTAGCTGGAAACAGCAGCCTGGGAAATAGACTGCCCTTTGAGGGCCAGCCAGGTTTCAACTTTGCATGGTGTGTGTTCAGCAGCAAGGAATTCAGAAGATGTGTCAGGAGAGACAGCCTCTCCTAACCCTATGACTTTGTGGATAAGTTAGTTGTGGAAACAAAACTAGAAAGTTAATAATAGGGGAGGAGGGAATACACTTTCAGATCTACTCAGCAGAAAGAATACCTGAACCAGATACATTTGCAATCTGGTCAGATGAGAATGCTAGGAGAGTTACTATGGAATCACAGCAACAACGTGGAAAAAAAATACACTCAAACAATTAGTTTTTTAAAGTAAAGCATACTGCAGAGGAAGACAGGAAAGACAAACACAAACCACAGGCCAGATGACATAGATGATCTTATGCAGTGATGCGCTGCCAATACTTTGATAAGTAGCACCCATGACTATGCTCCTTTCAGCTAGTGTTTCGCAGTCACTTTCCTCAGTAAGGGCAGACTAGATCTGGGAACTTCTTCATTTCTTCTGCTATTTTAACAAAGGGGCTTTAAATACACTTACACATACTTACAAAAAAAGACTTTACAGTCTTGTAAAATAGATTGAGTCAAACTGTGCTCACACCAATGACTTTAAATTCAGTGCATGAATTGTACAGAACAGACTGTCTGGTGTGCAGCATGTATATTTTGAAATGCAAAACTACTCACCACTTGGTTCATTTCTGTGGTAAAATCTTTGTACCCCAACAGTGCCTTTATCAGCTCTAGGCACAAACCACCACCATTAAGGATGGTTTAGTGATATTTAATCGGTGAACTACTTCCATCAGAGCCAGGCAGACAGTCTTAACTCACTTTCCCACTCTTCCTCCATGCCCCTAATTTCAGCTCAGCCATGGAAGTGTTACCAATGAAGGATTCCCATTCACTTTCAACACATCAACATCAAACGCAAAGCAATGTGGCTTCTAAGCCTCCAATTCTGGCAATGGTTGATGATGTGACTAGTGTGACCATCACCAAAGTCAGTCAGTGCATGCCATTCCTCCCATCAGAAGAATGGAGAAAATAACCTCGTGAAAGGGACTGTGATGTTTACTTTAAACATGATTACAAAGCATTTTCCTGCTCTGGCATGAAAGTGCCACATACTTTACATTACAAGTAACATATATTTTTCCCAAATACTTTGTGCTGGAACTTCCTGAAATCCTCATGGTAGGATATGTAAAGAGGAAATTCCAGGTGGGAGAAATTTTGTATAGCTGCTTTCTTCTCAGTCTGAAGGAATCTTATTTGGTAGAGTTACAGTAGGCAAAGGTAGTCTTTTGCAGGTGAAGAGGGACCCTCCATTAGACCTGTCAGCCTGACTAGCACGAGAGTCATACCTGACTGAGAATAAACTCATGACTTATCTATGCCATACAACAAATCAGGGATCAGGTTTAATTCAGTAGGCTCTGATCTGCCAGGCTGCAACCATGAAACAAAGCTGCTTCTCCCTGTGCATGGAGGCAGACCGCTGAAGCGAGCCTTGCTCCAAGGCAGCACCAAAGTGCATCACCTCATACTCCCCACCCTCCTCCAAAACACCTGAGTAGATCACAGGCAGTCCATCCTCCCAGTCCAGAAGCCATTAAAAACCCTCCTCCTCATCCTGCGTGAGGGGCCTGAAATGAACGTTTCCTTTTGGAAAACGACTGAGGGAGAACATGTGAGGAAGTACAGCAACAAACAACACATCAGGTGGATATAAATCCAGATAAAATATTAAAATCATTAAAGGGTTGCTGCTCCCTGAAGGTTGGAAAAAAGAAGAGAGTTAATTAAAAGCAATCTCCACACAGTGCTGAGCTAGCCTGCCCTGATAAATCAACAGCTAGGACTGCGCTTGTAGAGGTCAATGGGGGAAAAGGGTTGGAAGGTGAGGGAAAGGAAAGCTAGGAGAAGATAAAACATTTAGCTGAGACTATCAACAAAGACCAATCAGATCTAGTGACAGGAAATTGAGAAGGCTTTTCCACATATTTCCCCCATCAACATTTTTTTGTTAGATTTTGACCTCAGGTATACTTCTTTGCCATGAACATAACACCAGCTAACCTGACCAAGCTCCCATTCATTTGTATCAGCACAGGAGAAGAGAGAGAAGCAAGAAGTCTTCAGGGCCCCATTCTACCGGGAGAGGTATTAACATTGCTTTCATCCACATGCCATTTGATCACTGAGGACTAATACCACAAAAATTAACAGAGGGGCACATCCTTCTTGGAGAAGTGAGCCCTAAAATTTAAAGAGTCAGTCAGATATGACAAAGTAGTAGAAGTATGTCAGTGCTACAGCTGAGAGGGTTTCTCCACACCTGTGGAGAAAGAGATCACTGCAGAGTCTGCCCATCACCAACCCCTACCCATCACATCTCACATGCCTCTTAACCTGCACTACTCTATCTGTAAAAGGTACTAATCTCTGGATTAAAATTGTGCTCCTGATTTATTCCATATTTCACATTAATAGGTACATGCCAATGAACTGAAAACTTCAAGGATAAAGAATCCAGAGAAAGCACAAAACCCTACAGTCTTAAAAATAACAGTCTTCAGTAATTATCAAAAAAAGTAAAAGAAAAAAAAACAACAAACCAAATGCAATCAGGTTAGGCTTGTAGATACAAGTGGGTTCATGTTATAATTTCTGATACTGAACACTAGCAAGTCATTTATCTGAACACTCAGGAGGATACCAGCCTCAAATATGATGCAGTTTTAACTCATGGTCAAGACCAAAGGAGCTTAGCAGTAAAACAGGTTTCTGAACCACTGTTTCCACTATTCCTTATTCAGATTGCATAGGTTTTAAAGTAATCATAAACGTAAAATATATTTGTCCCCATCATTGACTGAACACAGTCTCTAAGGAAACAATATTGAGACCAAAATACTTCAACAGTCACAAATTCACAGACGACTTTCTTCAAAACTGGTCTTGAAGGAAATGGGAATATAGACATTACTTTTCGCTTGAAGACATGACACTAACTTTGTGTCTCCATTATAGGTTTCCCTATAGCACTGTTCACTGGGTAGTGAACTATCTGGGCTGTAACTCCAGCCATTTCAATTTTTCTCCCAACTCTGTGGCTAACCACATCAGGCTGTGGATCCACAGGAAGACTAGAAACTGCAAAGTTCCTAGAACCAGACCAAAAATTTCAAAGCCATGTGACACAAAGCACTGAACTGGTGTTCACTTAGTCTTCCAAAACATGAAAAGCACCCAAAACGTTTTCAAGAGGAAATTTTGTTCCAACAGGCATAATCTATCTTCCTGCAGCTAGCATGAAGCCAACTCAAAGCATAAAAGCAGCATAAGCACTGTACTTTGCATTTTGGCAGAAGTAGCATGCCCGCATCTGATCAGATCAAATCAGCCCTGCCAGCTGATGCGGTAGGGCAGACTGGAATTAACCAACTCAGGGCACGGCCTTATTTCACTGTGCTGCACCCGATTTTCTTTACACCATCCAACCTAGGTAGGTTTTTGAGACCTGAAAGGCAGGAAGCATTAAGCCACGTGTTTTCAGATAATTTAGCACATCTTAAGCAAGACTTTTATCTTGTATCACAAGGGAGAATCTGAGAAGAAACAAGAGGGAGAAACTGTAAGTTACGTGGGGTTCCTTTCTTTTGCATACTAAGATTTCATACAAGTTACAGTTGGCATTTTGTATTAATTTATAAAAATTATCAGAAATCAAAGACAGCATTAGCAGATGTCAAAGACTGATAGAACTCCTGGTGTTGTATGAATGGAGAGATGATCCCCAGTTAGGCTGGATCAGTTCTGTCACAAGGGACTGCAATATTAAATATCACTTCCAGCCTCTCTCACCGGAAGAATAACATTGATGTAGTCTGTGCCCCCATCAACACCTGAGCAGGGAACTCTCTCCTAGCTACAACTCAGCAGAACACGAAATTAATGAATCAGGATTTGGCAAGCACACGCTGCTGATCACAGCCACCTAGTGCACACTCATCAGTACCCATCCCTGCCCTGTTCTCGCTGCTCCACTGACTCCCTGTGAAGCCTCCCCTCAGACAGTGCTGGAGCACCAGTAAAGCCTTCCATGCAGCTGGAATTGCAACTCTCTGACCACACCTGGCTCAGGCAGGTAACCTGAAAACTGAGACACATGCTGACATACTCCTGCTATTCCCATACTGGAGGGGTTGAGAGTGTGAGAAGGATATTTGCCAGCAGCCATTGAGACACTGCATTATTCTTCTCTGAGACATCTGCTGGGAATCTGTGGTTAAAATATGCTCTGCTGGGAAATAAACCATATATAACAATTTTTTTTTACAAAAAAAGTATCAAGGTTGTAATAATTTAGGCTATTAAAGATAAATAAGAACTTTAAACATTCAGTATTCAAGCACTCGCTCAGGATATTTGTGTTACATGTCACTCAGTTTAGACAGTGAAAATACACTAAGCAGTTCTGTTCTTTCTTTTGAAATAAGAAAGGAAAACCTCTTTCTGCTTCTCATGCATTAATCCAGTGTATTTGGGTTTGTTCCACAAATAGTAGAGAATTTTTTAAAGACAAGAAAGAAGCACTTCCATCTGAAAAAAATTGTTTAAAAAAAAAAAGAGGGTGGGATTTTAAAAGTATACTTTCTTTTAGATTGCATTGATGAGATAACTTTCCTTAAAAGAAACAAACCAGTGCTAAAACTGGGACCTGCACTGAGGAAGCAATTAACACACCTCAGTTTCTGCATCCTGGGCAAAACTGCCAGGCAAAGCCAGAAGAACAGTACAGTCCTAATGAAGCCCTCAGAACAGTCTTTAAGCAATGCTGCCTTGGTGCTGCTTCTCTGCATGTGGGAGTATGCCACCACAGACAGGGAATCCTCAGATCAGAGGTTGGTCTGTCCAAGGGAGAAAAACGTCAGCTCCCGAAACAGATTCATTCCACTCCTACAAGTCCTCGGGGATAAACAATACAGGGATGGTTCTTGCTCAAGGCAACATCACATACAGACAACACAGTGATGAGCCCAGAATAAATACCAAGATTGTAAAATTGATCTACGAAGCAAAGAAATTCAGCTCTGACATGAAAGACAAACCAGAGTGAGAAAACACCAGACTTGGCAAACAATAATCCTAAAAGATGGTTTATTCTCAGCCAATGGTGGGATTGGAATGCCTCATCTTGGGACAGCAGAGGTACAGCCAACTGTCATAAATCGCAGAAGACAGATATACAAGATGGACAAAGTCTGCTCTTGAGAACAACCTCCAAATACCACACTTCCAGTTATAGGAAGGCAGAGGAAGAAATCAATTTTCATTAGGCTGCACAAAGGATGAGCCGTATTACCTTCGCCATGACTCAAAGTGCAGACAGACCCCCCCATTCTGCATTGTGTACTGGACTTCTGCATGGTCTGGGTAAACTATTCCCACTGGGACACTGTGAATCCCACCTAACAGGCATTATGCACCCAGCCCATTGGACATATGCTTACCATGAAATTTTTACACACTCCAAAAAAAACCCATCTTTGGGCCTCTAACACAACTCAGTTCAATATTGCTTTCACACACAACACACAATGTGTTTTAGAAACTTTTTCTTCAGTGACAATTTTGTGATACAACCTCCATCCATCCATGCAACTTGGACAGACTGTGAAAGGCTGGAACACAAACAAAACGAAATTACAAAAGCACTGCAACCACTAATCATGCACAAGCGACTCATGGAACCAGACATAATGCTGTAACAAGTAACATACCATTTATCAGACTCTCTCATATTCAAACCAGTGTATCCTCAGATCTTCTTAACTTGGCTTCTCTGCCCCCCAACGACTTTGGTTTTATGCTTATGTTTCCTTGCATAAATACAATAACATTCATCCCTCACTTTCTCTGAAAGCTGGTGCTAAGATACAGAAAATACAGTTTTCATGTGGACAACAGTTTTGGTTTGAAACGTATGACACTAGGGCTCATTTGTGTTTTTAAGTGACATCAGAGCCACACTGGAAATACTGTAGAGATTTTGGTACACAATTTAATGTGCCCGACAACTCTGTTCTGTCAAGCAGAAGAAAATTCCCTTCTGCAAAGCCACAGTAAAATCACCTCCACATCACTTGCAACCACTGAACTGGCAACCTAACTGTCCGTCCAATTTATTGCTTCCACCTGCTGAAAGCAGCACTGCATGTTATACTTTAATATTAAAAATCAGCAACCAGATGCTTATGCAACAACATCCAAAAAAAAAAAAAAAAAATCAGTCTTCACGAGCACTTAATCAGGATGTAGGGCTGTTTCAGGGATGCATAAGGGGATAGAGGACCTTTCAGTCAACAGTCCCCAGCCTGAATTCAAGCCAAAGTTACCACTAATGAAATACTTTTGCCACACAAGACCCCAAGACCCACACTGGTCAGTTGCTGACATGAAACAGGGATGTGAGCACAGACCATTTCTTCACAGGTGTCTCATGCCACAGAGTTTTTCATGACAAGGACGGCCATTTGGCAGCCCAGGGGTCAGAGCTGGCTGTCAAGGTAGTTTTATCTGAAAAGGTACAGCAATTAGAAATCTGACTGCTGCTGTGTGTTTGCAGCGGGAACACAGACAGAACAGGTCTGGTAGGGTTTATAAGGTCAGCCACAGCACTGCGCACACATGTCTGTGATGATCTGGTCCCCAAATACCCAGCAGGGAACAGGTGTGCCCAAGCACGTCAAAGTTATCCAACAATACAGTCAGCATGCAAGTGACCTAGCCTAGCAATTGAGCCTGAGTTAGCTTCTTTTGTCCCACAGGCTGTCTTGAGCAAAGAAAGGGAGAGCAGCAGCACTGCTACTCCAAGGCCAAACTATGGGAAGGCAACAGCTCCTCTGGTGAGCTTCTAGGCAGAGCGCTATACGGCATGAGGGAATCTCATGTGCAGAAAAGGCAATAGCCTGACATATGTTCCAGTGAGTATGTTTAATTGACAACCTGAAATAAAAGTCACCTGTGGGAGTAAAGACAGAAAAGAGGTGGGGGGAAACCAGCTCTGCTTCTAGATAAGACTTCGTATATTACAAGGTCTTAATTACATTAAATGCATTACAGTACCATATGCACATCTCTAATAAGGCAGAGATGGAGGAAATGGGTCTAGATGCTAAGACTGGAAGTTGAACGGCTGCATTCTGGACTTGATCTTTGTATAGAAAGTTTCTGAATCACTTTATCCTAGTTTAGCCATCCATAAAACAAAGGCAATAATCCTTTCTTCACAGGGGTGTTGAGAGGTTTAATTAATTAATGTTTACAAAGTCCGTTGAGATTTCTGACTGACATTTGAAGTAATTCAGAATACTTTTAAACTGCATTTGTTTCTTCTTCTGCACCGCTCAAATGTCACCATATTAAGATATCCAACGGCAAAGAAGATAGAAAAAGTATAGGGATAGGTATACAGACTAAGTGGAAAAAACAACCCAACAAATCCAGCACTTCAATTCCACGGCTGTCCCATCAAAGCTACCTGAATACTGCCTTTTCTACAGATGAAGAAGAATGTGTTTATCCAGACACCTGCCACCTTTCCCTTGCAGATCTGTTACACTTAGATCTCTGATATTTTCGCCTGTAGCACTGTGTTGGTAAACAACAAGGTATTAAACGGCAGAAATAATAGGCAGTCATGTCAGGTTGATTCGATCACCAGAGGAAGTGGAGAAGAGCAAAGGGATGAAAGCACCAAAAGAGAACTAGAAAGTGAGAAGAGAGCACTAGATGGAGAAAGAGGCAAGCTGAGTGTAAGGAGGTGCCAATCATTAAGAAGGGACTCCACGCACGGAGCTATTCTATGTAACATGTTCCCACAGATGCCCAGGTACACTGTCATACATTATCCCAAGAGATTAGTCTGGCATGAACAAGGCCACGTATGTGTCCAAGGGCCGGAGATAAACTGAATATTGGCCACACTTAAATGCACAAGCACACGCAGGGAGCTGCTTGATACCTGAGCTAGGATTTCTCAGTGTCTACATTGTCCCCCATCTCAGAGCAAAACCTTTGTGTGGCCAGTTTCTGTAGGGGGCGTTTGTGGGTTTTGAGATACAATCAAAACGCAGACAGAGGAAATGCAAATGTCATTCAGCTCCCTTTCATTGTCAGGAAGGACACACGAGGATAAAATACTGTGCACTGCATCCCTTCCCCTATTATGTGTCCTACCGCTTTTGTCCTAATTTATCCCATGCATAATTTATTTACCTGTGTATTGTTTCCCGATCAGCAACTTTAAAGAATAAGTGAAAATTATAAAATGTTTTATTAAACAAGTTGTCAATAAAAAACGCAGATGGTGTCAGCCAGCCAGTACCAGTTCTGTGTCCTCCACATCGCATTAGTACTTTAAAAGGCACACAGAGAAAACCGAACCCAGCACTTGATGTCTATTGTTTCCTCCTCTCGCACCCCCCTGGGGCGAGGGGAGGAGAAGGATGCTAATTATAAATGGCCTAATCGTGCCCTCCCCGACTTCAGCAGCAGCGGGATCGGGCCCCCGATTCATTTGGGCACAAGCCGCCCCTCGGCAGGATCCGCCCTCCCGGAGCTCCGCCGCGCCTGTCGGGAGCCCCACGGTGTCACGAAGTGCGAGGCGAGGGGGCGAGGTCCCGGCCGCCGGCGGGGCGGGGGCGGCCGCCCGGCGTGATCCCACGGCTGCGCCCCGCTCCTCGGCCCGCGGCCGCTCGCCGCTCCGCGGGAGCTCCCCGCCTCTCGCCCGCCGTCCCCAGAGGCCACCGAGGCGGGCTTCCCCGCCACCGGCACTGCTGGTGAATAGCACAAACCTGAGCGGCTTTTCCCAGCCCAGGTGTGGAGCCGAGCGGCGCGGCCCCCGGGGGGTGCGCCGGAGCAACGCCCGGCGGCCGGGAGGGGCACGGGCAGAAGTTGCTCCCGCCCGCACAAGTACTAAACCCGCCGTCGAACGGGGGACACGCCGTCTCTTCCGCGCGGTTTTCGGAGCGTGTTCAGTCCCCCCGCCACCCCCCCCCCGCCATGAGGATACTCCGACTTCCCTGGTTAACCCCCCGACAACTGCGCTTCCCTCTCGCGCGGATTTTTATAAGGTGCTACCGAGAGGACGGGTAAATGAAAGCAAAGGTTTACTGCCAGGGCCGAGCAGGAGAGCTGATAACCATGTCAGCACCCCTGCCCAGCTCGAGGCTTTCCTTTCCCTCCAGATCGCAGACAGACAGCGGCTGGAATCCCTGGAAAAATCTTCAAGTGTTTTTCCGACACGAGCCAGAGAGACCTGAGTCGGTGAAAAAAAAAAAAAAAAAACCAACAAAAAACCAAACAACCCAAAACCAAACACACGCACGCACACACACAAAAAAAAAAGCCAACCAACCACCTCGCAGCCCTAATTTCATCTCCGAAAAGTCAAAGGTATAAAAACACCCACTCAGCGCAGCCAGAAAGTGCAAACGAAGCGTCACCGCCAGGTACTCTGCTTCCCTGCTTTAACAGCAAGAGCGCTGCCCCCGTTAGCAGAGAAGTCGTTTTAAAAAGGTTAAGACAGCTCCTCTCCCCACATACGGTGCCAAATCCCACTCTCCTTAATGCCTTCAGGGATTAACGGCGTGCGCTGCAGACCACAAGAAAAATAAAGGACGCGATCCAGAAGACGCCGAGCGGCTCCCGCGGTCCCCCTCGTAAAGCGGCCTCGCTCCAGCCCGGGGGCCCCGGAACGCCGCAGCAGCGGCGGCACCTGCCCCCGCGCTCCCTCCCTCCCTGCCCGTGTGTCCCCGCGAGCAGCGGGTCAGATCCCGTCCGAGCAGCCCTCGGCTGCTTGTGCCCACTCTCAAGATGGAAACACAATCAACTCTCTTTGCCACTTCGAAAAGCGAAAGCCTGTCGTATGCAAAACAGATCTCCGGACTTCCTGCCCCAAATCAACGACCGGCAGGCAGTCCCGAGTCATTCATTTCACGCACGCCTGCTTCCCTCCCTTCCCTCTTCGCTCCCTCGCCCGCACAAACGCCGAGATGCGCCGACGGTGCCCCCGCTGCCCGGCCGGCCGTGCCGCCCCCGCGCCCCTCGGCTGCGAAGCGAGGGGGCCGCTTCGCTCTCCCTCGCCAAGACATCGCAACTCCGCAAAGATTTGCGGACGCAACTCCACGCCGCGGCCGGAGCGCGGAGGCACCGCGCACCGAGCCGCCTTCCCCCCGCCCCCCCCCCCCCCTCCGCTGCCCTGGGCCGGTCCTTCACCCCGCCGAACCCGGCGCGGCGATGGGGCGAGCCCGCCCGGACCGCGGGGCCAGGACGCTGTCAAGTGCGCGCACCCCCGCGGGACGCCGCCGCTGCCGTCCCCGCGCGGCGCCCCGGGAGCAGCGGGCAGCCCGCCGCCGCCTCCCCGCCCCGCCGCCCCCCTCCGCGCCCGGGCGCCAATTAACCGGCGCGCGAGCCGAACAATTTTTCCTCGTTAATTTCGGCGCGAGCTGCGGAGATGTGTTGCACAAAAAACGAGCGAGGCGCTGGGGCAGAAAGGAGGGCGGGAGGAGGGACCCGCCGGGAGGCTGCCGGCACCCGGCTCAGGCTGGCAGCCGGCGCCGGAAAGGCGCCTTTTTTCATATTTAAACCACGCGGAATATGTACATTTTTGATTCCTACTTACGCTTTCAGGGGGTTGTGAATGACAGTCGCCATTTTGCTACAATGTAACAGAATATTGTGTCTCGGAGTTCTAAAGGTTCGCTCAGGGGAAGCGGCCAGCCAATCAGAGCGCGGCATACCGGCCCGCCGACCAATCAGGCGCCGCGGGCGGAGCCGGGGCTCTGCTAGTTATTAGGGGAGCTGTCAAAGCCCAGAGGTCACTCCCTCTCGGTGGAACTGGCGGCGAGCAGGTCTTAAAGGGGCAGCGCCCGGCGGCGGGGCTGCCGCCGCGCCGGGGCGGATCGAGGGGGCGAGGGCGGGCCGGGGGAGACTTTCCCGCCGCTCTCCAGCTCTAACGCGCCGCGCCGGGAGAGGGACAGCCGGGCTCACGCCTCGTCCCCTCGCACCGCCGTCGCTGCCCCTCGTTTCCCAGGCGGCGTGCCCCACCGCGGAAAGGAGCCCGCGGCGCCCCGCTCGCTCCACACGCTCCCCGGCGGCGTCCTTCCCGGGCTGCTTCCCTGCCTCCAGGGCCGCTCTCCCCGCCAGGTCTCCGGGAGCCGCCGGCGCTGGCAGCGGCTCCAGGGCACGCCGCTCCCGCTCCCCCTCCCCCAGGAATTTCCCTCTCCCTGTCAGTCATGCCGGCCCGCAGCCCCTTGCGCCCTTACATAACGCGTGGCGGCCGGCCCTGCCCTGCCCTGCCCGGCTCTCCCACAGCGCAACTTCTGGCGCGGCGGGAGCCGGGCCCCGGCTGGCGGCACGGGGAGCCCGGCGGCGAGCCTCACCGGTGCGGAGCGGGCGGCAGGCCGGACCCCGGAGCGCGGCGCGGCACAGGCAGAGCCCACGTCTGGGAAGACGGCAAACTCCAGGAAGTCTGGGCTTACCTGCAACTAATTAAAGAGGGTCGCTAATGAATTATGGAGCATGACTTACACGATTTAAGTGCCAATCCTGATCTCAGTCTCAGCAGTAAATTCACTGACATTCGCAAAACTACACCAGTGCAAACGAGGCATCAACAAGAGCACAATCTAACCAAGAAGTTTTCTTCTTGTCTGATTTTAATGTAAGCTTTGTCATCCAATGCTTCTCTCTCTCAGGTCTTCCCTCCCTTCAGGCATCCTCTATCCCTTTAAAAAACAACCACCACCAAACCCAAGCCTGCTTCTCCATTCTTTGCATTTATATAATCAGATGAAACTTAACTAAAAACAGTTAAAATACACTGCTGTAGGAACAGTAAAAGAGAGGAGACTACAGAACCAACTTGATCCACGACAATGAATAAAAGAATTGAAGTAATGATGTTTGTGAGATATTAAAGTATTAACAGAAGTAGAAATAGCAATCTTCCTGAGCTAGCGGGCTGAATCTTAAAAGACAAAGACAACCAAAATCTCTCTCTCAACTGTCTGACTAAATAAACCTTTTAATACTGGAGCAGAAGAGAAAAGGAAGAGGGATGGAGAACAAAGATAGAGAAATGATTAGCCACAGTGAATAGGGGAGAAGAGAGCAATGCAGCAGTGTCCCATTCATTAAGAGGGATTCATCAGAAGTTCGCAGTAAGCTAAACTTTCTAAGACCTGCCCAGGCTCCCTTTTTCCAAAACATTGCCTACTCCAGCTACTAGGTCAACCTAGGTACTGTGCCAAGTGTATATCCCTGGAGGGAATAGTCTCTTCCATCAAAGCAATCTAAGTCATTTGGTTACAGGCACTGCTTAGGAGAAATAAGCTTTCCATCAGCTGGAGAGTTGCCAAGATGCTGAGATCTATCCCAAAACAGTTCTGGGAAGCAATCTTTAAGAATGTTTCCATTATCATATTACATTATATTATTTAATACGGTAGTAGCCCAGGTGACATTGAATGTGACTTCAGACCCTCCTGTTCAGCACTCTCTCACTGTTCACAGGAAAAGCTAACCACAAACTGCCGAGTTTTCAGAAGCACACAGTTGATGTACATGCTGCAAAGAAACAAATGGTTTAGCATACACCTGAAGTGGTGATATAGGTTGCTAGTTCAGAGTCACATCTCGCTATTACGAGGGTATCTGGCCTGACTTTCTTACTGCCATGATATTTACTTAATGGCAAACATCAACCAAATTCTAGCATTTACCCTAGGATGGGCAATATTCACTTGTGAGATAATGATGACTTTGCTTCACATGAAAGAAAAAATAACCTAGGACCATATCATGCTACAGAAGTGGAGGCAGATTTGTGCTACTGAGAGAAGGCACCAAAATTCAGTGAAGCCCTGAGATACTCTAACACAAACTGGTGACATTTTCAAAGAATTAAAAAAATACTGTTTGAGGTCATTTTAGGAGTTTAATGAGTCCCTCTGGTCCTGTTTGGTTGGTTATATAGGCCCATTCCTGCTCTGCAGGCAAAGAGCTCTTGGTGCAGCCTGGCAGTGAGCATATTGCAAAAATAGGATTAAGCCACACACGTGCTTCCCTTGCTTCTCCTGTTATTCAGACGTTGGGCCTTTATCAGCTACCAGCAACAGCAACAAACAGTTGAGAACAGCTACATATGACCTTGGATTGCTGATAGCCCTTTTCCCAGTCAGACCCCACATTACTGGCGAGGAGAATCAGTCAACAGCACTGTCTTGTTCACAGGAATCTGCAGGACACCCAAGGCCAGAGCTGCCATATCAGAGCAGTGGAAAGCTTCACCCATGGTAACAAAGACATCAGGCTTTGCTGAGGCGTCCATATAGTTTTCCTATAGCATGTTTCATGTAGAATTCCACACCAATTAAACACTTTAGCTGGAAAAAATGTACCCAGCACTGAGAGGCATTTCACTTGTAATGAACTACATAACTTACTCATATAATCATTGTTTGCAAGTAAGGGGACCATCACAAACCTATATTAATAAAACTTTTATGCCACACCATAGTTACCCTGCACTTTCATATACACACCAGTCCATCATCAACCAGTCTTATGATTTTTTTTTAGAGTTATTATATATAAATATATTTAGAATTATGAAATTTTTAGATTTTTTTTTCTTCTGCTTTTAGGGCACCATAAGTCACTAATAATATTGTTACTGTTGTTTTACACCCTACAAGACCAACACATCTGAAACAAACTCAGTTACGCATGCATTAAGTTCCAGCTTCAGGATTTTTACATTCCTACTTTGCTACTGATAGTTTTATTCAGACCCACCTGAAACAGAACAAGGAGGTTGCAAGAATATAAATACTTTAAAAGTATTTGGCATGAAAAACCTATGAGGGCACATTTTTAACAAGAGGTTGCCAACTGTTTGGACTGCAACATTTACATTTAAAAAGGGCAGGTAAATTGTTACATAAAACTATTGGGGTAAAATCTATAGCATTAACACAAGGCCTAAGCATGCTATCACTATGGAGTTAGAGCAAGCAGGCAGAATCTACCACCTCACTTCCAGCCCCTGATACAGAACTGCAGCTGGTCTCTACCCAAGTAGAAGAAAAACAGTGTCATTTCTTTTCACTGTACTGGGAAGTGTCATGTCTCATAGATCATACTGATGCCCTCCTGATCCACCTCTATTCCAAACATTTTTACTATTTAGATAATGCAAGTGCATTGATACTTTCTGTAAGGTGTTAAAGAAAAAATCCTGCTCACCCTGCAAAGCCTTATTTTGGCTGATTATCTTTCACTGTGGAAGAGTTTTTACCCTGTATTTATTGTTTCCTGCTTTCCTTTTTATCTTGTTAAGTTTTAATGGGGAGTTGTTCATTTCTGAAGGAAGGGAAAGTTAGGTTCTAACTTTAACATTCCTCAGCTCTTGAGAATTGGAAAGTGAAATAAACTAGACACTGACATGGAAAGCCACAAATATAATTTTGCTATGGAAGGAAACGTATATAAAAGACAAATTGTCGTTAGTCTATTAGAAGCCCTATTTTTTTTTCCAGCTTCAATATTCCCAGATATTTGCAGTGAAATACAACTTTATTTTTGTCAAATACATTAATATTCAAAGGACCAGATTCATACAGGTTTAAGTATGACAGCATGCTCTAATGTAGCTCGTTACAGTAAAACGGGGCCCCACACGCACAGATATCCTGGAACAGATTTGAAGTCTTACTCCCTTTTTATTTATTTAAAGCTGTGCAGGAATCTCTCATACATGTTTCTTGTCAGCCCTCCTCCTCACTTTCTTTGATCTTTACCAATAGTTGGTTAGCTGAAAGAGGAGGGAGATATCAGAGTATCAATGTTACAGACTCAACACCAACCTGCTACAGACACATCACCAAAAATTTTACGCAGTCAGCATAACAAAGATAACTATGGAGCTCCACAGCTTAAAAATTGGCATCAGCAACTCTTTCTTTGCAACTTTGGGAATTGTATTCTTAAAAAGTTAGGTTGATTTTTTATTTAATTTTTAATCAAAATTTCCTCTCTATAGCTACAGCAACAATTTTGGATGTCTTTAGGCTATCTTGGTTTCAGGCCTGATTCTGACCTCCCAAAGTTTTAATTTTGTATTCACTGTTCCATTTTCTGTCACATTACACCTGAATTACATCTACGCTGAGGTCTGGACTCAAGCCCCTTTATTTTTTAATGGGATTTTCTTATAAAGCAAGTATATTTTAACACTAAAGAGGAGTCTGTACTATTAAGATGTACATTGAGGCCTCAATCTGAGGCTTTTGTCTGTTTGGGGAGACAGATATTTAAGATTCCAGATTCTGGTTCAAGCATCCCTCTCCCCAATTTAACAAACTGCTGAAAGTTTATTTAGAAATTTGTTTATGTTATCCTTGATTGTTCTTAAGTTTCTCCAACAACAGAAAATAACATTAGGAACAAACTGCCTCAGAAGGAGAATACCAATATTTACGGTAGCCACTGCAGTACAACCGTAACAGTAGGAAAAGGAATCTAATAATACAGACAGACACATGCTCTGAAGAACACATATACAGTAACTATGGTTTCCTCTCCATGAGGAGAGGGATGTAGAGGGGTTGCCCTCTCTATTTAAGGCAAGGAAGCTGGTGAAGTGTCTGGAGAACAAGTCTTACAAGGAGCAGCTGAGGGCACTGGGGTGGTTTAGTGTGGAGGAGGCTCAGGGGGCATCTTATTGCTCTCTACAACTGCCTGAAAGGAGATTGTAGGCAGATGGGGGTAGGCCTCTTCTCCTAGGTAACTAGTGACAGGATAAGAGGAAACAGTCTCAAATTGAACCAGGGGAGGTTTAGATTGACTGTTAGGAAAAAGTTCTTCGCTGAAAGGGTGGTCAGGCATTGGAACAGGCTGCACAGGGGCATGGTGGAATCACCATCCCTGGAGGAGTTTGAAACACGCATAGATGCCGTGCTTAGCAACATGTTTTAGCAGTGGACTTGGCAGTCCTGGTTAAATGGTTGGACTTTATGATCTCAAAGGTCTTTCCCAGCCTAAAGGATTTGACGATTGTTACAATTTAGATGGAACTAAACTGAGTTCCCATCACAAAGCACAAGATGTACATGTCCAGAGACGCAGGTCTGCCTGCCTTATTTCTTAAGTGAATAACTAGCTGGGAGAAAAAGAAAAAGAAAAGATAAAGAAAAAAGTTAACCCTTTAGGACTGCTTTTCACTCCCCTGCATTAAAAGTAGGGAAAAGTATTTCTATACCTACATGCATTAACAGGATACAGAGGTGACACCTTGATTCATCTAAGATAGTGCTATGACTCCTGTCTCCATCTATTCCTAGTGGGGGGCTGAAAGAGTTTCTAAGGTGCCTTGAATCTTGGAAGAAGCAGATTGTATAGATTAGGGCATAATTACATAGGCAGATTTGACCCTCAAAAAAAGTTCCTCATCACCACTGTGGATAGAGTTGGGGATTCTGCCTACCTATGGTTTTAACCCCCTTTAAACACAGATTTCAAACCATGAATTCCTCTTGCCCATGAGTAGAAAACAAAATGTAATACCTTGCTAATCAATCTTATCTCTAATAAGCACAGAGCACACACTGTAATTACAGTTTTAAGACAGGTTTAACATTTGGATTGAGCATAACGAATAGCACTATCTGAGAAAATTAACAACTGAGAAAAACAAAAAAATGCCACATACATCCAAAGAGAGCGTTAATTTTGAATTTTGCTGTTGATTTGAACAGCTTCCCCTTTCCTTCATTACTGATGAGACCACCTCAAAGAAAGGAATGAATATTTCACTGTGACTATCTGCTGACCCCACTATGGAGATATTTTTTTTTAATAGAGTAGGCAGAAGTGAGCTCTCCAGACACAGCTTGACAGTAGTAACTTGTTTTCTTTCAGTATTCAAGCTTCCTTGTTTATAAAGTGTGTTTCTGTCTTTATAAGGCCTAAGGAACAAGATCTACCATAAGGAGGCTCCTTTTGTAGCACATACAGGAGTTCTACAGCTTACACAAAACCAGTCTTTTTTTTAACTACACTGAAAATTAGATTTAGCCAGAAAATCTCACCTGTTAACTTCTTTTAGTTTACTATTACTTGTGAAATACTTTTTTCAGTATTTTTTTATTGATAACACCTTCAATGGTTTCACCCCCTCTTCCACATAAATACAATAGAATTACAGTACTACAGCTTTTAATTTTTTTCTTTCCTTCTGTTTTGTTCCATTATTTTCAAAGCAATCTGTAACTTAAAATATCTTCCACTTTGTAAAAGTTCAGAGTAAGAAAAATAAAACCTGATGGGGTAGTTGAGGTGGAAAGGAAAACATCCACATAAACAGCAGCTTGGAATTAGTGAGGGGATAAGAAGGCACTAGCTCATTTTATTGCATTGATTGGCCAAACACCAGAGGAAAAATGCAAGGGGGAAATAAGACTCCTTTTGTTTAGCTATGCTTTAAATCCTGCTAAATAGAAACAGCTTTAAAAGTGTCATGAAATTGTTTTTCATTTCCCATCCAACTTTACTTTGGTAGAGAAAGGAAACAACAGAAAGGTACGGACTGACCTGCCTAAAATACCAGTTTAGGTCAAGCCTAACTTTAAAAGTTGATGACTGTAGATTTCAGCGGCCACATGCGGTACTGGTGTACACAAAATTGATCCTGGGAATCTACTGGAGTAAGTTACTGCAGTCAACATCACAGTGGAGGCCAGCCTGATTCACGTGCCCCCAAAGCACCCCAACAACTTGTGCCTGTGGAGCTAATCTGATACAAGTTTCCCCAATCCCAACAGGCTCTTAGGCCAGAATTCTCCCTTTCAGAATAATTTCACTGATACTTTTTAACAGAGATAGCCACATTGATAAAAACCGTTAGGTAGAAACAAGCATTGTCTTATTTGTTGGGATTTTTAGTTCATTTTCTTGTTTATTTTTTTAAATAAGTGTGGAGCAGCTTTGGTGTCAGGACACTTCCTTCTAATGCAGAAGCCCCCTCTCCGGCAGGAAGCTCTGCCACACAACTCTCGCCCATCCATTCTCTCACATTTAAGCCCTTGCATCAAGTTTTGTAGAAAAATTCAGGCTTTTGCTTGGGTTGACAGGCCTTTGCTGACACTGTTACTCTGTGCTGCCTCAACAGAATGCAGCTAAGAACTTGTCAAAGTTTATTATGAAAATCTAAGCAAAGGAAAAGGCTGATGGGATACTGCTTGATACAAGGCCCATATTTTTGCTACCACTGATGCTGCTTATTAGGCTATTTCTAGGACTGTCCTGTAAAGTCCTTGTGCCATGCCAAGAAAGATTGCCTAGTGCAGGATTTACCAGGCATAGACACAGGGCCAGATTCTCATCTTTCATGTTGTCCTGGTTTTGGCTAGGGTAGAGGCGATTTTCTTCTTAGTATCTGGTACAGTGCTGTGGTTTAGATTTAGTATGAGAATAATGTTGATAACATACTGATGTTTTAGTTGCTAAGTAGTGCTTACTCTAAATCAAGGACTTTTTAAGTTTCCCATGCTCTGCCAGTGAGCAGGTGCAAAAGAAGCCGGGAGGAAAAATGGCCAGGACAGCTGACCTGAACTAGCCAAAGAAACACTCCATACCATAGAACATCATGCTGAATATATGAACTGGGGGGAGCTGGCCAGGACCCCACTGATAGCTGCTGGGGGACTGGCTGGGCATCAATCAGTGGGTGGTGAACAACTGTATTGTGCATCACTTGTTTTTTTGTTGGTTATTTTTTTCCCTCTTGGATTTTATTCCCTTCTCTCCATCTCCTCTTCATAAAAATTATTGTTGTGTTATTATTATTTGTATTTTAATAATTAAACTGTTGTTATCTCAACCCACGGGTTTTACCTTTTTCCAGTTCTCCTCCCTATCCCACCGAGGTGGGGAGCAAAGTGAGCTAGCAGCCGCGTGGTACTTAGTTGCTGGCTAGGGTTAAACCACAACACGTGCGTATTACTAACACCAGCCTACTGACTTTAGCAGTACTATTGCTACTATTTACCCCAATATCCACAAGAGTAGTACAGGCATCATTCCAAAACCCACAGTTAACAGCTGTTACCAGTGAGCCAAAGTAGGCTGTAGAGGCTCAAGCTTCCTAACCAGTATGCCCATGAACCACACACTTTCCCTCACATTGCTACAAGCAGCACTCATATATACTGTGTATTTAATGCACCTTCAGATCTTGGGCTGGCAGGACAGGAAGGATTGCTAGTCAAGAGCTGAGAGCAGAATACAAGTCTAAATACAACACTGTCACATAAAGCTTATGCTCTCTATATCCCAACTGTGCCACATGTAGAAAATCCAAGTTCCCTACCTCGCTACTCCTTCCAGTATCTGCTTGCAATAGTGGGGGTTTTTTGTTTGTTTTAAAGGTCAACAGCCAGCTAGGAGCATACCAGCCTGTATGTTTGGAAAAAAAAAAAAAAAAAAAAAAAAGGCACTGGTATTTTTAACATCAGAAAAACTCCCACCAAACATACCCGAGGAAACCTCATAGCATTTCGAAAGTTTTGGCACCTGTAATGCTCAGGAGTGATCAAGCACTGCAGTTTTTAAACTGAGCAAAACTAGGTTTAAGAGCAGTCACCTACTAAGGACACAGTCTTATACGCACTGAATTCTGCACTTACTTGCAAAAGCCAAAAGGTTTACCCATCTCACAGCAGAATGCTCCCACCAATCTGGTGTCTATGGCTTGAGCCCTTACAAAATGTGATTTAAAGGCATTAGAACAACTTTGATAAAATAAAAACATCTACAAAGAACAATATTGCAGCTGCTGCTGCAATGCTCCAGCTTGCACGAAGTAGAATAGCTTAACAAATTATCTTCTTATGGGACATTCTCCCTGCCTGGCTCCTCTGCAAGCATCAGCATCTCACTACAAAACACAAACAATGAGAATCCAGCTTTGAGGAACCCTGTGCAGCCAATGGCCACAAAATAAAGCCTTGCAATTGACCCTCACCCAGTTTATGACTCTTCAAAAATGGTATCATTAAGCATAACTGACCTGTGTTCTTCTCTGCTCCCCTTCAGCCCTGCAACAGCTTCCTATTCTTTCCTAGCCATTGGCTAGTTCTTCTCCAAGTTTTTTTTATTAAAACCTTTTCTCTCCCCACACAGTAATAATTCCTCCTAGCAATCACGACCATCCACTCTCATCATTCTCCTAGACAGGCCAAATCCACTTAGGGGGAAGAATAGCACAGGACGGTCTGAAATGTACTTGTATTTGCTGTGGGTGAGAGGTGCTTATTGCTTAAGATCACTCTCATATCAGACAAGCAATGGATTCCCATACTCTATTTATATACTTGGAATAATTCACTAGCTAACACTTTTCCCAGCTAAATAAATGCCCACCTCCTGAAATGGATTCAAACTTCTGGAGCATGGAGGTTACACAACAAGGGTCACTATGCAAAGCCTAGTGCCAGAGACATGCAGCTGTTTCCCTCACTCACACTCCCTCCTTCTGATTATTTAACATGAGAATCCCACTTGTACTCCAGATACAAACGTAAGCATGTTATATTCCAAAGCTGGGCACTATTCCAGACTGGAGTGCTGGGGACATCCAAGTCTGGCCTACTTGTTAGTATAGCATCAAGAATGCTGGGACAATAGGCATTCATTTTGCAGTCACTGCAAGGGTTTGGGGTTTTCCCCCCAAAAATATATACTCCAACCCACCAGCAAAGCTTTGTTTCCAGGCCATATTCTTACACAAATACCATAATACCTCTGCTTATACATTTATGGAAACTCTATGCTGTTTTCAAAAAAAACCCCGTCAAGAAAAGTAGACCCTAGTTCAGCAAGACACTAAAACACTTGTCTATGCATAATCATTGATACTATTCATTTGCTAAAGGTGAGCTATACCATTAAATACCTTGTTGTGGAAACAGGACTGGGAAGAGAAGCAAAACAGGTATCAGACAGGACTGGAAAATAATTTAGGAAGCAATGGCTGCTGAGGCTTGGATACTGCAAAGAAAGGATCTAGAATCAGAGCAGGATTATATAGCTAATGCAGAGTCACTAAGGGATAAGAGCCCATAACTAGAGTACCTCTTGGAAAAAGCAGGCTGTAGTATTTTTGAGTGCTGCAATATAGCTGCGTAAGCCTAGATTCACACAGCCTAAATTCCATACCGGTCCCTGTGTCTGATGTTTCCTATTAGGTAACTCCGGGGTTTACTGGATTCGGGGGCCTAGCTTTAGTCTCCTTAAGGCTGAATGTTTGGGCTACAGATGTTAAAAACAAACAAACAGAAAAAGCCCTGCCAGTCAAGTTCTGCTCCCATTTGTAATACGCAATTCTAACCCAAAGGCTTGGTTCTGCCAAAGCTGGCTTTAACAGGAAGAAGGGTTGTCCAATGTTGTCACAATCAAATTCAGTTTATACTGCCAGTAAGATTTATTTTGCATTTATAGCGGTGTAAACTAAAGCAGAACATTATCTATGTTTTATATAGAAGTTTTAGAACATATGCATGCTGCCATTGAAGTCTTTTGCGCAAGTTTTTATATACTGTTCTCGTAAAGTCAACCTAGCAGAGAAAGTGGTACTGACTTCAAAAGAAGTGGCATTTCTTTATATCCATAACTGCTGAATTTAGCCTATATACAGTATTTCTTTACGAAAGCATGGCCTTAATAAAAAAAGATACTCTGAAAGAAATCTACTAACAGCAATGCACACATAATTCATCCGTCCTGCTACACAGCAGTCGCTTAATTATCTGCTAACTCCCCAAATATACGACACAAGTGGGTGTGTCAGAATTAAAACTCGATGTGTACAACGTACAGTGACTACCCACGGGCGTGGATCGTTTAAGGCCACGGAAAATCCTCTACGGCATATTCCTCCCTCCTCACCCTTCCACCCCGGGGCTCAGCGCCCGCGCCCCCGAAGCGGCGGAGCCCGGCGCTGGGGCGCCCCCTGGCGGCTCCCGCGCCGCGCTGGGCGGGGAAGCTCCTTACCAGCCTTACGGCCAAATGACCAGGCAAACGAAAAGCCGCACGCCGCGCATCAGAGCTCCCCTTCGACAGCAGCAGTACAGTGCTCCCCAGCAGGCGCCGGCGATGCCTTTGCGCTCAGCCGTGCCCGGGGAACGCGCTCCCACGGCGGGACGTGCCCCCGCCACGCTGCGGGAGTGCCACAGGCGTGCGGGACCCCCGGCGGCACAGCCAGCGCTGCAGCAGCCACCCTCGCAGATACCTCCTACTCCCGGCCTGCCTAGCCCAAAGGCTTCCCCTAGAAAAGGGGGGTGGGCAGTTCGTTTTTTTTAAACAGGGATGAGAGGGGGGAAACGGGATAAAGACCTTTTTTAAAGTTTCGGTGTTTGAACAATTTAAGCGTTTCCAACAGCGAGAGCAAACAAGGTATCACCCATGTAAGATCAAGTAAGGTCGAGTGACTGCATGCCTTCATGGCTTTGAAATTCAGATGACTCAGTGTCAGGTATGCGGCTTTACAAATTTTCTGTGGAAAACACACCCACAACTGCATAAGCCACAAAAAATGCCATCAGAAACCTGTCGGGACGTGGCAACTAAATTCCCAAGGATTCCCTCGGTATTTCTGCGGTATTTGTTCCTTATCCAGAAGTTATGCTGCATCAGGGAGAGAAGGGCAGGACTTCGCTGCTCTCCATTTTCTCTGCTAACAGAGCGGCAGGGCAGAGGCAAGCGGGAGAAAGGACTCGGCCCGGCAACTGAAAACTGTACTACAATAGAATCCACACAAAGGAGCTGAATTGAAACTCTGAAGACAACATTTGTTCCGGCACCTCCAAAATTTTTTTTGAGGGCTTGACTTTGCAACCTTAGCGTTACTTCTATTTTTTAATATATCATATATATGCTATTAGACCTATACATAGCTGTGATGGACTACTGTGTACCATTCTGCTTTTGCCTAGAACTCTGTATATGTGTACTAGCACTAGGACAAAGAGGTTACACCTCGAGACTTGTACTTTGACCATTCTTTGTACATAGACACACACAGTCCCTCTCCGGCATTTCAGCATGCACATGCAAAGCATGAACACAGATCTACAGAGTATCGCTTAACCTTTGAAGTCAGGCTGTAAGCTTCAGGACAATCTCAAAACTACATCTGAAAACAACTTAAAAAAAAATAATCAGCACTATATACACAGCAGTATTAGTTTTTCTTTTTACTTCACTTTACTAGTACAAAGAGAATTCCTTGAAAGCCAATTTTGGAAGTGTTTTAACTGCTTTCGCTCCGTTCACTTGAAATCATAGTTCTGTTTCTAACACTTTAATTATTCATACAGCAGCCAACTCCGATTTTATAGTGATGATGATGATGCTTCAGGTAAAGAACAAACAGAAGGATCAGAGGAACACCTACACTGAAAGCAGCGTTTTCATGCCAAAATTTTTGTTCAGGAAAAATCAGGTAAGAGAAGGATGGAAAAAGATGTATAAACTTTATAGTAAAGTTTAATATTTTTTCACCATACACTGATCTTTAAAGAAAGATTAACAACCTGTAGTCAGGGTCCCTCCAGATTTACTATGTATCTCTCTCAAATAGCAGGGGACTTGTCAGTCACTGCCTATAGAGCCAAAGAAGCATACAAGACATTTGTTTAGTTGAAGCCTTATATCACAAAGCCAGTTACAGTATTTAAACTGATTTCTTTCATAGATATGAGAAGGCAACACTCAGTTTATAAGACTCCCAAAAAACCCAAAACCAACAATATCAGCCAGGAAATCCTTGACAACGAAAACTCATGATTTCAAGATCAGATTTCTTACTTTAAGAGTCTATACATTATGGCACTGTTTCCAACCATCAAAGCAGTTTCAAGCTTATACAGACAGATCTTTTCCTTACAGCAGAAAAACACCCCATCAACAATTAATGTTTTTTTTTCCTTTTTCTTTTCCTCCAGACCACAAAACACTTCCTCCAAGAACAAAGGTTACACAAAACATTCAGCCCAACCAATTGTCTAAAGCTGGGGGGGGGGGGGGAACCCACAAACTAAAATTCTTCAGCAGTCTCAACATCCTCAGTCCTTCCGCTTAGCCCAACTTCTACTAAAGCGGACATAGTTTAAAGGACAACCCTGTGAAAAGGATACCATGGTGAAACAGCTTGTCACTGGCCTTGGCATTAACACACCTGGCACTACTCTTCAAGCATTTTGGAAGCTGGGCATGACATTTCTGCTGTCACACAAATACAGAGCAAATTCCTGCTTTTCCACTCTACTCTCCCAACCCTTCACAACACAGATGGGTGGCAGGGTAGGATGACATACTATCTGTCATCCAGCCTGACAAAAAGCCAGTGGCAATAACCAACCCAGACTACTGTCCATGAAAACAGACATGCATGCAAAGAGTCTCCTACAGGAAAGCAGGTGGTGTGGCGGGTTGAAATGAAATGCAGTGGAAAAGCCAAATAAATGAAGTCTTGTAATTCATTCATTAACATCAGGAATATTAAAGGACATAGCCAAGTTACTACACCCAAAAATAACAAGACTGTGCCCGATTCATCCCTCAGATTAATTTGGGTAGTCACACCAAAATTCTGACCCAGAGTACTTACAAATTACCAGAAATTCTAACATGCATATTATTTTGATACTGTAAGTCAATGGGGTTTTTTTGGCTCAGCAAAATGAATGAGGGTACTTTGTGTCTCTCAGATTTGAATGTTCTTAGATAAGAAACCTTTAAATGCCATTCCAGGATTTAGCACCTAATCCACATTCCATAAAAATAATTCCAGAGAATTAAATAGGCTTTGCATCTATTGGGGGGCATATTCCTACTCCACAGCCAGTCTTGCCTACTCACTAACTACACCATGATGCACAGCAAATGTGGAGCTGTCTACAGTTTGTTTGGTTGGCCATCTGAGCAAGCTTGGGTCAAGTTACCACAACAAACTACACTAGCCAAGTGTCATGCTTACTGTAAACTCTACAGGTGAACAAAGCTGCACCTAACTTGGCACAAGAAAGGAGCTGCTGGCCCATCAAACAGCATTTATTGTCTCAGGCACTGTTCCATGCAGGTGTAGCAGTGCTAATTACGCAGCCAGAGGTTGATGCTGACTTAGCTACCCTTCCACTGCTGCCATCATCCCAAAGCTGTCATGCAAACAAAACATAAACACTAGTCACATCTCTGAACTCAGAAAATGGAAGAGGAAACAGCTGGTTACGCAAGCCAGCATACACTGTTAATAATGTTTTAAGAAATACTACAGAGGTGACTTTAAATTGGAATATTTATGAATTCATTCCTCCTAATGGGTAGGATACATCTAACATGTTAAGACTAGTACAGTTTAGATAAAACAAGGTCTTTGTGGCATTGCCTATATTGTTAGATTATATCTACTATAACACAACTAATAGAATGTACTCATGGCACACATTCAGCAAGCAATCTGAAAGCTATGCATTTCTTCTACACCACACCTTGCATACTGCAGCTTACCACAGGCCAGCAGTACAACAGATACCCAAATTCTGCAGCACAAATTATTTTTAATTGCAAGTACCGAGCTCTTATCCTCTTTAGGGACAGCCACATTCTTTGTGTATGTGCTACATACAAAACTTTTCATAACATCTTTTCCAGTTCCTGCTTGCCACTACCAGCAACAGTCAGAAAGAAATCAGGGCCACTTAGTAACCTTTTTCCAGTGAAACTTTTCTTTCCATGAAACCATTCTGCACCAATTCAGAAAGTCTGTAACCATTTAATAGCAGTCACATTACATTTCTAGTGCAAGTTATTTCACCAGCACCAAAACCATGAACCTGGAAGTAACGGATTTCTTCCAAGCTCTCCCCTGAAGCTCCCCTCAGTCCACCGAAAGGGCACTGTAAGGTGGTAGACGGTCTCAGTAACCATTTCCAACTGACTTGCAGAGAAGCTTGGGAACTGAACTTTATTCTTCCCACATAACTGAACTCAATAGGAGTAATCTTTCCTATTCTATTTCGGAGGTTTTCAGAAGATTGGGGCGGGAGGAACTGACTTGTAAGACATTAAATGGCAGGTACAATGTGTGACAAAATAACATACATTAAAGATTCCTAACTTTGCATATCCAACTTCAGTCTCTGAACTGCTATTATCAGTCAAGAACAAGCTCTTGGGGTATAACCAGAAATTATTTGAGACAGCTCACTATTGAGCCACAAGTCAAAGACAGCACGCTCTGGGCACTGTGCCACAACATAAGAACCTATAGCATGCCTAATTTCTCGATACCCTGTATGGTTTGTTAGAGCTAGAAAAGGCACAAAGAAGGGTGACAAGGATGGTCAAAAGGTATACAACAATTTCTGTACAGTCAATTTGTACAAGAAAAAGGTTTTTTTTAAAAAAAGAAAAAGATATTCACCCCTCAGGCTGGAAGAGATGGCTGAGGTGTGTTATATCAGAAGTCTATAAAGTCATAACTGCTGAAAGGGGCATAGCATTTTCGATCTGTCCTAAACCAACGATTTTTTGGGTGTCAAAATTTCTAAAAGGTGGGTTCAAAATTAACACAGGAGGTATTTATTCACATAGTTAACAATTAAGTTATGGAATTATTTGTCAGAAGGTGCTGTGCCTGCAAAAATTGTGCACACAAAAAAAGTTTATGCAGTAAAAATACATCAATAACATCAGTCTTTTTGGATGAAATTTTTTAAATCCTTCCAGATGAGACCCTGGACCACTAGATGCATAAGACTTAAAATACCAGTTTACCAGTAACAGGTAAGACAATGATGTTCTGCATGTAACTAGTAGAAACAACATACCAGCCTAGATGCAACTATACACTTAAGTATCATGATATTCTATACTGTAAAGGCAAGGCACATAATTTCCAATTTTAGTTTCATTTCTGGAATTTAAGACTTTTTTGGAGACAAATGTCTACTTTGCAACCTACCACTTACTGATTTAATCAACCCCTGCTATTTCAAATTGAAAGATCCATAGACATACACGTTTAGGGGGTTGTGTGATTTATGTTTGTGGTTTTTGAGGGGGGTTATGTTTTGCTTTTCCTTGCTAGGCAACTGTGGTTTTGATTATTTAGTAAAGTTTCTAAGGCCATCTGATTTTCTTCAATGACACTAGCATTATCCTTCAGTACAATCACTGCTTACATTACTCAGTATATACCTACAGACTTCCAAGTACGTACAGTATATACATGGTCCCCAAGGGAGGGAAAAAAAAAAAAGAATAAATAACAGGTCTACACTGAATTGTAATGTTTATCTTTAAAGTCCTGCTTTCAGTAATTTACCCATTATAAGCTTTTTAGCCTCCTGTCATAGTACACTCCTGCACAGTAAGCATTTCCCATGTGCAACTATCAATGAACATATTCTTCAGTACCTTGGTAAGTCTACCCCATAGCATAATCTCTTTGGACTGAATTCAATGTACATCAAAAAGAATGCCAAAACAAAATATAGAAGACCCTCAAAATATTTTCCCCCCACTTCTTTCATCTCCATTTAACTTCTTTTTTTTTGAAGGAAGAAACTTGTCAAAACAGTTGTTCTTAGAATTTCTACCAAAAAAGATCCTCCCTCATTTCACAGGACTGAGACTGATGACTGTGTGAAAGGATGCAACTGCCTGTGAGAAAGGTTACTAAATACCCGCGCTCCTCCCAGAAGAAATTTTTAGAGGACAACCTTCTCAAGTCAGAAGTACTTCTCTGTTGGACACAGTACGCATGCAGAGCCACGACATACACCTGCTATTATAATTTTATCTAGAACCTGTGGAAGCAATTTTACTTCACCGACTTACCAGCATAGAGTACTCACCCTTTATCTTACTTCCATAAGGGAAGTTCTTCTAGACCTTGACCTTACACACACTTGGTGATCATACCTTCCTTTTCTTTCACACTTGACATTCTGAACAGAGATGATAAAATATGTTCATTGTTCAAGGTGAGGATGCTCTACCAGTTGACATAATTGCACTGTCTGTTAGCTTTAGGAAAGCAGGCATGGTTTGTAAAGAAAAAAAAAAAAAAAAAAAAACCACGTTTAGTCAACTCGCACACAATTGTTACCCAGGTAAGGAAAAACAAATAGAAGAAAAAAACCCAAATCAAAAACTACACAACATACACAACTGCATCTTGCTGGGTAATTAATACAGCTTAAACCCCATGGTCTGTAGCCTTCTAAAGCCTCTAGAAGCTCTTAACCACTTCATACAGAGTTCAGTCATCCTTCCTGATTTCCCACAAGGTTATAGTACAGAACTTGTATTATCCTACAACAAGTTACTGTAGCTATTCTTTCCCTGGTACCTGCAGAGCTTTCCAGCTCCCAATTAGAAAGTGCTTTGCTCAGGGAAATGATAGCTCAACCAAGCCCATAAACCATCTTCTATATCCTACCTCTTCTTTCGATTTCCATCCAATTAAGCTGAGAGCTAAAGTTTTGTTGGTTGGGGTTTTGTTGTGGTTTGGTGTTTGTTGTTGGGTTTTTTTTTGGAACTGTAAACTGCTATATTACATCTTGTATGTGAAACAATTACTGCTTCAGTTCCACAAAGCACACAAGCAGTTTCAGTTGTCTTTAGACTTCTGAAGACCTTACAAAATACTGCTAAGAATAAGACTACCCTATCTGCAATTTTATTTTTAGTGATTTATCTAATATTTCTTTCCAGAAACAGTTCATTGTTTCCATGTAAGTGTTGTATGTCTTGAACTAAAATACCTTTTTATTTCAGTTTTTTTCCACAGGTACACAGAAATGACAGATCATAAACTGTGCAGAAAGTGAATTCTTTTCGTTTGCAGATACAGGACAGATCCTGCAGTGCTACTCCCATGGGCAGACTTCTGCACTAGGCATGTGTGCTGAGGTCTACAGGCTGATGCCTTTACTGGTAATTGCAACTGACCACAGCTCACTGACTTCTATCCGATGCCCAAAAGAGAAGCAGCCTGAAAAATCAGGCCCTAGAAGGGCTCCATGAAGCAGAGTATCTATGCAGCCACCTATGAGATGCGAAACAGGCATTCCAGCAGATCGAAGGCAATGCTAAGGCCAATCATCAATACCAATATTCACATGCAATTAGAACGACCAAAAACACAGTATCTAAGCATAAAATTTAGGATTGAAGCCACAATGATACATCTGGAAGTATCCAGAATATGAAACAGCATATAAATAGTAACCAAAACACAGTGGACAATAAGACTAGGTATCTATAGATCGGCATCTTTTAACTTCCCCTCAAACCCTTCCCTTCCCCCACCACCAAACAAATCAAAGAATCCACACATACCCTCTACAGAATGTACTGATATATGGAGACTGCTTTCCCATGGTAACCTTCCCTCCTCCCATCTTTCTTCCTTCAGGATGTGCTCCTGGAAGACCTGAAAAGAAACTTACTCTTGATACTTCACACCTCAATAATAGGAAGCCTCCCACTTAGTCTGCATACACTGAGCTGAGCTTCTTCCTCCTCCTCCTGCTGTGTTCTCCCTGACAGAGAATTCAGAAAGAAGAGTTCTTCTCATAAAACTTTCATTCCCTTTTCTTTAAAAAAAACAACCAAAAAACCACACTTGAAACAAGAAATTCCACCACACATCTTCAAAGACAACGAGGCAGGGGGAGACTACGCAAGTCACTCTTGCATCATTCAGATGGTACTTTTACAAAGGGTACACCTACAGCACACGAGGCATACAAGATCATCAAGGAAGCTCACGCTCTAAGACAGCACTGTATTCACTGCGCATTTCTGAGAACCACACTCACATGATTATAATGCTTGCTGCACACAAGTCTCACCAATTACTTTCCTTTGGATGTGACCAGGATATAGACTTTGAGAAATGAGGTGTTAGTAGCCCTGTGACACTGTCTTTAGTTAAGTTACTATAAACTTCAAAGATGACGTGTTGCTTTCTGAAAGCAAAACACTGATTTCCAGATTGACATTTCTGGAGAAGGTGTTTTTTCCTGCATTATCATTGGTCCTTACATCTGTTCAAAGCTTTGTGTATTTAATACAAAATCTACTAAAAAAATGATTCCTATGGTTTATGTCACCAATTTTTCTTCCAGTGGGAAATCAGCTGCCAGAGCCTTGACATCTGCTATTGATGTGTAAAAGCAAAACAGTTAATCTCTCTGTATAAAAGTACAGCCTTACATCCGAAGCAGGCAAGGGAGAATATGAAGCAGCACAAAAGATTTTGACCCCAAAAGAAAATACTTCCTTGGAGACACTGACCAGTTCTTTTCACTGCCAATTTTTAAATATGAGGCTAGAAATCAATCTCATAACTGCAAAGCACTTTGTGTATTACAGACCCATAAACTGAACAAATGAGTCTGGAGGAAAAATGAACAAGCTACCACCTGCCACTACTCTAAAGACAGTATTATTTATACCATGAACTTAACCTTCCAATGAAGATCCTAAATTTTCTCCATAGGAAGAGGCAGGATAGCATTATTCAACACAGGTTTCTTCAGAAGACCACACCACCAGGATATTCTACTTTACAATGGCTCTGCAAGGAATATAAAGTCCAGCTCCAGTTCTGTGCTCTGGCAGTGTAAAGCCTTGTTACCATCCTTACCTGCTTGGCAGATCATTTTACCATTTGCACACACAATCTTTTACCAAAAAAAAAAAAATGATTTTACAGAAGCACTAAAATTTTTACCAAAGGGGATATTTTTTGTTTTGGACTGACAGATGTCAGACCTACAGCACCACAGGAAACATGGCACAGCACAGGCACCTCTGTGGCCAAAAATCACTTGCAAATCTCATGTCTTCAGATTAGCATTCTCTCCATCCACACACAGAAATATGTGGCAGTGACATCTTGGTTTTGTAGACTGAGATACATTCATCTATGTGTATACACACACACAACTTACGTATCGCTACACCACCAGCAGAAGAGGTGAATTTGCCACTCTTTTTTTAATAAATCTTAGATTGGCCCCACAAGTAATGAGGAAAGTCAAAAAACAACAAGAGACATTTCAAAGTGTTAGGTAACTGTTCATACCACACACAAACAATATTTACAAAATTCAGCTACATCATCAAAAACGTTCAAAAGGATGTCACAGGTATCTAGCACTTTGCAATTTGAAGGACAGCATGCTATTTTTGAAGAGAAATGTAGTGTTAAAGCACAGCCATTTCTGGAACAGAGACTTACAGAAACTAGCTGGTGCACAGAAGCCTGTGCTACGTCATGGGAGTAGCAAGTCTGAACCAAAACGGCAAAGTAAACCCTTCTTTTTACAGCAAAAACTGAAGGATTTTTAACATCCCTTCAGAATCAGAGTCAACAGGAGCTACTTTAAGATATACACAGTATAACATATATAGTATAAAATGCACAGTAATCTGCATAACATTCAGCACCAGAGTCTGGATTTCAGCTTGTCAACCTAGGGAGCGAGATTTCAAATATAAATCCACATATGCACAATGGAAGCGAGTTACTATCACAGTAGAGCACCTTACCTTCTGAATTCCCAACTTTAGTCTGTTTTCTCACTCTATAAAGCAACTCAGTAGACAAATAATTTCAGTCATTTGACTTTGACTGTACACAACAGAGCCAAGCTGTTGATATTAACAAGTACAGGTACATCTTTTCTGTGTATTTAAGACCAGGCCTGTCCTGCGATAACAGATTTTATACACAAGTATAGCAGCCTAGTAGTAGTGTACCTTGGATTCTTGGGTTCTAATACCCATAGAAGCTACAGCAGGAAACACTCACATGTGATAAACAATTGCATTTCTCTAACAAATCAACAACAGCCACCACACTGGCCATTCTGCACTCACTAGGTTGCTGCTACAGGGATCAGGGACCCATGCAACTATTCCCTTAACATCTAATAGGATTCAGGTTCGGGTTTTTTTGTTTGTTGTTGTTGCGTTTGGGGGAATTTATTTGCTTGTTCTGTTTCCTTCACTCAGCTCCAAGTGACAGCAGCAACACAGTTCTGCACTGGGCTAGTGCAGTCACCAGGAAGTGACATGCAGTCACTGAGGTAGCAAACACAGCCTAGTCATCTGTGCCTCCCACGGGAGAGCACAGAAAATGACAAGCAGAAGTCTCCAGTAAAAACCCATCTCTGAGACCCATCTCCTGTAATGTGGCAGCCTATTTAATAAGAGCCATAACACCACAGCTTCCTTTCTAGCAATACACAAACCACATATTTTTGGCACCCGCTTAAGCCTGCATATTCTGCAGTCAATCTTCTGATTATAATCAGAAGCCATAAAGTCCCTCCACCAATGCCAGCACAAGTATAACCTAAGTATCTTCATTACTGTGTTTCAGCAAAACCTTCCCAAGCACCTAAATAATTTTAAGATGGGACTTAATTCTGGTAAATTTTACATACAAGTTGTTGAGACTTTTTATTCCTTTTGATGCCACAGAAAACCAAAACTAATCAGAAGAATATTCAGTAAATTATATCTGAACACTTCCATTAAGAACTGCAGCATTGAAGAGAGAGAAAGGTTTGACCAGAATATTTCTCACTGCAAAGGATACCTGAAAGGAAAAGACTGCAGATGTAGTCTCAGAGCACAATTTGACTTTATATCAACGGATTAACTTAAAGAAACATATACTCATATATATATAAAATACTACAAGCTGATATATACAGAACCTACCACAAAGTTTCCAGAAGTCACTTATTAGCATACAAGTACCCCTGATGATATTAACAGCCAGAACTACTGGATTTTAAAAAAAGCCAACAAAACTCTTAGCTAAAGCAATGATATAAACTGTGAAATTCCAGTTTCATTTGCCATCTTTTCAGCGTTTTTTCATTACCTGTGACCTACAGGGGAGACAAAGCTGATATATCAGGAGAAAGAATCTTCACCTTCTTACTTGGCAAGAAATGTGGTTAAAATATGTAACATCAGTGCCCCTGGACCTTAGAGCTATAAATACAAATAAATACAGTTTAAGTAGTGTTGCAAAGGGATTCGTTGGTGTACTTCTGCTTTTTAAATTTATTTTTATAGGAATTCGATACTTCGTACAAAACAAAACCAGAAGAAATAACTCTAGAGAGCCAAGAAACAGCGATTTTGTGCAAGTGCACCACTGCCCTCTCCTGGGGTGCATCAGATCTGCTCCCGTATTTACACCACCCAGCCGACCCGGACCGGAGCTGCAACCCCAGGACCCATCAGGTCTGCCTTGGGAGCTTGAGATTTAACACAAAGAAGAAAATTTAAAAAAAAAAAAGTAAACTACACACACATCGAATAAACACAGCAAGTTATTGAACATTATATAAACTGCGATAATTCATCACCTTAAATGCTACAGCAGTTTGTTCATTCCTCCATGACCTGATGCAGAAGAACCCAAAAGTCATTTTCAGCATCAACAGCAGAGCTAGCCTGTGGGACAGCAGAATATTCTGAGAATCAAGAAGTCAAAGAGCAGCTTTCATATTCAAAAACATCTAAAAGCTTTGACATTATTACTACAGGACTGCTGCGGCTCATAATGCGAAGAGTAAGCATACAAAGTTACACAGGCTTTTAAGGCAATTGCTCTGATTTCAGCAGCATCAGAACAAGGATATATTTTACTGTTAGAAAAAATCTTGCTTTTGATCACCCTGCACAAACCCAGGGTAATTCATGGGCCCAAGTAAGCTTTGGTAAATGGGAGGTGTAATTAGTTGCCTTATGTAAACTAAGCTTTAACTGGCAGAATGCAGTTTTAGCCCCAAAAAAGCATGAGACAAAATATATAGCTTAAGCCTCATCTTACAGAAGAGTTTAAGCAAACTAATTTTAGTTTTCAGATGTGACTGCCATGAATGAATACAGGTTCACGTACTGCAGTTCAGCTGAAAGGCAGCTCACTAAACTGCAATAATCTTAATCCTATGACTGTTAATAACATTAGAATTTATGGTTCAAAGTTAAAAACATTTACAGACTGTTTTAATGCAATTTAAAATTATCTTTTAAATGTAACTAATAAATAAATTAAATATAGCCTGAATATATGTATTTAGTGGACTGCACAGCCATAAACCCACTCCCTCAAGTCAAATAGATAGAAAAACAGCCAGAGCAAATGGAGGACACAACTTGACGGCAGAGTGCATTCTGCAGGACAGGATGGCCTTGACATGTCCAAGAAGTGCCCTAAGAAGAACAGCATTCAATTGCAGCCAGCCCAAGCACAGCCAGTTCCACAAACCCAGACTGAAAACTGACCACACAGCAGTTCTCAAACTGAAACTCCCCCATCCATTTTGATCATAAGCTTCATGAAAGTTAACACTGTTGTGTAGCTGTAAAACATAATTCTCAAATGCCAGTACAGCCTGTAAAACATATCCAACACTAGAAAGGCCTCAACTGAGTAGTCATATATTCAGGTTTTTGGAATACACTTCAAGGAAAGAAGTGTTCCCCATGGCAAGAGTCCAAAAAGGAAGCAAGAATGATCAGAGCTAAAAGTTGCCATCATCATTCTTTAGCCTCTCTAATCAAAAGAAAAAGACTCAAGTGGGACAACAATACCAATTTTCAAATATGGAATATGGTTGCAGAGAGCAAGGTCATAAATTGTTTTCTATACCCACACAAGGCAGAAGAAATAGCAGTAATGGTTTTAAATTGCAGCAATAAGCATTCAGGTAACATCAGAAAGAACTTTCAGTGAGAGATATAATAATCAGAATAAACCAAAGCAAAAAGCTTTAAGAGGTTAGACAAACAATTGCTAAGGAACAATGTAGGGGTGGTGTGTGTCTTTTATTTGTATATTTTATTTAAATACATACATGGAAACCCAGTGATCTCTGAAATACCTTCCAGTCTAATCTTGTCCATGAATTTCCATAGTAAGTATACACAAGTGAGAAAACAAATCATTTAACATACTTCTTCCCCAGTGGTAATTCTATTTCAGTGGAGTCAAATCCACAGCTTACAAGCAGTATATTGGTGACAGAACCTGAAACATCGCTCCCTGGCATCAGAAATTAAAAAGATGAAACAAAGCCAACAAAAGAAGCAGAGTATAACACTACATATTCCTGAATTACTACCCACAAGCCAGCAAACAGCACGATAAAAAAACATTCCCTAGATTTCTGTCATCCATAGGTGTATCAACATCAAATTTACATACAGATCATCAAGTACCAATATCATATAAACCGTGATTTTGAATCCAGTCTACACCAGTGACAGTATTAACAATGGTTCACAGAAAGGGTTGCTGATGCAGCTTTCTATAGGCACTTTTACCCTCCTCCTGTTACTGTATTAAAATTCAAAACTGTCTTGTGGAAGCTAAAGATCAGTATCACTAAACCACTATGATAAACAGGCCTAAACAACAAAAATGCTTTGGAATTAGACCACGCCGGTGGTCTGCCTTGCAAAGACAAAGAAATAGAGCTCACAAACTATACAAGCTACGGGTGAATTCTCCAGCTGCTCCTATCCTTAAAGGCATGCTTTCCTGAGCTGTTTTTAGCTCTATGCATTTTGAACTTAAAACACAGATCAAGTGAGAGACAGAACAAAATACTATCTTCTAAAACTTACTCTCCTGCCAGGTACCCACAGCAAACTTGTACAAGGTCTAAACATTGAAAGGAACAAGTAAAAATGCATCGCCTATTTTCCCAGTACTATCATTTTCTTACTTAAAATTATTGAAGTGACAAAACAAACCCTCAGTTTTTTGGAAGAATGACTAAAACCCTGGTTTTCCATTTTTTTTTTTTTTATTTGTAAGCTATAGCTCATGTTTTGCTGTAACATTAATCATCCATTAGATGAATAAATATGTTTACCATACTGGTTTAATTTTTTTTTTTAACTCCTAAATCCTGTATAAGCAGGAAGGGGAGGAGGAAGGCCACTGTACAAAATCAGCTTTAGGACACCTTTAGTAAAAGATTGAGGAGTTTCTTACAGCAACTGCAAAGAGACAGCAGTTACCACTACATCCTTTTGTCACTCTTTCAGCTTTTGCTGACCATCTGAGGAGTTGCTACCGATTGCTGCAGCCTCAAGGTTTTTTCTCCCACCTTGTCTGTTTGCTGCATGCTTCGCAAAGCTACCTAGTACCAATGCCTCAGTGTCACCTATCTAATTGTTTGTTGCCCAGCAGCAGATGGCTCAAAAAATATTTAAGCGTCAAGAGGCCTCAGGTGGGAGGGTCACTTTAGAGCCACCACTCTCTTTTCTAAACTCTTCAGAGATTTAGAGAGGTTGCAACAGCTTCTAGCTCCCCGTAGCCAAAGCATGGTATTTAATCAAGTAGCAACCCAGAGAAAGCAGCAGCAGTACCCTTTCCGTGGCACACATCTCTGCCTCCTTCCGCACCATGCCCTGCAAACCCACTGCCTCCAGGCCCAAGTCATGGAGCAAAGAAGCGTTTCTCCTCACAGAGTTCAACTATGGACCCTCCCCGCTCTCTCCCCGCCGCCGCCGCCGCGCCCCCCTGCCCGCACGGACGGGGAGTCCCGCCCCGGCAGCCCCTCGGCCGCACACACGGCCCGCAGCTGGCGGCCCGACCTCGCCCCTCACCTCAGCGCCCCGCCCCGCCCCGCCCGCGGGGCCCGGCGCTGCCCCGCACACAGGAACGCGCCCCTGGGCGCTGACCGGCAGCTCCCCTCAGGCGCTCCCGCCCCTCAGCCACCCCAAGGCTGCCCCTCCTGTGGCCCGCGCTGCCTGCCTACCATGCTAAACGACGCCTCCTTTGCCAAAAACTCCATCCCTACACCCCAGCGCTCCCCTACTCAGGTTTTATTTGCAGGGCCCGCCCGCTCTATACCGCGGCCGCCGCCGCCGCCCGCCCGGCCCACAGCGCCTCAGCCAGCCACCGCCTCCGCACCACCCGGGGCCCGGCCCCGCCCTTCCGCGGGGAGCGCGCGCCGGCTTGGCCGCCTGCGGTTTGGCGGGTGAGCTGTCCGTCAGGCGGCGGGCGCGGGCCAGTCAGACGCGCTCGGCGGAGCGTGGGCGGGGCCTCGGTGGCAGGGCGGAAGCGGCGGGCTCCGGCGCCGAGGACGGAGTCGGTGAGGGAAGGGCGCCGGGGTGCGCCTCTGCCTGAGGGGCTTCTGGCTTCAGCGCGGCGGGCGAGCTGGGGAGCCGGTCTCGGCCCAGCAGGAGGTCGACAGGCGCGAGGAAGCGCCCGTAGTACGTGTGGGTCTCGCCGGCTGACAGAACGGTGGTCGGGGCTGCGGGCCCGTAGGGCCGGCCTGGCCGCCGTAGCGCGGGAAGGCGCCCTCCGGCAGGCTGCCGCCCTCCGGCGGGCTGCCGCCGGCCTGTACCGCCGCGTCCCCGCGGGAGTAGCGTGGGGCCGGGGCCGGGGCCTGGGCCTGGGGCGGGCGGGCAGGACGGCCCCGGCCGGAGGCGGCCACGCCGCCATTGCTCGTTCGGTTTGTCCCCCCCGGCAGGCAGCGCCCACGGCAGAGCTTGGCGGGGGGCGCTCGTCAGCGCTGCAGGCGGGGTGCCGCGCCGCGCCGTGCCTAGCGCAGCCCCCGTCAGACGGGCTGGGGGCTGTGCTGCCGTTCTGTTCTTAAAGATCTGATGCCCTTTGGACTTGAAAGAGTTTCTCTTTATTTTTTTTCAGTGTGCCTCCTTGGTTTTGATCTCTAGGCCACTGTGAAGCTACTTGAAACTGGTTGAAAAGCGGCTGTGTTAAGAGACTGTCTTATATGTTGGACCATTCCAGGCCAGTAGTGTTGAAGTACGTGTGTATGTTTGCTTTATAGGTAGACATGAAGAGAAATTACTGGAGAGGCAAAAAAAAGCGTGGCTGGAGCAGTCACAAGAACAGCTACCATCCCCATGGGTACAGAAGACCCGACCGCAATAACCGTACTGAAAGGCAAGTATACAGCTTGCACTTAGCATGGGTTAACCCGTTAGATGTGATGCCTAATTAAATTTTCAGAATGGTGGCTATCTGGAACTGGGAAGGCTGCCATCTAAAAATCTAGTCGACAGTACTTGCGGTCTGTCTGTCATCCCCAGTGGGAATGGAGTGACATTGGTTTCTGGAAATGTGTCATATGTTCACAACTGTATATAAACTTTAGAACTACACTTGCCTGTGTTTGAGCTATTTTTATGGCTCTCTTTCTTTCCCGTGTTCCTTCCTTGGTGCCTCTTGCAGGAATAAAAGAGGCCAACCCTTTGCTTTAGTGCTCTAAATATATTTTTTGAGAAAGAGACACATACACATACGTATGAGCTGCCCCGTTAGTTGTATTTGTGTAAGAAAAGTTAGAAACGCAAATGGGCCCTAATTTAGTGAATATAGAATTAAAAGTATTTTATTAAAAAGCTTTAAATGGAAGTGCTTGGGTTTGGTGTTTTGCCTCTTGTAGATCAGTTCTTTAACTTTTCATAGTTGTCTAATCAAGCAGCAATACAGCTGGTATTAGAACTAGAATTTTTTTTGTCATTTTGTTTTCAGTAAATTACGATTCTTGCAAAATATCTTGGCCTAATGCTTTTAAGATGACATGTAATAAGACCTGTCTTAAAAAGTGAGAATTGTATGGATGATTCAGAAAACATCCCAGTGGAATTTTGCTCATCAGTACTGAATGTGCCTGTTCAAATTCCTTGAAAAAAAAGAAAGCTGCAGTTACCCTGTCAACTGTGATGTTTATTACAAAAGCAGAGACTTTTCTTTCTTAGAGTTTACATTATACTTTTGTTTACTTTACATGTTTCTGAACCTTAATGAAATTCTTGTCATGAAGGGAATGGCAAAATATTTTTGACTTGACATCAGTGTTTCACCCACACTGTATCTCAACTTTATGCTTTGAAGATTTACACGTTTTCAAGGGTGTGCTTTTCTTTTAATAAGGGAATATGGTAAAATGCCCAGAATTAATCTTTTGCTGAAAAGAGTTAAAGGTACTTGTAGAATCAGCAGCCATCTCTAATGTTTTAGCAAGTAATTAAGGCTTTTAAGATGTTAGTGTATCTAATGTTCTTGAGAGGGTTTTAGGCTGAATGTTACTGTTTCATTTTCATAGCTTAGCATATGGTGATATCACAGCCCTGCAAAATTGTCCTCCATTAATGTCAATAACAAGCTGCTTTCTAGATTCTTTGCGGGAAAGGTGTGCAGGACAATTGTGAGCCTGTCTTTGAAGGCAGTGCTGTTTTTTAGGCTGGAACAGGAGGAACCTCAGACTGCAGTGAATGCAGGCCCCAGCAGCAGTGGATCTTTAACGCAGAACTCTGTAGTACAAGGTAAGAGACCATGTTCATGGGTCAAAAATCAGTATCCATATTCTGATTGTATGAAAAAAGCAATAGTAGCTGTGTTAATAGTATGGTTTTACAGGAAGGATATAAGCAGTAAAGTTTGTAGAGAAAAGTAGCATCAGGTGATATAAAAAGATGTAGTAAGTGAAGATCTAGAGAACAGGGCCAAATGCACTTGCAGGCCCACAAGTGCTTCTCATGTTTGAAAACTTGTGTGCTTAGCCAAGCTGATATAAACTGAAAAAACCAGAATTCTGTTTCCCTTTTCAGAAATGCTGCTTTGGGAAGAAAATGAACTTTGGGGTCTTTCTCATGCTGAAGATGTTATAAAACATATCTTTCAATAGAAACATTAAGTTAGGAAAGAAAATAAGAAAAAAAAAGAGCATATAAAAATTATAACTTGCATCCAGTTATTCAGTTGAATAGACATAATGATCCACCGTTTTGGGCTGAGGGGCAAAAATCATCTCTCTCTATGCCTTCAGTGTATTTTATAGTCTGTAAGAAATGCACTATGGCTAAATGTTTTTTAATTGTCAGGGAGTGAACTGGTGAAACCAGAATTGATACAGTAGCAGTGCTGTTGAGGAAGATGTACTGTTTGCATTCTGGTTTCCTGACTCATTAAAAAACCCTAGCAAAGGTGAAGCCCGTGGGAATGTACATTTCTCCACAACAGGAGAGTCCTGAAACACCACTTGAACCTCTTAGCAACAGACAAAGCCAGAGTTTAGAGAGGCCTTTTTTCTATGTCACCTTTTTGTGCTTAAGAGATTGTGAGCATGTTAGCAGATTTATCCTGCAAAACATTTATTGCTGTGTAATTAGATTCTGTATACAAAATGCAGTGTGCTTTTATGAACATTACTGATTCATTCACTGACTTTGTATTTTTCTTGACCTGAATAAAATTTGGTCACCTTTGCTAAGGTGTCGCTAAGCTGAAACCTAAAAGATGCTGACAAGGACCTGAATTATAAGCAGCAGCAAAAAGAGGTTACTTCAAATGCAATTTCTGGTAGCAGATAAAGGTTTAAATAAACTCTTAATTAAATATTAACACTCACCTCTTGTGAATAAAATCCTTTTTCTTGATACAATGTACCATTACGAATCTGTCAAAGTATTTTACCTGTCTGCCTCTGTGAATTTACCTGGGCAGTAAAGCACTAAAATTAAAAGTTTCTCTCACTCCAATTTATCTTTGGATGGAGCCTCTGTGTGTTATCCAGATGTACTCTTTATTGCATCTTAATTGCTCCTATGTGTTGAAAAAGTGGTTTGTTCTGGGAAGTGAATCACTTTATTTTGGTTTGAGTGATACCTCATAATCAGTTTTGTTTGTTTGGAACTGCCCTACCTAGTCTTTTAACCAAGAGTGTCCTTTCTTGATTCGTTTATGAAGAAAAGTTATTTTAGTTCTGTAGCAAAACCTTTCCTTTCTGCTTCTCTGATCTGGCTGAATTTCATCTTGGTCAGTGGTGATGTCCCTTCTGTACCTGTGTAACAGTAGTGCATTTGAAAACTGTACATTTTTTTTTCCTTTAAGTGGTTGTCATCTATTCCTAGTCTCTTTATCATGCTTGGGACCTGTTGGGAGCAAGAGCTTTGAACCTTGTGACTGATGTTCCCATGAAGATGTGGGATGTCAAATAGCTATAAACAAACATAGTTATCCATCTGAATTTGCCTGGGTTTTGCCATTTTTCCCCCCTAAGAACTGCCGGGATTTTACTATGACTCAGAAAAGAACCGCTACTTTCGCCTGCTGCCCGGACATAATAACTACAACCCACTCACCAAGGAGAGCATTCAGTACAAGACAATGGAATGCAAAAGACTGAGACTCTTGGAAGAGGAAGAAAAACAAAAGAAGGTACGTTCTGAAAAAGATTGCAATTAGGCTTTATTGTGTGCTGGCCCAGACAGATTATAAGCTAAAGCCTTTCAGTTCTGACATTGGGTACAGTTCCCTAAGCTGTCTGATAAAATGAAAATTTCTTCTTGCTGAAAATTTATAGCCTTGAAGCCTTTTGTTTGGCTGTTCCACACAGGAATGAAAGCAAGTAGTTACAAACAAAAAAATCAGTAAAGAGGCAGGAACTGTGCTCAGAATTGCAGATTGTCCAGCAGTTACACTTGAGTCAGGACATTGGACACCAGGTTTCAAATCCCTGCCTTGAATTGGCAAAGTGGGGTCTTGATTTGAAGTTTTCCACATGTTTAGTAAGTGTATTGATCATATTCCTGGACCCTTAAACAATACTAATGATACTTTGTGGAAACAGCTTGTGGCTTTCTCACGAAGAATTTTTTTAGACAGGTAAAATCAAGGCAGGTCTTATATTTATGCCTGGAAAGCCTATATACCTTTCATCATGAACTGTTACAGCAGAGTTAATGTGATGCTGCATATCGCTAATATGGGTAACATACCCTACAAGGATGCTCTTTAATTATCTGAAAGTCTTACAACTTTATAAATCAGCTTAAATAAGCTCAGCTTAAATACGCTGTCATTTCGAAGAAGCAAGCAGGACTTTTCTCCTTAAGTAATGAAGTTCTCACTTCAAGCAGCTACCCAGCTTTTCAGTCTTCGCTGTGAAAGTGCTGCTGTTGGTTCAGATTTGGCTTTTGGGGTTTTTTTTGGCTGTTCTGTTTCCATTAGCAGTTTAGGTTTCATAGAAACCAAAAAGCTGCTGGCCACATTGCTGTTAATGAGAACTGTGGATATACATCTCTCCTCAAAATCTGGCTATTGAATCAGACATCTGAATTAGGCTCCCAGACAAGAACATTTTGACTCTTAAATGGTTACTTTGTCTGAGCATTACCAAAAATATTTTTTACTCTGTAACTCTGCGAAGTACTCTTATCCTTTGGTCTCCACAGAAGGTGTTTGCTGGAAACTTTAAAAAATTATAAATGAAAAAGTAGCTTAGTGCAGCAGTAAGACTGCATAGTTAATAGCATTCCTGTTGTGGTAGAAAATTTTGCTGTATAGTAAGAATTTAAGGTATTATAGTGAAACCAGAAGGTGACTTCACGCCTTAATGTGGTACTGCTGATTATGTCAAAAGAAAACAATGGCTGTTGGTTTTGGAGGGGGTTTTTACCAGTTTTTGTATTTATACAAAACACACCAGATCTCACAGGAATATATTCTTGTCTGCTTACTGCAGTACACCAAATACATGGTGCTGGAATGTGTTTTACAGACATCTGAAATTTTAGTGTGTATAGGCTAGAGGAAGAAGTTACCTAAATGTCCCAAATGTCTAAGACCCACAGCCATGTTTGAATCATAAACAAGCAAATAACTGAATATGCTGCCATGTTGTTCTCTTCCAGAAAACAACAAGGGCTGGACTGAACTCATCTGTGCTGTTACAGAAAAGGCAGCTGGGTTTGCTCAGCTCCACAAGTTATTGCAGGTACAAGGATTTGATTTGTCTTCTGTTTGCAATACCAAATTCTGTTGTTAGTGCAACTGTTCCTGCTGGGTTTTTGCTTTTCTTACTGTTCCGCTTAGGCTGAAGAGGAACATATTACTTACAATAAAAAAATAGTTGTGTTTTTTTTATAATCAGATTACTAAAGTAATGAGAAATCAAATGAAAGAGGTTTCCCAGTTTCAGATAAATGGAGTTTAAAATGTCATTGGTTTTTGAGGGGTTTTTTTTTCTGATATATGCTGTTTTTATGAATACAGTGCACCTTTTCTTTGGATGAACACTCTGCAACTGATGTGACTGTTCCCCCTGCCACCTATTAGAATAGCTAAGCTCAGATTCAGTAACAGCGCAGAAGGCAAGTTAGTAACATGCTATGTTGTTGTTTCTGCTAACGAAGATGTGCTGGGGTTCAAAATAATGGGATGAAATTCCATTAATGTGGAAGATGCACATGTTCATGGGTTATATAAGTTAAATTGCAGCATGCTAGTTGTTCAGGCATTTTATCTTCTGAGATTGAGAAGCAGTTCTGGATATCCTATCCAGAATTCTTTTCATTGGCGTTAAACCTAGGCTTACCTGAATTCTTCTCTTTCCCGCTGCTACTCCACCTGCTTTTACAGGCTGGTCCATGAACTAAAAGTGAACTGTATGCAGAGGAGGAAGATAGAAATTCACAGTCCAGACTCCTCAGTTGCTGGAACCAACAATTTTAAAATAATTGTGGTATGTTATGAGAACTGTTAAGTCTTTGGATAAAGAGAGCCTACCTTCTGTGAAAATTCAGGATTTTGTAATCAAACCTTATAGGTCACATTTTGCTTTCAAATATGCATTATTTCTGATGTGTCAGTTCTCAAAAATCTGTGCTTGGTAACTTTGAGAAGGTAGGAAAAGGCTGTTCCTTTCCTAGAAAGGCAAATGATGAAAAGGCTCGATGTGAAAGTGATTTTTTGGCGTTGTTTTTTTTTCCTAAGCTGATCAACATGTTCTCTTGGAAATAAATGGGAGTTGAGTGGAAAATCAGTGCGGGGCTGGGAGGAGAAGTGGAGAGGATTAAAAGAAAATGGAAGAGAGGAATTCTGGCGGTGGCAAAGTCTGTGGCCCAGAGAATCTGTGTAAATACCAGTAAACATTTTACATCTCATGATCTGAAGGCAGTTTCTACTGGTTTTGATGATGCATGTGGAGGAGAGGTCTCTGGAGCAAATATCTTTCATAGTCTTATGTTGGAAGCTCTCCAGGACCAGCTCCTGTCCTTGTAAAAAGAGCACCATAGGTAGCTGAAGCCAGAAACTCGGTGTCATAAAAGAACAGTTGAAATGTAGCAGCAGCCTTTTTACTGTGATCCAACAGCAGGGGAATTCCATGTTCACTTCTGGTAAGGTTTAAATTTTTGTTTTGAGACCTCTACTAATACCATTTGGTGCTTACTAATCAGCCAGAATAAGTGTCTGGACTGATACACTTGGAAAAGAGTATTTATTATTACTCAAGGACTAAAACCTTTTCTTACTCATGTTTTTTTCTGTTCAGGCATATAAAAAGTAGTTTGCCACTTTTTTTAGACGTGAATGGAAAGTGGATGGCGTTAAAGGGATCAGAATTAATGTGTTGCTGCATTAGGTCTAAAATGAAACTCCCTCAAGCTGTGTTTTCCTTTAAGTTTCCAGTGTGTGTGACCAGTAAGCTCTTATTTTACAGGCGGATGTTGCTTGTGAACAGATATTCACTGTGAATGATGTAGAGCATGGAGGATGTAAATATGGCATCATCAACCTCCGTGGTTTGGGGAAGGAGTCTCTCACTGTGGAGATGTATGACAACCTCTACTTCACGAACCGCAAAGTACTGTGTTCTGTACCTGCTTCCTTTGGTGGTTGTTCCTCATTCAGAACGCTGTTCTTGGGAGGCACAGGTGGAAATGCAGGAGGGCTGAGGAAGGGGGTAGGAGGAGAGAATGGAAGAATCTAGCAATGTAAAGCTTGGATAAATGCAGAATAACAGTAAACTTGTGTCTGAAAGACCTCAGTACCAGTGTTAGTTCTCAGGAACATTATGCTACAATTGGAACAGAAAGCTATGCAGAAGTACCAGCTTCCAACGATAGTGCTTACTTCAGAGCTGCAGTTGGCCATAGCTGACAAAACTGATGTTAAGGGCCAGAAACTAAGATTTGCATGCTTCTTAAACATGTTTTCCCAAAATGATATTTATCCTTGAACATGAAGCATATGTAAAACAGGTTTTCATAATCTTCATGCTCAGATTCTTTTAAGGATGATCCTTAGTATGTCTTCTTGTGTCTGAAGGTGAATTCTGTGTGCTGGGCATCATTGACTCATCCAGATTCTCATGTTTTATATCCTTTTAAAAAAGGCAAAATTTCGGTCAGCTTTCACAAGTCTGCATTATGCTACACAGAACAACTAACTTGCAGAAAGACCTCTCATGTAGTTGCCCCATAAATTAAGTTTTCTGGAAAACAGAGAAAGTTATAATAATTGAAAGATGTTGGAACTAGTGAGAGAGATGTATGGTTCTGTTACAGATATATGTAGAATTGTTCCAGTATAATAGCAGGTGAAAGACTGTGTTTCCTGCCCTGGAGTTCATTAATAGTGTAAACGCCATATCCAAAATGATCTGGTGTTTAGAAATTGGCTGGGTCACAAAAGCAAGAGAGAGGATTAAGGCAACTACTGTCCTCTTTGAAGTGGACCTCTTTCTAAGTGGGTTGGTTGGTTTGTGTTGTAAACCATCCTCATATTGCTTGGGGCAAGAGGGGAATGGGAGTAATTCATTGGTGTCACGTGCTGCAGCTTTCAGAGCATTTTCTGCAGATCTGTCTCAGAAGAAGATGACGATGGTATAGTAGAGGAAGCAGTAATGGACAGTGCAAGTCCAGAAGAGAGGAAGAAAAGGGGATTTTAATCTGGCAGACGGCAGGCAACAGATGTGCTATTAAAGTGCCAGAAGAAAGGAAATTATATAGAAATGTTCATAATGGCTCATGGGAAAAGCCAAGCAATTCAGGACTGATCCAGAGGGTGGCAGGAGCTCATCAGGCTTGCTCACAGCTGGTTAGGAGTTGGGAACTGTTGGTTTGGTTATTTTGCGCTTTCTTCTAGTCATGTCACAGATTTACCCCACTAAACTTGAAATGCAACTTTCAAATCCTATTTATACCTGGTATAACCTTTAGAAAGTATTTCAATGTAATCTAAAATGAGTCTTCCTTCCCTCCCCAATGTCTGCTGCCTTTTTTCCAACTTAATTCCGTGAACACCAGTTCTGTATTAATGCAGTGTCATTGGCATGAAATATAAGAATAATGATCCATGTAAGCCATGCATGGTTTTTTTCCTATCACTAGAAAGGTGCCTTAGTATTCTTCTTCTCTTGTCTTTCTGGTAGTGAAAATACACAAGCAGGAAAATGAGTTCTTTCTAGTTCTTTCCCATGAAAGAAATGAAAAGTCAAGACTTAATCATAAACTGTAAGACACATCAAAGGCCTTAAAGGGAAAGTTTTGTGAGCTGTGGCAGTGTCAGAGCATTTTGCTTTTTCCAGCTATAAATGTTAGGCAGCTTGTTCCATTCTAGGCAGAAATCTTTGTTTTCCTTAACTCGCTCCAGTAAGCTGTGTCTCATGGGAATTGCAGAAACACCAGGCTGTGCCAGTCTGCTTCCAGCATCGCTGTTCAGCAGCACTAACCCAGGTAGGGTGTTCATGTTGGGTCTCTTCCCTCCAGTTTTTGTTAGCAGTTATGCTATGAAAAGAGCACAAAGGAAAGAGTATTTCTGCACTTTTCTTCAGTAGCCTGTGAGACTTGTATTCTTGGAAAATTTAGGAAGTTTGCAACAGTTTAAGAAGTGAACAGATGAAAGAACTTACTTAAGAATTAATTTACAAGCCATATTCAAAGGACTAGTTTATTTTTAGCTGCTGATGATGTAGTACTTGACTTTGGCAGGAGGACACCTCACTTGTAAAGTAAACATGAGATTTTTCATTAGTAGCTTGGCCTGTAACTAAATACTCAGAAGCTGCACACAAAAAGTACTCAAATTTCCTTACAGACTATATAGAATCCTTGCAGAATCTCTTCTCATAGTAGCTACTTGGGTATGCTCAGTGATTAATTACAGGTGGAAAGCTGGTAAGTGTCTCAGCCCATAGCTCCCTGTACAAGTTCATGCTTAGTTGTGTGTAAGCATGATTGATTTGGAGAATCCTGTCTTAAGTCTGGTGGCTGTAGCTGTATCTTTCCATACGTGTTTTTTCAGTGTTCTTGGGGGCAGGACTTTATTAATTGGACTTTTTTGATAGATGTCAGAACCATACTTTTTCAGGTCACACAGTACACACAGTCCTCTAACCCAGTTTCCATTCAGACATGATCAGTTAAGTTTGTACAGAGGCAAAGTGTTATAGATAGGAGTTATTAACAGATTTAAAATTTGTAATGGCATGCTGTTTATGCAGCCATTAAAAAAAAAAAAAAAAAAAAGATGCATAGAGCATGCCCAGTAAAAGATGCATAGAGCATGCCCAGTGGCTCTGTAAAACATTCTAAGCCCTTCACTATAATCAGATGCCCTGAGTTCCACCAAAGTCCTCGTCTAGTGTTTCCTATTGACTGGTTTAGGTATTTCCAAGTTTCTTGACTTATTTTACTCTCTTAAATTGTTCATTTGAGGGAACCTTGCTAAGTAGAGGAAAGGGATCTTAACCTGTCCAAACCCATGTTTAAACATGTTGCCTGTGCTGGCTGACATGGTATGATCATGGTTGGATGTGTGATGAAGGAAATGAAAACTGAGGACTTAAATTTTATGTCGATTAGTAGACTTTGTGCAGGAGCTACAGGGGGAAGGGTCAAATCCAGGGTATTGTTACTTATTCAGAGGTGGTTTGTTCTTTTTTTAAATAGTCAGGCCAAGAACTTCCAGGTTAGGCTTTAACTAATCTATAGCTTATAAAGTAAATGTTTTGTGTTTCTAGCCCACTCATCTTTAAGAAATGGCTTGCTCAGTGCTGTAAGGCAAGTGTTATTTTTCTGTTTCCTGCTGTGGTCAGCCCTCTGACTACTGAATAAATTTCACAGTCTTTCACAATCATCTATCTATATAGACTTCAGCTATATAGTCGTCTTATATATATATATATGACTATATAGTCTCCAGCCTACAGTCATTGTTTCCTGTCTCTTGAGTAGCACAGGGACGTTAACTGGGTAACGTTTTCTCTGCTTCAGATTGAAATGTTGAAAGAAATATGGAAATCTAGATTTGCTTTCTGAGTTATCAACCTGTCCTAACATTTTATGGACACTTCATGTGTTGCTCCTCTCTCCTAGGAGATCGACCTGGAATGCTATGCAGCTTCAAGATATCTACTGCCTGGTCCTGTGCTTGGTGCCTGAATCCCCAAGCAGACAACTGCTTCAGCACAGGTGATCTGCAAGGCTAGCAACCCCTTTATCTCAGCAGGAAAGACTTCTTGCATTAATCTTAAAGCTGCTACCCAAATTACAGCTAAATGAACATAATCTGTCTTCCTTAGGCCTGACGCGACGAGTTCTTGTGACCAATGTAGTAACAGGGCATCGACAGACATTTGGAACCAGTAGTGATGTATTGGCACAACAGTTTGCCAGACAGGTAAGAAGAACCAAACAGCCTTCATTTTTTTTGCTCAGAGCGCTGCCTCTTTGGTGGGCTTTTTGCTCTGTTTTTGATGGGACTCATCATGCTGTACATAAGGTTGTGATTGCTGTTGGATAGCAGTTGCACAACAGAACTGATGTGGTCTGATGCTTGCATATAATTGAATAACAACAAAAAAATATACTGATTTCAAACTCTGTGGCAACAGGGATAATTTCTGTTAATTGTACAGAGGTAAAAAGGAAATGAAGGCATACAGAGAGCACGGTAATAATGCGTTGTAAAATTGTTTTGTTTCTGGCAAATGACCTCATTTTGTTAATACACAGTGTATTGTCTCCATCAAGAAGGAGAAAACCTTTATAAAATACTAATGGACTTGTTCACAAAGATTTAGTAAGAGGGGTGAAATTGGAATATGAGAATTCCAGTCCTGTTTTGCTATTACGTTAAACTAAGTTCCTACTTACCTAGCTGAACTTTTACAGCTGAAGTAAATAGGTGAGGCTTGAATGGATCTAATGAGTTGACTGAAAAATGTGGCAGCGTGTAATAATTCTGATTCGTAATGCTTGTGTTAATAAAATAATTTGATAACTGCAACAGAGCACTCAGAAGCTTGACACAGATTGTGTCTGTATAACTTGTAAGATCCTTTCAGATGTTACACAGTACGTTGCTTTCTCTTGGGTTCTTCCAGACCCCAGTGCTGTACAATGGCTGCCGTTCAGGCGAGGTTTTCAGCATTGATGTGCGTCAACGCAACCAAAAGGGCCAGAGCTGGAAAGCAATTCGTCTCTTCCATGACTCAGCAGTTACATCTATTCGCCTTCTTGAGGCTGAACATTATCTTATGGCAGCAGATATGGCTGGAAAGGTATGGGCTTGTTGCATTTGGGATGTTCTGTTCCTTTGGGGGAACAGAATGTGGGCATTAACGGGTGTTATCTCAAGCCTGAGGGCAGATGCCTGTTTTTGTGGTATAGTATGGAACTGGGTAGTAGTTCCATATACAGGTCCTCTTCCAGATCCACTTATAAGCCATCAAGTGCTCTCTGCTTAGTTAATGTATCCTCTTTCAAACACTTGCTTCAACTTGCAGATAAAACTGTGGGACCTGAGAACAGTAAAATGTGTGAAGCAGTACAAAGGTCATCACAATGAATACGCTATTCTTCCTTTGCACGTAAATGAGGAGGAAGGACTTCTTACAGCAGGTGGGTTGACCTTTTTCCCCCTCTATTTGTAGAACGCATGGCAGCGATTTTTCTTGTGCCTGAGGAGTGTTTCTTAGCCACAGCTGTTGGAAACTGAATCCTTTAAAATTCAGGAGAAATTTAGCCTTAGACATACTGTAATATACTGTGACAATAACAGAATAATGTTATGGATGGACACCTACTGTAACCACTCCTGTGTAGCACTTAACAGCTTTATCTGCTGTGTCCTGCAAAAGTCCCATTAGCCATTCCACAGTGTGTCTCAAGATTACAGCAGAAAATGCTTGATTTTGAAGTTCAGGGAAACAACATGAAACTTGCTGATAACTTTATCTAGACACTAAAGACTGCATCTATATTTTTTTGGTGCTTAAATGGGTAGCGTGATGGACTGAAGCATTGGCATGTAGGCCTAACTCCTTGTAAATTTGTCTGTACCACTCAGGTTCATTCTGAAAGTAATTGGCTGCAGTCTGAGAATTATTTTCTTAGTATTATTGTATTTGGGGTTGGGGGCAGGAAAGGTAACAATAAATGAAGAAAAACCTGTAAGTCTTCATAGTATAGCCAAATTTCACACTGTCACTGTAAACACAGTAACTTCCTCTCACTTGCATTTCTCAATAAGTGACAGAATAATGAGAGTTCTTGTTAATTTGACAGTGAGGTTTTCTCCCCTTTTTTGGCTTAGGAGTTTGATAATGAGGAGAGAACTCTTCAATACTGATTTATCATACCTTTTCTTGCATAACAGGAAATGTGCATTTTTTTCCCACTTCTGCAGTATTCAGTGTAGAATTTCTGTTTCATAAAGTATTGGTAAGCACTTTGCCTCTAGTGTGTGTAGAAACAGTCAGGGGTTTTTGCCCGTAGACCACCTGCTTTTGTGATGATAATCTTGTGGAGATGTGTAAAGTACTTCTTGTGTAATGTTGAATTCTGGTGTCCTTTCCTTTCCAGTTGGTCAGGATTGCTACACCAGAATTTGGAGTCTCCAAGATGCCCATCTGCTCAGAACCATCCCTTCTCCCCACCCGTCCTCCAAAGATGCCATTCCCAGTGTGGTGTTTTCTTCAAGACTTGGGGGCAGCCGAGGAGTTCCTGGCTTACTCATGGCTGTCAGACAGGATCTCTACCACTTCTCCTACAACTGACACATTATTCTCCTTAGACCTGGTCTACAAAGCTGCCAGCCTATACATGACTTCAAAATTTTTACACCAGTCACCATGCTGTTGAGTCGCTATGTGCTGCTGTTGCATCTGCTTTACCCATGAAATTCTGAACCTCCTTCAGCAAGTTCAGCAGATCTTGCTGTGTACATCTTAGACAATCTGTAAATAAAAGCTGAATGCTAATTAACTTCTTAGGCAATATTCAGCCTCTTTGAAATCTAGCTGTAAGTTTTGAAAAGCTGGTAACTTCCAGGATCTGTCTCATGCTAGTTGAATTTGCTTTCAAAAGGCTGCTCTGACTTAATCGTAGTTTGGTGGCACAACCATTCAGCTGCAGTTACATCTACATTAGCAAGCAGGCTGGTGCAACAGTGTGGATTAGCACAGTGGTTTTGAGAAGCTGACACTATAGGTGTTCTGGGGCTTTGGAGCAGCTTTGGTCTGGGTTCCTGCATCAACTGTCTCTACTCCATCTATGGTTGGAAGCAGTCCAAGGAACACCTGTTTCCCCACTCACGCTGTCACTCCTTTGAGCTGGGCCAAGCTAAACGTTGTCCTTTTCACACAATGGCAGCACGCCCCTGCCCTGCTACCGTTCCCTTTAAAAGGCAGCATGCACAGAACAAGCACCTCTCCTGGTCCAGTAGCCAGGCTGAATGTCCCTGTTAATTTATCATAGTGTTACCTAACCAAGTCCACACCCCTAACCTAGCGTTTGGTCAGCAGTCTGGAATGATAGGTTTGCTCATGCAGCTGCAGCAGGAGGCAAGCCCAGTCTGGACAGACCATGTCCTCTTTGGGGTATGGGATCACTTGTGCAGAGTCGGGGCTTTTGCATACAGAGGTGCAGCTGGGCCCTCAGCAGCAAAGGTGTAGCATCAGCTCACATAATTGGATGATGCTGTATCTGTATTTGAGAACAATTACCATCCCATGGAACTTCATTATCTCCAGTGCTTTCCTGGTAACCAGCCTGGGTTGGGCAAGACCATCCTGCAGCTGGTATATGTAGGAAGCGGGTTGGCAAGACCATTCAACCAGTCACAGAACGTTTTCTCCCAAAGAAGGAGAGGCCAAGCTGCAGCATGAGCACAGCACTGTGAACAGGGATGAGGCACTTGAGATTGTGATGTGAGCTCTTAAAGAGCTCACAGAAGACTTGGCATTGCAGCCAATTCATCCCTTTGCATCCCTGCTAGCAGCCTGAGCATAGCGAGCACGCTTCATGAGCGTGTCTCTGGCTTGGCTGCTTCCAAAAGGAAGCATCACAAGTGCCCTGCATTGCAAGTGCAACATGGGGAGATTCCCTTCACAAGCCCAGTGCAAACCTGATCATATCCTGTGGTTTTTTTGTTTGTTTCCCATGCACTCCTCTCCCATTTCAAGTAACTTTGGATAAGAGAGAATTATTCTAATACAGGTGCCAGGAAGGGTGGGTCCTACTAAAAGTCCTGTCTGTCCGCTGGGCTCCATGCTTACTTCTCTTGTCCTCACAACCTTCAGGCCCAAGCAGTGTGCTGTTCTAGGGAACTACCTGTCTTCTCACCAGTTCTTACTGCTCGCCACACTCTAGCGTTATGTGTGGTGATATCCTTCCCTTTCTTTGTATTTCTTTTGTCCATTAATCTATATAGAAGACAACAAAACAGGAAAACTCCCCTCTTGGGAGCACTTCACGGCGTGAATATATTCTGTATGAAATAGCTGTTGCAAGGGTAATCAAGATGAAAGATGAACCCCAGCACATACTCAAGTTTCTTCCCTGTCTGAGTATACGCTGAAACCCCACAAATCTTTCTTGTATTCCATTAACAGCCAACTCCTGTTTCCTGTAGGCAGACTGAGCTGTGAATTCCTTACAACTGCAGCTCCCCTGATACATCCGGCTTTAGAGCTGCTCTGCGGAACCTTTCCCATACACAGCAGAGTGGATGCTGCTCGCAGCATACTCTGTGCTGCCCCTTCTTTCTGCAGCCCTTGTTTATAAGACCAAGGGTCCCCTGTCCTGCTCAGATGGTTAGTCAGTCGTGCAGGCTCTTCCCATTCCTTCTACCACCCTTGGATAACAAAGAGACCTGATTCTTGGCTTGCTTTTCTTTTCAATTTGAGAAAATACCCTGCAATTTGTCTTGATTAGTAATGTTAATTTGGGACATTTTCTGTTGCATGCAGTGACTAATACACACAGCACAACTTTCAAAAGCACTTGCGTTGACTCAGTTAATAATGCACACTGCAACCAAGCATCTGTTCAGGAAGTGGAAATGCAGCTAACCCCGTTCTGCTGCAAACTCCTAATGTTACACCTGATAATCAGCTCAAAGTTGGAACTTCATATTGATATTCTTGCTAGTAAACATGTGTGGTTCAAACACTTTCAGACAGCAAACCACAAGGATTATCAACTCCCTTAAATCAGAATTAATTCCAAAATTTAAATTAGCTTTTAAACTCTTTTCAGTGCTTTTAGCTGCAGTAATGCCTGTTCTGCAAGAACAAGATCGTGCAACAATTGTGCCCAGTTACCCTGGGAAACACAAACTAGGAATTGTGGCAGAAAGGCATCTTACATAACTGAAGATCGTTTCTTTTCTTTGTTCCCTTTTAGGCAGCGCTCATAAAACAAAAGATACTCATTTGCTTTCTGTTGTTTCCAAGAGCCAAATGCTCTTGTCCCTGAAAACCCATTCAGCCAACTAGTGCCCTTGCAGCCAACACTTCTGATTAAGCCTGCAAGAGCAGTATGAAAAGAGAGGGGAAGCGGGGCAAGAAGAGAGGCGATTTGGCTTCACTGACAAACAGCGAGCACCCTGCAGGCAGTGGCTAAGGTATATTAAATCAACTATTTGATTATGCAGCAATAGCTTGGACCCTAAGGCAGTTAAAAATTAAGGAACTGCAACACTCTTCCCCTCTGCTATAGCACCAAAGTGCAGTATTTCTTTGCCTCAACCTCTCAGCAAGTACTGAACTTGGAAAAGGAAACTTCAAGGGAACTTTAGAAAGGCCAAACCTGTACTCCAAGATAGGTTGCAGCATCCCTCATCCAGCAGACACAATTTGGTTGGTCGCTTTTGGTTACTGCAGCAAGGCTCAGCACAGACCACCAGGCTCTCCTCACAAACCAAACTGCCAGTACTTCCCACCAAAACAATAGTTTCAGAATCTGCAGAATCTCACCCTTGTTCTGTTCCATGTACCCTGCTTCTGCTAGTCATCTCTCAACCCTGATTAAACAGGCTTTTTCCACATCAAACCCTTCAGATCGCATCAGGTTCCGAGAACACAGGTAGAAATTTGAACTTCTACAGTTTTAACTTGAAGCGTCTAAAGCAGGGAGGGGATTTGCTTTCGGGTCTTTTGTGGTGGTAGGAGTTATGTCTCTCTGTTGGCCCTGATTTATTGCAGTACTTGGCTTCACGGTCATTCCTCCTCTATTATCCTAATGAATACTGAAACTAAGAGGTTAAAAAAAAATCAATTTACAAGTCACAACTTCACTCTGGCACTTTTACATCTTTAAGCCTAATAGGGACCTATTCTAACTGTACTAGAAAATTGAGCATTTGTTGCAAGGACGGGAGAATTCAAACCTGAATGTGTACATAGTCTCAAGATGTCCCCTTACAGCAGCTGCTTTCAGAGAAGTTACAATCTGGCAGTGGACAATTCAGCTTTGATCCCCAAACCTTCAGTTACTGGTGGCTGCTTGCATATATTTATGTATACTACGTATACAGTGAGCTGAATCAAGCAGTCAGTACCAACCCAAAGTACTTTCTAGACAGCAGTTCTGGGCTGAGGGCTGAAAAGATGTTTGACCCAAGTGTTTAAAGCACTTTACAGATTAGTTTCATGATTCAAAAATGGAAGTCAAGGCACAAAGTTGATAACCATTTTAGGTAATGTCTGAAAATCAAGATCACCTGCCTTTTCCTGTTCAAACAGCTTCTTTCTATCTGCAGTTCTATTAATATCATGGTAGCTGTGAAGCTCTCTGATGCCTTCCTGACATGTCATCATCTGTACATTGTCATGCATACGCTACTGCTTCTCTGCAGTGCTGCTGTAAAAGTGCCTTTTAAGCCAAACCAGAAAGATTTAGCCAGCTTTTCAAAATGTCAGAAATCAGAACACTTCAAAATCTCCAAGCACTCCTGACAACCCAATTTCTGTAATGCTGTAACTGAGACATTTCCTACATTTTATATAGATATAACTCAGATCTGTAGTGCTTTAATTTTGCTTGAGTTACATACAAAAAAAAAAAGAAGTTAAAAAGCTGAATGCACATTAATTTTGGCTTAAGATAACTGACTAGCTGCCACTCTAGTTAAGCTTCATCTTTGTCACATTATATAGTTGATTTTGAAAGCCCTCATAGTAAAGTTTTATTTATTTTGGCATTGCCGTGACATCACTGTTGATGTGTGCCTGCACTACAAACAAAAACATTTTATGACAATACTATGCTGTGACTGACAGAATATACGTGTCAACGTTGCTTTACCAAGAAAGAGTGCTTGGCTGAAGTAGGGGGTGGTGACGGGACATGGGCAACACAAACCAGACAGCTCTATCACTTGTCCAAATCACACTGTTCTCAAACTACTGGCACGCAAAGACATACCTATTGGTGCCAAATTACATTACAGCCATCAGTGATAAATCAAATGCAAGGACAACGCCACAATATGTGGAATTAGTGACAGACATCAGTCGACAATGAAACATGAAAATGAGAGGCTGCAAAATAGAGTGTGATAGCAGTACTTCAGCTTCTTTGGGCTGGTTTTCCCGGTAGCAAAAAGATGAAGAGCAAAGTCTGTATGACCAGGTGGGAAGCCAGAGTCCTGCAATGGTAAACCCCAGGCGACCCAAAGCAGCGGAGGCATTTGTGAATGTCTCGGCACAGCCGCAGCAGACACCTGGCAAAAATGCAAGGCAGATCTAACATAATAATAGTGTTTATTTCAACAAATAAACTCTCGTTGACATCAAAAGCTAGCAACCGGTTGTCATGTTTTCCAGAACACAACCTAACGTCCAGTTCACCAGCGACACAGACAGGAACATACAGGATACCTTGGCCAAATTTAGCAAGTGCATTTCCCGTGAGGAACTGGGCAGGAGTATGAATGAGCAGGAACACTGGGGTGGGTGCTGGGCAGCGAAAGGCAAAGCAGTTTTTCTTGTGCCAGTGGCTACAGGTTGCAGCCTGCTACTACCCTGACAACAGCTGTGTGTTACAGCCATGCTGCTGTGCCTCCTGTTTCCCTAGCTGGAAGTCTCAGGTGCAGTGTGCACCTGGAACACATTTAAGCCAAGTTTGGCCTAAAGGTTTTGGGCAGGGAGTCTAGCTACAAATGTGCACATCTATGTGAAGGTCACGTGTATCTGCTTCACAGGAGAGGAAAACCCACATCACCTATTTGAAGGTGAATCTTCATGCTGAATTGGCATAGGTACCCAGAATGGAAATAAATCCATCACAATAGAGCAATCAGACCTTTTTTTCCTCTAGAAATCTAAGCTTGTTTTGTGGTGCTTTAGGTGAGGAATTAGTTTTTCACTGGCACACAACTTTGCACATCAGTTAATTCACATGATTCTTACTTAATGTTTTTCACAGCACTTCCTAATCAGAAGAGGTGCAGAGGCTGCTTGATCTGCCAATGATCAATCTAACATTTTGCTGGCAAGAGATCTACATCAAACAGTCAACTTCACTGTAACTCAGACCATGCTTTTGTTGTGCCACATCTCAGACCAACTGAATTAATTATCTTACCAAGACAGTGTGCTGATTTTAACTACTGAAATACTAACATTACAGTAAACTCCAGTTGATGCAAAGGACACAGTATCATCTTGACCAACTGCAGTTCCATGGTAAGTAATTAATCTGCCTTTGGTAAAACACACATTATGATCTAGCAATTTCCCGGAAAACGGTCCCCTCCTATCCCTGCCCTTGTAAGTAAACAAGACTTTTTGACACAGGAGTTGCACTAGAGTGTCAGACCTGCCTCAAACAGCCATTATGAAACACTCACCGTTTAGGCTTTTGCAGAGCTCCAGCAAGGTTGCTGTGAACTGCTGAGAAGTTTTGCAAAGACTCACTCTGGTTAAATGCTACCAATACCTCTGCATGTGAAGCATCTCTGCTAACACTGGGAATAAAAGTCTCATAGGTTTCTATTGTGAGCATTAACCCCTGTCTTCAGGCTGACCTGTAGTCCTACCACAGGCACAATGTTCCCATGTTACTTGCTTTAGTGATTTTTTTCAGGATTTGTATTTCCTTCATTTAAATTTCCTGTAGAGTCTTCTGGCCACAGTCATAATTTAGAGCCATTTTGTTTACTGAATCCTAATGTGTAAATACCAAATAGTGTTGGATGCTGCTAAAATATGCATCTGCCCCCTTTAAATAGCGAATCTATTTAATAACCATATTCTGTACTCTGCATACTCAGAGCATCAAATACTATCAGAAAAAAATAAAAGCTCTTGTGTACAGAAAACAGCAGTGAACTTAAACCTTACAGGTTCTTCTTTTTTTTTTTTTTTTTTCCATTTTGGAAAACAGTGAACCCAAATAATCCTCTCAATGTTGTCCAGAAAGAGTAACACCAAGCCTGCTGCAGTGTAAGCACCACGTAAGATTTTGCTTTGTTGAGAAACAGCATAAAACATTCAGTTCTAGGATAACCAATCAAGAACGCACCCTGCATATTGACAAGTTGCTGTGTTACGAAGATTGCATATATACTAAAAATGCTTAGACAATATTTTCTCCTTGACTGAGTAGTAATTCTGGATGGGACAAGGGGAGAGGGGGTGGAAAAAAAAGTCAGACAAGTTGTTGAAACAGATACCAAAGATTTTATACAAGGAATGTCATGGCTGCTTTCTCTTTGTGCATTAACATGGTAGTAAAGCTACATGCATAAACAGCACACAGGGCACAGCCTACAAACCAAGAACACGGTGCTCACCCATTAAAAAAATAAAAATACTTTGAAGCACAGAATTATGCTGGATGTGCAGAATGCCTTTTAAGAGAGGATTTCTACCTAACTCATGCCTTCCCTTGGGCAAATGTCAGTTTATGGCAGACTTTGCTTACAAAAAACATTAGACAGTCCCAGTAAACTCAGCCAGTACCAAAGGTATCCCGGAACATCTTCTAAGTCTACTTCCATGTGTAGGCTGGATGTAGTTGTGAAAAGGCCATCACTTTGTATGTTCTTTCAGAGACAAAGTGAGAACCACTTGTTACAAGGAAAAAAGTCAGTACACTTGTTCAGAAGATAAAGTCTTTTATAGCAGTTAATTTAATAATACAGTCCTAAAACAGGGTGTTGGGCACTCATCTACACAAGAGCACATTTAATAAGCTGGGGAAAAAATACCACAGTTCCAGGACATTGCATCAGACTCCAGCCACTCCAAGAGGAGACAGTTCTCATGTGGTGGAAGAATTCTTGTCTATGTAAGCCAAGAAGGGAGAATTTTAGGCAGTTTAATCCACAATGGTCTCTTACTTCTTATAACTGGAACCACAAATCCACAGTACAAGACAGTATTAGTTAGGTTAAGTGCTGCTTTTGAGAATAAAATAGTGAATTCATTGCAGTCCTTCAATAAAAGGATGAAGTCCAGTGAGTGCCAGTTGCTAGGAGCAAAGAAGAAAGGTTCCCATTTTCCCGGTGGATTTGTAAATTTGTATTATTAAAAAAAAGGGAAGTCAAATCTGTGCTGTTTCTATGCAACCGCATCTGAGAACACAGAGGCTCCAGGATCACTCAAACAGTGGGGGAGAAGAAAAGCCATCACACCCCAAACTTCATATTTCAGAATTGCCTATGTCACTTGTCCTCTTGTTCTGCTCTGGACAAAACTTTTAACTGAAACAAGCTAGCAGAGAAACTTGAAGAAAACCTGAGTACATGAGAACATTGTCAGGAAGAGCAACACCCTCCTACCTTTTGATATGATACTGAAGTTGAAATGGCAAAATCAGAATGCTCTGCCTTGTGCCGTATGATTTGCTTTACCTTTCAGAGCTCTACTGGTCTCTACCAGGGGTCTGCTTCAACTTGGTACCTCTTGCACTGCAAGACCACTGCTCATATCACAGTTCATACAAACTTGCTGATGAATCTGGGTTTAATCTTCCACGGCTAGAAGTATGGCACCTCCAGGTGTAGGGCTGGTTGAATTACCAGGTATAATTCATAAATCAACACTGGAGATTTCCTGGCAGCACAGAGTCCAAACCCTCCTCACAGGACATCGTGATCAGCAAGACGTTCCAAAAGAAGAATCAGAAGGCCCTAAGTCTGATCCAATATACTAAGGAACACCACCATCCATCATGTGAACTAGGAATACTCAAAGCTTCATTAGCCAACTGTATATTCTTAACATACTAAATTATACATAGTTGATATATTTGTTTTTCTTTATTTGGAATAAAATACACTGGATTTTGGTTTGCTCATTTACAAGGGAGCTTTCTCTCTTCCCCATTTAATTTGAAATTAAAACCTAGAGGCTGAACGTAAGCTCATTCCCAGTGTTCCAAGATGGATATAACATGAGAGGAGGCCAGACACTGGAAACATGCACTCTGGCTGCAACAGGTTAAGAGGTGAAAGGGAGACCAGATATTTTCATTTGTAACCCTGAGAACATAAGGAATTGCAAAGATCTGGAGAAAAGCCTGGGGTTAAAGGTCACCAGGCTTTTTATTGCAGTTAAAGCAAACTCGGACTGGGTGATCCCATCCACGAGAGGGAACCGCTCTGCGGTCATGTGAGCATTCGTCACAGAACCCCTGGCCACAGGCCCGACAGTGGTGTTTGGAGAGTTTGATACTGAATTCCTTCCGGCAGTTGTGGCAGTGCAGGATTTCGTGGTCTGGTACCCAGTATGCAGGTCGGGCAGCATCTTTTACCAGACCTATGGAGGAAGCGAGGTGGGGGGAGGAGAAAGAGGGAGAAGAATATAATCTGTGAACATGAGCACATCAGGAATGTACTCCAGTGGAAGCACTCACACACCGCAAGTTATATCACTGCCATTAAGGGGAAGAAGACCTACTGACAGAATACTTCAGTGCAATGGGTAGCCATTTAGGCCATTCTGCCATTCTCCCATGCTCTGCTTCTCTTCAAAGGGATAGACTGTCTCTCCTTAAATGGTGGCATCTTCTCTTAAGCAGACTCTTCTAGAGGTTGAGACAGTTGCCTTTCCCTACGTTGTTTCAGCCACGGCCAAAAAAACAGAATCACCAAACCAAACTTTCAGATATGCATATACTGTCTGAACTGAGAAAAGGGATTTATTCTGCCTTTCATTGAGTCGGACAAGGGTGATGCCAGCACAAGCTGCAGGCAAAGCAGTGGAACGATGATCGCTGCAATGAGGAGGAAGTCAGGTCCATCAACAGAAGATTCAAATACAAAGTATTTGCTGACATACCTGAACTGCCACCCAGCACATGAAAGAGCAGCAAATGTTCACTGTACTAAGCTCACCATTAAAAATCACGTTACTGATTACTTTCCTACCATTACCGACCTGGACAACTTCAGATTCTCAGCCCTCCCTTGCAGAAGTACCGAGTACCAGTAATATCCATGAACACATTTAAAAGGCACTCAGCATCTCTGGAAGAAAACCAAACCTGATAAAATGCTTCCTAATTGGCCAGTCTTTAGGGAACCCCAGGTGGCAGGTCACCGCAGTGATGCATCAGGGGAGCACAAATTACTCACAGCTCGGTGCACACAGATTTGCACAACAGGGAGAAAAGAGGAGGTGTGAACTGCAGAAACAATGTGCTGAAAACCAAGAGGAAACATCAAGCAAGAGAGGTGCAGGGGGCTGCAGAACTCTCAACCAACAGTGGTAACATAGTGGAGGGGTCAGCCTGTCACAGACTCTTGAAGTTTAATCAGAAGTTTTGCTCTGTGAAAACAAAAATGCCTCTAGACAAAAAAATCCATCAGAAGAGATCAGAGCTTACCTAAGGGAATGTCCATGGCTGTCACCACTGCTCCAAGAGTGTTCTGCACAGCTTCCCCCACCTTCCTGGCAATAAGTGTCCCCCCTTCCTCGTCTGAAGGCAGCTCAGCCACATCTGCATGACACAAGAGTAAAGGCCTCAACACCTAGGTCCAGCACGATTTCTGCCAAGTTTCAGGTAATTTACACCAGCAAAAACCAGCAGCAAACCCAAAGAGCAGCTCGCAGCCTCTCCTCAGCCTTTATCTTCCACATCCCCAACCTTGGATTACAGAGTTCTCGCTTTCATTTCAGCAATAATGGACAAAATACACACTCTGCTGAAAGAGCAGCATCCCTGCTCTGATGCTAGCTCCACACCATCAGTAGATGCCAAAAAACCAAAGTAAAAATCCAATTAGAAAATAATTTTGTCAGGGGGTCAGATATCTGGTAGCTTGTTGCAAGGGTCATCTTCCTGCCAAAAGGCATTGAGCTCGTGAGCTTCCCTACTAAAAACTCTGTACCAAAGCCCACTTTGAACACTGTCTACACCCAATGGGAATGGTTGTGACCCAGAAGCCAGGGACAAAGGCTTCAGACTATTGCCCAGAGATAATTCTGTCACAATCAACTCAAAATTACCTAACTGGATGCCCCTGTTTTCATAGCAGTTGTCACACACACGCACTGGTGCTGGTCCCCAGCCTCGCTCAGGCACTGGACGAGTCTTAGAAGAACAGCCATCACAGAAGCCCTCTCCACAGGCCCGGCAGTGATGTTTAGTGTCGTTATCTTTAAAAGGCGTGTTGCACTTATTACAACTCTAATCAGAGCAACATAGAAAGAAAAACTGTTAGCTTGATCTTCCTTAATAGAAAAATAAAAAGCAGAATCCCAGGATGGCAAGACTCAGACTAAAACTGTGAAAAATATAGTTACACTTAAGACTTGGGTGCTATCAGTCGTATAACTTCACCCTAGGGAAGCAATTCAGACAGGTAGACGTACAGCAGTTAAGCCAATAGATTGCTATGATCCCTTCATTCGCGATCACAACTAATTACAGACACATCACGCAGGGCTGAATGGTGGATATTTGATCTTTGTGGGGGGTAAGAATTCAGAAGGCCGTTTTCATTGAAGAAGTATCTGTTCCCTGCAAGACGCAGGGAATCCTTTCCTAGTTAAATTGCAGGGGCCAGCTTGTTGCATCTGGCATGAAATCAGTTTAATCTGCACCTATAAAAATAGTACTATCAACTGCAGTAGCGAGTTGATGTCGATTCCTTGCTTTGAAGAGCAAGTTCATGCACACTAGGATTTTCCACAATACTGCTGGGAGAGGAGCTCACAAAAAGTAGGGAGCAACAGTCTCTTTAGCAGGGCTGGGCAGAGACTCTGGCTTAGTCAAGAATGGGAAGAGCTGAAAGCATTTCAGTTCTTAAAATTGTAGAAGGGCTTGCTTGCTGCAATAAAACAAGACGCATCTGGAATCTGCAAAATACTGTATTACTTAAAGGGTAAGGATGGTTTTAGCTACACAAAGTGTTTCTCTACAGCAGCTGCTATTTACCAGGATCTGAGAGTTGGGTCTCCAGTAAGCTGGGGCAATCTGGTCTGTCAACCAGGAGGTCACAGCTTTTGTGGGTCCCAGGCTAAGTTCAGATACTGATTGTGCCATGAAATTCATCCCATCCAACAAACGCTGGGCTGCATTGTTGTTGTCTTTCAGAAATCCATCAGTCTGGAATTAAATGGATATTCATTTGAGAATAAAAACAGGAAAACTTTTTTTTTTAGATGCAGATGTCTGTCACTCACTGCTTCTGTTAACTGGAGGGCAAGCAGGAGCAAAAAATTCACCAGTCCTACTTTGAAACACAGGGGTAGGTTTTCACAGTGTAAACACGTTCATAAACTGTAACTTAGCCATTTCAAGACAGCCAAAAGATGACTGAAGGCCCCTGCAAAGGTTCTTTTAAACAGCAGAGACATGAACCAGCTGTAATGAAAGCAAATCCATTTTCTCCATCAGTGTCCAGAAGAATCAACATAGACACGTGCATGGCTGCACACATACACAAAGACTATTCAGCAACCAGCTTACCCCTGGCCAGACATGCTCAATTTCTGTCCTCACTACAGTGTTCACAGGATCTTGGTTGCCAAACCAGTACTGTCGGCTGCGGTACACCACCCCGCAGTTGGGACACTCGATCACATACCTGCAAAAGAGGAAGACAGGTTACCTCAGTGAGATACTGGAAGTCCAGCGCACCAGGCAACGTGGAGGCAACAGACAGCAGAAAGATCTTAGCTGCAGTACTCACCCCGACCAGGCATACTTGGCAAGGCCCAGCCAAGGGGAGTCAGTGGAAGCAGAGGTTTTTGGCACCACGCTGACCTCCATCCCTCGTTCATAACAGGCCTGTAACACAAAGGCTCAATTAAAGCTGCGTTCTTCGGAATCCCGGACTCCAGGTCTCGCAGCTGTTTGGCCACATAAAGCATATAACTTGGCACACAGTTGTCTCCACAGCAAAGGAGAGCGCTCATCAGAACCGATTTAAAAACAAAACAAAACCCGCTATCAATAACGACATCAGGGAAGCATTTCTACAACAATAAAAACCATTATGGTAGCTGAAAACTTTCCTGTTTCCTGCATGCACCCTTCAGAAAAATTGGCTAATACCAAGCAATGGGCCTAAGCAAATAAGAAGAGTAACCACATCAGGTATGTAGAAGGTCAACATCAGCCAGGCTGAAAGCAGCTGGGTTCACAATTTAGCTATCAAATGACACACAGCACACAGAGCTGATGACCTCTCCAAGCAAAACTGGGGATCAATTTTTCTTGTTAAAGCCACAAGCACCTCTCCCATTTGAAAAACTTGAAGAAAACAGGCACATGCCTGTTTTCCTCATTCCATCATGAAATGTTTCCTCATTTCCTGGGCCATCCTTTCCTTCTCCATCCTTCAGACCTTATCCTTGCGTCACTACTCACCTTGCAAGTGTAGACTCTGTTATCATACTGGTGAGAATATCTGCATCGGCTTTTTGATTCATGAGGGACTCCTTCCTTTGCATGGTTCATGCTTTTCTTGCAGCCACACCTGAGTATGCAAAAGCAAACCATGAACTGATGCTGTTAGATATGGGACAGATGTCACCAAAAGTTAATTCATGTTACTATCTTGCATTTGCATAGACGTTTTAACCCCAAACCATTTTCACAACCGTACATACAGCAATTACATCCTTTATCATTGAAAGGCAGGCTCTTTGGAAAGAGGCATAGCCACTACTTCACAGTACAAAGCAGTGCCACACAACAATTTAGTGCAGGAAACGATCACTGTAGCCAATTTAAATGTCACAGAGAATTTTAGGAAGGACTAACCAAGTTTGGAAATTGACCAGGACAGAGCTAACACTGCAGCCCTTGCAAGGAGCTGCTAGAAATTCTCTAATGAGTGCAGGAACATAGCACCGTATCACATTTGAAAGAAAATGTTTCCAGAAGCACAATCAGCCATAACATCATGCTGCTATAGCGCCTCACAGACCCAGAGCACTGACTGCCATCTGCTGCTCTTTAAGGCTCAATCTTTGGGCTCTTCACAGAGAGCCAAGCTCTAATCAGACCTGGGGCTCCACTTAGATCTAGTCACCGAACGCAGCCCAGGTCCATGATGCATGCTTTAGGATTGTTTATACTGTTTAGGTAATAAAAATGGCAGGAAAAATCATCATAGGAAATGTCAGGGGATTTCTTCAGACACTCCTTTCTTCCCACCCTGTGTGCACTGGGGAGAAGATATGGGCAGAACAGGTTTATAGCCATACACAAAAATAGAGTAGGCAAAGACCATGCATCCAGCTGGGATGCAGCAATAACAGCTGTGCAATTCATATAAGAGTTCAATTTCTAGCTAATTTTGCCTGGAAGTACTAGCTGATGACAGGTCATGTCAGGTGTCAAGATGTCACAGAAACTTTCTGTTCTCGGGCTGCAGACCAGGGCAGCACTATCTTCTAGAAGGATGAGGGTGCATTTCTCATCTACTTACCCACAGCTGAGGCACACAGAGGAGCATGTGAAATATTCATCTGGAAAGAAAGAGCTGTGAGCCATCTGGTCATCGGGGATCTCCCCACTGAACCGGTCACTTAGAGCCTGTCAAATAGAAAAGAATGAACTGGTAAGGGACTGAGAGCAATGCAGACATTTTAAGAAAGCTTTTGTAAGCAAAAGCATGGGTTCCCTACTGGAGGGAGAGGCAAGAGAGTACACAGCTAACAAATAATTTCTTACTGATGTGGAAATCAAGACGACAATTAGAAACCAAGAAAGACAACAATATTGCACTTATATGGAAGTGACCTGAATGTTTGTAAGATCCTTATTCTTCTCTTCTCTTCCTGCTCCTACTTTGAATTTTATAGTAGAAATGTGTGGTAGAAGATCACATCTACCTCTATGCATACAACCCATGCCCACAATAGCAGGGTTCTTGCTAAGAGGGCTTTGCATTCTGGAAACCTCCAGAAGGAAACTCGGAGAGTAAATTCTCACAATGAGTACATGAGGACACATTCTTGGCCCCTCAGCTCAGAAAGTGCTGCCCTGAGTTTTCCTCTGGTCTCTTGAATAATTGTTCTTCTCTGGTGAAACTGAGACAAAGGGATTTGTTTCCTTTCCTGGGAGCATCTGTTCGCAGATTAAGCCAGTCCTTAGCCCTGACACACTTCACCTTTTTCAGTTCTTTTGGGTGTTATGGTAAAAAAAAAAAAAAAAGTTAGCACTGGTTAAGGGTTTTCTGGATTGAGATCTCTGAAAATATAAGGTCTAACTGTAACTATTCCTACAGCTGAGGTTACCATAGAGGCTGCCTGCTCTTCTTTTCCTCCCTCTCCCCTCCTCCCAGGGAGTAGGGGGGGAGCATCTCTGCTGTCTAACAAGGGTTGCCCACACAAAAACACAGACACGTGTGTATCTCTCACCACAGTTTCTCTCAAATAAAATCTCTACACAGACATCGGATTTCAGAGAATTTAAAGGAAATTAGCTTTAGGATCTCTTTTCAAGCTTGACTGATACAGGCCAACAGATTCAGAAGTTAAAGGAGGTGGACATAGGTCTCTAGCAAGCCTTGCGTCCTCAAGGCAGTGAAGCAAAAAAAGTTAATTTCTAGTCAGTAGTGATCTGAACACAGCCTCTACTCTACTGGACACGTATTTAAGTATACTAGCAGCTATATCTGAAACTGAATTACTTTATTATTGCAACAAAGTCCTAGAAATCAAACTGGAACTAACCACTCCAGCTGGTTTTGCCTTGCTGCCTGTCTGCTCCCTAATGCAAGGAACTGTGTACATGCCACCCCAATACTTCCCTCTGTGTTTCAGCTACCCCAAATACAGAGCAGATGGAATTATCTGCTCCAACAGCTGCAACTAACATCAGAAAAAACTGCTAACACTACCTTCTTCTGTAGATATGCCCCAGCTCTGCCCACCCCTTCCCAATGACAGCTGTGCTCTTCAGGCCAATGAAAATATCATGCTTCTCAGGTAGTGGTAGCAATGTGCAGAAACCCATAGGACAGACTGCAAATTTGAAGACCCAAAAATCTCTCTGACATCCTAGTGAGTGACCTTTCTAAGAAAATCACCAGCTGCTTTCTCTGATTTCTTTTTGTCAGCCTTCTGATCTGATGCTGTACCTGTGAAATGATTATTCATTTGGCTTGATCCCACCTTGTTCCCTACCTACCAACACATCTCCTTCCTCCTTTTTGCCTCATAGCCCTTGAGTTACACTACACTCAATGCTAGGTTTTGCCAACCATTAACTCCCTCCAAGCCTTCTGCATTCCCTCCCCATGTGCTGAGGCCATCCTTGGGAATTTCACCAATAACTCCTTCTGGGCCTCCTATCTGTCATCAGTTATTTGTTTCTTTCCCAGTCGGTTTCTTCCTGGCCCAATTTTTTTGATTTTGCTCTTCAACTTCTCTTGACCTTTCAAGGTCTTTGCCAAAAGTTTTAAAGTTAAAAAAAAACCCAAACTACCCAGCCTATCCGGCTGTTACACAAAAGTCATCATCTTCATGGAAGATCTGCTTTACCTCCAGACATCGGCAACATCACTAGCTCCCATGCTCTACCTTTATTAGCTGCCACTGACAGTTACTAGCAGCAGCGATACAAATAAAGATCGTGATGAACTCTTCTCCACTTACTTTTAGTGCTTTGTAGATAACCCCAGGCTGTCGAGGTGACCGAGTGGTGTTGTTCTCCAGCTGCTGCTCCACAGCTCGCCTAAGTCCAGAGAAATCTGTTGGAGGATTGTATGTCCTTGTTCCCTTGTAGTGGATTGAGCTGAAAGCCTCAGGAAAACAGCTTAGCTTCCGAAACCGATCCTGAATGAGCTTCTCAGGAACCTCAGAAGGATGATCTATATATGACAGCATCAGCAAGTATATAAACAACTGACCGTTTAAAATAATATTTAAATTGCACAGTGCTTTCAGCACAGTGCTAGTGTTTTCCTAATTACACCCAAATACATTTGGAATGCAGTTATAATTATATTTTACAAGAAGGAAAAGAAACAAACTATTTCCAAAAGCAGTGTCTGCTTTTGATACACAGCTTTAGATCCTAAAACCAAGTTCCACAGGTAAAACCAGAAACATGTAGGTTTGGAAACACAGATATCCAGAAGCAGCAGCAATTTATGACATAATATAAGGAAAATCCACATCAGCACACTTGTTAGATCTTCACACCAGACCACAACTTGGTATAGCTAGTCGTAGCACCCTGGTAAGCGGAGGACATGAACTTTACATGGGCTGCTTATTCTCCACGCCAGTCCTACAGCAAGGAAGGCCAAGCCTCTATCAACCCTTTGTACCCGGCAAAGCACTTCAGAACTAGCCATTATCAGGTCAGACTACAGAGCTGACCACATTCTTCTGCCTGCTTCCACGTACCAGTTGTACACTTCAGAATAAGGCAGGCCCCTTCTTCCCTGCCCTAAAGCTATATAAACACACTTATCTCAACTATCCATTGAGACGGATGGTTACAGCTTGCTGCAAATCCATATGTGAAGAGGTTTCTTTCCTATTCCTACCATGATCAGAAGTTATCATAAAAATATAATTCTACTACACTGACTTTGCACGCAGGTGCAGCTATCATTATGGGTCACTAAATCTGACCTGCTGAAACAGCAATTCAACAACTATATGAAACTTTGCATTGCTAGTCAGCAAACTGCTATGTAAGAAAAGGAACTGCCTTGGCAGGTAAGTTTAAAGCAATTAAGAAGTCACTTTAATAAGAGCCAGAAAGAACGTCAAGTTCTACTAGCTCAAGACCTTACTGGTTAGAAAAGCCAAAATGAGAACGTGGGCCAGCAGAAAGCTGCTGTGGTATTACACAGCCGAAGACTCCTACATGTTCACAGACAGCAGGACTGAGCCTCAGCCGGTGCAGGCCAATTCATTAGGGCTCTTGCTCGTCAAAGTATCAGAAAGGGACAGCATAAAGAAAGGTTTCATTGTGCCATTTGAAGCATGGAAAAAGTGGGGCCAGGAGAAAAAATTTAGATCCCTATACAGTCAAAACCAAAACATGCCGTGACTTCAATAGAACAATGCATTTCACTCAGACACACCAATAAAATAAACAATTTAAATATGCATAATCCAGTATGGCATGAGCCAAGTTAAAAGTACTGGTGAAGAACACTGAAAGTGATGGGAATAATACTGAGCCAGGCCTGCTGCTTTGGCCATATCAGATACTTGCACAGATAAAGGTGGCATCAAACCATCTTCTCTGTGCCACCATAACCTCAGCCCCAACCTCACACCAGCCTCAGAACGACGTTAGTCCAAAGAATTTTAAAAAGTAGAGTGAAGTTCACCAGTTTCATTATTCTTCCTCATCCCAGTTTCTACACAGAGATTTGTTAGGTTTTTTGCAACATGATACGCCATATCCCTGCCAAAACCCCAGGGTGTCTCAGTTTTCACCTTCGTCTGCCATATCACACATACTCATGATCTTGTATGATGACCCCTCCTATGGCTGGCAGAACTCCCATCATGACTAGTCAGTGCTGATGTCCAGCTGGCTAAGAGGATTATTCTTAGCTGATATGGGGTAGTCAGATTGCTATCAGGGAATGATCTGCTATTTCCATAGCCTGGGTCCCAGACTGGAACAAGCCAGACTAAAATGCAAACCGCATCTTTTACATGGTAATAAAGAACACCGAATATTCAATGCAACCTGGCAACTTATAGATAGCACTTAGCACATCGTAATTCAGTTTCTTACTGCCTACTCACCAGAGCCCAGCAGCTTGGTGTACACAGTCTCATGAAAGATGATGACACCTGGACCCAAAGTTGACAGAGGAACATCTAGGCCACAGCGGGCTGTGGTAGCTTTTAGCTCCTTAGTGAAATGTTTTAAATAAGCCTCCGAGGCATCACCAAGGAATTTGAAGAGATCATTGTGGAGCCTGTCAGCACGAGTACGGTAGATGACAAGGTCAGAGATGGCCAGGACCTTCAGCAGCAGCCGTGTTCTCTGGCTCAGGTTCACAGTAGCCCCCAGGAGGCCCTCTGTATCAATTACCACCACTTTGCGGACAGGGTCATAGGCTGCCCAGACTCCAACTGTGCAAGACTCTTGGGCTGGAGACGTCTTGAAGACTTCCCGGCCATAGAAGAAAGTGTGGTTAAGGGTGTGAGACTTGCCATCCCCCGTGTTCCCAAAGATGGACACTACCTTTAGATGCTGGTCAGGACTGCAGTCCAGTTTCTTAATAAAGTCTTCTTCATTCCTTACCTTCAAAAAAAAAAAAAAAATTATAACTATGCAATTGGAATAGACAACACTGGAAACACAGCTGGTTCCAGGATTCATAAGATTAATGAGAATGTTTACTTCCTATTCAGATTCTATCATAAGTTTCTGAAGCACCAAGAAATCCAAAGAAAAATATTAGAAAGCAGTTCTGTAACACACACGCATCAGTGGGATTCAGGCTGCTCCATCATGTAGCTGTTTTGAAACTGATGCCTCACGGTGATTATCTGTCTAGTGAAACCTCTTGTACCTCACCTCATTCCCTAAGGCAGTCCTTTCAGGGCAGGGCGCACAACCCTACTTCCCCGTCTGCCAGAACAGCTGCTTGGAGCACGGCAAATGCTCTCAGTAGCACTAGTCTCCTGGCAAGCATCCAAATTCAGGCACAAAACAAGGGAGTGCTTTTGTCACCTTAACTTGCCTCATCCACAGAGGCTGAGCACCTGTCTAGGGAGAACACACTCCTCCATGCAGCTGTGCTGCATCTGTGCACAGCCAGGGCTCTCCAGCTGATAGATCCTTCCGCTAAAAGGAGGGGCAGAGAAAAAGAAAGCAAAGTTGTGCACTGGAGTCAGCTGGTTGAAGCAGGTCAAACTGGCTTTTACAAAAGTCCCACAACTACCTCAATGATCTGTTTCATAATTTTATGCATTGTGCTTTCATTAAAAAACAAACACACACCACCACACACAAACACAAACCCAAGAAAGTATAGACAGCCTTCAGCAGGTAACTTCTCTTTGGCTTCACATGGATTAAGTGACACAAATCATGCTATTTAGGTTAGAGAATAGGGCATTTTCTGTTCAGGTACTAGAGCAACAGGGAACACATAAACAAGCAATGAAGCAGGTTAGGGGCTCTGTACAAGAGCCTGCCTTGGGTTTGTTGCAGAACACAGCCTTGGCTTTCAAAAGCTTCATGCTTTCGGCTATGGTTGTTTATCACTTGCTTTTTCTTCTTCCAACAGGTTTTATCCATGTGTTACGTGACTGGGAAGAATATGACAGAGGCACTTTTTGAGAAGGGTTAAATTCACCTCCTCCATCACAATTCCCTCCAGGAATTCCCATCCGCTGAAAGGATCAGGGCTTCCATCCCTTCTCACTGGCCTCTCAACTTCTGGAAGCTCCTTGGCTATTCCTGGCCCTCCTCCCCCAAGTACATTTGGAAGGTCTCACGATATGCAATCCACAGAAGCCATGAGGTAACAAATGGTTTCTTTCAACAAGTTTATTCTTAGATCAGCAAATTAGTTTAAGACTCAGTCAGCCCCATTTTCTCTGGTCAAATCTATCAGCAGCATCTAGACTTTGAAGGAAAATAAAAAACCGCCAGCGTGCCAAAAAATAAAAAATAACCAGTGTGCCAGACTGTGGTTGGGAACAGCATTCAAAAGAGAAACTGTGGACTGTAAGGCTGCAGTAGCTTCTCCCGGACTCAAAACATTCAGGGCAGCCTGACAGTATGGAAGAAAACAGGAAACAAATCAAAATGCTCTAACAGAAACTTTTCTGGTGCCTGTGGGAGACCATCAAGATACACTCCAGTTACAGGTGCAGGAGAAAGGGTCTGCTTTTTTGGTAGCTGTGATTATTAGCTTGTCATCAGGAAGATAATTTTAGACAACAGATGCAGTTTCTCTTAATGTCTCTGGAGATGTCTCTGTGGATAAAAGGAAGTTCTTGGTTCATGGGATAGCTCCTATAAACATTCACAGATTTGATAATAATGTTATCTGTATGTAAGCAAAAAGAAATACGAAAATCTTGTTTAATTTAACCCCCACCTCCCAAACTTATTACCATAAGGGTGGCAGACCCTCTTTTTGCTGGAGTCAGTGGTTATGTACTCCCTGGATGTCTCAAAGAAATAGCAGTCTTCAAACAGCTGCTTAAGGATTGGCAGGACAACTAATAACTATGGTCTTTTAGACAGCACTGGTTGTTATTCCAGTATCAGTTTGGGAGAGTTTGTGGAAGGGGCTGAGTTAGTAACATCAGAAGGCACAAAGGACAAGGACCACAGCAGTCAACTCACACAAACTCTACTGCAGCTGAAATTGTCCCAAGCTGAGCTAATGCAGATGTCCACACCAGCAGCCTTCTTTCACACTCAATGTACGTTGACAATGGGGCAACTTATTGCGGGAAGAAGAGCTGGATTGCTGAGCCAGGCAGAAGAAAAGTTGGTTCCACATCAATAATCCAGGTCACTCCAGCAGAAAAGTTAGACTGAATATCAAATCAGGCACCCAAAGCACTGAGCTGTTACCCCCTTTGAAGGCTCTAGGCTCTTTCAGGCCTCCTTGCAGGACAGAACTCAGGAGTGATTTGGACAAGCAAGTCACCCAGGAGCACAAGAATGCACCAAAGTCTAGCTAGTCCAATGTTGAGTCTCACAGGTCTCAGCAATGGGTGAGAAGACATGAAACAACTAAATGTTTCCTGGCATGCTTTACCAGCTCTCAGTAGTCAGATGTCAAAGGACTTCCCAAGCAGTGGTTGCATCTAAAGACTCATGTTTGGTAGAGAAGTAGTAGACATAGCCTCTAGGAGGTTGTCTAACCCCTTTGTGAACCTAGTCATAGTTTTGGATCCTACAACATCTTGTTACAATAAATTCCATGGGGGGGTAGGGGGTGGAAGAAACAAAACCAAAACCCAAACCAATACAACCAAAAAAAAAAATCCCTTCTTTTTGTTGAATATGCTCATATGTCATTGGATGTTCCTTGCTTTTGTGTGCTTGTCTTCTTTAACCACTGTTGAGCACAGGGATGATACTCTCAAAAAAACATCCACAACAATCCCTGTATCAGTAGTCGAATTTTCCTCCCTTGAGGAAGTTCTTTAAAGACATTCAAAGTCAGAGTGGGTGTAATAAGTGTCAAAGTACTAATACTCCTGGGGCTCAAGTCCCACTTCTCAGTTTTGCTCCTCATCTCTAAAGAAATTTGCATGGTACCACCTTCTGCTGCATGTGCAAAGGACTCATGTTTCCATAGCTGTGTCCATTCCCACGTTTCCAGAGTTCCACATCTGACATGAACAGTAGAGAGTAAACATGAAACCTTCCTTAAATTGCACAGCTGTGTCAATCAAGAATGCAAACTTTGTATGTCTAACCTAAGGACAAGAGGCAACTCTCCAGCCCCTTCTCTATTTTGCCATTTCCAGCATCAGAGACTCATTTACACTTTTGTTACAGCTCTTAAAAGAATATTGTCTTCTAGAAAGCACAGTTTTTACTCCATCATGGGTCAGAATCCCAATTAGCCTTCTTTTACAGTGTTAACTACGTTTCTGTTAGCAATTGTCATCCAGCCCCCCATGCAGTCATTCCATCCAAGTTAAGCTGAACTGCAGGTGAAGGTCTTCAGCAGGAAAACCAGAAGACTGTACAGCTAAAGTCCTTTTTAAAAAAAGACATAAAAACTCATACCACAGTGCCATGGAACACACTTAGATCTGAAGACTCGTTGCCATCCATACTTGGAAATCTGTTATACCTACCGTAACAAGTTTCCTAGATCCAAGCCATAACAAAAGTCGAACTGTGTAGGAAGAGACAAGAAACAGGTTCTGCTAAAATCACATTCCTGCCTATGAATTTCTTGGAAACAATGTAACTGGAACAACAACATGTTAAAAGCTTAAGAACAAGCCCCATAAAATAGAACAGTTTCCAATGACCTGTACTCATACAACTTTAAATCTGCCTCCAGGAAAAACAAACATATTAAGAGAATCCAACATTTTTACCAGAATTTTCTCCTTTTAAAACTCTTTATGAAGCCTTTAAGTCTTGCTAATATTCATGGAAGCAGTGCACAAAGCCCGAGCTGTGCCACGATGACACAATAGCTCAAAACAAAAATCAAGAGTGCTTAGCATAGTATTTACCACAGCGCCTTCATTTGCTAGTCTTACACTGTCATTTTGACTTACATTGGTACTTGCTTTTGTTGTTGCATTTTGAAATCTTACTCTTTGCTTGACCTGATTTTAACGGAATATTTTCAATAACCAAAATAATTTTCTGCAATCAAGAAAGATACCATCATATAAATCATTCAATTTCTGTGTCATTAGACTTATCTAACAACCAGCACACGACAATATCTTCCAAGACACAATCACTAAACAATTAGGAGGATATAAATTTAACACACTTTTCAATGAATGGAAGAATAAGCTACAAGATTTGTAGAAGCACATCCAAATATATACCAGCATAAAATTGCAACCATCTGAAACAAATCAGTCTTCAAGCAGAAGCGGTCAAAACAACCAAGTGGAAAAAAAAACCCCAAACAACAACTATTTCCCTTAAAGTATAATTTAACACTGGCTATACAAGCAATTCTGTTCACAGTTCAGAAAACATTTTAAAAAAATAACGTTTCCAAGAATTCAAACTAACACCTGAAAACAGGATGCGAAATGGCAAAGCAAGCTAAAACAAGATCTGCAACCTTTTAAGGAGACAATTTTAGGTAATTGATCTTAAGGACAGAGTATCATGTCAATCATTAAACCTGGAAACAGAACAGATCTGTCAGATCTGCCCACCTCAACACAGACTACTTTACGACACAGCTTCTAGATTTTGGCCGTTGTGTTTTACTCTAAAAAAACTGAGTTCCTATCCAGAGGTAGGTGCATACAGAAGTCTTATGGGTGCATGCCTAAAGCCCTAGGTTCTACCATTAGGTCATTGCATCAGAATTTCAGTGCACATTGAAAACAAGAGAGAAACCTTTAAAGCAGATTTCTTCAACTACAGCCTGTAAGACTAATCTGAGAAAAATAACCTGCACTACAGTACAGTGTTGCCACCAAAATTCACATCTTTGCAGAGCTCCCTCACAATGACTCCTGGAAAGGTAGTGCATGAATGCAAAGAAGTGCAGCTGGCTTACCCCAGCAACTCAAGTGCAACAGCTATTATACAAGCAGCTGGAAAGTCCCTGCTTTTGCCCCAGGAGAAACTTTTGTTGATATTCCCAAAAGTTTCTTGCTACCAAGTGAGAAAAAGGATTGGGTAGTTCCCTGTGAGGAAAAGAAACTCTCTGCTATGAAACCCATGACATCAGTAGAGCTGTGAGACGGGCTCTAGACTATCATAATTCAAATGTTGTTTCCACTAAGATCATAGACTAATTCAGGCTGAAAGAGACCTCAAGAGGTCATTACTCCCTCCTGGCTTTCAAAGGCCTCCAAACAAGAGAGATATTGATCATAAGCAGGTGCTCATGAAGAATCAAGGCTGACTTAAGTCCAAGCAGCTCTAGTTTCCTACCCTAGTTTGTCTCCTATACCTTTTCTTCTGCATGACTTCCCACAGAAAACATTATTTACGCCATTACTTGAGTGTTCCACATACAACTTAAAATCCATAATCCAATTACATAGCCATATTTGGTAGAAAAATAAGTGCCTCTGAAACTTAAATTTCCTAAAAGCCTGATGAAAATAAACAGCAAAGAAAAGAAAGATGCTAATAACTTTTCTGAGGAAAAAGTTTGTCTCTTGTCCACTCCACACAGCCAAGATACACTAGTAAGCTGAGCAGTCATGCCCATACTTGCTAGCCAGTAAGCATGCTGGCTGGCACGTGACAGCACACACGCTGCTTCTTCCCCAAAAGAGAGAAGATGTGGATAAGCACTGGATAATGGGAAGCAGACATCTCAGAAATTACTTTATTAATTCTACTGCTCGAAGAGTTACTTTTTATGTAACATTTTATGTTACATAAACATTTATTTATGTAAACATTTTATGGTAGCTTGGGAAAGCTTTCCCAAAAGGGCTGCCTCAATGGGTTAGTTTACAAAATTGCATATGTCATACCAGCAGTTACAATCTGTTGTTCAGGACTAAGTTATTAATCATTGACCCAGCAAACACTTAAATATATTTATCATTATTATGCTCAGTAATAGCTTCGACTCCAGCCAAGCTGGCAGCAGACATCAGCATTCTCAGGATCGGAATCCTAGAGAGGCTCAAGCCCAAATTGAGTGAGCTGACACTGGATGCAGGGACAGCAAAATAAAGGAGGAGACAGGCACACCCTGAAGATTTAAGGTTAGATTCCAACACTCCTCAGCTTTAGCTAGTTTTGACCTTATTCCCCATGCTGGGTGCAGGTCTGGCTCAAACAAATGGTTTCATTTGGATTAGGGGTGTTTTCTAACCTCAAGTTTTTTGTACCTGCTATTTGCCTTCACTGCAGTACCACCTACAGGTTCTGTTAAGATTTCTCATCCATGAAAACAATATCCCTGAACTGAAAAACTTTTTCAGACCAAAGTTAACCTGTTCCTCCCCACAGCTCTAGCAAAGGAATTAAAGGACAATATTTTTTATGGGTTTGTACAGCACTTAACAAGATTGAGTCTTAACAGGACCTACAGGTCCCTGCAACGAAGGGTGGAGGCTGCCCATGTCTGGGGCCCATGTCAATCTATTACAGGACTCTTTCCTGAAAGAGGCGAAGAGGTAAGAGTTAAATCCTGCTTAACAACCCTACCCAAAGAGAGAGAGCCTATTTCAAAGGTTTTAAGACAGTGGTAGAAAAAAAACTTAAGGGGATGGAAGGTAATCCAATTTGATTGGACTCCTCCCTAACGCAAGAAGCAATATTGCCTAAAATATTGCTATTACCAGGTCAGTCACCCTTGTAGATGGAGCAGAGTTACATGAAACTGCTGAAAGCAGAAGACTAGACAGCTCACTAACCTGTTTGCTAGCAGAAAAACTAGTTTTGCAACAACTCAAAACTAATAAAGACTTCAAGGTAAATGCAACTGCTGCAGAAGTAATGCTAATTTAAGAGTGTCATCTAACTCTTAAAAAAGAACAGTAAGCAATAAAGCAGAAATAATTATTCTGTATCCTAAGTACTTTTCAAGTTCCCCACAGATGTTAATTTGGCCACACAGCTACCAATTACCACCCCAACATCACAGCTGTAGCATCAGAGGTCACATTCAAGTGAAGAGACTTGCCCAGAAGACAGCAAGTCAGCGAGCAAGTTCCTGCTGTACCTATTGGTCTTCCTCAGCACTTGGGGTAAACAGATCACCTGCGTGGACACTACTCCGTAACACTGTCTTTGTTAAGAGTCTTTTAAAAACCTTACTTGTATCACTGTTCCACTCTTCCTAGAAAACAGTTACTTTGGTTATTTTCCCAATTGCAGGGTGTTTTGACAGGTAGGCCAAAGGACTGTGAAACTTCTGGCTTTATGCAATCATACAGCAAGGCATTAACAACCCAGGTAAAAAAGTAAAGGGTAAACTGCAGCAACACCTGCCTCCCAGTGACCCCTGCAGAAGGGACAAAGTGGAGAAGATGGACAGGGCAGAGGGCTGCAGGAGAGCAAGCTGCCAGATGCACCCCACACAAAGCACTCACAGCCTACTCCTGCTGGCAGCACCCAGAAGCCCAAAAGGATTCACTGGATACAAGCAAAGAGAGGTACAGCAGAGGAAGCGCTAGAACACCCTCTTTCTCCCAACAACCCTACTGAGGCTCAGGAACTCCTCGAATGAAACAGTGAGTAATTCCAGAGTGGCTTGCCACCCAGCTTCTTTCACCTGTGACATGCTCTCCCTTGCTTCCACACCTGCACTCATTTCAGCATACGGACAAAAGAGAATGGAAGCAAGCAAGAGATTTTACTTTAATTACAGCCCAAGAGAACCATATCATGAACAAGGTACAAAAGCAGTGCCAGGGAAAAGCAATATTTAAAAGTGGCTGTGTTCAAATTAGCTAGGAGTCAACCTGACACTGGTAAAGGTGCTGTGCCTTTGTTGAATGGATGGCTCCTCTCCCATCTTCTAAAAATACTCTTCAAAATACTGGTATATGTCCAGTGGAAGAAAGAACACTACTAACCAGCAATAGCTAAGCAGTTTTTCTACTACTTTATTCCACGGACTGAAAAACAGTGTGCACTTCAGTGCAGGAGAGAGAACTGCAAAACTGATAACAGACTGCGATGGGAGGAATAATGAAAAACACCAAAGTAATAAGGGGAAAATTCCTAGACTGTAGGACAGCAAACTCCCAAAAATACTTTGGCAAGAAAACCTCTCTGAAGCACAAAGAGAACTCGTTAGTAGTACAGCAACAATGAAGGACAGAAGTTACATATCCTGATCAGACAGATCACACTGACCTAAAAAGCTTGGATTTCTTCTTCCTCCTTTACATCCATAGCACATACACCAGCTGTGACTCTTCACTTTACAGGATATGGACTAAAATTCTCAGAAACTTATAGCTGACTGTGCTACCCTAAAGCACACACACACACACAAAAAAATCCCCCAACAGCAGATCAAGCAAGAGTGTCATAAGAACTAGTACTATTTGCTAGACAAAAGCTTTTCTACTAGGAGGCAAGCCATAAGACTTGGCGATTGTGATCTTCTCTTAGAAGACATACATTAGCTTTCATTGACTGACAAAGAACACGAGTAGGAAGAAGCATGCCTAGTAACTCTCCATTCTCTCATCCCTACACTTTTTGCCAGGCTTAAATCCATAGATAATAAGGAAAAAATCACAGTATTTTCATCAGGCTTACAGTGAGAGTGAGAAGAGGAAAGCAGCTACATCCCTAAGGAGTTATCAGTCTGTACATGTCACTTTTCACAAGGTGGGACAGAGGAGGACACGTGGACTGTTAGAGGCTGGTTATTTAATGATTGTCTAAAATGGTCTGTATTTAAATAAGAGCTACAGGTCACACGGCATCATCTGAACAGACTGCAAAGAATTATATAGATCCTGCTCAGTATTGCTGAGGGGAAGAACTTAATCCTTTAGGTGTCTAACCCTGTTAGCAGGAATAAAAAGAATTCAAAGAATGGTGCTGTATTTAGGAAATGGATCTCTATTGGCAAAACAAGAAAAGTTTATAAACTTCTAACTGCTGCTTATAAACTGCTAACTGAAGAAAGGGAGCTCACAGTCAGTATCTCAGGGGAGACCCAGAAATGAATGTATGCTCCTTCCTCCCCCACAAAATTATACTGCTGGGGATATTTTTTGTGACTAGCTAAAGGAAGAAGTTTTTTTTTCTTCCTGTCTCCTTAGTAAGACAAGCTACAAAGTCAGTACCTTTTATTTTTCTTTGAAACCCCGAGATTGGGTAAATTCTTGTGACAGAGCTAATTTCAGGTCAAAGATCAGTGAACTCTTTAAGGCATGCTAGTAACAATCAAGCACATCCCCTATCTTCTGGGGTCAATGAAAGACTTTTTCTTCTTCTATAAGGTGTATGTGCTGAGTCCTTAATTATGGCTTTGGACAAAGTGTTATCACAGAAGCCACTAGTGACACTACAACCAAGTTCTGATCCTGTGGTAAGAAGTCTCAACATTTGTTCTCCAAATTGTTGTTATGTATTGCTAAGCATTTCTTCTCCCCTACCTCAGAAGTAGTCGTAAGTAGAGTTCGCTGTACAACTGATAGATAACTCCCTGCTTTATGCTAAAAAGCTCTATTGCAAAGGTGTTGTAAAAAGACAAAACCGGGATACTGTTCCAGAAACTGCATAAATGTAAGTACAAAAGACAGATACAGACCAGTAGAAAAGTTCAAGAGACAGTGAAACAGTAGCAGGACTTGAAACAACTATCCTAAGCCAAGTTGTGTTTTTATTGTTGTACATTTCTGTGGTTTTCGTAATAGATCCATGAATACAGGGGAGTTTTAAAACAGATCAATTAATTTTCTAAGTTCTTAAGGGAAGTGCCTCCTGTGAGCAAGGGGCAGCACTAGTGACAGCACAATACCTGCTTGAAAATTCAGCAAGCTAGAGGCAAGAAAGAAAATCTGACATCTTGACAGAGAAGAACAGGAGATTCAGCTGGGGGATTTGCACACAAAAAAGAAGGCGGCATGCAGTTTGAATTTAACACAGCAAAAAGGAGATGTGGAAGATTTAACGAGAGCAGCGTCAAGACCAAAGCAATTGCCTGAGGAAGTAATCCCCACACTATCATTGAGTAGAGATGAGCAAGGAAGACAGACTATGTCAGAGCCAATTAACAAACAGATGCTGCAGTTATCAAGAACAATTTGATTGAAGTCTCTGCTTTAGATATGTAATAGATAAGGCCAAAAGTTTAATACTGTATAAAGAGAAACTGCATAATGCTGCATAAAACTACCACATAAAATACTACATAAAACTGAGAAAAAGGACCTAGAAGGACCTAGAATGGGATCTAAATGGCAGATGATGCCAGTTCACAGAACATGGACAAGATTTATTTTCTGACAGAAGAAATCAATAAGGTCTTATGAGGGGCGATAAGTCCTTGGAAAAAGGAAAGGCAATTTTGTGGTGTAGGTCAAGAAGGCTGGGGACTAACACACAAGTTGCAAAGCATTACGCTGTGTGGTGAGACAGCTGGGGTTGGACTCCACGAGTACCAATCTCTTTCTCTGGTTCTTCTGCAGACTTGTGGTACAAACTTGGATTTAACCCTTAACAGCATTTTCTTAACATGAGATAATCAATCTGTTTCTGAGGTGCTCAGATATAGCACTGTTATGATCAACGTCACAGAGAAGCTTTCATTTCACAGATCTGAACTTCAGCTACTATCAGTTCTCTACAAACAAATGCTTCACAGGTGGTTGTTTAAAATGGGACCTTTCCTAACTAAGTGGGTTTGAAACAAGCACAAGTAGTCCACAGCTTTCTGAGCTTATGGTTATGTCTGCAAAGTGCAAAAAGCTTTGAGCAGGCCAGTACATCTGTGCAACATGGCACAAAAACAGTTACGCAGATCTCGGAATTATCGTAGCCGTATCACTGCAGTGCTGAGCCCAAGCTAAGATTCTCTACTTCTCAGCTAAACTAATTTCCTCAAGCACAGCTCCTTATGGATTAATCTATATTGCTTCTGGATCTTGAACTAGCTCAGTTATCGTTCACATGCCATAAATGTCCTTCAGTTTCAGAGCTACCACCTCCAAGAACCCAACAGGAACAATGAGATGAAACATAACCACTTGAGCTTAACAACTCCAACTTCCAAAGGAAACCAAAAAAGAAATCTCTTTGTGTTCCCATGTCATTGAACCACTTTCCAGTCAGAGGTTTGTAAATACATATACATCAGCGAGTTCCTTGATCCATCATGTTTGATCAGCAGCATAACTAGTTCTTCCTAATTTTGTAGGACTAGCATTTCAACATTTCTACGGCAGAATCTACCACTGATAGCAAATCAGCAGTTTCCTCTCTTATTTCCTAACTAATGCAACAATCTTCAAGTTCCAAAGGTCAAAAACCAGATGGTTAAAGATAGCTGGACACCATAATTCTGATTAATCCTTCTCCTGTCTGCTGAAGCTTAAGAAATCACACACCATCAAACCCTGAATCTCCACATTTCAAGTTATTACTATTTTGGCATTTTGGTTGGTTTAAATAAAGAACATTCTTAGGATTTCTCCCCAGGTAATCAGCAATAATCTTGCTAATGGCAAGCACAAAAACCTGAGGATCACTTTCCTACAGCTAAACTGGCTGTTCAGTATTATCAAGAGCAAAAGATGCTACAGAAGATGTCTTCAGAGCTAGCTAGTCATCTTGCAGCCCTCTCTAAATAAAGGTCCTCATGCTCACTAGCAGACACATCACTATAATAGCAAGCACTCTAAGTTCCAGCTGCCAGAAAATATTTTAATTGAAAACCTCTCAAACTGCTTTGACACTGGCTGCGAGATGTCATGTGAGTATTCAGCTATGAGGAAGAGGTCACTCCAGGTGAAAGAGCTCTGATTTAACATCTTGATAGTGAAGCAAGATCATCTTTGGAGAGCTTTTCCAACCCTGTTCTGATCAAACGGCTATGATGTGATAAAGGACCATTGCTGTCCCAATAAGGAAGTTGGCTTTACTGCCTATGACATTTAAATCTCAATGCACTTGCTTGCAACAGGCAGCCAGAAGTCCATCTCAATAAGGCTTAGAGATGCATGGGTATAAAGATAATTTAAACCAGTACAACTACACACAGCCACAGCTTGTGAGCAGCCTTCCAGGACATCCCTGTTCCAAGACATTTCAGAGCTTGCTCTAGTGGCTACATGAAGATCATTGAAAAGTCTGCATCTTAAAGTAGCAGTTGCATCTGCCACGCATTACAAGGAAATGTGTGTGTGCTTAGGGAAGACACACAAATTCCAGACTGCTACTACACCTGAAACTCACTCACTCACTTTACAGTTACTGGTGTCCTGCATTGTGTGTTTTCTGTATCAGTGCATCTTAAGGCCTGTTATATCCTTTCCTCCCTTGCCCCTTCAAAAGCCATGAGAATTTGTCAATCAGTACACCCGAACTGACCAAAATGCAACCCAAGTATCTTGCATCTATTCTATATTATAGTATAATTACAGCATGCATCTATATAGACACACACACTCTTCTATTGTATGGAATAGATACAAGATACTTCAGTCACGTTTCCTTGCAATGCGTGGCAGACATTGACTGTTACTGTGATGGGTACAAATAGCTAATTGACCAACAACCAGAATATCATCACAATTCTTTTTACCACTGGTAGTATGGATATGTCAAATCAGAGCAACCAGATACTGAGTCTTCAGGTGACCTCACATTTTCTTTCAGTGTTCCCTAAATGAGGTTAAACATGAAAGATGCAAATTGGAAACCAGAAGATGAAGCTGAATTTTTTGTTGTGTAACTAACCTGCTCTGTGACTTTTACACGTCGCTGTTTTCACATTTGTAAAGTATTTTTACATTTGTAAAGTATTTTTACATTGTAAAGTGCCAACACCAAATGTAAGGGCCAACAGAAGAGTTCATTAATGGCATAAATTGAATGCCAGACTCTCCAAAATGTCTCCTGAGGAGCTGTTCCTGGTCAACTAGTATTTTTATCATTATTACCAGCAGGCATACCCCAAATTGATGGCCGATTTCCTCCTTTTTCAGCAAAAGGCTAACAAGAAATAACATTTGTGACAAGCAATACAGCTTAACCACGGTGTCTGTAGGACTTGGATGACACGCTTTGGATGCTTATTTCTACTTTATCCCATTCCTAAAAATCAGATGGATTTCCTGATGCTACAGGAGAGTAGCAGGGAGCTGTAGTCTTGCATTGCATTAGACTTGGTGCAGTGCCCACTCCTAGTCATACAGTAGGAGATTGGCTGCCAACATTCCCATTTGCAGGATACCTACTGCAATACTCTCAGTTCAATTTTGTTCAGGAATGATCAGCATCCTGCACAGACAGCTCTTATCTTAGTTGTGTGTGTCTCAGTACAGCGTCAATTCTTTCACCAGCTTCGCTTTCCAAGCCTCTAACTGGCTATCCTCATTTTGTTACGGTTGCTGCCAAGTTACACTTCAAGTATTAATCATGCATCACAGCAGCCTGCTAGACTAAGATAGAAACTGAAGGATCTCACCCATGCAAACAAACCACAGCACTGCTTACCTGAATCTCCTCAGTTTCATCCACCAAGAGGAAACTCACAACTTTCTCTGTCATCTTCCTTCTCCTGGTCTCCTCATCCATTCCCTCCTCCTCTTCCTGCTCCTGGACTTTGCCAGCATGGTACACGGTGACAGGGTGCTTCCTTCTGTTCCCCCCAGCATGCGTTCTCTTCTGACACTCCACGCAGAGGTTGATTTTGCACACCTGGCACCTCACTGCTGCTATCTGCCTTGAGCCCGTCATACTGGCGTGCATTATGTTCCCATTGGCACCTTTGCAGGAGTCACAGTATGGGACATGACCGGGTCTTATACGGGTCCGTTCGTGGTTCCGTAACCTTTCTGGCTGATGCAGCTCTTCTTCACAACGCTGGCACTGTAGGCTCCGGCACTCATCACACTCAAAGATTGCTTCATCTGTCCCACTGCAAACATAGCTTTCCTGGCACAGGAGCGTCGTGTTCTGTCCTTTCTCTGCAGTTTGTGTGTGGGCGCTCATTTTCAGACTCCTTTAAAGCAGTGTTTTTCCCTCCTGTTTCTGCTTTGAACAATGAGGTGTATAGAAGGCAGTTGCAAATTTAGTATTTCCACAGGGGAAAGGGACACAACAGGAATGCTGTCTGTACTTAATTTTAAATAATCAGTAGATGTTTCTGTAAGCGTCATACACTGACGTGCCTCCCAGGAAGAGTCTTGGTGACTGCAGCTGAAGTTTTCTTTCTCCAAAATAAACTTAAACGATGTGACTGGTTTCACAGACTGTTATACCCAAATGCTGCCAGACATTCTGTCTCTGCTCAACTGCGTAACATGTTTTCAATGAGGAGAAAAAACCCCAGTGTTGGGTACTTCGGCGGGCAGGGCAAGTGTTCCCCTGAAGGAGAGAGCGGAGGGAGACAGCTGGTGAAGAGGGGCAAAACGAGCAGCAGGGACTCGAAGCGCACACACATGTACACACACACTGTCAATACTAGAAAATTCTCCGCTTTCGCTCCCCAGCTAGGCTCCTCCTTCAGAGTTCACAGCATTTATTTGCTGGGAATTTCCTGATGCGCTTCTCCCGATAAACAGAAATCCGCTCGCTTCTTGTGCGCTCCTCCCCGGAACGCCGGACACCGACGGCTGCCGCGGCCGGGCTGGCGGATTCCCCCCTCCCCGCCCCGGGCTGCCAGCGCGGGCCCCCGAGGCCGGCGCCCGCTGAGGGCCGGCTGCGCACCGAGCCGCCTTTGTCTCGACCTGCTGCCGCCCGGCGGCGCGGGGCCCCAACCCGGCCTGCCCGCACCGGCCCGCGGCCGCCCCCCGCCCAGAGCCGGTCCCACCGCGGGCCGGCCCCGGCACCCCAGCCGGTTCCACCGCCCCGGCAGCGCTGCCCCGCGGCGCCCGGCACTTGTGGCGCGGCCGCTCCCGGGCGGGGCGGGGCGGGGGCCCCCCGCGAGCCGGCCGTAGTTACGTAAGGCCGGTGCCGGCCGGCGCCGCGCCCCCGCGCCCCGCACCTACCTGGGGCTGCGCCCAGCGCGGCGCCGTCCTGCTGCGAGCAGCGGGCCGGGAGGAAGGGGGAAGCCCCGGCTTCCTCCCGCCGAGCGGCGGCGACGGGGCCGGGAACAAAGGCGGTGCGGCACCGGGCGTCGCGAGCCGGGCTATTGTTTACAAGCCGGCGGCTACCGTTCTTCCCCTTCCTCCCGCCGGCACCCGGTGACTAAGGAGTCGGGTCCCGGCCGCGGCTTCCTCCGCCTCCCCCCACCCCCGCGCCCACCCTGCGCCCGGCGGAGTGTCCCGGTTCCCCTCCCCCAGCGGCCGGCACCCCGACCATACAGGCGAGGAGCCCGGCAGGGCAGGACCCGCGCCCCCTCCGCCCGCTCCCTTCGTTGTCAGCCGGGATCAGCTGATCGCGGGGAACTTCAGGGTTATTTTCTCACGGCGGAGACGGGAAGGCGGCGGGCGGGGCGGCGCTGCACGCCGGGAGATGTAGTCCTGGGGCCCGGCCTCACGGGGCGCCGCCGGCGGGCTGCACCGCGCCGCGGGGCCTGCCGGGAGGGGTGGTGGCCGGGGTGGCTCGGGGCGGTGGGGCCGGACCGGGACGTGTGGCCCCTGGGGCGCGGCGGGGCTGCGGCCGTGGCGGCTCCGGGGACGTTACGGGGCGCAGCGGGGGAAGCGCTGCCCCGGCGGCCGCGCCCTGAGGCGGCGCTCCCGGCCCCGGAGGTGGCGCGGCGGCCCTGGCTCGCTGTTCCCCTTCGCTGTACGTTCGCCCCCTGCCCCGCGGCGGGCGGGCTCTGGGTGGCGCGGGCAGCCGCTGCCGGGCGGCCCTGGGGACGGGCGAGGCTGCGGGCCGCCCTGCGCCGGGGGTGTCTCTGGTCCCCAGCAGGTGTTTGAGGGGTGAAGTTCGCAGGGAAGCTCCCGCCTGCCGCCCGCTGGGAGCGGCCGGGCCTCCGGGCCTGGCAAGGGATGGCGACGCACGCCTGGGAGAGCGCCCGGCTCGCTTCTGCCACACGCGCCTCCAAAGGCAGCCTCCGCAGGGAGTGCCACCCGGTGCTGTAGTTATTGCCCTTTTTCTTTTTCATGGCAGCAGCTGCAGCGAATGGGTGAGCTGCCGCCATTTGTTTAGCTGAAAGAGATTGCAGGTCTGAAGTAGAGGCACATGCCTGCCAAAAAATGGCGGGAAGGGGCGGTGGGCGCAGGCAGAGGTAGTCTGAGAAGCCCCGCGGTGAGGATGTAACCTCGACCGGCAATGGCTCCGGTGAGCTTTTGACTCATGGCACTGGCTGGAAAGGGCAGGGTGTGACAATAGAAGATGTCACTTTTCGTTGACTGTACATATATATGAAAGTATGTAATTTAGGTAATATCCAAAAATATTTTTGTTGTAGCGTAGCTAGTTGTACTGGCTCTGGCTGAGCCCCACAGCAGCCCTCCCAGTGCTGTGCTTGTACTGGTAGCCAGAAGGGTGCTGCTAACACACCGGTGTTTGGCTGCTGCTGAGCAGCGCTCGCACAGCACCAAGGCTGGCTCTCCAACATCCCCCCATCACCAGCAGGCTGGGGGTGGGCAGAGTCTTGGGAGGGGACAGAGCCAGGACAGCTGACCCAAACTGACCCAAGGGATATTCCATACCATACGACGTCTGCTCAGATACAAAAGCCAAGAGAAAGGAGGAGGAAGGGGCGGGGGGCATTTGTTATTTATGACATTTGTCTTCTGGTGCACCCGCTACACACACTAAAGCCCTACTTCCTGGGTAGTGGGTGAACATCACCTGCTGATGGGAAGTGGGGAATAACATTTTTTGTTTTCCTTTGCTTCCACACACATGACCTTTGCTATTGCTTTGTTAAACTGCCTTTATCTTGACCCACAAGGATTTTTTCCATCTTATTCCCCACTGCTTCCTCTCTTCTGCTGAGGAGGGGAGTGATAGAGTGGCTTGGTGGGCACCTGGCATCCAGACAAGGTCAACCCACCACACCAGTGCACAAGCAATTTCTCATCTAAAGTAACCAGAGGGTTTGGCTGGATGCTTGATCGAATGCTAACAGTTACCTCACTGAAGGAAGGAGATGCACTGTTTCACTTCAGTGGACTTCTACATGTTGATTACCATAGACAGGCAGCTATAAGGTGCCCTGTTCTTTGGTCTGTTTGTACACAAAAAATTTCAAAAGGGAGCCAAATTACGTAACTGGATATGCATGTAGACAGCAGTGATTGCAAGTTTACTTTTTGTAAGGTGAAGTATCATCATTTCACAAAACTGATTCAGCAGGTCTAGTTACCATGAAAATTGAGGCACCAGTGAAGTTCCTAACAATAGCAGTGGCCAAGGCCCTGTCAGAATTCAAGTGTATTGCTGAAGTACTTCTATTCTACTAGATTCTACTATATATACTTGTGTAACTAGGCATGTACATGGTTTATCTATTTCTCTTCTACACAATTCATTGGTGATGAGTAACTGAAGGCTGGCACAGTAACTCTTCCGTGTTCTCTTTCATACTGTTACGATAATGTATTTTCACTCAGTATTTTGCAGAAAAGATTAATCAAAAAGATTAACTTAAATGGAATGATATCTATAGGAATAAACTTTTGCTGAATCAAGTTTTTTGAGAGTGAAGAAATTGTGGATAGTGTATATATGTAATACATATGAGGTAGAAACTTTTAAATCTCACAGTGCTAATCATGGGGAACCAAGGAATCAAATCAATGAGTTTGGCATCTAAGAGATCCTCCTCTAAGTGGCAGTATTTAGACTGGTAATGTGATAGAGGGAGGGAGTAAAGGGTATGAGGAAGAAAAGACAAAATGTAATTAATCATTTTATAGTGTTGAAAAAAGTAGACTTGAAGGCTACTTTTATTTAAAATACTACAAAAAGTACAAAGTTGTGCTAGTTATTACTTTCTGCATAAAGCCTAAAATTTCACCGCCCACTGCTTCCTACTTCTCTCTCTTGGAAAAAGTGCAGCAATATTCCTTCTGGAATAGGAAGTGTAGATTTAATTTCTCTTTTAAATGCCCTGCCTATAACTGTAACTTTGGTTTTGTTAGATGTCAAAAATCAAGTGCAGCTGCTCCTTGAAAACAAGTTTTACTGATTTCCATGGGAGTAACATAGCATAAGCTAAAGAGAAACCGACACTGGATAGAGAAAATGGGCAGTAAGGATCCAGGATCCAGTGATTAGTCACAGTTTTATATTGTACTCCTTCACTGCTGCAGTGGATCCTTCTTACCCAGTGATTCTGGAGTTGTCCAGTAGAATTCTGTTCCACCCATGAAACACTTAAAATGTTGCATAGTCTAGAAACAATCTGACCCCTGTACCCTGAGTTGCTGCCTAGCATGTTTGGAATGATTTCTCACGCTTGAAATGCAAAACAATCTGCAGATGTAAAAAGCACCTCTTAATTTTGGCCTTAGTATTAAAAGCCTTGTACTGCACTCTTTTTGATTGGCTTGAGCATGAAACTCTGGAGTCCGCAGTGAAGAACTGAATGAACTGTGATCAGTATCTGGAAAAGGATCTCAGCTTCACAACTGAAGGGTGAAATGATAACATGGATAGGTTTAGGGTAGGTAATTCTAAAATTCAGTAGCAGAAGGAGTAAAGACGTGGAAGTAGCTATTTTTTCTGGATATTTCTGAAGCTATTCTTCCTTGATTAAGAATACTGGAGGCTAGATTTCATTATTTGTACCAGGAGAGTAAATGCAAAAGCATCTATTTCTTTAGCTAAACAAAATACATGAACGTCTGAATTAAGAAAGCCTTTGCACATGTTTCCTGTAAATAAAAGCTTGTTACAGAAGTGCAAGTGAGTTTGTATTTAACATTTATTTTTCAAGCAGGTAACAGTTTCAATTTGAGACAACAGCATAGAAACAGGAAACTCGGAAGATTCTTTTTGTGCCCTTTGTCTTTTCCTTGTTTTTTCTGCAAGCTGCAAAATGAGTACCATTTTTGTTTACCTAGGTATGTTTATAAATTATTTGAAATATTAACAGTAATCAGTACTGCAGTTACTAAATTTGCATTAGTTGAAGGGAGATATGCAGGCTGCATGAAACAAGTTAATTAATTCTAATTCATAGAAAGTAAAAATGCTGTTTGTGGTGGGGGAAGGAATTGCATTCAATCTGGAAGTATTTCCTAAATCTGCTACTGCTATAATATTTACCCTTGCACATCATCTTGTAAAGCAAAGTGATGAACAGCACCTTAGTTCCAGCTCAGTTGTTGACTGTTCCGTAGCATGTGTGACATCAGTCAGATAGATTTAACCTGCTTTGTACTGAAGAAGTCAATAGTGCCTGCTTTGAATGTTTCCCTTGCCATTACAGGTGCAGGGGATTGTTTGCCATTAGACTCTTGGCTTTTGAGCACTTCTCCTTAAATGGTGTATATAAACAGTGGAAAATATAGAGTTAGTTAGATTCCCCTCCCCCCCATCTGATCCAAAATGTTTTAAACAGCTTTTAGCACATATGCCTGTGTTGTGGTCTACCTCATAACGATCTTTAAGACCTCCTTCCTTCCACTCACGGTCACTTCTTTCTGTTTGCAATTGTTTGCCATCATTGTGGTAACTACAGCAATTACTGTCTTGCGTGTAATGTTGGGGGAAATTGTACATTTAAAATTATCTTTTAATGTAGTCTAAATGCTGGAAGTAGGCCAAGGAAACTACCAGTTTTAGACGACAGCTAGGCCCAAGTGCTTTATAGCACAGTGATATCTTTGAGCTGAGCATATGGCTGCCTAAGATACTGGTGTTTGTTCTTTTTGCTCTGTGTTTTGGTTTTGGCTGGGATAGAGTTAACTTTCTTCTTAGCTGGTGCAGTACTGTATTTTAGATTTGGTGTGAAAATAATATTGATAATGTACCATGTTTTTAACTGTTGCTAAGTAATGTTTATACTGAGTCGAGGACCTTTCAGTTTCTCAGGCCCTGCCAGCCAGAAGGCTGGAGAGGCACAAGAAATTGGTAGGGGCCACAGCCAGTACAGCTGACCTGAACTTGCCAAAGGGATATTCCATACCATAGAATGTCTCGCTCAGCACATAAAGCTGGGGGAAGAAGGAAGGGGGAGATGTTCAGGGTTATGGCGTTTTTATTCCCAAGTATCTATTACATGTGATGGAGCCCAGCTTTCCTGGAGATGGCTGAACACCTGCCTGCTGATGATAAGTGGTGAAGGAATTCCTTGGTTTGCTTTGCTTGTGTGTGTGGCTTTTGCTTTACCTAACAAACTGTCTTTATCTCAACCCACAAGTTTTCTCACTTTTACTCTTCCAATTGTCTCCTCCATCCCAACGTGGGGGGCGTGAATGAGCTTGTGTGCAGTGCTTAGTTGCTGGCTGGGGTTAAACCAGAAGAGTCTGTAAGTCCTTAGTCTTTTCAGCAAAGATACAGCCTTCCAAGAAAGCCAACCATATCCTGGGCTGCATCAAAAGAAGCATGACCAGCAGGTTGAGGGAGGTGGTTGTGCCCCTCTACCCTGTGCTGGTGAGACCCCACCTGCATCCTCAGGTTCTCTCCTCATCTCAGGTGAGTTCTAGGGTCCTCAGCACAGGAAAGACATGGACTTGTTGGAGTGGGTCCAGAGGAGGGCCACAAAAATGATCGGAGGACCCTATGATGAAAGGCTGAGTTGGGGTTGTTCAAGCTGGAGAAGGCTCCAGGGAGACCTTATTGCTGCCTTCCAGTACATAAAGGGGGGCTCTAAGATGGGGTCAAACTTTTTTAGCAGGACCTGTTGCAATAGGACGGGGGTAATGGTTTTGAACTAAAGGAGGGTTGATTCAGACTAGGTATGAGAAAGGAATCTTTTTGCAATGAGGGCTGTGAAACACTGGAACAAGTTGCCCAGAGAGGTGGCAGATGCCCCATCCCTGGAAAGATTAAAGATCAGGTTGTACGCAGCTCTGCGAAACCTGATGTAGTTGAAGATGTCGCTGCTGCAGTAGGGGGGTTGGATCAGGTGACCTTTAAGGGTTCCTTCCAACACAAGCCATTCTATGCCTCTCTATCTTTACATCTACTGACAGTAACACTGCTTTTCAGGCCCTTAACATTTGATAAACTAAGCTAAAACAGGTGTTTACCCCTTACTAATAGCCCCCGCGGGAAGTGCTGAGGGGCACTCGGCAGCGGCCAGGAGAGGGGCCGGTGCTAGCCCACACCGGGAGGCTGTCTAGGGCCCTCAGCCGCCCGCGCCGTTGCCGCCAGGAGCCCCGAGCAACGGTTTTAACCTCAAGATGGCGAAGCCCCGGGCTGCGTGGAGGCGCCGCCCGGCCGCCCGCCCCCAGCACAGGTGGCGGCAGCACGGCCGCCTCTCCTCTCGCTCTCTGCCCTTCTAGCCGCCGCCGCTCTATGGTTGGGCGGGTTATTGTCTGCGCGCGGAGCGGGAGGGCGCTCTGGCACTGCCACCTCTATCGTCGTGCGGCGCGGTGCACGTCGGGCTGCTGACGGAAGGGGCGGCTCACATGACCCCGCGCAGCGCGGTGGCGGCGGCTCGGCGCGGTGTGTTCGCGGCCTAGTGGCGCCCCGGGGCCTCCCAGCCGGGCCTCAGGCGGCCGAGCGGCGTCCTCCCACGCCATCCCCGGCCCGCGCGGCTCGGAGGGGCCGCGGCGGCGCTCCGGACGCGGCTCCTGCTCCGCAGCGAAGGGGTGAGAAGCGAGGGGCTGCGGCGGGATGAGAGGGGGAGGCAGCGCGGCGGTGTTTGCTGAGAGGAGGCGCGGCTGGGGCTGGGCCGAGGCCTTTCTGCCGCGCCCCCGCACCCTGGCCCGTGGCAGGCCGCGGCCGACGCCTCGGACGGGAAGCGGCGTGGGCCTAGCGGCGGGGCGGAACGGGAGAGCGGCCTCGGGGAGGTGCTAGCGGGAGAGTGGCGGCGGCGGCGGCGGGAGCCTTTCGCTTCCTCTCCCGCCCAGGTGGCGTGGGAGTCGTTTCTGCCTGCCGTGGGTGCGGCGCGGAGCCGGCCCGGCCGAGGGCCAGGGGAGCCCATCGTGCGGTTGGGGCGAGGCCCTGCGCCCCCGGCGGGGAGCGGACGAGCCCGCGGCGGAGCTTTGCCAGCGCCCGAAGTTGCTTCCCGGCCTGGACCGGGCCGCCTCTGACTGTGGGTAGGGTTTTAGCTCCGACTGTGGGTAGGGTTTTAGCTCCGACTGTGGGTAGGGTTTTAGCTTGCGATACAGGGGAGTCGGGTCATGAGAGGAAACGTTTTCCGGCGCTATCGCGGCAGGGAAGTTGATGTCCGTAACGTGGACGGGAGTAGTCATCTTGAAACACGTGTTAACAGCTTGTGCATAAAAGAATCGGACTGATTCATTAATCAGTAGAGCTGTGATGTGTATATTGGCACGTTTTTCGTATGATGTCTTTTTCCATTATAGAAAAAGACTATTGTTAGCCCGAAGGAAAAAAGGGGGTTTTGTTTAAATAAGGGGTACATCCCAAACACATCTAACTTTCGTGTGTGTGTGTGTGTAGTAGGTCTTACATGGGCTTACAGGATGTAACATCTTAAAGTTGTATAGTTCTCAGTCTATTCAGATGAAAACGCATGCATGTGGAGTTTTAGTAATTTTTTGTGGGGCAGGAAAGCATTACTTCAGGTGTTGCATCAGCATTTATGAAAGATGGTCCAGAACAAATTTGAAGGAAGAACAGGTCAGTTTCTTACTTTCCCTGTAAAAGAGTGGTATTGTACATAGTGCCTCGCCTTTCTCTGCTTCTGTTTTTCAAGTGCCCATAAATGCTTTAATGCTGGAAAAGGTGAATAGCAAAGTTAGAGTGGAGAGTCACTTATTTGACTGACTAGTGTTTTATATAGGTGCAGAAGCACAGAATTAGGAGCTAAATCAAATACTTTAACGTTCTGGTGACATGCCTAATGTAGCCCTAGTTAAAAGGCTTTCAGATTGAGGCTTTACTTTGATTAAGGGTGTTGCTTGTGGAGTTGTTTTGTAATAATAATTTGGGATGCAACTACTCCCAGGCAGTCAGTGAACACTTTATAGATCACCTCTGAAAAGCAGGCTAGAGCAAATGCTAGTTTTGTTTGTTCAGAAATAAATACAGTTAAAATATCTGTAATCTGTTTTATCTCTCTGCATGTTGGTTGTATTTGATATTGATGCCTTGGTTTGCTTGCATATAGTGTTGAAAAAACCATGGGGCTCTCTGAGAAAGTGAACATTTTCACTGAGGGTATCAGTTGGCTTGAAATAAAATACTTTTCTTTTGGGGACTTATTTTTTTTTTTGTTGGAAGCAATAATATAAGCAGATCTCCAATGGGTGACAAATGAGGAGGTTATTTATTTTTATAACTGAACAGCTTAAAAATCATACATCATGTAGAGCCTTATGTAAAAGCCACATAGATAGTACTGACTTTAGTAGGTTGGTTTAATGCATATGTTTTCTCCAGTTGCTTCTGAAAATGCTTCTGTTGCTTAGCTGCACACATCATATGACATAATATGTATAAAATACTTTGTCATAAATTAGATGAAAATATTATTAGCGCTTTGTTGCTGCCTAGGTATTGACATTAGAATCAAATGCCAAAACATTATACAATTCTTAATAGGAGTCACTCTAATTCTTTAAAAACATTTTTGTGTGAAAGCTTTTCTATAGGGACATTTCATCAAACATAACAACATGGACATACAATCAAGTGTCTTGGCATAATGTCTCTTTAACCAGAATGTTACTAAGTAACATAGTATTACACACTTACCATAGGTGTGGATTTTGTCACATACTCTTGTAATAATCTAAATGTTAAGATTTTAATCAAAGCTGGATTGTAGTTCATTTATTCCAAATAAGTTTTGTGTTTACTGCTCCTTTATTTGAGAGACTAGCTTGTACAGCTATTTTGCGCAACTTACTCCAGACTAAGTGTACAGATTTTTTTGTGGTCCAGAAGGATTGTATTGGGAAAATGTTGAAGAGAAGTTAAAATCAGACAAAATGAAATCAAGCTAGATCAGCCATACTGTCACTGCTGTTACGACACTACATGTATGCATATTTAAAACTGGTATAAGTTTGCTTATGCATTAAGACTTAAGGATTTTTACAATTAAAATTAACTTTGTTTAGTATAAATAGTTCAACAGTAAGTATTGTAACTGTTTGTTTCCTGGGGGACTTCGCTGTTTTGAAAATGGTTAAAATGTTTTGTAGGTTTTTAAATAAAAGTTACAATGTGTAAACACAGAGGTATTAAGGAGATTAATCCTGTGGCACTGCTAGAATTATGATAGTGCCCTGAGTAGGTAATATAATTGCCAGTTTAAAATACACTAGTTACCAGTGATTTTTATTAAACTTACATTCTGTTTATGACCTATCTCTTCACCCCTTTATTAAAAAAAATTGAGTCAATAAAAGAAGGGCTTAAAGAATACTATGATTTAAGTGGTTAAAAAAAAAATTACATTAACAGTCCAGCCAGACCAGTCAGTCTCCTGTTGTTGGGACTTCTGGGAGTCGGAGATGATAAAGGAGTGTGGGGCAGTAATGTCTGAATGACGGTGACCCTTGTTTCATAGTAATTCTGACTTCTGTGTGATCTCAGACACTTAGGCCCAGCATGCCTTTAGGCCAGCCCTGTGCACTTGTTTAGTTGTATGTCAGCTCTAGCATGTTGCTGCTGGACAGAGCCCTGTCCCATCAGGGATATCTCCAAATCTGAATTAACAAGTCTCAGTGGATTTCACCAGACCTTAGAGCCATATTCCTGTACTCAGGCCAAGTTTCAGAAGGTTGGTGTAGCTGGTTCTCTCTGGTGCTTGGTTCCGCCAGGACTTATTAACTCAGAGAAGCAGTGTGTGAAAGCAACTGAACTCCTTCTAGGCCAAAGTTGAACCTGGAATATTATAGCTGTGGGTTTTGTAGCACTTGCTTTAGTTAATAGCTCAGGCTGGATTTGAGCTGGATCTGCTTAGGGTAAACTTAGATGTTGCCACCTATGACATAATTAATCTGCACTTAAAAAAATGCTTAAGGCTAATGAAGTGTGCACCTACATTGCTGTGCTAACTTGGATCAGGAGTGTGCTTTTGAAGGAAGTCTCCCGGTCATCCTTACTTGGGAAACTTTTCTTTCACATTGGTTTGCACTATTGCAGTGGATGAACTGGATTCCTTTTGCATGAAAATATATTGAAAAATGCACTCTTACCTGCAAATGGGCGTTCGTTTCAGTGGGGTGGACCTCCCCAAAATGTGTAGTGTGGACATCGGGGTCTCAGCTCCATCTGTTTTAACAGACCTGCCTCTGTTGTACTGCCCTGCTTGCTGGCATGGACGTAGCCTAAATTGACTATGCTTTGACACAAATGCATCATTTTGGGGGCTGAAGATGTCATTATTTCAGTATTTTGAATGATGTCAGGCCAGGTGCTCACTGCTTTTCTTACCCCTGTATCTTCATCACAGCAACACTCATACAAATTAATTTCTTGTTTAAAGAGCTGCTAGTTAAAATGCAGCTATCAAGAATGCTGCTTACATCCAATTTCACTTGAGGTAATACTTTCATAAGTCAACTGAGGTTTTAAAAATATCTCAGGACTGTTTAGTTCCTTACTGAAACTTTTGAATATATCAGGGAAATTTGAAGATCACCATATATGATACTAAGACCACAGTAAATGTATCGGACACTGATCACTGACCTGTATTGGCAGAGTAGTAGGGCAGTCTGCAGAGAAGTTCAAGATACTGGTCTTGGGATTTCTACAAATATATTCCACCTAGACCCAGCTTAGCAGCTTTCAATACGTAACCCTTGGTTTGTAGTTGCTTATAAATTTGATGTCAGAGGCCCCTCTGACTGTTGGAAGAGTATGTATGTTTCTTGTGTTCTCTAGCTGCTGACAGGAAAAATGTGCTATGCAGTTCCCTTCATTGTAGCATCTTGGCTGCTGCAAGGAGCTGGATGCATCTTCCTCCCTTGTCCAAATCTCTTACTTCTCCAGTGAGCAGTTTCAGTGTTGGTATCTGTTGATCCTCACAGTTTTCATAACAAACAGAAACTGTTCTCTTGCCAGTTTCACATTGCTAGTTGCATATAGTAGCGAGAGAGACCAAGGCTTTTTTTAATTCTACTGTTGATCTTCAGTGTCACAGACAGCAGAGGTGCTACCATTGGTTTGTGCAAGAAATAATTCTAGGTGCTTTGAAAATAATGTACAAATGTGGAAAAAAATAAGAACTTCAAGTAAAATGGGTTGGTGAAGCCCTACAGATAATGGTGTGTTTCACATCATCTGACTAGAAGATGGAAAGACAGAGTTGGATCTGTTCTTACAAACTGCCTTGTTCCTTTTATGCAGCAACAATTACCTTGTTGACTACTAAATCTTTACTTTTTAAATAGATTAAAAAAACCCAAACCCCAAACAAAACCCTATATTTGACTGTGTGCATAAAGAACAGTTTCACCTTAGTCCCTAGGGGTTTTTTTGTGTGTGTTTTTTTTTGTTTGTGTGTTTTGGGGTGGTGGGTTTTTTTTTTTTTTTTAGCTTCTCCAAAATGGTGTGTCTGATGAAGTGCTTGTTAGAGTGAGAGAAAGGACTGTACCTACAGGCAGCCTGGAAAATTACTTCCCCAATTGTTCTTTCTTGTTTAACAGACTACTCCTTAATGTCTTGTGGACCTCAGGTGGTGTGACACTATTATAGCATATTTAGAACCATCTCAGACCCAGTAGCTTATTGCTGTACCATTGTGCCCCGAAACAGCTTAGAATTTTGTCCAGTTGTCTGTCAGCTTGTAATATAAGGACTGAGAGCCTTAAGGATCTTGATTTTTCTGCCTTTCCTGGGACTGCTGGCTGGAGGGTTTTTTTGGTGAAAAAGTTGCAAATAGTGATACCATGCGGACAAGGGGAGTTTTCTTCCCTTCCATACTATGCAAGTTTCAGATTCTAGAGGAACATTGGCTGATGTACACATAGTCTGAAGAGACCATAAACAATGCTCTTCCAAATAAAATGTTTTGGCAGTACACCTTTGCTGCTCTTTGCCCATCCAGTTTGAAAAAGTCAAGAATGACAGAAAGAAGTGTGTTCCTAGGCACATGGATTCTAAGTTGTGGAGGGAAAGAGGTTTCATGTTTATTATATTGGATGAAATAATCTTTATTGAACTGTTGGAGGAAGGCTTGTGTTTGCTTTCTTGTTTCTTCTACAATCTTAGACCTTGTGTCACAGGAGTGTTTATCTTTTCTCCTGGTGAGCTGTTGATGAATGTCCTTTGGGGCCAATTAATGAATGCCATCATCACAAACCTCTTGTAATCGATGTAGTTGTAAACATGTCTTTGAGTGAATTATGCTATAGGGTCTTATATGTGTTCTTATACCAGAATAAATAAGTTCTGATGTTCAAAGATATTATCAAATACATTTGGGTTTCCCTTTCATCCTCTCCAGTCCACTATGTACATTTATCTCTCGTAGTTGTTTCTTCCGTCTGTGGGAATAAAGTTTTTATATATGATTCTCTTATTATAATTTTTAAGCTCTTTCAAATATATCTACTGTTATGGTAGAGTATTGGTATTGGCTTGTCTAGTATTTAAGACTGTCATTGACTGCTTGCTCTTGTTACGTGTGTGGAAGGCACATCTGTCTCCAGCAGATCTTGTTTCTTGTTTCTTGTGTGTTCAGTGTCAGGAAGCTGGAGAAAGCATCTTATAATCTACAGGTCTGTTGTATGTATCAGAATTTTGCTTACCGTAAAACTTTTTGTCAAGGCCTCCTGTTTTGGTTTTGACTTGTGGTTGCCTGCTTGAAAAAACAGTTGCAGTGAAGATAGGGTACTGTTGGCTGTAGAACAGTCTGTACAGTCCGTTGAGAAATGCAAATGTTTGTGCAGACAACTAACTGGACTCTTGTCACTTGTGATGTGGTGTCTTTGTCATTTGTATCCACACAATCCAGTGTGTTTGAAGTTCCTCAGCAGTAATATTTGTGAACTGTTTTGGTATTTTTAGAACTGAGGACCAACCTTTTTTGACAATTTGACCATGTAAGGTTGCAGAGATAATATTGGCAGCAAGAATACATGCCTTGTTAGCTGTGTTAAGAGTAATCTTGAATTTTTTATTATTGAGTCGTGTCTGTTACAGGGTCAGTCATGTGCACGTAATAATAACCATCTGAATAGCGAATGATGTTAAAATAATCTTTACTCGCCATGGTAGTGTATTGACTCTCAGCTCATGGGCTATTGTCTAGCTTGAGCTGTAGAAGATGTGTGAACCAGGAGGTTAAAAATAGATCAGAAAAGCCTTTTCGAAGCTTTTAACTGTTTCTGTGATGGAATTTGGGGATCTCCCCAATGTAGTCTTAAAATACAATTCCTGCTGGTGCTGAGCATCGGAGTGTCCCAGTTCTTCCTCTCTTCTTGTTCCACAGTCGTATTGTGTGCAGTCACTTCTTGTACAGGAGAACTACTTGCAGTAGTGAAATTACAAGATTACGTCTGTTCAGGTATTGTAGAGTTAGCTTTATTTCAAAGAAACTGTACAAATGGTTAAATGGTGTTTAATTCACAAACCATTGGTATGAGAAGGCAGATACAGTTTTGGTTTTCACTTCATTCTGAGACGCTTTCCTGGAAGTGCTGCTTTTCATTGTGAAAAAAAGACTTCACTACATTTGTAACATAATGAATAGCTGGGAAAAGATTGTTAGAAAGAAGTTTTACTTTGTAGCTGAACAGCCATATAAAGTTTTAAAATCATTATGGACACTTAACGCTTGCATTGCTTTTGTAATTCATGTTTGAGAACTGAGGTACAAGTTTCCTTTCCTCTCTTTTTGGCAGATTGTGACTGGAAGAATGTCTTTTCCACCTCATTTGAATCGCCCTCCTATGGGAATCCCAACACTTCCCCCTGGGATCCCACCTCCACAATTTCCTGGCTTTCCTCCACCTGTACCTCCTGGTAAGTTATGTTAGTATATGGAAGTGTTGTAGAAATAAATTTCCTTTTATTATTCTGAATTGTATTATTTCCAGAAGTTACTGGCTCTTAATGTATTTTATTAACTGCTTCATGTACATTGCAATTGAGTTTCTAGGGTACCCACAGATCATGCCATGTGAACAAGCTCCTTTTGGTCTACTAAAAGCTGCTTACTTCTGGCCAGAAATCAAACCATTAGAAACAATTCTGGACTTCCTTGGACTTTTTTCAAGACTGAAGCTAGGTGGTGATTTTTGTTAACGTTAGGTGTTTTAAGAGCCACAGTTTTGAACAGCAGACTGATTTTCAATTATTTTCGAATAAGCCATTGTAATAGCCTTTGGAAACACTTGGGTACACAGTATCTGTGGCATGAATATACAGGTGTAACTTTCAGAGGTCCAACTTGTTGCGTCGTTTTTCTCCACTTTTTTTATAAAAAAGTCCCACTGCTGTTCTGCTTCTTACATACTTTACTCCACACATCTTGCAAACTTACTGTTATTTTCCTCATTCCTTCTAATCTTCCCAAAAATAATCCCACCTTTTTTTCTTCGTTCTTCTGTAAGATCAGCCTCTGTTTTTTGCATTGAGACTTTAATTCATTGATCTGGAACCACCTTCTTTCTGAACATTGCCAGTATAGATGACAGCAACTGGAGCCAGGAGACTGCAGACTGAGTGACAGAAAGGAATACATCAGAGAATTACTCCTTTAAAATTCATCATGAGGGCTGCAGAAAATAACTCCTGTCTGTAGGGTCTTAAGTTTTGTTGTGTACAAGTGTTTTATAGACAATAAAGGCATTCAAAAACCAGGTGGCTGAACTCAGGAATGGCTTGTGCACACCCATTCATCAAGCTAATCCTTACTTGCATAAGTTTTTGTGAACTTTTTTCCCTGAGATTCATGAGGTGTTTCTTGTTTTCTGCTAAAGGTGGAGTTCTTGATTAAGTAGCATTCTGGCATCAAAATTTTCCAGTTAAATTTTAAAACTATACCTCTTATGTTTACTAGCTTCCGTTTATATATACCACTGTGAAAAGTACCAAATATTTTTTAAAAATAAATTCCTGAAGGGTATTTTGAAATGTCTGATAGAAGTTTTTGCTCTGAACATGTGGTTCTTAACATTTGTGACACACATTTTGTTCTCTTGTTAAGTTTGATTTATATAAATAGTCTTGTTTCAGTATTAGTAATCCAAACAGTATGTAGAGTGGAAGAGCCTGGTATGAGGTGAGAATTAAATTTTTCTCTCCATGCTAGAAACTGGATTTGCTTACCTGTGCAGATAACATATTTTGACATGTAGAGGATTTGGGTGTCTCATTTCTTTTAGCACAAGTGTGTCAATAGAGTTGAAAATGCACAAAATGCCCCAGTGACTTTATGAAAGTCTACACTGAAGCTTTTCCATACTTAAGATCACAGTTTTAATGGCTTACAATATTACATGTTTAGCTAGCTCTTTGGTCAAGATTTTGTGTTCTAGTTATCTTACTCAGCCTATAATTTTTTGAATTTTCAGTTAGAGCACTTTGCTTGTGTAAGAATGAAGTTGGGAAAAGTGTTTTACTTAGCTTAAAAATATGGCTGTTAAAAATAAGAAGTTCTAGCATTTCCATCTCTGAATGTGGAAGATTTGTTAAGGAGGTGATTCTGATGGCTCTTGTCATCTCTGAAGATTGTTGGATACTGTTAAGATGTAAAAAATTATGATTTGTGTGTAAGAAATGCTGTAGTGGGTCAGATCAGCAGTCCATATAGCCTGATGCATTGTCTGGGCATTGGGAATACAAGATGGTATTTAGGGTGGACATGCACCCCTGTCTGCTCTTCTGAGCCTGTTCCCTCATACAGCTGTAGTGTTAGGGATGTTACAGTATGATCTTTCACTTCTCCTTTTTATCTTTTTCTGGACCTGTCATTCATGAATGTTTTGATATTTTTTGAACCTGCTGATGCTATCAATCTCCATTGTTGCCTCTTGCACCAAGTTGGAGAAGTTCATTAACCACTGTGTAAAGTGGTACTTTCTTATGTCTGTCTTTAAACTCATTGGCTGCTTACTGTCCCCCTCCTGTGCCAGCTCTGATGTGGGAGTCTGCATTGCATTTTGTGGTTTTTGTACACCTGTCATGTTCCATGCCTTGCAGACCTCTGTGCCTGAAGAGTCTTGTGTAGAGTGTTTCCTAGTAAAGCAGCTGCTTCAACACTAAGTCATGTAGTTGCTTTTCTCTAAGGCTGCATGTTTTTCTTGGGTTGCAGACCAGGTCTGTAGGCAGTAGTCAAAGGTATAGTTGCACCAGGTTTTTTTTATAGCAGCTAAATGATGCCTGTGGTCTTGATCATCACTGTGTTTACTGATGATGCCCAAAATTTCAGTCGCTATTTTTGGCTTCTGCTGAGCATTGGGCTGATAGTTTCAGAGAACTGGCAGTGATATAGAAGTATCTTTACTCAGTTGTAACTTTAAAATCCAAGTTCAACATAATGATAATTGCGGTTATATTAGTTACAGAGCAACACAACCAGAGTCTTTGTCTTGGAGTAGTTCCTCCAGTCTATGAAATGCCATGGTGCATTAAAACTGAGAGCATGGGAGAAAAATATACTTTTTGATTCTCTGAGCAGTTTGGAGGGATAGGAGGAAATATGACTTTAATATGGAGGAAGAGGATTGAATAATGGAGAGAATAAATCTTGGAATCAAAGCAAAACCAGAGCGGATAAGGAGAAAGCTAGATAAGATGTCTGAGGAGGAGTGTTATTTCAGGACTAAGCACTGGAGAAAGTCGGGCAACAAGTCTAGGAACAGTAGGTTGCAGAGGTTTGGTTAGGATTTTATGAATATAGCAGTAAGAGGGATGCAGAAGGGAAGGATTGTGTGAAAGACAATTTTTTGTAGAATGAAAAGAGAGAGGTCTGAGATCCCTAGAGGGTATTCTCTGAACAACATTAGATTGACTTCATTGTTGAGTCTCCATGTCTTTACTGTCAAGCAAGTAGTTTTGAAAACTATTCGCTTAATAACTTTAACCTCCTATAGCAGCTGGCATGGAAAGATAAACAGCCTTTATTACAATCAAGTATTGGCCCCCATGGTATTACTTAGTGGCCAATGAATGTGATAGTGAGAAAGAGGGTACTGTATGGTTTTACCTGACTAAGCATTGTTTTAAATTAAGTTTTAGAGATTACTAATTCAAGTATGTAGCAGGTAGGGAGCTTATGGATTGAGGTTTTCTACGCTGCCTTTATTAAGCTATTCCATAAATAGTAGCACGAAGCCTGGTGGTGCGCTCTATAGGACCTCATCCCTAAGCTGTATGTACAATCAATTGTACTATGAGAATTGAACAAGTCAGGAACGAGATTATCATCTGTAGGACTTCAGCTGCTTTTGCTCTGTGCTTATGGAATTCGCTGCCTTGTTCATCACACAGCTGTGTTCTAGAACAGTACTGTGGCTTGAATGTGATTTGAAAATAGATTTGTTTGTGATGAACAAAGTTGAAATGGTAATATGATAAAAAGTGACGAGGGTGCACGTGGTGTGTTAGTGTACTCGGGCTATGTTTGAATGCTTTAGGAATTACTGGTGATCAGTACTGTGAAATTCTTACTTGACTGAAGTTGCAGTCTGGTTTGGAATTCAGATTTGCAGTCGGTTCATTAGTATTCATCAGTAATCTTAACAGGGTAGACTAATCAACGTCTTGTATTTCTCAGGGACCCCAATGATTCCTGTACCAATGGGCATTATGGCTCCTGCTCCAACTGTAAGTATTACTGTGGGAATAAGATGCTATCACAATAAAATGGGAAGTAAAACTTAGTACATGTCAACAGTATTTTTGTTTTGCTCTATTCCATCAGAATTCATACTATGAAAGGAAATGCTTCACTTTAGATGCAAATACTATATGAATTTCTGGCCTAGACAAAGTTTAAAGTAATGTCTGGAGCAGCTAGCTGCAAAGGTGAAGCAATTACTGTTCTTCCAAGAAGATACACTTCTGTCAAATACAGTGATTTAGGCTTTGTTTTCAAGTCATGCATGGTCTTCCTGTGCAGTACAGTTAGATCAGTTAGATTTCAGGTCTCTTGCTTTTGAGTTTGGCCTAACAAGAGTGCTCTGGAGGCATCATCTTATCCAGGTTTATAAGGCCATCATGCAGCACTGCTGAGTTGGCCAGAAAGTTGTGTGCTGATAACAAGCTTTGCCTTTCCCTGTGTTTCGGGGGAGGGAATAGTTGCATGTAATAAGCATCTATGGAAATGCATATAGAGAAAGGTCTCTTCATCTTACTGATTTCTACTTGGAGGGAAGGTTTATGATTTATAGGGTGGAAAAAAGCGCTCCTTAAAATATGAAGGTTACTTCTTGGCTTCCAGATGAATTGCCTTTTTTATGATTTTGCATAAATGAAATCTCCCCAAAATACTGACTTTTTGATGTCTTGTATTATCTCTTACAGGGCGATATGTTCATAGTAATCAGTGTATTTAAGACAAAGATACCAGAACATACACATGACTCAGTTTTCTGATTAAAATAATTTTTATTAGTGACCCTTCTAGAAGGCTGTTTTGAGAAGAGGGACTCCGTGACTATGTACCATTAAATCTTAGGTGGAAGGAGAGAGGTGCAACAGAAAGGAATAGATGATTGCACCTATCTCTGCATGGTTTATTTCACAAATGTTTGCTCCTTAACCTAGAGAGGCTTTGGGTTGTGTATTGATTAAATAAAGCAGTCGTGTTTATTCAGTTTGTGAAAACTGTAAGACCTATCATGTGCCCATTGAAGCCTTTTGAGTCAGTTACTTTTCCATTTGCAGCTTGCCTTTTACACTGTTAGGTAAGGTACTTCAACTTCAGTGTCTCAAGTGTTGCAAATTAGTTATTTGTAGAAGAAATAATACCTAATGTTACTGTATGCTCACCTTGAGATCTTCCGGTAGCCATGTTCAGTTATACCTTTTCTGGCAGAGACAGAAAAAAAGGTAATCCTTTTTGTGTTCTATGAAGTGTTAAAAGGTGAACCACTTCTTGTCTCACTCCATAAGCCTAACTAAGGTTTGGTTGAAAGTTTATTTTTGAAATATATGCGCATCCTCAACTCTTTTTTTGTCTTTTGGATTTAAATATAAAAACCCAAACAACCCAACGCTTTATTTTACACCCTCTCCTCTTCTGTCTAGGTGTTAGTTCCTACCACAGTGTCTATGGTTGGAAAACATTTGGGAGCCAGAAAAGAACATCCTGGCTTAAAGAACAAGGAAAATGATGAAAACAGCGGTCCCACTACCACCGTTTTTGTAGGCAACATTTCCGAGAAGGCTTCAGACATGCTTATACGGCAGCTTCTAGCAGTAAGTACAGTGGAGTGCTTGTCAGATTTCGTCCCTGGCTGATGAATGAAGTAATGACCCACAGGCAGTGCATTGAAACTAAAAGCAGTTAATCCCAGTTACTGAAGTAGCAATTCATTACATCTGAGTTTGAAGTCAGTAAGTGAAGAATACAGCTTTTTAAAGCTGTGGGTGTCAGAGAACATAGACACATTTTGTTGTTAGTAGTGCTTACCCTTTTTGTGTCATATTTTTCAAAAGTGGTTTAAGTTTTTTGTAATGTTTTGAACATAAACAATAATAATAATTAATATTTATCTTTAATGCAGAAATGTGGCTTGGTTTTGAGTTGGAAGAGAGTACAAGGGGCATCTGGAAAACTTCAAGGTAATTGTTCATATTTTTCAAACTAGTTAGATTTTGGTTTTAATTACCTGGCAGGTTTTCAAATGTCTTAACACATTGCTGCTGTTAATACTTTTACATTTAAGAATATATATAAAATACTTAACTGCTAAATACTTCCTAGTAAAGGGCTAGTATTTTCTGTCCTTGGAATCAAGACAGAGAGAAAAAAAATGAGGAAGGTTAAGTGAGAAAATGTCTTGGGAGCCCCATTTTGCTCATCTTTCTGTTCTGAGACTGAACCAAGAGTTCATAGACCATCCCTGGGGAAAGGCTTACCAGTTTGGACTTGGCCTGCAAAGGAGCATATTTGCAACACTGTTAATATTTTTTTCTATTACTATGTATTACTCTTCTCTCTTAAGTAGGTTTTCCTGATGTAAAACTTATTTTCCTTCGCTATTGTCAAATTGAATTGATTTATTTTTTGTGTGACCTTTCTCCAGTGGATATAGGAAACAATTCTGGTTAATATTTTTTGTTAATGTTTTCATACCTTTCCTAGGTTGGTTGAGGTTTCTTTCCCCTTTTTTAAGTTGTAATTCAGTTTCGTCAGCTTTGTTTATTTTGCTCTCATAAGATGTTTTTCTTATTTACAACTTTCTGTAACTGTTGCAAAGAACCTAGTTTGAAACACTCTGCCCTCTAGGTTAACAGTGAGCTGTTGATGCATGTCCGTGATCTTCAGACAGTTGGAAATCCATCTGAGACATGTCTTTGTATAGACTGCATTCCTTAGTTAATAAACGTCAAAAGTTTTACAATCACAATCATAGAATAGTTTGCGTTGGAAGGAACATCTGAAAGGTCATCTGGTCCAGGTCCCCTTGCAGTGAACAAGGGCATCTTCAACTAGGTCACATTGCTGAGAGCCCCATCCAACCTGACCTTGAATGTTTCCAGGGATGGGGCATTTACAATGTATGTATTGCTTTCAATTTATTCACTGGGCCATTAGTTATATAAAAAACTAATGCAGTGAATGATCTTTCTGACTTTTTATGATGTGTACTCCTGTTTTTTTAGAAAAGTGGCTATGTTCCAAATTTATTGATTCAGAACTATTTTTTTTTTTTACGCAGAGTAAATTACCTGAAGAGCTAGAGCTTTAACACTTTTCATTTCAATCATCTGTTTCAGCCTTTGGATTTTGTGAGTACAAAGAACCAGAATCCACACTTCGAGCACTGAGACTGCTGCATGACCTCCAGATTGGAGAGAAGAAACTGCTAGTCAAAGTTGATGCAAAGACAAAGGCTCAGCTAGATGAATGGAAAGCAAAGAAAAAGGCTTCTAATGGGGTACGTATATAACGTGTGACTTGTGTTACTTTGGCAGGAGGGCAATGTCATGTACTTGCTAGATCAGAGTTTGAGTGTCTCTCTTAGTTTCTATTCTTGTCTCTGCCCTTAATTCATTTTAGGGTTTTGCTAGAATCACATTAATGAGTCTGAAGATACGTTGAAAGGCAGTGAAGTGTATAAGCTTTTAATTTACCAGCATTCGAACTGATCTATAAGCTACAACTGAATCTCTAAATTAATTTTGTCATTCATTCTTAAGCGTAGTAATAGGTCTATACTTTCTGAATCAGTTGCTTCATTTTTTTTTTTTTAGAAACTCTTGAAGGTATATAAATTTTAGAAGTAATTGTTACTCTGTCAGAGTCTGTAAATCAGCTGTCTGAAGAGAATTGGAGTTTCCACTGATGAACTAGAACAAATTAATGAAAAGGGAAGTAGTAGATCATTCAGTAGATGCTGCAGTTGTCAGACAGTGGGCAGCTTACAGACACTTAGCAGATGGGAAAACCGGGTTTGTATCATTTCTTTCTACAGCTAAGGATCTGTTCTAGAGTAATTGCAGGTATTTGATATGTTGCATTCTTGTGAGTGTCATTTACATTAAATGACCAATATGTGTTAAAATGAATTTTATTGATTTCTTTGCTAAACTAGTGTATTTCACGTCGCAATCAAATTGTTGGGCTTCTTTAACTATTTTGAAGTTCTGTATATGCCTTAAGGTAGTATCTAACACAATTGTTTTCTGTAAAATGAAAGTGAGAAGATACTCTTGTTCAGAAAACTAAAAATACTAATCACACTATAGCAGGTAAATTTTTAAAATTGCAATTTGGAATTGTTCTTAAAGGTATGTAAAATACAGTGGGAATACAAGTACTTTATTTCATCTTATTTAACCAGGACTAGAGGCATAATGATCACTTGAAGTACTTGACACATTCTTTACTGTGTACCCAGTGTATGGGATTAAATGCAATGGCTCAGTAAAGCAGAGTGCTAACTTCATGGGTTTTGAATGGAGTAATGTACTAGCTGTTAACCTAGGTAAGGGTTTGGTTTGACTACCACTTCTGTTACATGCTTCCTTGTTTCTGTTGGCATCACCGGTAATACTGTGCTTCACAGCTGGTATTATGAACAAGCTTAAAGTATCAGTGGAGTTCTTGTACATCTGTCATGAATTTTGTTTTCTGTGAGCTCCCGTGGGTTACAATCAGTACTGGGTGACTGACTGTAATAAAGCAGAGAGTACTGTTTGTGGCTTTGGTGAAGACAACATTATGTGCCAGTTCCATTGAACTGGAGAGTGAGGTCAGCTCCAAATATTTGTGGTGATGGTGGTGCAAAGAAAGGCTGTGAATTGCCAAGGAATGTTGAAGTGTATTTTAATCATACTGCTTGTGATTCCTTTCATACCATCATTGGTGTGCTGGTGCCCCTAAGATCCAGAGGTTCCAACTTTTTGATTTTATCTTTTTAATTAAGAAATCAAACATGTACCCTACAACACAATTTCTTATAGAGGCACATCAAGCAAACCTTTATCTAATTAGCTCCTCTCCCTGATCACCTCTTCTCCCTGGACCTCTTCAATTCCACTCCCTGTCACTGCCTTCTAGCTCTTTTCAGCCTGCTCCTCCTTGGCCTGGCAGCCTCTTCAGCTCCAACTGAATCCTCCCTTCCCCCTCATTCTTAGCTGCTGCTCCATCAGACCCTTCCCTCCCCCTCACTCCACCCACCACCTATCGCTTGACGGGATACCCAGCTGGATTCTCAGGTGAGATTCCATTTTTCTAAAAGATTCAAGGGATCAGGAGGTGGGCTGCCTTGCTCAGTATGCAGACCATTGTTCTACCCTTTCACATAACATTTAGTGAAACTTACTTCCTGTAAGGTGGAAAGGGGGCAAAAAGGTGAGGAACTACAAAGTAATCGATCATCAATAATAAGAAAATGTTTGCTGTGCAAGGAATGTTTTCCCTAACAGTGTTTCTTTAATACAGTTCCCCCATTATAAGTTGCAGCTTGAGAGCTACAGGCAGACATTTCTATTGCATGGCACCTAAGTAGAAAGCTTAGAGGAACTGCTGTTGAAATGATGAAGTTCTGGAGGATGCAAGGCAGAAACTTTTGACCAAGAGCTAGACTATAGTGATTGCCTTTCTGTTAGCGTGTGTGCGCTTTCTCTTTTCCTGTCTACCCACCTTAATCACCATTTATCTATTCTTTTCTATTATGCAACCCTACACTTGCTCTCTGCAGCCATTCCACATGTAAAACTATGTGGTCCCTATGGTGTTGCCAGCGTGAAAAGATCCGACTAAAATACTACTTGTAGGTGGTTTGGTTTTTGTGGGTTTTTTGTTTGTTTGCGTGTGCGCGTTTGGTTTTGTTTTTAGCAAGTGCCTGTAGGGGGCATGAATGTGATGATCAAGGGTGTACTTCTGCAATAAAACTAATCTTACTCTCAATTTGTTGATTCCTGTTACTTTACCTTTTTTCCTTAGAACTCCAGACCAGAGACGACAAATGATGATGATGAAGCACTGGATGAGGAAACAAAGAGAAGAGATCAGATAATTAAAGGGGCCATTGAAGTCTTAATACGAGAATATTCCAGCGAGCTCAATGCCCCCTCCCAGGAGTCTGACTCTCACCCCAGGAAGAAGAAAAAGGAAAAGAAGGAGGACGTATGTGTTTTGATTTTGGACAAAACAGATTTTTTTTCTTCAACTCACCTTTATATAATGGCCAAACCTTGTACAAATACTTTAAACCTAAACTTCTGATGAGAAAACAAATCAACAAGCATTGATGTCAGCAGCAGTCTTTATTTTTTTAAGCTGAAAGCTAGTCAGTTACAGACACCATCCATTCAGGATGGTTTAGGCATCTAAAGCACCTAGACTTCTTGGAACAGCAGGTTTGAATCTGGGCAGGATTGAACCGACCTTTCATCCCTCTGAAGGTGGAGATACTGAATTTAGTGCAGTTTAATCTGTATGTGCATGTAGGGTTTTTCAAATGAGAACTTAAAAAAACAACTGCAAAGAATTTCTGCATACCATCTGTTTCCATTGAAAGATGCCAGGGCGTTTTTGTAATGGCAGGAATTTGCTCTGGTAGTTTTTGACAAAATTCTTCTTCTCTCGGCTTATAGTATGCATTCTTGTAGTGTGCCTTGATCCAGCTGGTTGCAACTGTCTCCCCAGATGTGGAAGTGCTTCACTAGGTGTATATACCTCACAAACCTTGAAGGGATCCTTCAGGGATGAAAGGCTATTGTAATCTTCCTGCCTTACAAAATCACTTTTACACGCATGTCTCAATTTGGCTGGATTTGATCAGCTGTTTTTCATATATTGTATAATGCAAAAAAAAAAAAAACCCTGTTAAGCAGGAATGAATGTTCTGGTTTAGACCTACTTCTGTGGATGAAGTTCTATGGATTAAAACAAACTGGAGAAGGGGGAATATGAATAAGCAAACTCACACTTAGCTTTTCCAGCCAAGTTTCTAACCATGGGCAAATGGGCTTTCACACCTACCATTGTGCACCTAATATGAAAGATTGGAAAATTGTTTGACGATTTTTACCCATTTAAGTCTTCTGCAAAGTACCTATTCCAAGGCAATAATACAGTTTCAAATGCTTATGGAGTTTTAAGCGTGATGCAAGAAGCAACATCTCCCTCAGGGAGCAAGTATATCTTGCCCACAACATGGTTAGCCATGGCTGCTGACCTGAGATATAAGCGCTGAGCTGAAATGTGTTTTTCTTTCCCTCCCTTTGGGAGAAGATGCTTTCTTGGATGAGTTTTTACAAATGAGTCACTGTCTAATGCTGTCAGCTGTATTTTTTTTGTTACAAGCGTTGTTACAATGTGTATTGTCCTGTGGGTACATATATATATACACACATATATATATATGGCCATAAATAATGCCAGGTAGTTAAACATTGTAAGAGACCATTGCAGTCTTGGAAGAGCTGGGTGCTGAGTATGTGCCTATGACAGAGGGATGTTCTGTTAGCTCTGTATGATGTAGAATTTGACCAGTCTGAGCTAGCAGTAGACAAATGAGCTCTTTAAATACGTAGCACTTGTGGGTTGAAATTAACACCCGAACATCCCTCCCATATTGGGAAGGAGGAAAAGAAATGTGGAAGTTGCCATCTTTGGCCTCTGTGGATAGAGGTGGGAGTGAAGAGATGTTCCTAGCTCATTGCTGTCTTGTCCTTAAAGGAGAGGGGAGAGGAGGACTGTGGAGGGGTGGGGGAAGGGAAGATGGATGCAGATGTATTGGGGGGGGGGGGGGCGGGGGGGAGGAGGGGAAGGGGTGGGGAAACTCACCAGCTTGTGGGGAAACTCACCAGCTTTGGGGCTGTTGTCCCCTGAAGAGCTTGGTGTGAAGACAACTCCTGCTGGTGTTAGCAGCAGAATCTGTTAGTTCTTCTGGATGAAGGCATGACTGATGTGGGGGAGTTGAAAATGTGTGTGGGGAACTGAGAGTGAGTGGAATCTGGTTTTTACAATTTCAAGCACGGGGGAACCTCGCTAATTCGCACTAACTATTAGTTAGTAGGTGCAATCTACCAAATTTTGCGAATTAGCGAGTAAATAAAATCAAGACATAGTCACTGCAAATATACTGATCATTTATATTGGCAAGTGTAGCTTAGTCTTGTTTATGATGCTACCATAGCATACTGATATCCTGTAGTACATGTGTTATTCAGTGAAGTCTTACTAATACGAGACCTCACTATGTATTTAAGTAGTCCAGAGAAGGGAGAATTAGCGAGGTTCTTCTGTAATTTTGTTGAATCAAAGAAATGAGATCACAGCAATACAATATTGCTTTATAGTGCAAACATACAAAACATTGTTTTTCAGAGTAGTGTGCAATCTATTTTTAAAAAAAAAAATCTCCGTGGATTTTTCCGCAGATTTTCCGCAGATTTCCAGTGGCCCCACTGATACCTTATCCACTCATCACCAAGGTTCGTTTACATTGTAGGCTTTGACAATGACTATGTTTACTGCTAGTTGCCAGATTTGTGACTCTTGTCCATCTGATTTTTTTTTTTTTTTTCACTCATTAACATCAGACTGTCAGGTTTGGTACTGCAGAAGGACTTTATTTATCTCTTGCAAGACTGGTTGAAAACTTCTAACCTTCAGCTTTTCTCTTTTTCTCCTGTGTTTGTACAGATGGCTCTTAATGCTTTTCCTCCTGTCCCCCTTGTTTTTTAGGAGGATATAAATGCTATAGAAATGGAGGAAGACAAAAGAGACCTGATATCAAGAGAGATCAGTAAATTCAGAGACACACACAAGGTAGTATTCTTGTTTTTGCACTTGATACAAATTAGGCTTTTTCAAAATCCAAAAAACCACTATTATAAAATTTAGCAGTACATTGCAATATCACTTAAAATGATGTTTATGTTAGGTTTAATCTACATATAGTTCTTTACAAGTCAAAAAAAAAAGACAGCTACCACGTTAAAGTGGCCCTTGACAACTTTATGCTAAGACTTTGATTGCTACTGAGTATTTTGCAGTCTTCTCACTTTAACATGAATAAAGGCAACTTAAGTTTCTACACATACATTAAGTCAAGATATTTATAACTAAAGGCTAAACGGGGCTGCTGTATAAGACATACACTTGAGTGTGTTTCTGTAGGTAGATTTGTAACATAATCCAAGATTTTATGAAGAGTTGAAACTTGAATTAAATTTAAGTCTTATATTTTAATAGTTCTAAGTTAAGAGTGGGGGAAGATTAAAAGTAGGTCAGTGGTTACCAGACTTGCCAAACTTTAGATGCATGGAAGAACTGTAAATTCCCATAAAGCTAATCTATTCATTGACCCCCACCATTATGATAGAGATCATATGGTGACTAATGCAAGATGAAACTCACAGCTTGGAAAGTAACATGGAATAGGATGTAAGTATGAGCTTCTGTTTTTTATTATACTTATGGATGCCCCCTCAGAAAAATATGCAAAGGGGTAACTGGCTTGGAAATGTTTGTGCCCATCAAGTCCCACCTCGGGGTTCCCATTTACAGAAGTTTCCACTAATGCTAGTGCATCTGTGAATGTTTCTGTTTTGGAAAAATAATACTTGCGGATAATAAAGCACAACTATGCATGTAATGTTCTTATTTTAATGTTTAGCTTCAAGTTGGTATTATTTTTTTCCCCAACAAGACTGGAATGGTCCTTGGCCTAGGGAAGCATCAGCAAGCTCCTCTTCTGAGCACACACTTTTATTTCAAAATACCCCCAAATCAACATTAAAGAAAATGTTGAAGGTACAGCAAGGTGAAGTATGCCCATGTTATTCAGCTTTACCATATGCAGTCACTGGGGATGGTACTGTGTTTTCATGCAACTGTATCAATGTAAACACAAGTGACTACACATTGTTGTACGTACACATACTCAGTTTTTCTCTTGACTGAAGTTGTTGGAGATAAAAACCGGGGGAAAATTCCAGAAGAAATCATCTGGACAAGCTCAGCAGTTGAACATGAAACTGGTCAGTGGTGAAACTTCAGTAGAATTGTGTTCAATTCCAAGCCCCAAGTCATTACTGGAACTAAGATGCAAACAAGTAATACGCTTTTTAAAAAAAACAACCAACAAAACAAACAAAAAACATGCTTCATTGTTTCAGAAGCTGTTGGGCATTTTACTGCCTTTGATCTGTATTATGGGGGGTGGGGTGGTATATTTTGGGTTTCCTAACATTAAAAATCAACTGGAAGTAGTCATTGTGTATATTGGATATGTTTAAAAGGGGCTGTTGAATCTTTAGCAGCTGGCTAGTGAGCACAGTGAACCTTTGCATGTTTTTGGTATGAGTTTATAAAACAATAACCACAGACTGTCAGGGTATCAGCATTGCAGGGGGCGTCCATTTACAGCACGGACGAGTCTGAAGAGAGCTCAAGGTAAAATTTATAATTCTTCTACCTGTTCATTTCTGTTCATTACTTCAATTTATCTGATACCGTTCCCATCCCATTACCCTTTCAGATCCTCTTATTTAGGCTGATAGAAGTCGATGAGGTCAGATTTTTTATTACAAAACAGACCAATTTATTTTTTCAATTGGATTTTAAGAAAGCGGACCTACAAAATGGATTTTAATACACCAAGACTTGTGTGTGTATATTTACACTTGTGTGAATATAGTAATAATAATAAAAAAGGAACCCACTCTCTTGAGAAACCTCACCATGAACAAAGTTTTTGAGAGTGGCAAAAAAGCAGGAGTTCAACCAAAGAAATTTCTATTGGAACATCTAAGATAACCTGTAAGTATCAACCATTTCAGTATGTAAACTTTTCTTTAAAAGTATATGAAATTTGAGGTAAGTTCAATTTTTAAAGTTGACAACCTAGTTTAACATCTGACCGTACTGAGGTTTAACACTGTAAAGCTCCTGTAAAACACAGTCCTGTAGAAATAGATTTTCAGCACAGTGTATATTGTAGAATCTAAGTTTTGTTTTTTCATATCAGTTTTCTACCAATTCCTACCATTTTTAGTCCCTTTTTCCTTTTGTGATTTCAATGTATCCAACATTGGTTTGCCTGTATTGTGCTATCAATGCAGCATATTTTCATTGGATACATTAATCACTAGTGAATTAGCTTTATTTCTGTAATCCTTTGTCGGTTCTCTGGTCCCTGTGCCTCTGGCAGAAGAACACTTACCAGGTAAGATTGCTTTTTAAAGTTGTCTTAAATGCTTTGTTTAAAAGAAAAGAAAAGAAAAAAAAAAAAAAAACAAACCAGAGAAAATGCTGTTTCATTGTTCCAGTTTTTAATTTCATTTCAGTGATGGTAAACGTGGAGCCAAAGGGGATAAACCTGTTTATTCTGCTCAATATTTGTTCAAAAAAGTGGTATTCTGGCATCCATCAGGTTGAAATTTGGTATATTTGGTTGTTATTTGGTATATTTGTGAACCGTGTACTTGCTCTTCCTCCCAGAAACATAGCTTATAGGCAAGGTTAATCCAGTGTTGGCGGTCCATGTCCTAGCACAGCATCTGTAAGTTAACACATAACAATTGCTTCCAAGGATGGATTTATCTATCATTCTTTTGATGTATTTTCTATTGTCTTATAGGAATTCATAGGAACTGTTTATAATTGAAAAAAAAAGTGGCAATTTTGTGCAATTTTGTACAATTTTTAGTAAAACTGTAGCAGGTAACCCTTTAGTTTCTGTGTTTCGAAAGAGCTATTTCCAACCTTTGTTTAACTCTCTCCATCTTGCAGTGGTGGAAATTAAGGATTCCATTCTGCAGAGTCCAGTTCTTACCAATGAACTGTTAGAACTTTTTTAGGGAGGGAAAAGGGGAAAAGTTGCAGCTCTCTTCACTGTTTAACCACATGCACCATGTGTAAGTGGATAAATTTCTTTACCCAAGTTTTCATATAGGACAGTTTTGGTCTGCCAAGACTTTTTGGGAAACTCACTGTCCCTGTAAGCATTCCACTGAAATGTATTTTCCTAGTTGAACATAATTAATTTTATCAGCCAGAAGTTTGCTTGTACCCAAGTGACTTACAGGACCAATGGAATTTGTGGCCCACCTGAATCATGACTGTGTATGCGCAATTTAGTCAGCTTATAATACGAGGCCAGCCCTGCTCTGCTAAGGTTGGAGATTGCTGGTCTGTGTAGATCTATGCTTTTGCACGAAACTTAGTCTTGTGATTGCTGCATTTTGATTTCATACTTATGAGTTCCAAAAAATACCCACCAAACCCTATTTAATGTTTTAAAATCAGTGGCGGTTTTGGTATTTCCATTACCAGCCTTCTGTGTTGCGCCGGGAATATCCAGTTCCTATAACTACAAAATTAACTATGAAAGTTCTCTTGTTGGTTTTTAGAAACTGGAGGAGGAAAAAGGCAAAAAGGAGAAAGAAAGACAGGAAATTGAAAAAGAACGCAGAGAAAGAGAAAGGGAACGGGAGCGTGAACGAGAAAGGAGGGAGCGTGAAAGAGAGAGGGAGCGTGAACGAGAGAAGGAGAAGGAACGGGAGCGTGAACGAGAGCGAGATAGGGATCGTGACCGAACTAAAGACCGAGACAGAGATCGTGAACGAGACAGAGATCGTGACAGAGATCGCGAAAGGAGTTCAGATCGCAACAAAGATCGGAGCAGGTCAAGGTAAATGCACTTGAGTTGCTATTTATTTCGGTTTTTCCTAGTGCTGTTTACGAAGTGTGTGTAGTTCCAGCAGATCAGCTGCTATTCGGAAGCGAATGGTCCTTTTGGACGATCAGAGTAAAAACAGGAAAACAGAATTTTAGAAAATATTGTACTTAGCACAGACTGGAAGAATACTTGATTCCTTCCACAGCACATGAATATAAGGACTGTAAACCAGTATGCTTAAGTCATAGTTGGGTGGTTGCTTACTGCATATTAATCTCAGATGTCTTTATTTTTTTTCATGGGTAGCTTTATTCCTACTTAAGCTGAGACATTGCAGACATAAAAGAACCTCAAGTAGGTTTTACCTTTTCCTTTCTTATGTAGCTGTTTTTTTGGTTAGTTTTTTTCTTTTTTATTCATTTGGTTTTGTTTTGGTGTTTTTTTTAAATAAAAGCAAGGGGATTCCGCTTTCAGTCTTAAACTTTGCCTAATCATGTCAGGCTTTAGATGCTGCTTTTTCCTTTCTCCCTTATAGAAAAAATAGCTATTTTGCTTAAAAGCATCTTGTCAGTAGGGTTCAAGTTGTCTGTAAGCCATGTAAACATGAAAGATTAGGCATAGCCTTTATTTGTGGGGTTTTCAGCTGTCACTTAGTCTGGCAAGAATTGCCATGCACTCATGCTTAGTTTCTGTATCACTATTTAATGGTTAGTGCTCAAACTACTACTTTTAGTAAACGGGGTTTTGTATATATTAAAAGTACTGATTTATGCCCACTGTTATATCAGCTATTAATCTTGTACAATTGCAGAAGTAGAATAATAACTTGCAAGATGCTATAAAGAGTGCATTATGATTTCAAGTTAAATCATTTGATTGAGTGGTGAGGAAGGCTCTGTATGTAACTTTGGACATTTTCCTTCCTTCAGAGAAAAAAGCAGAGACAGGGAAAGAGAGCGGGAACGGGAAAGAGAACGCGAGCGGGAACGGGAAAGAGAACGCGAGCGGGAACGGGAAAGAGAACGCGAGCGGGAACGAGAACGGGAGAAGGATAAGAAGAGAGACCGAGAAGAAGATGAAGAAGATGCATATGAACGCCGAAAACTAGAGAGGAAACTGCGGGAAAAAGAAGCTGCGTATCAAGAGGTAGGTTGGGATTTTTGAGGTTCCTTAAGGAGAAAAAAATTGTTTCTGAGGTATGATGAGTCTTCTACTACAAAATACGTCATTCCGTCTCCCTCTCTTTAGTCCTTTGGCTACGTGGATTGGGGCAGAACATATAAGTCACTGTCAGAACAATTTTGGACTACTTATTCCAGCATTTTAAAGTAGAAGTAAATACTTTGCTTAATTTTAATTTAATGAATTTAATGAAACCAACAATAATACAAACTAACTTCAAAGTAGTACCACTGTTCTTAATATTCTTGAGATTGTAGCATGTGTTTTTTCTTCTGTTGTAGCGTCTTAAAAACTGGGAAATAAGAGAACGGAAGAAAAGCCGAGAATATGAAAAAGAGGCTGAAAGGGAGGAAGAAAGAAGAAGGGAAATGGTAAGGCTTGTAGTTTTACGTGTAATTTCCCCCTCCCATTTAGAATGGAACATTCTGCTGTTATCTTTATGGATAGTGATACAGCTCTTGTTTTGTATAAATGCCATATATGTTTTTATATATATATATATAAAAAGTTAATAGACTTGAAACAGAAAACTTCTGGTGAATGGGAGTACTATTGATAGTCTGGGAAATGAAGGCTAGTGGCTTGGTCTTGTGAAGGCAAAAGAATGAGAAGCAGGCAGCTGCAAAATACTGTGGTTTGATTATCAGTTTTGTAGCAAAACCCACTATGTCATGCACCAGTCTTTTTACTTCCAACCTGAGCATATGCCTGAATCTCCTGTACTATATGATAATAATGTCGTGTATCTAAGCACTTTGTAAATGTCTGTCTTTAGTTCATTAGTTGTGAAATTATCACACTTATCAATGTAACACATGTAAGTTTTGTTTAAAAATACACTTCTGGAAGATAGGTACCTCTGTAATCTCATAGTTTTATACTAAAGCATAAAGAAGTTAATTTGAATTATGGTGGTGCTATTTCACTTCATAGTTCTCCCAGAGAGTAGACATGAGTTAATTCTAAGTAGGAGGTAGATTGGTAATTGCTTCAAAACAAAATGTGCAAAGAGACAAAGGAAAGAAAAAAGGCCTAAGTAGAAAGTTAGAAACACATTATTTTATATGAAATGATGTTTTTCCCCTAAATGATGGGGGGGGGGGGGAGGGGGGGGGGGGGGGTAGCAGGGAATGCATGAGAAAGACTCAAGGATGTTTTTTATTCATGATCCCCCGGGATGCTGGCTATGGATGGCAGTTATAGAGAGCAGCGTTAAATTTTATGCTCAATTAACGGAATAATAATTTATTTCTCAGTGTCATTAGCATAGAAATTACTGTTGGTTTAAAGATACTGCTTAGATACAGGTTAGAATGTCCTAGCTTAAAAAACTTAAAAAAACTGCTTTGCTTTTATTTTGTTTTGTGGGGGGTTTTTTTGTTTTATCAGAGGGGATGAAAAAAGTATCTCCTCTCTGTCCCCCTTGCCTTCTTCAGTTTTAGGCTTGTGTTACTAATCCAAACCATGTGGCTCTGTATTAATGCACAACAGGAGTGTGCTTATCCTAGAAGTAGCCATTAGATTTTTTTTCTGTGCATAACGAAATCTTTCTTTTAAAAAGCACAGCTCTTGAAACAATACAGTACTGGTAACATATTAAACTGGCATGTTAAAATATCCAGTACCAGAATTACGGATTTGAAGAACAGGAGCTTTGATAGTTGTCTTTTGTGATGTTAAAAAAAGAAAAGTAAAGTGTGTGTGTATTTAAAAACCCTTTGAAATGCCAATAATGGAACAGTAGTCTGCAAATTAGAGACATGATCCCAGTGGACCAAATGGATGTACTGTTTGCTATTGAACATATGATAGAAAGTTGATGGAACCCTGGAAGATGATGCTATTCCAAAACCTTTCCATTTTCTGTTTGAAAAACTCTGTATTTTTAGTTTGAAGCATAATCAAGATGAAATTAACTTACTAATAATATTGCCAAATTTTTAAACTGTTGGAAAGAAAAACAGAAATTATTTTATTACTTACGTTTCAATCTCTTGTAGGCAAAAGAAGCCAAACGGTTAAAAGAATTCTTAGAAGATTATGATGATGACAGAGATGATCCAAAATACTACAGGTATGTCTTTGTATTGATTCCTAAAAATAAAATCTTCATTGTTCATTTTAACACAGTTGTGGGGTTTTTGGCAGATGCTTATGGAGTTTATATTTGACTGAGTATGTGGTGATGTAAGGGTTATATAATTACCTAAATTGTTGTGGTGTCATTTAAGTGCCAGAGGGAGAATGGAAACTCCTTGCTGCTGCTTGTTAGTGCTTGGGAGTAGCTGCCCCTTCCTATCACTTAACTTGTGGGTGAGGCAGAGCAGAGGTCAGTGTAATGCCAAAATAAGGTGGTGGGGGCAGGGAGAAGGGATCAAGCATGCCTTTAAAAAATTAGCTACAAGGAAGCTGTAAATTACACGAAGAACAAGCTTGTTAACTCTGTAAAGGATGGGGAAGATTGTTCAACATGGGATTAACTAAAATTTGCGTCAAACTAACTTAGCAGAACTGGTTCTTGTCAAGTGAAAACCCATAAAATAATGCAATTCTTTTTCTAAGAAGATCGGCAGTCACGTTCTCTATGTCTTTTAATGTGGAGTGAATCCTGTATAGTAGGGTTGGGAACTGGTATCTTAGATTTTTCTGTTACAAAAAATAGAGGGCACCAGATGCTCTTAGGAATCTTATTTTCATTTAGTGGGAAATACATCTGTATTAGACTAGTTCTTGTATTATGGTGCAAGGTTCTCATTGTAATGTTCTTTGAAGTAAAAAATGTATCTTTTGTAGGGGTAGTGCTCTTCAGAAGAGGCTACGAGACAGGGAGAAGGAGATGGAAGCAGATGAACGGGATAGGAAGAGGGAAAAGGAAGAATTGGAAGAAATTAGGCAGCGCCTTCTGGCAGAAGGGCACCCAGATCCAGATGCAGAGCTCCAGAGGGTAAGTAGCTGTTGGTCTGACAGGAAAAAAGAGCCCTTGGTATTCTGGTGGTATTGAGCGAAGTTGTATAAAAGAACTGATAGTTAATATTTGCTCTGTTGACTTTTTCTTAAAAAGAAGTCCAGATAATCAGTAAGAACACTGGAAACAAAAAATAACTTTCCATATCTATGTTTGAATGGAGTTTGAAAACAAATGTGGATTAATCAGTATTTCTGATTATAATGGCAGTAGTTGCATGTATTTGCTCTTGAGTAACAGACTTCTTTAGGCAACAGAGGCTCTTTAGAGTCTTTTCAAACAATGCTGTTTTTGAGAAAGCTTCTTTTTTGCTAATTGTTTCAATTGTAGATGGAGCAGGAGGCTGAGCGGCGTAGGCAGCCACAGATAAAACAAGAGCCAGAGTCTGAGGAGGAAGAGGAAGAAAAAGCAGAAAAAGAGGAAAAAAGAGAAGAGCCAGAGGAAGAGGAGGAAGAGCCTGAACAAAAGCCCTGCCTTAAACCAACTTTACGACCCATCAGTTCTGCCCCATCTGTTTCTTCTGCTAGTGGAAATGCAACCCCTAACACACCTGGTGATGAATCTCCCTGTGGCATTATTATCCCTCATGAAAATTCACCTGATCAACAGCAGCCGGAGGAGCATCGGCCCAAAATAGGACTTAGCCTCAAACTGGGCAAGTTTATGTTTTACTTTAATGTTCCATGTGGGATCAGAATGAAAGCAAGCCAAGCTGAGTAGCCACACAGTTTTCCAAATGTATTGTATGTTTTGATGTACTTATATCAAGTTGTTGTTACTCAGATGCTGTGCCTGATTTCTCCTATCCAAAATATATGTTTTATAGATCATTCTGCTTTCAAAACCTGGAGGGGAAAAAGGGAGGGAAGTTTTGGCATCTTCAAGACTTTATTTTTTTAGGAATGATCTGAGTTGGGATTAGTTACTTCTACATGCTTAAGAGATCCCTAAATAGCTCTTTTAAAACTCATTGCTACTTTTCTTGAATGTAAATAGATTTAAGCCCTAGACAGTTCTTATAGTTATTCACAGAGACCCTTTTAAAATAAGGAAACTTAAAATAAGGTTATTTTTTCTTCCTCTTAGAGTAGCACATTGATGACAGTTGTGAATGGAATGTGACTGTAGAGTTCTTTAGTACTTTAGCCATTTCCTGGTGCGTTTAAAAAAATCTTATTCTGAGCAGCAGAACCAAGGATATTTGTATTTCAGAAGGTTTGTGCATTTATTACTGTTTTGATTAAATTATACTGGGGCTGCAGTTTGAGCTTACACTGTGTTAGATCTTGAATGAAGAGAGAGACTGTATGGTATTAGGATAACTGATTAATGCTTTTCCTACAGCTGGATTCATTGCAAACTTTCACTTCTGTGCTCTGCCTCTGCTAAGGTTTGAACTCATGCTATAGTCCTCTGAAAGTGAGGGTGCTGACTGGTTTCAGGGCAGAGAAAGGAGACCCTATTTTTCAAAAACCCTGAATAGACTCTGAGATCTTTACCTCTTTTGCTGTTTTTATAATGGAGTTTGAGAGATTGACGAATGCTAGACATTCACAGACATTTCTATAGCATACAAACCGATATTCCTCAGCAAATGTGTGAAGAGCAAACTAGCTTCAGGTGCAGTTTTATGAATATATTATTCTGTCTTTTGGGTTGTAGGTGCCTGCAATAGTCCTAATCAACCCAATGCTGTAAAAAGGAAGAAGCTTGCTGTGGATAGTGTTTTCAATAAATTTGATGATGAAGACAGTGATGATGTGCCCCGGAAAAGGAAACTTGTCCCCCTGGATTATGGAGAAGAAGATAAAAGCAATATCAAAGGCAGTGTCAACACAGAAGAAAAACGCAAACATATTAAGAGTCTCATTGAGAAGATTCCCACAGCAAAACCAGAGCTCTTTGCTTATCCTCTTGACTGGTCAATTGTGGATTCAGTAAGTTGATTTCTTCTAACCATTCACCAAAAAAGCATCATTTTACCAAACAAACCTTGAAACTGAATAGAAAAACAATGTTTCTGGGACCCCAGTGCAATGGAGCATCATCATCAAATGGAATTGATCTTGAGTACTGTATTTTTTGTCCATATGTAATACTTACTCTGAAGTATGCCTGCTTATTTTCATTTGGTTTCTGCTGAATTGTTGGTACAAATTGTCTAGCCCTTTTATGGAAGGAGGCAGGGAAAAGATCCTGTAAAAACATGTTTGAATGGCTGTCAGAAATACTTGCAGATGCCAAATTACTAAGGGTTATCTCACTGATAGGAAAATGTATCTTCTGCTAAATAGTTGTTTGGGTCTTCTGGCTGCTTATTTTGCAGTATTGTTTCAAGATAGTAAAGTTTATGGAAATCACCATTTTTGTTGGTTTTGTTTTTCCAGACGCTAATGGAACGTCGAATTAGACCATGGATCAACAAGAAAATAATAGAATATATTGGTGAAGAAGAAGCCACGCTAGTTGACTTTGTTTGTTCTAAAGTTAGTATCTTCTACTTCCTTAAGTCTGGGGTTTTCTTCCTGTTTAAGCTGCAGCAATGACTGCAGTATCTGTATTTGAAAGCGGATTGTTCTTAGCCTCTCGGTAATCTAAGATATTAGTCAGCAGGGGCAGTTGGTGTACTTGGAATCAATATATACCTTAATGTTTTACAAGTTAATGCCTTAAATGCTTATGCATGGTATATACATGCCTAGATGCTCTCTGTTATGTCAGATAAACATATGGAACTAGATTGACAAGAGCAGCTGTTTGAACTGGTAAGTTTTATCATTGGATTTCAGAGTTAATATCTCATTGTCCATTAACATTTTTAACTTAAAACCAGGATATGTGTGAATTTGGGGGAAAAAAAAGCCAGTAGCCTGATTTTACATATATACATTTTTGGATGAACTAGATTAACTTCTTAAAAGCTTTTTAGATGATGTTGTGTCTTTAGTATTAAGCAACTAAAGTTTTAGAGTTAGCAGTAGAAGTCATTCTGCTATACCTTTTAGCCATTACATGACTTCTTTGAGCTAAACTCTGCATAGCTTCTTCCATCAAATTACAAACTAAATTCTAATAACTTATCTTTTTAAATCTGTCATAACAATTCTATGGGTTTTCAGCTGTCATGATACTTCTATTCAGAGTGGCTTGTCTCAGTTTTTCTTTTAGGGCTGCTGTATGAGAGGCAAAGCAATAGTTTTGTGGCATAGGTGGTTACTAGAAAGTGAAAAGCAAAAGTTGAATATTTGCCAAGCTTAAATTTCATACAGGTGTGTGAATGTGTATATATATACACCATTTTCTGGTATTGAAAGATAACTTATTGGTTCTGAAAAACAATTTGAAATATTTAACAGGCAGGTGGAAAATTCAATTGTGAGGAGTGATATGGGGAGAGTTTTGCCTTTGTCTTCCATTCAGAATTCCTTGTTGAAGGAAGGGGAGCTTATTCTTACGTTAAGAGAGTTTAATTGGAGATGCAAGAGTAGCCAGAAAATACAGGACCTGTTGAATCCCTGAAGCTTCCTGGAACTTGTCCCTCAGTAACTAGCCATAAACCAGCACTTGCTATGATGGAATCTGATGTAGTTTAATACTAATTTTTGTCCTGGCTAATACTGGGAACTAATGAACAGCAAATACTTTTTGCATGTGTGAAGTGTTCAGAATCTTTGAGAAGTAACTTTCTTGTCCAAAGATGTTAATATGGTTTACTTTAAGTTTTCAGTCTAAACCCAGTTGTTTCTTTCAGGTTATGGCTCACAGTTCGCCACAGAGCATACTGGATGATGTTGCCATGGTAGGTGGAAATGTGTAACCTTTTCATTATACTGAAGCTAATAGTCAATTGTGTGAAATAGTAGGAATCCATAACAAATACTTCGTGTTCATGGAACATGCACAGAAAACTTGGATTAAGTGTGAAAGCTTTTTTGATTAAACAGATCATGCTAGCACAGGCATGAATTTGCAGTTACAGCAGCTAGGTAGAAATTACTGATCCCTGTTCAGAATTTCTCAGTATTCAGAAATGTGGAACAAAGATTCTGTCCCTAACAGTAGAGGTAAGAATTAACAATAACAGAACTGTATCAGAAATACAGTCTTTATTCCTTCTCATTCTTGTAAGTAGATTTTTTTTATTATTAGTGGTTTAGTGGGTTTATTCCTAGTTAAAGAGCAAAAGGTGATTTTTCTCTAGAAGAGTGAAAGCGCTTTTTTGCCTGGTGTTGGGAGTAGAGAAACTTTATGAAATAATGCTACTCTTTCACCATGTTTTCATACACTGAAAGGTGAATAAAACCTAATTGTTCACTCTCTTCCAGTAAGGGAACTTGGAGGCAAAGTGGGAGCCAGATTCATAGTAGAAGCTAGTAGGTGACCTGGGGAACTTCCTGAGTGAGAGATGTTGTGCATGCTAATTAAATTTGCATGGATTCAAGAAAAGCCTGGGTAGTAGGTTCAAGGAAGAGAAATTCGTTGAGAGATGACTTAATAAATATCCAAGGCAGTTCCAAGCTGAAAATAAGCAGAGACTAGGAAAGAATTAAGGGAAAATGCCACATGTATATGTCCTGTTCTTCCTTTTTTTCCCCAAGTCTGCCATTTCTCTGCCTCTTCCCAAGCCACTTCTGGAGATGAGGATACTGATACTTTTAGTGCTCAACAGCTACATTGTACAAGGATGTAATTAGAGCCTGGTCGAGTCAGGTGGTAAATGCAAAACACCAGTTCACTCAAGTTTTATCCAGTGCCTCCCTCAAGGGCTTAACTTGGATTACACTTCCTCCACTTTGTAGTTCTGATGTGTCTAGAGTTACTCTGTGTAACTGGAATGCCTAACCTAAAAAATAATCTATAAAATATGTGTTTCCTACAGGTACTAGATGAAGAAGCTGAAGTTTTCATAGTCAAAATGTGGAGGTTGTTGATATACGAGACAGAAGCAAAGAAGATTGGTCTAGTGAAATAAAGCACTCTCCTTGCTTCTAGGGTTCCATTTCAATTTTGGGCCTTTTTTTTTTTTCCCCATCATTCAAATAATTTGAATTTTCTCTGTTCTCAGAGACTTGAGACCTGTATTTTTTTTATGTAGAAAATGTGAAAATTTTTTTGTCCTCTGGTCTGAGGCCCCCTTTACCCTTCTCAGTTAGTTATCAGAATCCTGCGTTGGTTCTCTTTATAATTCACAAGGTACAATTACCGGTATGTTTTATAAGCTGCAGCTACTGTACATGCTCTCTGGTAATTTTGTTCTGTTACTCTGATTCTTGTAAATATTGAGGAGAAAAAGCCCCTATTTTGCAAAACATTTGCACTTAATGTGGAACTATATCAATTACAGATGAAGACAAATAATTCTACTGCAAATTTATTAGTGCTTTTTTCTTTTTTGCATATTTTCCCTCTTATTTAATGAATGATCAGAATACAGTTTAAAAATAAGTGGCTTGAGCTGCTTTCACAGAACAGGTCTGTGTGTTCACTTGGTCCCCTCGTCTGACTCTGGAAAAGGAGTTCCCTCAGCCTTTTCATTCTCATGTGAACCAGCAGTAGTCTTGGTACTTTGTTGCCCATTTAGAATTACTAATGAAGCTGGGAAATTAATCACGTGCAGATGCTCTGCTTGTTTCCTAGAAAGAAGCAAATTGCAGGAAGTTTTTTATTCTTTGCTCAGTTAAAACAAGAGCAGGACTTCAACAAGTGTTATTTAAGGATTTTTTTTTTTTTTAAACCTAGGATATCTTCTCAGTTTCATAAGTAGCCCTTCCCTATTATCCCTTCTGTCCAGAAAATATTCAGATGGATTTTTTGTTTTAAAGAAATTTTTTAAACCATTTTTTTAGTATTTAAAAAAAAATAAAAATAAACTGTTTGGATGTAACTCGACCATAGCAGTTGACAAAAACTAAACCGTAAGTTTTCAAACAAAGCTGAAGTCTTGTTTTTATCCATACTGTTAAACTAGCTTTGACTTCTGTTTTCTACTGTAAGCAGTCTGTTGTCCACAAAAAGAGGGTGTTATTTTCCTGCCTTGTTTGTATGGGTTTTTATAAATAGGCTGATACGGTATAAATGCTGAGATGTACTGTAAACTGCATTTTTTATCTCATACCTGGGTAAGAAGACAAATCAAAAATGTGCTACAAGCTGTCTTGATTGCAGGAGGACTGTGTTCCAGGGAGCAAACTGTCTCAAAAACATTTTTAATTTTTAAACACAGCTCTTAATAGCAAACAAATTAAGTAAAGGTGTTCCAGTATCTCTATATTGTATTTAACTGAAGGATACAGGCTGACCTGTTCAGAAAACGTAACTGTGACCTCGAGTTACTAGTTCTTTGTATCTGGAGAGGACGCTTGAAAACACTGTTCTTAACAAATGGGATCCTGTAAAGGTTCCACCATGTAAATATTTCAGATATTAAAAATGTATATATTTGATTTAAGGGCTGACATTCTTTTGGAGTCTTGTGGAGCATGCAATTGTATTTAACACTGCTTTCTGAATCAGCAAGTGTTCCCAAATAGGGGGGTGGTTTTTTTTTTAAACTATCTCCTGCTTTGTCGGGTGACTGGAAGCCTGCGAATTCAGATGTGATCCCTGAACGGATGCAGATATGTTCTTTCTCATCCCTGTAATACTATACACAACAAAATGTGCTTTTTTAACTTGAAGTGTAATGCTCAGATGTTACTTTTGTGATGTGCTTGAGTTTGCGTGAGAATGTTTTGGTTTGCATACGTACATGCTGCAACCTTCCTCTCCTTTTTTTTGCAACCTTCCTCTCTCTTTTTTTTTTCTTTCTGCAGCTTGATGTTACCCTAAGAATGTTACGTAAGAAATCACTTCCCCATTGTCCCCACAGTCTTGCATTAGCATTTACAAAAAAACCTCCAAATTCCAAATAAATTAAAAAATTGCCCTTTGTAGTAAATACAGAGAAGAGGGAGAGTGAACTTCATGAGTGCTTTTTGTCCTGCTAATACAGCATTCTGTCTCCATCATTAGTCGTAGTTAAACAAGCCAAACATGACAGATGCATTGTAATGCCACTGTGTGACAGATTGCATAATGTCCTTGTTGAGATTCTTCAGTGAAAGCTCAAGTTGCGAAACTTCAGCTTATTTTCTTCTGCTCTAAAGCCATCTATTCATCTATTATATTATGTATGCATTGGATGTAAGCTCGTACTCTTCCTTTCCCAAGAAGACTGAAGGCATCTGGGTGAGGAAGACATCTAAAATTTAAGCTGGAGTGTTAAATATCCAGGTAAATAAGTATTTAGAAGTAGTTGTGACGCTAAAAAAATGAATTTTGTGGAAGTTGAGGTTTTCTTCAGTAGTGAATGGAGAAAGGGATGTTCATTATAGCATTTCTGGCTTTGCTTATGCAAGCAAGCAAAGTAATTCAATGAATTTTCCTCTGTCAGAATGCAAAATATTGCTTTATAAAGTCACTTCTAGTATTTACATCTTACTCAAATCAGTGTTATTACTTCTCAGCGGTAACTGTATTTTGTGTCCGTGATGCTCAGGGGTGGAACACAAATTATGTACTGCCAAGACGTTCTTAATATAGAAAGTTAACTTTTTCTTTCAACATGCAGTGACAATTATTTCAAGACAAACTTGGGAAATTTGGGGTAGAAAAAGCCTTCTTTTCCAATATTACAGCACTTTACTGTCTGAATATACAACTTAGTACACACTGTGTGTTATGTTGCACAGATTAAGAGTATACTGAGAATGCGATCCATTTGCAAATTACGTATGTTGCCACTGGGTGTTCAGTGCAGCATGCCATAGTATGATCCATTCTGTGATGGAAAAGTACTTCAAAAGTTACATATAGTGCATAGAGGTTAAAAAAAATAATACGTATTTATACAACAGAACTGGATACACTAGTCATTGACCTGGACTTCACTGTTGAACAAGGCTTTACGCCTTAACCTAACACATGCCCTTGGTCTCCTGATAATCATTCTGCGCAAGTGCTGTTTGGTGTTACTTGGCAAATGAGAGTATGAAGTATCATTGTTTTCGTTAGTATGCGCTGAAAAGGGAAGCAATGAACAAGTAAGAGCTGTTAGCAAGAGTGATAAATTTTTATATTACCATTAATTTGGTAAGACACCTTTCTGTTCTTAAGATACGTAACCTGTTCACATGTTGACTTGGTCTTTCTAATGTTGGGTGTTTCCTTCCTCCCTTCTCTTTAAGCAGGAGCCTGCACTAAAAATAACAGTCTAGCCGGATGACTGGCTCTAAATGTAGGCAGGGGGAAGGCTCCAAACAATAAGTTTAGCTTTTAATGAATTCAGATTTCTTACGACTAATGCTTTCCTATTACTGAGAGGGAAGCGTTAGACCTTTCGTGCTTTTACTAAATGGAGTTGCTAGATAGCTGCTTGCAGGAGTATTTTAGAAAGTGGATACTCAGACTGGAAGCTGGTGGCTTTTATATTAACATTTTTTCATATTTTATACATTTTCCTCTGTAGGAACATTGAATGTTGTACACACAGACTTACGAATTAGTGCACAGCCATGCAGTGTGAGCAGCATAAGGTATTGTTAATAGGCATTTCCTCACAGATCAAACTGATATCAATAATATAAACAGAGAATAGCCTGGTACAGCTCTATGTCCATATTTGGTTTTCTGTTGGGTTTTCCCCCCCTCTGACTGTTGTATTTGGTTTATGGTTAAGCATCACTTTCGGTCCAGAAGTGGCCTCTTAAATGTGCTGCATGTGCGTACGACCCACTGAAACTCAGCGTTTGTGTCAAAGTGCTTGTGTAAACCCAGTCTTGTATGTGCCACTTCATTTTCCAATAGGTCTTCCCCTAGTGTAGTTGAGCAGTGGGATGCAATGCCTGTTTTAAACGCGTGGTACCGTGTGGTCTCAGAGACCTCTCTTTGTGGTTAGAATGATTACACGTGATAGTAGTTCCCAGGTTTGTAACCCATGTCGGTTACGCCCTTCTGAAGAGGAACAGCGGATTACTCTTCAAATGTGGATAGCAAGGTAAGTTTCAGGTTTGAAATTGCCGTTGTTTCTTCCACAGGTGAGTCAGCTCTACTAGAGGCTCCTTGGAACGACGCCACACGGACTGACTTTGTACCAAGTGTTAACTGCTTCTGTCTCAAAATGCAAAGACGGATCCCTTCAAGCAGTTCTCGTAACGCTTTTTTGCGGGACCGTTTGAAGACAGGGTGGCTGCCTTATATGTGGCTGGAATTCAGAACAACCAGGACGTGTTTTCTCCTCCTATCCCTCCGTTTCGTGGCAGCGCCCCTTCCTGGGCTCGCCGGACCACCTGCGCGCCCCTCGCGCGGCTGCCCCCTCTGCACCGGCGACTTGTTCCCGCACCACCCCGTTGCGGGGGGTCCGTGCCGCTGCCTAACGGCACCTTTCAGCTTTTTCTTTCAGAAACGCCGCTTGGTGCCGCTTGGTGCCGGTGGGTGCCTGTGCCGCCCCGCGGCCGGGACCCTCCCGGCGCTCGGCGGGCTCGGCCCGGCGCGGCGCCCCCCGGAAGTGAGGTGGCGACGGGGGGCGGGGCGCGGGCCGGAAGCGAGCGGGGCGGGGCTGCGGGGCGGCCAGGAGCCGGTGGTGGAGCCCGCGGAGGGGCGCCCTGCAGGTCCGTCTGGCGGCGGGGGGAGCCGGGGCGGTCACGGGCGCGCCGCCGCCGGGCGCGAGGGGTGGGTGCCCGTCGCCCCGGCCCGGGCAGCGTGTGCGGCGGGCGCGCTGCGGCAGCCGGAGCGGCGGCCGGGGGCGCGCCGCAGGCCGGGCGCCGGCGTTAGGGGCCGCGGGGAGGTGGCTGGGCCGGCGGCTTGGGGGCGGCCGGGGCCGCTGTTCGCGCGAGCCCTGTGCCACACGCCCGCGGGCTGGGGCGGCGTCCCTGGCCGCTCTCCTGGCCGAAGCGGGGCCGCGGCCGGTGAGGCTGCACCGGGCCCGGGGGGCTGGTGACACCGAGGGGGGCCTGCCCCACGCGCGGGGGGCCTGCCCCACGCGCGGGGGGCCTGCCCGTCCTCGCCGCTCGCCACGGCCGGGGGGGCGCGCGGCCCGGGCGGCGGCGGGGCTGAGGGCGAGCCGAGGGCTCGGGCGCTGCCCGGTGAGGCGGTGGCGGCTGCTCGTCGCTGGCTGAGGAGGCGAAGCGCGGGCTGAGCGGGCGGTGTCTGCTGGGTGGCGGCGGGGCGCTCTGTGAAGTAGAGAGAATGTAAGAGTTTACTTGAGTGTTACTTCCACCTGCTAGGCTAAATGCAAACGCCTGAAAACTACAGTTGTAGCTACTGTTCTTACTAAGGAAAGTCAAAGGAAGTAAGGGAGAGCTTTTATAGAAAGGCTATTTTAACGTTAGCTTCGTTAGAAAAATGTTTTGGCGAGTTCCTTTTCAGGTAAAAGAAGCAAACGTTTAATTTGTGTCTGTTTAACGCACAGTTCGTTCCTATATTTTGTTCATTTGCCGTTATATTTCAAACTCGGCAGTGTTCATCTATTGAATAACAGAAAATGAACTTGTCTGGGAGGGTGCCCTGAATTTATTTTCTGAGCTCTTGAGCTTTCAAAAGGAATTGTTCTAACAAACCGTATGTTTTGAGGCCTGTTAGACACTGTCATTCAGGCTTCAGTGCAGCTCTTCTGTCAGTTACTCCTCCCTGTCTTCGGTTTCTCTCTGCTCTCCAGTAGCTGCTTGTTGTTTGATGACTTTGTGGTGGTTTTCTTTATCAGTCTTTAAATACGATTTTACGGGTTAGTGTTTTGTTTAGGGTTCCTCCCCCAGTCATTTAATTAAAATTTTGATATGTTCCTACACGAAAAATCTCATCTCAGATGAGAAAAAAGGTGAGTATGCTCCACATTTGGATAAAAATACTCAACTTTTTCCTCTGTCATGACCCTGTCTGTAATTGAGAATTTTTACCAGTAGTGGTCTTAAAATAACATTGTTTATATTCTGTAGCCCAACTAAAGAATTAGAGCAAAAACTTTAAAAGTAAAAGCAGCATAATGACCATTTTGTCCTTTAATCTTACATTTTGTTATATTTTAAGTTAGATGTGCTTTATTTTTAATTACAAATGTGGAAGAGAGCCATTGTAGTGCATACTATGTTGTCTTTTTTTTTCCCCAAAATTTTGCATGCTTCCACTGGACTTGCTGAATTGACGTTGCTTGTGAATGGCTTTTTAGTGTAAGCTATATCCCTGATTAAGTTAGTAAGCATTATGTACTAGTCTTGTAAGATATGCATTTATTTATGAGTAGAGAAACAGCTTCTGCATCTTAGTATTTACGAAAGTGGGCTTAATTCCTTCTTTAAGTAAGATGCAGTCTTGCAGCACTTGAGGCTTGCTGCTGCCAAAAGTGAGAGGCCATGGTTTGTGATGTCGTCCTTTGTGGGAGCTTTTTGAGATCCCTCCATACATTGGTTGAGTATATGAAAACAGCAGGAAAATACTCGTATTTTTTTTTCCTGGATTTGTTTTCTTCCATTTTAGTGGGTAAAATCTGCAAAGAGGACTGATGAGTGCTGGAGTTGGCACAAAGTAGGAGCAGGAACCACTTGGGATGGAAGTCGGGGCTGGCACTCCACCCTTCTTGGTGCAGTGGTTTATTCACTTCCTTATGGTTTGTGTAACCAAGCCAGTAATTTATTGAAGCCTATTCGTTGTTTCTTAAAATTATTATTTTTTTAAAACTTTATGTATTTACATCACCCTTCTTCCTCTTTCCTATGTATTGCTTTATCCTCCTCTGTTACGGAGCACGTGGTTTAATCGTGTTTGCATAGGAAAATGTTAGCATGTGACTTTCTTGTGGAAGAATGTATAAAGCTGTTACAAGCATACAGCACGTTTATTCACATTTAGCTGATATATAAACTAGTTCTTGAGGCTCAGCTGAAATACTGTTTTGTGTAGCTCTAGGTCCCCTTTAGGGCGTTACAGTATTAAAGATATATCCAGATGCTAAATGATCAAGTGTCACTCAGTCATCCTTGCTTGAAGATTCCCCGTGAGCTTATCAGCAATTCAGAACCAAGCAACTTGAAGCAAGTGTACTCTGCTGAGATAAAAACAAATTGCGCTCTAAGCAAGCATGTAGTGCTTCTCATTGCACAAGAAGGAATGGAGAATTGTTTTGATTTAATTGTTTCTGGCTTCTGTAGCTGATGAACTAATTTGATAATGCCTTGATGCTCTTATTTTTATGCTGGGAAATCCCTATTATGATCTCTTAGTCACAGATACAGTTCAGCAGTACATTATAGATAGAAAATGGTTGGTTTTGGTCTGTGTGAACTTAAAAAATTGGGGTAGGGAGGGGATGGAGAACCTGGTCATGTAAGAACAAAGGCTTTTTACACATCTTTTTCCTTTCAGCATCTCAAGAAGAAAGATCCATTTTGTGTAGAAATAAGTGATTTCCGGAGGACAGCCTCAATGACAGAACTGTCTGCGCATTTACCCCAGTTTCAGCATGGGCAGCTGACAGAAAACTTCCCTGATAACCACCTCAGCAACACTGTACGTAACAAACAATTTTACAGCATGGTAGCAGTTAAATCAGGAGGAATAATGAATGTAGATGAAAATACAGTTCAGAACTCTATTCAGAAATTTGTTTGTGAGGGTTAATTTTTCTCTATCTGGACTATTGTGGTGATATGCAGAGCAGAAAGAAATATTCTGTAAAATATCTGATGTTCTAAACTCATTTTTATATAGAAATAAGATTTCCCCTAGTTTAAAGTGGTGTTGGAGTGACAAAGCCCTTCAGAAAAATAAGAAAATGGGGTGGGACCCTCCAATGTCAAACATTGGCCTTTAGAGGATTTGGTGACTTCTCTTGATCTAGCCTGGCAGTGGTCTGCTTGATCCACAGGTTTCTTGGTCACAGTGTTAATTTTAGCCTAGGTAGAGCCAGAAGCCTCAGTTTTGTTGTTGCTACTGCTGGTGGGCTGTATCTATGCAGGAGGGGCAGCACTGTGTTGTCTTACTTGTGAATAATTGTCAAGGTGCTGTCAGGTTGGGTGGGGGTTTTTTTTGGGGTGGGGTGGGGCAGAATTCAAACCGTAGAAGTTTTATATGATGGCTTTGAAAGACCTAAGTGCATACTTGTGGCTAAAACTGTACTAATTGTACTGCACATATTTTGGTAAAACCAAGTTTAGATTATCTACTTGGGTGTGGTGCTCAGGCTCCTGGATTTGTCATGCTCAGTTCTTTGTTCCTGCTCTGCTATAGCTCTTGAATATCAGGTTTCCTTGTAACATGGAAATGCTCCTGTGAGGCTGGGCCACTTGTAGCCATGTTTATGGCAGCGATTCAAGAGAATATTTTATTCACTGCTCTGTTTTATACAATCCAGCGGTTTTAAGTAGAATTTTGAAAAATCCTTGTCTTTATCTCAGATCAGCATCCTGCTATATCAGTAAAAATATAAAACGTTTGAAAATTTATTTTTAAATTAAGAAGGTCAATCTGACTTAAGACCCTACTGATTATAGAAACTGGTAATAAAAATAGAAAAGTGGAAACTTTTGTACTGCATCCTTTGTGCATTTACTTCAGAGGGAATTAAAAGGGTTTCTTTTAATCTTGGACAGGTAAGAGATTAACTTTTGTTGAACGCTTTTGCCAGGTTAAAAAGGCAGAGCTCAGCAGTAAGCTGTGTGCTCACCATCCTTACAGATAACTTGCTGATGCTCCTGCCCAGCGATGGTATGAATGGATGGTTCTATTTTCTTCTCACTAACAGACTATATTGATGAGTAACTACTACTTTTGCTTTTTCTTTCCATGTGTAAGTGTAACTCTACGTGTAGTTTCAATACTTAGTTGTAATGGTTTTTCTCCCCTACACACATCCACACAAAAATCCTTTCCTGCTTAAGTATATTTTGCTTCTGTGGCCAACAGCCTGTGAAATCACAAAGCATTATAATTTGTCATCTCTTCTTCCAGTCACACGCCAAGAGCTCAGCTCAGTCTTCAATATCTGTCACTGTATAATGACCTTTAAACATAAAGGGTGTATGTGAGAGCTAATAAAGTCTGTGCCCACTGTCAGGCAAGGCAGTTTATTCCTGATATATTAATACGGGTTTAATAAATAAAAACTTCTTATCAAATATGCTGGGTTTTCATTTCTTGGTTCAGGGGCATTGCTCTGGGTTTGCTATTAACTGTTTTCCTGATAGGAAAAAAACCAACCCCTATCATTTGTTTTGATATTGTTTATTCATCTGAGAGTGGGTGCGTAACTTACATTTGCTTACGGTGTTACAACAGGTGTTACTGACTTTTTAGCTTCAGAATTTTCACTTTTAACTATGTCTGAGGAAAGTGAAGAGTCTGTTCCTTTGCTTCCACTTCAGCAAGAGTCCATGGCCTCTGCTCTGTTTAATACTCATCAGGTAGGATATGAGTGCACTTTGTTCTTTTAAGCAGTGGGGCACATGTGTGTCACATTGAGCTAACTTTAGTAGCCTGAAAGGACGATTTTTTTCTGGTTATAACAACAAATGAGAGAATAACTCATTCTGATCTGGTTTTAATGTGCTGTGTTTTAGTATGTAAAGGCATTTTGTGGTTGTGTCTGTGTTCCTAACTGATGAAGGGAATAAAATGGCACAGTTGTCTAATTCCTTCAGTTTTTTCTTTGTTTGATTTTCCAGTTTTTTGTAGGGGTGTGCTAGTTAGTCAGGCTTTCCTTTGGCTGTTTTTGTGTTTGCTTTGCAAAGCTGTAGCTTTTTGGTTTACTTTTTATATTTCTGTGCCTAAGATAGGGTAAGTGGTCTCTCATGCAGGTTTGCTGTTACAAGAGAGAAAGAGCAGTTATTCCCCAATATGTGCAAATATTCTGTGAATATGTATTCTACAATTGTGCAGAAACCTAAATACTAGGTCTGCTTTACTTGTGAAGCGTTCCAAGGCTCTGATCATCTCCAATGTAGTGTTACTTATGATCATCTTAGGCAGTTTATTTAGAAAGGTAAGCATATTGTTGTCCTGTTGTAGACTGAGAGAAATGGAGTCAAAGTGAAAAATGTTACATTTGAGCCATAATCTGTACAGAAAGAGGTTCAGTTGCAGCCAGCATTTCAGAATGATTCAATGTGATCTCTATTTGCATTCTCCCATATTCATGTTTCTGTCTTTCAATAATTATATGTGAGCACTTTATGCAAAATGCCAAATGATTTATAATGAATCTTCTATTTTTTAAGAAATAATATTGAATTTAAATTTTTTTTCAGGACATACTTTAAGTTGTCAGGACATACTAAATTCAAATTAAGGTTAAAACCTTAATTCTAAATATCTGGTTGCCTGCTAGTTTTAGTTGTTTGATTAAGACAATTTTAGATTATTTTTTCTCCCCTTATATTCAGATTTCTTTTTGAAAAATAAATCAAATTTTCTCAGAGTGCAGTTCCTGATATCCTGCTTGAGCTTGCTCCTAAGGATACCACAAAAAAGGAGTAAATAGGCAAAGCATTAAGTGTATGTTGTTACTTTGTAATATTTTGTAAAAGCAAGTTTTTCATGAGTTGGGGAAGTTGTAAAGCTTCAACCAAGGTTTTAGCAGTGTCAGTGTTTGCAGTTCGAAGTCCAGGATCTTGTACTCCTTAATCACTCAAGTGCTTTTGAAAACCCCGCTATGAGTTCCTGAGTGTATACTTAACATCTTTTCTGAGGGTGGGGCTGGGAAAATTCTGTGTAAAGGATCTCCAAAATTACTGTTGATTTATCAAAAAACTGCAGTGCGTTAATGAGATACAGGTCAGCAGTTATGTTTGGAAATGCTGTTAAGAACAGGTAATGAGACTTCAGCACTGCGTGTTTAAGGAAAAAAATTACATGCACAAGAGTACTTAGGCAGAATTTCATTAGGTTATTTTCAATGTCCTATCTTATGTCTAGAGTAATTTTACTAAAACTGAGTAATATTTTAAACATATTGCAAAAGGCATTTTCCTTCAGTTTATTGTACATTTTAATCTAAAAATGCTTTAGCACACTTACTCAAACAGAACTGTTTGTAAATGAGATAAACCTGAAGAAATGGGATAAATCTTCTAAGGAATCAAAAAATCTTTGTGTTACTTCTCTGTTAAACATCTTGAGTGGAGGGAATGGGAACAGAACAGCATTGACTTTGGACACAGTAATACAGTAAAAAAAGTAGTCTGTATAAACTGTTGCATTTTAGGCCTTGTTTAGAGTGACTTGTAGACATAAAATGGTTTTGTTTCTCTGTAGTCCAGAACAAGTAAAACGTAGCTCACTCTCCTGTTGTTTTCTCTGTGTGTGCACACAACATAGAAAAGGCTGAATGCCCCATGCTGACGGGGCTTCTTGGAGAGAGGGCAAAAGGAGTAGTGACACCAGGAGTAGTGCAGGCCTGACCAGTTACTTGTAAGTGCTGTTCCCAGGTTTTGCTTTTGCTTTTGTTTGTGGTTGGTTAATCTTAATTCCCATTGAAAGTTTACTTCTGTCCTTGTGTTTAAATTAAACCTTTGATGTTTTGCGTAGCAGTATCAGGAAGGCTAGGAGGCTTTTCATATTTGTTGACAAGAGTGGTGGAATTTCTTCCATGTCAGTGAAAAGATGTGGCAGGGGTATCCTTGGGAAAGGAGGAAAAGAATCTGCACACTTAGCTCATCAAGCTAAAACTTTGGGATCAAATCTCAGTATAAAGACTGAGAATTACCTGAGTTTTATCACTATTTCTGTGTTCTTCTCACTAAAAAAGTGGGAACACAATACCTCACAAAACTCCATTTTAATATACAATAATTATGTACTGTGGTGGGAGTAACATAATAAAGAAAATAGAATTTTTCTTGGAATTTTCGTGGAGTTAGGATCATAAATGTCTGTTTGGCATTATTTCTAGGAACAGCTATAACTCATTGTCTAGCTATGAGTAATCTACTGTCATGCAGCCTTGTATTGGACCAAGGGAAAAAGCCGTCTGTCTTTATTCAGCTTTTAAAATTCTGTTTAAAGGAAAGGCAGCATAGGCAGTTAGATATAACCAGCCTACTTTCAGTTGCTGCTGTTTTTAATATAAATGCTTCTAACATAACCCTGCATTCCCAATCTTCTGATAACTACATGATGCAATTAATTACTACTGTTTAAGTCCTTGCTGTGGCAAGTGTTCTTGACAGTAAATACTACCTTACACATTTACCCCTCAAGATCATCTTTAGCTAAGTGTACAAGGATATGATTGTGGATAATTGCTGAGGAAACTATTTTTTATGTATTACAGAATGACAACAGCGAAAGACGTCGCCATGATAATAGTGAGCGCAGAAGAAATGACAATCCCGAGTCTGAGACCAACGGGCAGCCACAAAACAACGTTCAGCAAGTGGTGGAACAAGATGAAGAAGAAGATGAAGAGCTGACACTGAAATATGGAGCAAAACATGTGATTATGTTGTTTGTACCTGTCACACTTTGCATGGTGGTCGTTGTTGCAACCATCAAGTCTGTCAGCTTTTATACACGCAAGGATGGACAGCTGTATGTATTAATTTTTTCCCCTATCTTTTCAATGGCCTTACTTAGATAATTTTCTTTAATTTCCATTTCTTCAGGAGTCTAATTCTAGCAGTGAACTCCCTCTTGCCTCCCCTCCACCAGCTCAAAGGTGGTTTTGTTTTATTCCTCCCAGAAACCAGAATCTGTATTTGTGGTACTGTTGGCATTTGTTGTCTGTCTGGTGACCAGTTGGGATAATATCTCAGTGGTTACTACTTGATTCAAATCCTAGTCCTCATTTTAATTCTTAGTCTTGCCCTGTGGTATTTATAAAATAAACTCAATCCTGAGCCACAGCCATTTCAGTTGTAATCTACTAGAATACAAAGATTTTGGAAAAGGGAAAAAACCTACTCATTTAAATGAAGTAACATACATGCCAAGTTCTGGTTTGCCTATGCTGTTTGGTAAAGGAATAAAAATGCAGGAAGAAGATAGCTCTATGAGGTTCACTTCTGTTGCAGTTTCAAACTTTCCTGGCAGATTTCCTGCATAGACTTCCCCCCCACCCCCACCCCCCCTAAAATATTAATGTTTCTGAAAAACAGCTATCTCAGTGAAAGCTGGTTTGAGAGAAAGGAGGCAAAGGAAGAACACTGGGCCTGTCAGGACCTGCAGCAGATCAGTCTAAATGTTCCACTGTGAAAACGTTTAGACAAAATTATTCACAATGTGTTTGGCTTTGAAATGTTTGTATGATATAAGCGTGTCATAAAATGTTTCAATAAAACACAAAGTTCTTTTTCACTGTCAAAGTTGTTGATCAAACAATTATTTTTCTCGAGATTTTATTTATGGTGTTTTCTTCCCCCTTCCTCCCTCTTCTCCTTAATGAATGGGTTTTTTCCTCAAGTTTTTGGTTTTGTTTTTTTTTTGAAAGGTTGTTTCTTTAAGAAAAAGAGAGTTGAGCCCATACATTGTTTTGTTGAAAACACCGCGGAACCTTTCGCTGTGATTCCACTAGATGGTGTGCTTATAAAGGTCTAGTGGTGGTAATAGTCTCATGATCAATAGCATGTGAGTAATTGTATCAGACAGTTCTGGTTTTTGTTTGTTTTACAAAGTAGAAAATAGCAGTGATCTGAGAATGTAGGAAAGGCAAGTCTTCTAAAGAATTTTTTTAACTAATTAAAGTTTACCTAATACAATACTATGCTGCCTTTCAAATTTTGCCTAAGTAGAAAATAGCTGTTGCTTTTACAGCTCTGAATTGAAAGATTACTGCAATTTCATTTGATGTTGGCCTCATATCGGCAACACCTGTGCATTCAGTGGCATTTCAGTTGATTCTTTGTTGTTGTAGCATCTACACTCCTTTCACAGAAGAGACAGAGACAGTAGGACAGAGAGCCCTGAATTCAATTCTCAACGCAGCTATCATGATCAGCGTTATCATTGTCATGACCATACTCCTGGTTGTGCTTTACAAATACAGGTGCTACAAGGTGAGTATAAATATAATTGACTTGAGTGATTGTGCTAGTTTTATTTATTAGTACAGATTCTCAAGAATGGAACAAAATGAAGGGTTATGAAGGATGATTGAGAAAAAAATAACAGAATTGGTGATTCAGTTCACTGTTCCAGTATTGTGGCTTCCCTTCCTTTGACACAGTGGGGAGGCAAAGGCCTAGTGCTAACACTGCTGGCTGTTTTGTCAATTAGAATTAGGGTGGCATTGCTTCCTGTTGCTGTGAAGTGTCCATGTACTGAAATCTTCCTGTGGTCAAGAACTACAAAGGACAGACCTGGTCCTACAATTTGAAATCTGTTCAGGACTTCAGGGACTTTTCAAGGGCTCCCCTGTCCCCACCCTCCCTCCAGTATAGAAGTCTCCCAACAGCGTGATGTGTGTATGGCTATACACGCCAGGCAATATCCTTACAAAGAACACAAAGACTCTAAGGTTCTTCTCTAAAAGACTTCAATTGTATAATGATTTAATCTAGACAAGTCCAGGTTTAGCATAAATAATTGCAATGTCACGTGCCTGGGAGGAATTTTTCATTGAAATTCCTGGTTGTCTTTTGGTCTTAATGAACCATTAGGCTCGGCCTAATAGAAGTTCCCAGTGTGCAGCTGGAACCTTGAATCTGTTTCATAGTTGTAAAACAGGCAGTGGTATCCATGCACTGGTCCAAAGCTTTGCTCCGCTTTATTTTGTTTTCAAGAGGGAAAAATGGTTTTGGACTTATGGCTGTGGGTGAAACCCCTTTACAAATTATCTGTGGAGCAACTGAGGAAATGATTTTTGCCTGAATCTGCATACAGCTTGGAATAGTGTTTTTTAAAGTATGGACCTTCTCTTTTATCTCAGTGTGGTGTTAAATCTGAACTGACAAACTTCTGAAATTGGCAATTCTGTTCATTATAATGAAGTCAAATAACTGGTGTACTTCAGCTACGTTCCTTGGCAGCCAATTGGTTTTCTTCAGATGCTGAAGGCATTGACTAGTTTTTACTAAGCTTTTCACATTTCTGGCTTCCTTCTTGACCTTACAAAGCACGGCATGTTCTTTAGTACAAAAATAATTGTACTAAAAAATGAGAATGATTAGACAACAGAAATTCACTGTAATGATATTTTTGTCCTAATTAAAATAAATAACTTAGAATCGCTAAGAGTATTTCTATGCTCTTATACCAGAATGCTGTACAATGTAGTTACCTGTTCATTGATTTCTATTTTACATGCAGTTCTATGTGTAGAATGTAGTGTAGATTACTGGGAATGGAACTTACAATTAAAGAATGTTAGGCCTCCAGCTAGTAGTGGTAATTTTCATATCTTCACAAGACTTGTCTGAAAACTCCTTTGAAGAAAGGAAATACTGTTTCAACTTTACTGCTGTTAGTTTCCTTTGTTTCTCCTGTATGTGATGAGTTAAGCATGGTCCTTCTTTTACCTCTTCAATCTAACCAGAAACAGTATCTTCAAAGGTGATTATATCTGACTAGCTTTTCTTTTTAATGTATTTTATTATTCTCTACTTTCTTCATTGTTTTAGTCTGCCTAACCAAATCTGGCTGCTGTAGCTCATTTTAATTATCTGAATTCTGCAGTCATTAGTTTTTATTCAAGTTGTAGCAGGCAAAGCCAACTCTGTACCAGCAGTCGATTAGTGTTGAAGCTGTTGTCAAATGAAGAATGAAAATTCTTTAATTAGAAGGCAACAAATCTGTCATGGTATCCTGCTAGGAAAACACTGGCCAAAACTTATGTGCTTTGGAAAATATGAAAGAGGGGCAAGTGATGTGGAAAATTATATAGCAAATGAGATACATACTGAGAATTGAAAAAATATTAATAATCTGTGTGTCAAATGCCAACTTAGGTCAACTCTTGAAACTACCTCCCTTAGGACTGTCGACAGTAGTTATGCAAAGTGTGTGTAAACATTTACTGAACTGTGACCTTGGTGTTTGAAATTGTTAGCATTTTACTCTTCACTAGAATGAAACATTAGAATTCACATTACTTTCTGAAGTGGTAAGAAAGTTTAAGAGGTTATACGACAAATACAACTACAGATAGAAGTCATGTTATTAAAAGAAATGACACAGCTTGCTTTGCCATTTTCTTAAAATGGTTTCAACTAGTTTTACAGAGAAGTAAAATTACTCTTGCTAAGTCACTTCTTAGATATATAGGTAGCTTTAAAAGTTGTTTGAAATTTAGATTCTGTTTCGGGTACCTGTCAGTTTTCAGCTTTAGTATGTTTTTTTCCCCCCACTTGCTATGAGTAGTGACAGTTTGACCAACTGGGATACTTTGGTAGTTTTCCTGCAGCATCTTCACAGGCACCATGCTTATTGCATGTGGGAAATTCTTAAGTCTTTTTGAGAATACACTAGCAAATATGGAAAGCCGATCTGTTAGATTAACAAGTTAAATGACAAGTTTTATTAGGTTTTTAGGTCAAATTTGAACTTGTTTTGAAAGACAGACATTATGAAGGAGGAGAATAAATGTTTCAAAAAATTGGTGAGAGTTTTAAAACTGCTGATGAAAAATTTAGTGTTAGACTAAATATACTAAATTACTGACTGTAATAGCTAGATTCTCAATTTGCTGGCAAATCCTGGTTGCCTCATGTAAATGTGATTCCTTTAGTCTGTGCATATGGGCTTTACTTGTATATTAAATTTCAAAATAATTTTAAAACTGTAATGTCAGATGCATTCCGCTACACATCTTTCAGAAGAAGAGAAATGGATAACACAATTTCTAAAAGGTTTCTGAACATGTTGATCTGGTGTACGTATATAGCTAATTTAACCAGTTAATTTTCCACTCAACTTGTCTACTCGAAGCAGGATTTTTTTTATGCAGCTTGAATGTCTAGATTATTGCTTCTGACTGGTTATCTACTTGCAATATTCGGTCTGGTTTTCTATATAAGATTCTCTGCTGGGAATTTGACAAATATGTATTTCATTCTTAGAGACTACCAAAGTTACAGGCGTCTTCGATCTTAATTTTTAATTTTGCACAGTAATATACAAGAGTGGTACGCACTTTTGTCAGTATAAAGTCTGAGCACCTGTCATTTCCAAGTTTAAGTCTATGCGTGTCCCACTGAGTATAACCCTGAACTGTTGCTTGTTAAATTGTTGGGCATGTATATCTGCTCTGGTATCAAAATTAGGGATTATGTCTATAGATGGTTGATAGACAATATAGAAGTTTTATATAGTCATTCATCAATGACACGCTAATTCTGAGTTTTAGCAGATAAGCACTGAAGGTATTTCTGTATTCCATCATTCTATAACTATTCTGAAAATGATTTGGAATTGGAGCAGGCTTTTTAATTGCGTAGAAATGAATCATGTTTTCTGTCTGTGTTAATGCTGGATGCTTGTGGCTGTGTTGTAGTGCCACTGTTACCAGAATGGCCTAAAAATAGACAAACAGTAGCTTTCATTGTATAGAACCTTTACTGAAAGACCACAAATCACTTAAAATTCATAAGTGTAAATTGAAATACAGTAACGTGTGTAGACTAGTTATGAATTTAGCAACAACCAAAGAGATATCTGAATATAATTTTCTTGCTTTAATCAAAAAGGAAAATAACCTTAAAGGCATTAAGTGGATACTAACTTTAAAGTAACAAAAAAAATAATCTGTATTGATATCTTCTTTTCTAGGTGATCCACGGCTGGCTTATAATTTCTTCTCTTTTGCTGCTTTTCTTTTTCTCATTCATCTACCTGGGGTAAGTGAACCAAAGCATTAATATGCTGCTTTTCATGTATCACTTTGTGTATGTATTTATTTTAGAGCTAGCCTTTGAATCTTAAGAGGAATAATAGTGAGTAAGCTATTGCAACAAAGCTTTTTAGTTTTTTATAGGCTTGTAGAGTACACATAAAATATATTTATGGGTTTATAGTGTATCTGATATTGTACAGAAGTTAATGCATCACTAGAACAAGCTATTTTCTACAGGGTAGTTTATTCTGCTAATATATCTTATGGTAACTTTCATAGCTGTATGACTCAAGGGCAGTTGTTTATGTCATGGCTTTGGTGGTGTTCTCTATATGCAAAGATGGCTTGCATGGGAGTGGCAGAAAGGAATCAGCTGAGAAGAATCTACTTTCTCACCAAAATAAATTCAGTGGTTTTCTTTTCAGATTTGGAAACAGGCTTTTATCCATATATCAAGAAAAGGTATACATAATACTCAGTATTGTCTAAAGCAGGGGTCCTCAAACTTTTTAAGCAGGGGGCCGGCGTGCAGATGAAGTGGCAGGCAGCCATCTGCGGCTGCTTGGTTTCCCTCCCGCAACCCCCGGCGGGGGAGGGGCGGGGGGTGTTCTGTAAATACCGGGGGCCGGATTGAGGACCCTGGGGGGCTGTATCCGGCCCGCGGGCCGTAGTTTCAGGACCCCTGGTCTAAGAGCAACCTGATCAGGGTTTGTAACTGGAGTTATGCCATGAAATTACTGTACTGTATATTTTTGTACCACTTAAGGTTCTTCAAAGAAGTGTATCTATTTCATTTGGTCTCCAGGGGGAGAAAATAGTGTTCCCTCAGTCACTAATTTTGGCAAAAGTGATCTGTGGTGCCTTTTTTGGTCAGTATTTTCTCTAACCTTAATAGTGACTTTTGAAATACAAGGCAACGTGTGCTGCACAACTGCAAAACAGGCTACATGCAGATGGGTTGTTGGGCTCAATTCGTTTGGGTTTAGATTGGAGTTGGCAGTCTTCCATGAGCATGTGTAGATAGAGGGAACGAAGGCTTTCCTGACACTCTGCTTTCCTTCATCTGTCCCTGCTGCGTCACAGCAGTGCTGGCTTCCTTTAGCAGAGGTCCAATGAGAAGAAGGTTTGTAACCAATTATACATTGTGTATATAATAGAAGGAAATAGAATGGTAATGAAAATTTTCAGGAAAGTGGAAAAGTTGGTGTGAATCAAACAATGGTAAAATTATCTCCTTTGTGAAGAATAGTGAAGTACTAATTGGGGATGGAATTTTACATTTGTGCCAATACATTGAATGTGAAAATAAAAAAAAATATATATATATATACTGAAGCCTTCATCTGTAACTTGTTTCCATTGTTTTAAGCAAATTCAGCCCATATTCTTTTCTTTTCTTTTTTTTTTTAGTGAGGTTTTTAAGACATACAACGTTGCCATGGACTACATTACAGTGGCACTCATGATCTGGAACTTTGGTGTTGTGGGAATGATTTGTATTCATTGGAAGGGTCCACTTCGGCTCCAGCAGGCATATCTCATTATGATAAGTGCTCTCATGGCCTTGGTGTTCATCAAGTACCTTCCGGAATGGACTGCATGGCTTATCCTGGCTGTCATTTCAGTGTATGGTAAGGTCTGCAGCAAGGCATGGTGACAGGTATTATGGTGTGAATTTCTTCTATTCCCTGACTTTTCTGTTTGTCTGACTAGACATCAAAAGAATAAAAAGTGTGTGTGTGTAGGGGTATCATCCAAAGTAGTACATAAGGTGATTACAGACTTCAGAAATAAGATCATGATTTAAACCAAGATTGGCCTCCTGCAGTTGAGGGCCTTGTGTGACTGTGACGCCTATCTTCCTTCAAGTTTTCTGGACTTCATAGATTCTTTGGGGAGGAGAACTGAAGTTATTCAAGACAGTAGGAGATAAGAGACTTTTTTGTTGTTTTGATCTCTTCTATGAACGTGGAGAGCTTCTGGCTTTTCATTTTCCCCAGGAATCCTTGGAAATTATTGTATGTTCAGAATTTAGGAGTTTGTCATTTGGGTACAGTCCTGTGTAGGTATAGATCTGGTCAACTTGCGAATTGCTCAGATTTGTGGACATCGCAACAACACCCTGATCCATGCCTAATAATATAATGGGAAGGGAGCAAAAAAGGATAAGAGGCAGTTTTCATTGCTCAAAGTCATTTTACATTTAGAAGGATATAGTTGTGAGATTTATTTCCTTAATTTCTTTTTTTTAATAAAAAGAAAATTCATTTGAATTATTGCATATTACACTTTTTCAGAATGATGACTGAGATGCCTAGATGTAGTTTTTCCATAAAGCTTTAGAGGGCACTGCACACTTTTGGCAAAAGAATCACTCTCTATCCCAAATACTGATTTAGTTCCCAGCCAAGACTAAAATCCAGTTACTCAAACATAATTAAAACGTTACAGTCAAGTGTATCCGTGAAGATGTGCTCATAACTTGAATTTTTTTCGAAGCATGTCAGTGTAATGTTTGTATACTCTGAATGTCACTGATAATGATAAAGAGTGAGAATCTGTCCAGTTGTAGAAGTTCGGGGATTAATAAGATCTGATTAGTTCTGGTAGGTCGGTGTACTACTTAGGTGTCCTTTTCCTTCAGAGGGAGGAAAAATGTCCCTCGTGTATGCTCATAGATTGTAAGGCACGTGAAGAAAACTTTCCCACCCCCTCTCCCATTTCCACCCTTGGTATGACTGGAACAAACCCAAGTATTCCAAGCATTCAGCCTTCATTCAGTGATTGCAAAACAAAGTTACTTTTCCAGTCATATTCCAGGACCATAACGTGGTTGTTTTGAGTAAAGGGGAAGTAAGCTTCAAAGCCTGTGACCCCACACTAAGAATTCTTTGAGTGGGAGCAGCAATGGTGCTAGGGCAGTTAGCTCAGGTGCAGAAGGTCTGCTCTGTGCAACATACAGCTCCTGACAAGTAAGTTGTTTCTTTTGGTGTCAGATTTTCTTTCAAATTAATTTAAAGGCATACAGTGGGTGGACAACTGCAAAATGTAGTAGCAGGGTTAATATGTAAACGTTACAGCTTTTTGTCCAAATATGCAAGACAAGGGAAAAGTAGTGGAGGTTGGTTGTGGAGTTGCAAATTTTATTAACAAACCATCAACATTCAGGTGAGAACACAAATGGAGCATCTGACGGTTCAGTTTTTCTTAATGTTGTGCTTTGATCTGTATAAGTAACTTGTACAGTCATCCTATTTTGTAAATGATTGCTTTTCAGTTAACTTTTACTTATTCATCCAGTTTCATATATTGGTCATCCGCAAGAATTGAGGGAAGCAACAAAAAGCTGCTGTTCTGTTCTTATGCTAAATATGCTTTGAGCACCTCTCAAATCTATGCAAACACAGCATTTTTCTGCAGTGCTTAATAAACCTGTTTTTCCTCTTCATGTGCACATTCACTTTTTTCTTCTTTAAGTGGGAATAGATTGGCAGTCATGCATACTTCATAGAAGTCATGTAAGCCTCACTTACCTGTTATTTTAAAATTTGTTTTAGCATTAAACTTGGGTTAAGAAAAGCTTTGATAATAGAAAGCAAGCTTGGGTATTTCCAAGATGTTAGTTGAATAGTATCTGTCATGAATTATTTGCTTTCAACTTGCAAATCAACATACACAAATACATTTGCAGTTGCATAATACCTTAGGTGAGGCACATCACGTTTTTGAAATTTGTATACATGTTACAGTAATGTGTGAAATAGGTTGCGTAACTGAGAGTATTAAAAAGTATTCCTGTAGGATACTGACTTACGGACAACAGCTCGCTCAGAAGTCTGTGTTCAGGGTAACATTTTGTCTTAACCAGTCTCTGCAAGTGTTACAGGAAAAAAAATTGTCTGCAGTGCTGTAAGATCTGTTTGCTCTTCCTTTCAGATTTGGTTGCGGTCCTGTGTCCTAAAGGTCCTCTTCGTATGCTAGTTGAAACGGCTCAAGAGAGAAATGAAACTCTCTTCCCAGCACTTATTTACTCATGTAAGTACATTTTATGAAATACTTTAAACTTACAGTCACACACTCAGCTGAAGTGTTTTTTCATTTTTCTGTGTTTTAACATAATGCTTGTCAGCTGGAATTCTTAGTCTGCTCACTTGGGCTTCAGTTTTCATTTTGCTGTTGACTCAAAAATGTGGAACATCTTCTGTCTAAGATCTTTTGAGATAAAACCCAGCATGTTTTGTTACAAAGTATGAACAGGAAAAATGGTAATATACCTTCTTTTGGCTGAAGAAGTATACCATTAGGCTGTGAATTAAGCCTGTTCAAAGGCTTGTTTCCAATAAGAAATAAAGAAAATATTTATCAACTATCAGTGCTTAAATAGCTTAAATGTGTGTTAGTGGAAGGAAAGAGAGAAATTGCCAGGAAGACTCATTTATAGAACTATTTTCTCCAGGGCTCGTCTCTTTTGATATGTTGTTTCTCCCTGTAGTTGTGAAAAATAACCTAATGAATGGAAATTGCTGTTACGACCTGTGTATCAATTAGTACATAATTCCAGTTTCTGAAGTTCCATGTTGCTAGTTGTAATCATATGGGTAATCAGTGCAATAGGTTATTTGTAAGCAGTTATGCTACTGGTGCTCAAGAAAGGCCTGTATTTGGAAGCAGGAAGTGTGCTGTAGGCTGGATGCTTTTACAGTGGAGAAAGGGGAAGGGTTTCTTCTGTCACCTGCTGTGTTTTACTGATACTGCTTATCGTTGCCTGTTTTGTGGGAGGAGAAGTTAAAGCTGAGAAACCACAAACTTGGTTTAAAATACACCATTGTAAGTGTGACAACAGTTCATTACCTCCAGATTAGAGAGGTTTTTTGTGACTGTGGAGGCAGAGAACAATTAATTTTGATGCAGATACTACCTCTGAATTGAAGTACCTCAGTACCAGCCTTAATAGACCTTTTTATGTGCAGATAACATAATGATTAGTGGAAAAAAGTAAAGAAATAATTGAATCAGATTTTCAGAGTCATCCTTGTATAGAAGCAATTTCTCTGTCAACTGCCATTGCCGTTTTTTTCAGCTTCTAGTAGGGATAAAACTTTTATTCACCAAATTCTGTAAACGTGTGTCGTAGCTGGTACTGGCTGTGTTCCAGATACTACTGTGCTTTAATGACAAGCCTGTTGGGAAAGATAGTTGTATCAAATAACTTATTTAAAAAAAAAAAAAAAGAACGGATTGATGCCAACACTATCTCAGAATTGCACACATCTAAAGGTATGATTAGCTATGCGGTTTCTGTTTGGTTTTGTTTTTGAATAGCAACAATGATATGGCTAGTGAACATGGCTGAGGAAGACCCAGAAGCCCAACGGAAAGCTTCCAAAAGCTCCGCTTATGATAAACAAGGTGAGTTTTTCTTTGACAGGCCTTTATAGCTGTTATTTTTTTAGAGGGTGTGTTTATAGATACTTGGGTTTTAGCGTTTTAAGTGTCCTGGTTCCTGTAGAAGAGCGAAAGCATGGAGGCCTTATTAGGAATGATGAGTCTGTCAAGACTTCAAAAATTGCTTGCTTACTGTGGAGTCAATGGTCTTGCATTCATTTTTCTGGGATCCAGGATGTTGGTGGTGAAATGACTGTCAATAGATAACTATTGACTGAGCTCAATTGCTTGTCAAATATCAGCATGATATAGTATAATGTTAATGATATAATTTATCATCAACATATATATATATGAACATATATATACATATGTAATGTTGGTGATTTATATCACTCATATTTGTATTAAACAGAAATGTCTCTGGCCCTCTTGGCTATGCAGCTAGTGTTTAAAAACATAGGGTTTGTTTGTTTAACTGTATTATTCAAGCAGAGCACAGTTTCAGATTTTAACATGCTTGAAAGGGTGTACGTATACGTAATGTTCGGTAAAGCTTTCTATTTTACTGGAAAATTAGACTGCCATTGTTGACTAAAGAAGCTAATGAAATACTAGATGAGAGTTTATTCCTTAAACTGTGATCTTTAAATTCTGCCACAAAACTTCCACTGTTCAAAGTCCTCCAGAATACTGCCACTTGAGTGCAACATGTAGATGCTGTGACTGCAGAGTGCACCTTGACTCCTGCTTGTTTAAATAAGTATTAAAAACCTAAGTGAGAATGTGTTGTAATAGTGTGTGCCAATGTTAGATGCTGCTAAGTATTATGGAATACCTCTTTTTTTTTCCTCGCTCTTCTATGATCTGACATGTGGGGAGATTGTCATGTTTTCGAAGGCACATTTTTGAAGGTCTTAAATGCTTTTCTTCTTTTGAGCTCCAGCAAACCAGACTCAGAATGAAGATGCTGAAGCAGATGATGGTGGCTTTAGTCAGGAATGGCAACAGCAAAGGGATAATAGAATAGGACCCATTGAATCAACGCCTGAATCGCGTGCTGCTGTTCAGGCTCTACCCAGTAACTCTCAAACAAGTGAAGACCCTGAAGAACGTGAGTATGGAGTACTGTGTCTGAAAGACTTAGTAAATCTGAAGCTAGATAGTCTGGTCATCCTAACTGCACAGATATAGTATGCCGTGAGCTAATAGCAATCTGAAGAGCTGCTCTTGCTCATGATCGATACTGACATGCCTCGTCAAAAATAGGTGGTTACTTTTTGGTCACTTTTGGTTTTGCTGCAGGAGTGAGTAACATTGGCCAAATTCCCTTCAGTTTGATATACAGACTCAAAGCTTCAATAGCACAAGCTGCTTTCAGACCATTATCCAGTCAGTTGCATTCGCTTCTGTCTTTTAGAAGGCTTTTAGGGCTTTTAGGCCCTATAAGTGCAGTCATTGTCGTTTTTTGCCTTAAGATTAAACTACTGTAATCCATTCTGTAGAAAGCAATGTTTAAAACCTAATTGGAGACTGAAATGAATGCAGAATGCCATGGGTTTGCTTGTTTTTCTCCAGCATCTTGCTGAAGTACAGTATCATTGGAGAGCGTATGACATCAATACTCAGATACCTGTTTTAACAGACTCACGATTTCCAGTTGGAGTTTAAGCTGCTATTAATTAGATTTGCAAAGCTCTAAATAAATTAAGGTCTGCCTGTCTAATAAACTGCTCTCCCCATGTGATGCTTCCATATTTAGCAGGTGCAACTGCTTCCTCTGATTCTCAGGTGTTCCTCTGTTAAAGCAGAAGTCTCTTTTTTTTTAGGAACAATTTTAGAATTTACTTTGTCCTGAAAATTCCAAATCCAGAGTTTGTTGCAAATCCATTTTCATTTCTACAGCTTAGGAAAATAACATTAAGGTGCAAAAACGTTAGGAATTGGGCTATTTTAGTTAGTTAACTGGTCAACTAAAACTCTTGTCTGGCCAGACTAAATAATTTTTTCCCTTCTGTATTCCTGAAGTGAACAGTAACGACAGATGTGCAGTGATCCAGTTGGACTTGTCAGCCAGTGTTAGCTTACTAGAAGTTTGGAGTGGCTTAGTGGAAATTTGGAGTGTGCACTTGTGCGGAAGGAGTTATCGGGCAGTTGCCTTTGCTTATTGTTCTGTCATGCTGAAAGCAAGCATCCAAGTTTTGTTTCAGCAGTTCAGGGTGGTTCAGTGCTCAAGAGCTTTTCATGAAGGCACTGTTCTAGATCATAGATTGGGAGGTCTGCTGAAAAAGGCTTTTTCCCCTCCCTCCCCTTTTTTCCCCTTCTCAGTGATCAACCAGGTATACACCTCTGTTTTGATGCTCCGAGTTCCTCTTAAAACTCTGAAGTGAGTTTGGGGCTGGACTGTAATCAGATGACAAAGTAAACAGTAGGACAAATGAAAACAGCTGGTGACCTGATGTTGGCCTCTGACAATATCTCAGACTAAAAGCTCAGAAAGTGAACTGGTGTTCTGGAAATCTCATTATTTTGTTTGCAGAAATAATGGAATTTTGTGCTCCCAGAGTTGTTGCTAAGGTAGTAATTACTATTTAAAAGAATAAGATTTACTCATGTGCTTTCCTAAACCTCACATTTTGGGCTAAGTATGTTGGGATTTTGGCTCTGTGATATGCTTTTTAGACCTACCTTAGTAAGAATTCTGTTGGAAAATTGGAAGAGCAGTGGAATATTTTGCTGGGTATAGGTTCTAACTGGTAAATAAAACATAATCTGCAAGGGACTTTACTTGTTTTCCCCTCCCCTGGCCAGTTTAATGGCATTATACTTCAGTATTCTGTTGAATATGACATGGCAACCAACAGTGGACACCTCCCAACAAATAGAATGACAAATATCTGAGTTTTATATATTGCATGCGTATGTACAGGAGACTAGGAATATAGAAAAATTCTAATTATAGGATGAATTGAGTGGTGTAATGTTCCTAAGCCATCTTGTTTCACAAGAGTTTATCACTTGATTCAGGAACAGTACTATTTATTTTTTTTTAAATAATGTTCTTATTAACAAGTCTTGTTGATACTTAACATCTGTATTATTTTCTGACAATTACTGATAGATAATGTTACTAGACTGCCTGATACTTAATGCTGCCATGTATTCACTTTTGCAGGAGGAGTAAAGCTAGGTTTAGGAGACTTCATTTTCTACAGTGTCCTTGTTGGCAAAGCCTCTGCAACAGCAAGTGGGGACTGGAATACAACTTTAGCATGTTTTGTAGCCATATTAATTGTGAGTATAATATTATAATAAGGACAGTTTCTGTTTTTCATCAGGGACAAAGTCATAACTGCTACACTTTTTTCCTTTGGAATTTGTTTTATTTGGTGGCCAGACTGAAAACTGGTGAGAGCTTTAGCTGGGGTCTTCATTGGCTGTATAGTTTTAAGCCTTTAGTTTAGGAAGGCATGAACTGTATCTTGTATTTCTGTGGGATTATTGTTTTTGTATATAATCTTTTGCTTGTCAGAGTTCCCTAATTTCTCCTTATGTTTTTTGGTTTTTTTTCTTTTTCTTCCCCTCAGGGTCTGTGCCTTACACTTCTGCTTCTTGCCATCTTCAAGAAGGCCTTACCAGCTCTTCCAATCTCCATAACGTTTGGGCTAGTTTTTTACTTTGCTACAGATAACTTGGTGCAACCTTTTATGGACCAGCTAGCATTCCATCAGTTTTATATCTAGCACACTTGATGCTGGTATGAATATTTGTAGCAAATCTGGGAGGAGGAAAGATGTTTTTCCCTCAGTTCTCAACTGAGACTGAAGTTTAATACTCAAGATTCCAAGCCTGAATGATTACAACTTCCTCTGATGATGGTTGGTTGTTTTTTTCCTGAGACAACTGCTGCACTGGGCACCGTATGAATTTTCCTGTGTGAAAGTGGCTTCTTTCCTGATGGTGCGTCTAAACCAGGTGCTATTATATCAGAGGTAATCTGATATACATATCTCTGGTAAGGACCACCTGTGAAAATTGCTAATGCTTCCACCAGCAATGTGATCTCTTACCACAGGCTGATTACTTTCACAGCACTAAGGGTGCTCGGGACTTCCTTGATGCTAACAGAGGAAGCTGACAAATCACATGGAACTTGTCCCTGTAACCGCTTGAAGAGAGAGAACCCAAGTCAGACTTCTTCAGCAGTGGTTTTTTTGACAGTGGAGTCCTGACTCTGCTCTGTGTAATGAGAAAGGACTTTGTAGCAATTCGACAAAGGGAGAAAGTACTGTCACTCTAAGAGTGTTCCACCACTTCGTAGACTCTGTGCCTGAGTGTGCTTGGTTTAGTAAATTTAAAAGCTTTTTTTTCCCCCCCACACTGGAACTAGAACCTCTTCTCCGTTTTAATACTTTGTATCCTCAAGCATGGAGTGCATCTTCTGTACACCTGCTCCAGTTTATGTAGCTACTTGGACTGAATTATTTGGCATTAGTGGATCATAAGGTTCTAATTTGGATCTTAGATTCTGAAAGGTTAATAAACTACATTAAAAAGCAATTTCAGATTTCACAAACTCTTTGTGCTCTTGCAAATCATTTTGCTAGAACACCATTTAAAACTCTGTGTTTGAGAGTAGTCACTAACAGCATGGACTGCGTTGCTGGTGTGTGTTCCTTCTATTGAAATAAATAGGCATTTGCAGCAATCCCAGATGGAATTTAGCTTGTCAGATCTAGAAGCCAAAGTGCTACTGGTAGCACTTCCGATGCATCACTGAAATTTTTCATCTTGAAAAATCTGGTTTACAGTTCTGTTGACCTGAAGTATTGGTCACTTGACCATCTAACACCTCAGGTTGGGCAGGGATATTTTATTTTTTTTTCTGTATGTGTCTGGTGTCTTTGCTGGTAAGGATACTTAAGTGAGATATTACTTAATGTTACCAAGGAGCAAAATTGGTGGTCCTCTTCACTTAAATTACCTCCCCCATGAGGAACTGAAGACTGGAGAAATGAAAGATAACTCAAAATCACTGAAGAGATGGGATTTTTAACTTCTTACAGGAGAAAGAATCAATTCAAACCTTAAAACTGCTACACTCAGTTTTCTTCTTCATTTGAAAGAACTAATTTATGAATAATTACTTGGAAATGAGACTTGTGTGAGATGAAGTTGTTTTTGCCTTAGGCTCTTACTCTGTACAAATAATATTTTTTTTGAGGGAAGCAGAGGGAGTGGATACTATTGACGGGCATTCCATTTTACTTGCATCTTGATACTGGAGTCCTTGCCAAGTAGAACAACTGTCAAAATCCTGACACAAGCTCCTTTCACCTTTTTTTCTGGGGCTTTGTTTTGGTGCCTATAGATTCAGAGGACTGAGACATCACAGATGCTCACCAACCATCAGCCCAAATAAAGGAAGAAAGGCTGTGATGTATGCATCTGTTTTAAAACCAAGAAAGGCTCACATTGATTGTCCTTAGAAACATCTATCTCTCTTCCAGTATGACTTGCTAACTGTATGTTAGCGTTTACATTTTCATAAAATATATTGTCTTATCTTCTCTAAAGTACTTTTATTCATCTCATTCATGTGCTGATTTGTGATGGATAGCATTAATAAACTAACCATACCAAAATTGCTTACACTGACTTTTCAAGTCAAACTTGCTCATGTTTTCTAGCTTAAATCACCGTTCCCTATTTTGCTGCAATGAAGCCTGACTTAAAACAGATTAGTTGGTTGGGTTTTTTTATAAGACTTTGAGTTGGTTTTATACTAATGTAACTTGTTCCTTTCATGAGCATTGTATCTAAGAAAATTTCCTTGTGTGTTTTATTGGGTATCGTAACTATTGTTTCATTATATAGAAAAGGTTTGCTAAGAGTTGGCATCACTAGCATGTGTTTGCTCATCTGACTCTCAGTTAAGAGTTGTTACTCAAATGCAGCAGTCATCTTTATTGTTGGGTTTTTTGGCTCAAATATGCACCATGGGAGCAGTAGCTCCACTAAGATTTGCTTTAGTATCTTATAGAAATGCACAAAAACCTTTCCACAAACTTGAATGGGTGTTGGATATACAACGCAAGGAAGAGCTCAGAATCTTCAAACACTAAATTGCTGGTCTTCCACTCCCCAGAGCTGCTTCTGCTATCCTGAAGTTTTAATTTCTGAGCTAGTGTGGAGTTACGGTGGTGGAGACTATGAAATGTATAATCACAGAAACTAATTTTATGTATTTGAATCTCAAAATAAATTCAGAAGGGAAATTGCTTTTCAAGCCCAGGCCAATATATATTAAATTACACTGCTTATTACCAAGTCTTACCTACACCTTCAAAAACCAGATGAGGTTTTATAATTTCCCTTCTTATGCCAAGTCATGGTAGCTTATGTTCCAAATGAGATCTTGCAACTAAAGATCGTCTCAGTACTTGGGTCCATATGGTTCAGTTGAAAATAGTTTTTGTTTGCATTTGGGTTGTTGCTACATAAGTGTGAAGGTTGCGTCACTTTTCTCTCCTTTGTCTTGAAACACTGATCTAATTTGAGATCATGAACCATTTCATCTTGGTTAGCTTGGTATAACTGAAAGACTTCTGATATGTAGTCTGTATTTTTGAGAGATTTCATTATTATTAAATTAGTATGTTAATGACAACACGTTAGACTGTAGCTCAGAAAGAACTATTGTGTAACCCTAGCACTAGATTCATCTCTTTTGGGCCCAGACAGACTCACTGGTCATTGTTGTGTGGCTGTTTCAGTATTCATACTTTGAAACTGTGTTTCGTGATAGCTTTCTCTTCCCTTTCAACTTACATCAATGATCAGTCTCCTTTTTTGGCTAAGCTTCAAATAAATAAGAAAATATAATGCCAAGTCAGAGATTTGCCTAAAAACCAGCCACTTTCATTTCTCTCTGGGTTTTTTTTTTTTCTTTTTTTTTTTTTTTTTTTTTTCCCTGTTGGGGGATTTAATCCAGAGCAAAGAGGAGAGATTCCTGGAAGCCGGTCTTATAGCAGAGGGGTATGATGCTGTCATATCAATGTATGGCTATTTGAGTGGCACTCAAATTCAGACATCATCTTTGTGAGGTGAGTCTTGAAGGTGCACATGTGATACTGCAACATGTTCAGAATTGTTCTGACTGGGTAGATGATGACTTCGAGCCAAATAATCAAGGGCTGTGCTCCACTAAAAATGGCTGATATCAACGTACAAAGCAGACCCTGACTATTTCAGGCTTAGGAGACTGGTGCTTCTTGGATATATAGATATCTTTCTTACCTATAGAACTGCAGATTTACTCTGGCCCTGTAGATGCCAACTGTTCTGCCACTAATGCAGCCAAGAATTAAATATGCAGGAGTACATTTTGGCTGGATGGTACTGTATGACAAAACTTCTCAAAATGCTTTATTAAAAAAAACCAACAACAAAACATTTGGCAACGATGCTGTTGAAATGAGTCTAATAGACTGTGGAACGTGTCTGCACTGTGATTGCGTCTCAGTGGTAACTTGCTCATTGGGAATGCTGAAACATGAACTAGAATGGAATCTTTTACATCAAAGCATTTGCTGTTTCCTTTTTTACAAACACTGGTTTGTACATAACCTGAATTGAATGTGAATGTTTTTTAAATACCTTTCCAGTTCTTGATAAGATACTTTTTTGATAATTATTGCAAACTTTCCTGTATTTGTCTAATTATTAAAATAAAAGTTGCATGGATCCTGATTTACCTTGCTTTTACTATATTATTTTAAAGCCATCACTTAAAGCTGTTGGAGGCCTAAACACTGTAGCTATTTTTGTTCAACATTTGATGAGTAAGATTCCTGTCTTAAGACACGTAAAGTAGCTGCTTTATTTCCCAGCAGCAGAGTGCCTGGCTGATTTCTGTAAAGCACTTTCCTCTAATGGCTACTTTTTGTAGCTACTTCATTTAAACAGTGGGTCAAAGCCAGTTGCAAAGGCACCTGTAAGGTATAATTAAGCTGTGAAAAAACAATAACGAGCTTATAACAAAACACCAGCAAGCACAATGTAGATCAGTGTTACCCAGGAAAACTATATAGGATGCTCAGAAAGAAAATGCTTCATGAACAGTAACGTGTATTGTTACTTTGGTGTTGATTTCATATCAATATGATTGAAAAAGCTTTTCCCTAGCAGAGTTTTTTTGTTGTTGTTTTGGAAAAGTGTTCACTGCAAAGTTCAAATAGATGTGAGCTGACTGACTGCTATTGAAGGTGTTTCTCTGGGGGATTGCCTTGTCTCTGCATGGAAGGCCTGCATGGAAGACCTAGAGAAAGGTACATCCTGACAAGTAGAAAGTCAAGCACAGGTGCTAGGAGACCTGCATGGATGAGCAACGAGCTGCTAACTGAGCCCAAACAGGAAGTGTAGAAGAGGTGGAAGCAGGGACAGATGACCCAAAAGGAGCATAGAGTTGCTTTCTGATCTTGCAGGGATAGGATTATGAAAGCCAGAGCATGTCTGGAGTTGAATGTGGCAAGGGATGTGAAGGGCAAGAAGAAAGGATTCTACAGCTATGTAACAGCAAAAGGAAGAGTAGGGGAAAAAGGTGGTGGTGTTCCCCCTGCCCTGCTGAATGGGGCTGGGGGGAACTTTAGACAAATGCCATGGAAAAGGCTGACGTTCTTGTCTTCCTTGTCTTGGTCTTTATTGATAAGACTGGCCTTAAGGAATCCCATACCCCTGAGACCAAAGGGAAATTCTGGAAAAAGCTAGACAACCTTGGTGAAAGAGGCCGGGTTAGGAAGTGTGTAAACAAACTGGATGTACTTAAGTCTGTGAGGCCTGACAGGTAGTACCCGTGAGTGCTGAGGTTGCTGGTTGATATTGTAAGGCCACTCTCGTTTGTCTTTGAATGGTCATGACAGTTGGGAGAGGTTTCTGAAGACTGGAAGAGAGCAAACTTCACTCCTGTCCTCAAAAAGAGCAGGAAAGAAGAGTTGGGGAGCTACAGGCTAGTCAGCCTCACCTCAGTCTGTGGGAAGCTGACACAGAAAATCATCCTGGAAAGCATTTCCAGATATATGAATGGCAAGAGCATGATTGGGAGTGATTAGCATGGATTTATGAAGGGGAAATTGTGCTTGACCAACCTTGTTGCCTTCTGTGATGAGGTGACTGGGTTGCTGGAGGAGCGGAGAGCTGTTGATGTTGTTTACTTTGACTTCTGTAAAGCTTTTTGCACCATCTTCCATATCATCATAGAGAAACAAAGTGTGGGCTGGATAAGTGAACAATGAGATGGACTGAAAATGGCACGATGCTGTGGCCCAGAGGGTCGTGATCGGCAGCACAAAGTTCAGTTGAAGGCAGGTCACTTACGGTATACCACAGGGCTCAGTACTGGGGTCAATACTGTTTGATTTCTTCATTTATGATCCGGATGACAGAATAGAGTACACCCTCAGCAAGTTTGCAGATTGCAAACATGGAAGGAGTGGCTGATACATACAGTGGCTCCATAAAAAAAATGGAAGGAGTGGCTGATAGACCAGATGACTACGCAGCCATTTAAAGGAACCTCAACAGACTGGAGAACAGAGCAGAAAGGAACCTTACGAAGTTTAACAGGGGGAAATGCAAAGCCCTGCATCTGGGAAGGAGTAACTCCAGGCACCAGTACATGCTGGGGTCTGACCAGCTGGAAGGCAGGTCTGCAGAGAAGGAACCTGGGGTCCTGGTGGACAGCAAGCTGAGCTCGAGCCAGCAGTGCACCCTTACAGCAATGTTCAGCAGCATCCTAGGCTGCATCAGGAGGAGTGTTGCTGGCAGGTCAAGGGGGGGTGATCCTTCTCTGTTCAGCACTGGTTAGGCCACATCTGGAGTGCTGTCTCCAATTCTGGTCTTCCCAGTACAAGAAAGATGACACTTAGCAAGTCCAGTGCAGGGCCACAAAACTGCCCGAAGATGCGGCTTTCTTAATTCTGGTCTAGTTCTGAGATGTGATACGATGAAATGTTTTGGGAATAAAATAGTTTTTGGAACTAGGAGCTAAAACTTCTAAAAGCGAGACTTAGGACCTAACTGTTCTTCCATCTTAGCAGTGTTTTATCTTACTGAGGTTGATAAATGCTGAACTTGGAGATATGATTCTGATATGCTAATTTAATTACCTGTTTGTTTTCTTAGTTCATTCTGGTTTTACTGTAATCTTTTGGGGATAGGTAAATAAGTTTATTTTATTGACAACATCAGTTCTCATGGAGAATTCGGCTTGGGTCTGTAGCAGTCACTGCTAGGTATTTTTAAATTACCCAGAAATCTCAGTCAGAATATATTTAAGGACAAATTCTGGTCTGTAAATGTCAGGAATTTGTGAACTCTGGAGAAAAGAACCAGCCTTCATTGACAAGAGCTGACAGAACTGGGGTTTGCATAAGGAAACAGACGCTTCCTGAGTTTTACAACCTGAATTTGGTTCTCTTCAATGCCCAATTTGATGCTGGAAGGTGATTTCAGCTTGGCATCAAGTGACGCTGATGGATAGTACTAATGTAATTTGATTATATTTGCTTTTTCTTTGTTTTGAAATATGCTTTTAATCTAAACTCACTGGAATAACGAACAGACTTCTGTGTTCATATTAATTTTCTGATTTCAGTACTTTTAGGTGAGGGTTACCCACTTTGATAAGGGTAACGTTGCTGTCAAAATTAAGCATTGTACTACTTACTGCTTTTGTTGTATAAGTCAGCATGAATGTACTTGGAGAATGCCTCTGAGCACAGCTGGGTGTTCATTGAATATAGTAGCTGCATATTCAATTGAATCAATGGTTTATTTAGTCATCTTCAACAAAAAAATACCTCTCCGATACGATAGCATACTCAAATGAAGAGCGTCCTGCTACAGTTTCGTTACTGGCGGACTTAAGCCTTGGGCACAAACTTAACTGATACTGTTTGGTAATGAACTGTGTGACAAATTCTACTTCCAGTTGTTACCTGCAAGGAAGGCATTAATTCCCACTTAGATGCAATGGAATACCTGTGGTGTCAAGAGGAAGAAGATTTGTAAAATAAAAATGGCTGGCGTTGTGCAGCAGGGAGCAGCTGGGGGCTGGTTAGTCCCCAGGGTCCCTGTTTCAGCGGGGGGGGGGGGGGGGGGGGGCTGGTGACTGTCTGGAGGCAAGGGACAAGCACTGCCTTGGAGCAGGAGTGAGAGAGCAGTGCCTGCCCTGGTGTCTGCAGCCAGCTCCCAGCAATAATCACGTCTAAAGCTGTAATCACAGCCACATGGCAGCGTTGTGCCTTTTTTACTGCTTTCTATTCTTAGTGCTTGTAACAAGGGATTAAAGAGAGCACTAAAAATATACGCTTAAAAAAAAAGTAGACTGTTATAAAATGTGATTTCCTTTTGAAGGACTGTATTTAGTACATGATGAACCCCGTAGTGGAGGCATGTATGCATTTCCAGTTGCTGCTAAGGTTTCGAAACTATTTTAAGAGCAGCAGAACCTGGCTGTTGTCATAGTAGCAATAAACCTTTTAATCCCACTTCCTCTGGAGGTGAAGCTGTTCTGTACCTAATCTTCTTAAGATCATCAAGGCTGTTTATGTGACAGGGAATGAGGGATACAGCACTGAGATGATGTGACTTCTTGCCCCCAGACAGTTTAGCTCTTTTTGTCTGCTTTGATAGTGTTTGACTGGGATTTGCTGAGGGACAGGTCTTATGACAAGCTAGCGGGAGGGCAGCCACCAGGGAAGCTAGCCTTCATTTATACCAGTGTTCTGGCATTGTCAACTTGTTGTTATGGTTAAATTAAACCATTCCTAGGTAGTTCTGGGCAAAAGCTTGCCACTACCATGGATCTCCCATAGTTTAAAAGCATCCTTTTTGAAGAAGTCCTTTCATCCTCAGTGCTTCCATTCATCAGTGTCTCTGAAGCTTCCCAGACCACATTGGGTTGTATTTATATATTGTCATAAAGTCTGTAGTACCTCCTAAGTTAACACAATTAAAAATGCCTTGAAGTATTTGCATACTGTAGGGTGACTTAAATGTATAATAGGTAGTCAAGAGAAATCCACAGAAGACTGGTAGGTTCTTCAACTGGTTTTTTTGAGATCAGTTTAGCTAGCTAGGGAGAATTTTAAATGTCATGTCAAAATAATCCTTGTAAATAGAATTTGGCTTCCTGAACCAAAAACTTTACAAATGTTTGCACATGTGTATCTAGAAAAGAGACCTTCCTTCTCACCAGATCAAATGTCTCAATACTTACAGACATCTGTACCATCGCTAATTTATTTGGTATAGTCTGGTTACAGTACTGGATTACATAACCTGATGTCCTGCAAATAAGCAATATGCATCTTTGCTTTGAATTAGTATTTTGGTTCATATATACTGAAAAATAGCAACAGTTTGGGGATTTTTATTTGTTTGTTTTCCTGAAGTCTGTGTGTTCTGGCTAGATGGACACTCAGTCTTTAGGAAAAATGACATGACAAAGTAAATGAACAAATGGTTTCAAGGTTAGTTGGTTATTTGCAAATTTAAAATAAATATATATTTGATTGCCCCTCTATAGAGTTTTGATCATGTATAATTGTTTTTTTGCTCCTTCCCCTCCTTTCCAGTAGCCCTTAGTTCAACATGACATAGAAAGATGTGGTAGAGAAACCATTATTCCCATGTCTCTGCCTGTGGATGAGCTCCTGGTATGAGAGGGAAGCTGGCTAGTTACTGCAAAAAGGTCTGCAACACTCTTGACTGAAGTGCTGTAGTTTTGAATAACCAACTACCCCTTTGGTGACTTTTGTTTAATGCCTGGTGCTACCACTAAACCTTTTCATCAGATCTAGTTACACCTCAGGCTGCCTTGCTCACTGAGTTACCTGGACTGCCATGTGCATTTGACCTGCCCTTGCAAGGTCTGGAGGTGTGGGCTGGCCGCTGTCCACACTTAAGGGATGGGGAAGGTGCTTCCTTAAGGTGTTTCCTTCCTCTTTCCCCTTCCTTTTCACAGTATTGGCTTCAAGCACCGTGGGGAGGGAGCAGCAAACACTCCCCAGTGGGACACAGGCCAAGGAGCCTGGTGTGGGGGTGAAAGCCCCTTGTACAATCCCATGTCGTCCCCGGGAGGTGTCCTGTATCGTGTCCTTACCAGAAGAAGGGTTAGGTGAGGTGAAGGATGTCTTCCCAGAAGAATTGTTGGTGTTACTTTGGAGGGGCTTTGGAAACTTTCCAATTTGACACTGAACAAACCAAAGTTCTTATTTTAAAACAACTTCTCTTTTGAAACAGTCTTAACAGTTAAAAATAGTAAATATTTTTCACTGTTTTGTTTACTCTGAAGAGTTCAACACTTTGTACCACTTTGGAAACTTTTTCACCACAAATATTAAATAATTTTATGGCATGAGGGAACTGTTTCTTCTTCATAGATGATAAAAATGCTAGGGGGTGTGTGTGTTCAGTTTATATAAGCAACCTGTCACTGTTTGATATTTATGCTACTCAGTTGACTTCTTAAGAAGAAATCAATCCAGATTGGGGAGAACTCTGTTAAAGGTATCAGTTTTTCTTTACTGGCTTATATAATGAATTAATTCTTAAGCTTTTTGATCTGGGTGGTGGATAGGTGGAGGAAGAATGGAAAAAAGTACCCCTGTATTCATTAATACCTCTCTAGACACATACAATATTTAGGTGTATTATTCTAATTTATGTCAAGGATTTTGATCATAATTTCAGGTGGGTGTCCTTTTGGTGCAGCATTTTGGATCAAAACCTGTACATCATGTAATTTTATGTCCGGTTCAACTCAAGTTCTGCCAAATTGCATGAGATATGATTAATACAATAGTAGCTAAAATTAAATCTCATGTTTTAGTAAGAAAGCAGATTTTATCAATAATCTCTAAGCTCTGTGGGATGACATCATCATTATGTCAATGTCTTTACACAGTGCTGAGTATTCTGACAAACATAGCAATGGTGTTTGTCTTCTATTAGAAACAAATTGAACAGCTGGGTACAAATGTCTCCCACTCTGTTACAGGAATGGTCAGTGCCTCCAGGTGCTGCTTGGTCTTTAGTGTGTTGGGTTTTTTCCACATGGTTTTACTGTAATTATAGAGATGAGAGCTCTTTATGCTAAATCTTGTAATGAGTGAGTTTGTATAATGCATTTACCCAAGTGGACTTCCTAGATGGTGAAGCACAGAGCTTGCGCGTGCTGCACTGGCTGCTAGACATGCCACTGGGGATAAACCAGGGACAAGTGAAAGGCTGCAGAGAAAAAAGTGTGGAGATCTCTTAACACTGTCATTAGAGTTAAGTGACACACTGTATGCATTAAAAAAATGATCAGTTGTTAAAATAGTGACCATTGCTAGCTGGGGTTGATAACCTTAAACTAGCTACTATGAGACAGTAAAGTGCTGTCTCCCACCACAGTCCTGTGAGTGTTGCATTTGACGTTAGTGTCTGTGGCTGATAAGACTAGAAATAGATACAGCAATGTGTGTGCCTGAGAAGATGAGGTATGTGGTCTGTAGCTTTACTTCTTGTTCCGCAGGGTTTATACCAAATGGTTTGCTTTGTCAGCCTGAGTCGTTATGTAAAAGCCATTCTTGTTGGGGTTTGCAGGTTTTTTCTTCCACTGTAAAAATGTAGGCTAGTGAATTGTCCCCCTTGTGTTGCTGAGAAAACCCCAGAGAGAGAGTGAGGTAACTTACTGATTTATTCCACAAATGTTTCCGGCACTCCTTTGAAATAAGCTAAAAACTGGAATGCTTGTGGTCTGCTTTCATATGGATACTTAAAGGGTATGATTTTTGCATCTGCTTCTCAGACTCTCAGAGGTATGCACCTGATAGGAAATGTGCATTTCTGGCTTCTGTGTGCCTCTGGGTGAGAGGAACAGTTGATTCTCCTTGGCTTGCAGACCTGTGAAGAAGACACAAGTATGTCTGATGTGAACCATCCTCAGCTTGGCAACCTCATAGTGTCATTTCCTTCTCATGCTGAGACCAGCATAGCTGAGTATGGCATTGCAGTCTGATGTGGTAGCTCCCAGCCATTATGGGAAAGCAGCAAAAGTGTCACTTCCACCTGTGCCACTTTCTACAATTTTCCTGCCATCCACAAAAGCAAAGGTGGGTGTTCCCAGTGGTTGCTCCCCTGTTTTGTTCTCAATTAGCTCTACCTTTCCTTCTTTCATGTATCTCAAATCCATGTGCATAAGGGAAAGGCAAAGTAGAGGAAGAACATGCAGGAGAGGCCTGATAGATTTAGCAATGGCATTTCAGTGTAGTGTGCACTTACTGAGAGGATTAACACCAAGTTTTCTTGATTTAATATGGCTATGAAATGCCCAGACAGGCACCATTTGGGTGAGCGCATGGAAATCCACTGGTGTTTTCAAAATGATGATTGCAGAGTCAGGCTGTTAATAATTACAGAAGCATTCTTCCAGCTGAGCTGTTGCCCCTAGAACGTGCAGAGGGCCTTGACGTGACTGCAAAGCAGTCCTAGAAATACCTTGCCATGCAGTTTTCAATCCTTTCTAAACCTAGAGTCCACATTTTTTGAAATCAGCATCTTTTCTGGACACTTGTCTAAGTTGCAGGCTTTTTTTGGGCCCATTTATAACAAGATATCCAGAAAAAAACATTACATTTTCCCTTCAGCAGGGTGAAGGGAAGGGAGAGAGGGAGAAGCTGGAGGTACTTCATCCCCCTATAGTACATGCCGCTATGCAATACAGCCTAGCAGTGCTTTGTTATTCTCCCTGCTATGTTGTGTCACAAATTTCTGTCTTAACATGCTATTTCCCCAACACTCCTAACCTTGCTGTTTGCTGTATGTCCTTGTACACTGAATTCTTGTGGTTTGAATTGGTTTTCTCAGGTATGCTGTTCTGCGTTTTTCCCAGATGAATTCACTTTTGTTGGTGTTTTCTTCTGCCACAGTGGAGTCCAGCATTGACTAAAGGTAAGAAACTGCAGTTCACATTAGAGTTTCATTGCTATATTTGCTGTATTTCTTGACTTCTAGTGATTTTTGCATTGTTCTACTACTGCAGTTTTCATGAGCTTGTTTTTAATTCCTAGTTCTTACTTCATCAAAGAGTATTTTGAATCAAACCAAGCCCAGTAATGATTCCCATCTTGCTTTGTTAGAAACTCCTCTCATGCTACTCCTTGTTTTCATTTTACATTGTTATTTCAGTAGTGTCTCTTACTCAGTTTCTGTTGCCAAGATTCTGTCTGTATCCAAGGCAACCTAAATAATTTTGAGAGTAAGATGGTGAGAGGTGATGTATCAATTACTGATATGCAAGTAAATGACCTTGCGGCACTCCCTTTATGCATCATTGTAATTCTGCTTGATTTAAAATGTTTGGGTGCAGTGTGTACAGTTGTGGAGACGGGAGAGATTCCTAAATAATGAAAACCTGCTGTTTTGTAATGCTGCAATGTGTTCCAGCCTACTCCAGTGCCATGTGCATCACATGGGATCTGGGCTGAGAGCCAGTGCAAATGTTTCTTCAAGGACTTTAGGACATATTCTAATTATGTTTAGATTCTCCCACTCTCTTTTCATCTGAAGGATGTCACTCTTTCTGCTCATTTCAAAGTGTGGTGCAAAGCACTCCATCTGCCAGCATGAGAGGGGTCCACTGGTACACTTGTGTGAGAGGCAGTAGGATGGCTGGCTTTGTGAGGAACTCTGCAGCCTCCAGCTGTGAGAAGTCCCAGGCCTTTGAACACTGTCAGAGCTTGGCCAGTGTCCAGCAGTGTTTATATCCAGTGCTGGAGGAGATATAAAATTCCCTGGAGGAAAGAAGTTCATTTCTCTGAGCCTAGCAGGGGAAAAGAGGGAATGAGTTGTGGGATGAAGTGTCTGAAATTCTCCGTAGCTGAAAAAAGCACAACGTTTTGTGGAGGAAAAATGTATTTTTGGGAGCTATGCATGTGAACACGTGTATTTTCTCTCAATCTGGTATTGAACGTGTGTGATGAGACTACAAGATCTTACCTAGGGGTCTTTTTTACAGTAACTGGAATTGCAAAACAGCATGCAAGATTAAAGGCCGTTACACAATACTGCACGCTGGGACGCAATTCTGCAAGGTGAATACAGTGAGGACAGATCCATGCCTCTGTGTGATACATGGCAAATCAGACTGTGCATTTCTGTGGGTGTGTAAAACTGGCTGAGGGCTGTAAGACACAGACGCAGCCTGGAGGTTATGTTCCTGATGTGGGGAGGAAGGAGAGAGACACTTTTCTGTCCGTCCTTCACAAGTTATCCGAAGGCAAGCCTGTATTCTTGTCTCTGCTGTGGTCTACACCCTCTGACCAGGCAATCAGTGCTAAATTGCCTGGGTTCTTTTCTGGGGAGCCACATGCAATAACACCTGCTTTTCAGCCAGACTAATTTCTCAAGGGTGATATTGTTATATCCGCTCCCTGGCTAATTAATGATTCTTATTGTCTAGGCAAGTGCATTGATTAACTGGACACATAAGAAAGACTGGGTCAAACTTCAGAAAGTCGGCCAGATTCTCTCAATCCTTTGTGCCTGCTGGGATCATCCTGCTGCCTGGTGTGACCTGAGTAATCAGTGTACTGTCAGACTGGCATGTCTCAGTCCTGATTCTCACAGGTTCAGCAGCAGCTTGAGACTCTGTTGTGGGTGGTTTGTGTGCCCAGCAAGAAGATTTTATGTAAGTTCTGGGGCTAACGTTACTGATGGAGCTGAAGCAAGGGGAGGGGGCCAGGGTTAAAATCTCTAACCTGTGTGTCCCTAAAAGGACACAAGCCACCTTCAGGTGGTACATGGCCCAATAACTGTGGTTGCCACTGATTGTGATAACCATTGTGAACTCTTTCAGCAGAAGATGGAATACAGGCTGTTTGTGGAGTTAGTTGCTGGATAGAGCTTCTCCTGAAAAAAATGAAGTTTATATTTTGTTCCATCCATCTTGGCCAAACATAAGATTAGGAGAGAGGAAGAGAAACTGAGGCTAATTCTCTTCTTTGCCTATACTTGGCTTATATTGCTGTAAGCTTGCTTACCTCAATATATGTAAGATGAAAGGCTGTGCTCTTGGGACTGGGTGCATAAGACCAGAGTTGGGCGTCTGGCCTGAAGAGTTTTCTTTGTACTTTAATGGGCACTGCAGGGGGTTCCCAAGAGGATCTTCAGATGAAAGCTGTTTTTCTATGGGCAGGCTGCACGGAGTCTCATTATTGCTCCGGCTTTTGCTGCACAGCCCATATGTTACTGCAGGGTTGTCAGCCCTTCGGTAGATTTCTACAGAGCAATAAAAATAAGTAGATTAACGAAGCAAAGAAGATTAGAGACACTTTGGGGAAGGAAAGGGAAGGGAGGAGGATGAGCAGGAGGGAGTATAAAAAGAGACCACAAGACTGTGAGTGCCACGCTTCCCGGTGCATGTTACACAGGGTGGCTTTCTTTGTCCCTTTCGGGTTTGGGTTAGGCAGACTAAACAGAACCGATCCTGACGCCATGTCCAAAGAGAAACTGGAGTCACTGGTCAAGAACATGGAGATCATGCTCTCTGAGGTGGAGCAGCTGAAGATCCACTGCACCAAGCAGACGGAGGAGGTGAACCAAGTGGTACAGGAGCTGCGCCGAGAGAACAGGGAGCTGACAGAGAAATACGAGCACATCTGTCAAGACCTGAAGGAGGCCAAGGAGGCCATTGCCCAGCTGCAGGACACCAAGTTTGCCTTTGAGGCAAAGGAGCGGCAAGCACAGAAGCTCAACCGGCAGCTGTGAAGCAGCAGGAAAGAGAAGCGAGAGATTTCTTAACCTGATCTAAGAGTAAACAGAAACCTTCAGCCACTCCAACTGAAAATCCCTGGACCAGTATTTTGAAGACCCTTTCCTTTCCTCCTCAGACTAAAACTGTGTGCTGGAAAAAAAGTATCTCTGTGGAGGCAAGATCTCAGGCGCAGCTGGAATTCTGCCCCAGAAGGCTCCGTTTTAATGAACTAAATACCTCATTATGCTGGGAGGAAAATCTCATTCCAGAATCCCTTATCAGACATCTAAGCCATAGACATACAGCAACAGCTGCCAGGATCTGGGCACCTTCTCATGCCCCTTGAGGGTTGCACAAGGACATAGCCCGGGAAAAGAACTGTCTCTGCCCAGAGCCACTGGAGAGACCTGTGCCACGAGAGTCTGCTGAGATGAACAGAAGGATCATCATCTTGACAGCCCCTGTTGCTCTGTGTTGTTCCTAATTTTTTTCTCTGTTGCACAGTGAGGCTGTGATGCTGTTCTTAGCAGGGCGTCAGCTTCCTTGCTGCCTGGCACTGGAAGACATCAGCAAGAGCTTAAGTCGTGCCTCATGCTTCCAAGTACTTGCTATCAAGGGCATGTTGGTCCAGAGGATCTTTTAATGCTATTATAGTCTGTGTTGTCCTCTTTCAATTCCAAAGTGACGTATAAGAACTGGAAAGGTTTCTATCTCAATTTTCTTTTCAGTAGCATTAAATCCTGATGACTCCATGTTTAGTATGTTAGAGTTAAAATTCTGCTGAATGTAACACTTTTTTAACCAAAGAGCTATGTTTTGGCACTGGATTTACTTTTCCTAAGCAGAAGTAACATGTATAAATAGACTGGGAATTAGGAGGGATAAATGTATGTGAGGCATGGAGGTGAGGATTGCTTGTCAGAGGTTTTGCTTTCAACTTTTCTCTCTTCTGTCTCTCATAAGCAGCATTTGGGATCGTCAGTGCCAAGCCTAGCTAAGAGCAGGTGACTTTTAACTCCACGGTGAATAGTGGAAGATCTTTGGGGGAGGTGTGGAGAGAGTGCAGAGAGAAAAATTCTGAATGTTTAAATGGAGAATAGCTGGAATAGTTCCAGGAGGATCTTTCTTCATGTTGGTTGTGATGTAGCCAGCTTCCTTCTTCCCCTCCAAAGCTTTGCTGTATTGTTATCTCTGCCTGGCAAGCTCCCCCTTCCCGGTGAGGGCTGACATGTGAGAGAAGCAGAGACGCCATTTCCCTTCCTGAGAGAGTCAGGGTCTGTCTGGCATCAGGAGCCTGGGCACACTGTGTGGGGCAGAGGGGACCAACCACACTTGAGAGCAGGGAGTCAGGCTGGGGGGAAAAGGAAACCTGGCTGCTTTGGTTTCCCTGCAGAGAAAGGCAGAGGGAAGAACAGTTCAGCAAGACCTTCTTTTACGACTTTGTCCAGCATTGGTGAAAATAATTGTAGTTTTGTCATGGATTATAAACATACTGAGATCAGGCCCAGAATTAGCTAGCTATTGTTCCTTCTCTGACGTCTCCTCTGTCACATCATCTAGGCCTGATGCAAAAGCCTTTGGAAATTACAATCTTCCCACTGGTTTGACTGAGCGCTGGGCCAGACCTTCTGAGCAGAGGGCTGCTGTTCATGTGGCAAACAAAGCACTAGGACATCCATGTGGAACAGCTTTTTCTGTGAATCACTGGGAGCTGTGGCAACGTGTTTTGTTAAATTTGTGTGATCTAGACTTTTTTTACTATTTTGGGTGGAGCAGATTGGAATATCTGGATAACATTTGGGAGGTCAGAGACTGTCCTTTATGTTTTCAAATGTAATCTGGATACAAATGACCAGCCTTGACCCTTTGCTCCTTGCTCACCAGTGGCAGCTTGGGAAGCACAAGAAATCAACATTAATCACAGTATCTGTTTGTATAAGAACTAAAAATGTTTTGTCTTGAAATCAACTCTCTAGCTCAAATCTGCTTACTGCCTGTGATTTCTTCTACTTTTTATATATCATTGAAATGTAAAACCAACAATAAAAGGAAAACAAGCAGCTGAGGGACCATCTGTTGTGGATAAGGCATTGCCTCAGTGCATGTATATGTTATTTTGGGGGGTGTGTGGGGGGTGTATGCTTGCTAAATATAATTTTTCCTGTTTAAATCCAGTGCAGCAAGGAGTGGACTAAGGAAGACCCTCCAGATCTCTCTGTGTTCCCAGGTTAATCACTCTAAACAAGATTCTCTGTGTGGCTGCCAAGTTCACCCTATGCAATATGTAAATCCATGATACAGAAAAAAGAAAATGGGATTGCAGTGTCCTTATGGTCAGTTTCTTAATAATTAGCAGGATTCAAGGTGTCAAATTTTAAGGAAAGCTGTGAGAATGATTTCATGTAAATATACTAAGACTGGGGTGGGATATTTGAAAAACTGGATGTATTATCCAATGCCAGAAAAAAATTAATACAACACCCCTTCCCTTCCAATAGAATCAGTTGTGTCCTGGTTTTGCTTACACGGGTTAAACTTGGGAGTAGTTGGGATGGTTTAAAATCAATATACATTCCATTATATGTAGGTCCTGTGGTTTTTATATGCAAATCCTTGTGTATCCAAGTAGAGTCTTAGCAATGGATTGGTGCATTCACTTGTACCCTGAGGTGCAGTGTATTGGTGCGCCTTTCACAACAAAGTTTGCATAGAATTAGTCACAGCACTTTGAAGTTGATTTTGCTTTTGGAACATCAACATTATCAGTGCATGCTGCTTTTCTTCTTTAAATGGCCTAAGGATAAAGAGCCGAAACTTGTGTGTAGCATCATCAGCTTGTTCAGAAAGTTGGCCTGAATAAAAGTCTTGCCTAATTTGGGTGAGAATTAAAATAAATATGAAGTGACAGGCTTACCATTTTCCTCATCTTGGCAAGGGATGAAGAGAGTTATCTGATTCTTTGAATTCAAAAAGCCAGTTTATCTGAAGGCTCTCTTGGAGAGCACAGCACAGGAATTGACTCGGTTGTCAAGAGAGGGGTAAGAGGGGAGGACCCAGTCAGACCTTGCATTGCGGGCTTCAGTGGCTGCACGCTGGCAAAGCGCAATGAAATTGTCTCTACTGGTAGCAGGATCGGTACGAAAGTTGTACAGGGTCAACTCCTCTGCAACAGTCATCAGCACTTGAAAGAGTTCATGGGGGACCAGGTCTCTGGAGCAGATACAGACCAGTGTTAAGAGTTACTGCAAGAAGATTGCAGGCTTTTATGCAGTCAAGTTGTACAGTAGAGCTCATTGGTGTATAATATCCTTTCCACCTTTCCTCTAAGGACTTTGCAATGTCTCCTGGACATGAAACTGAGATTTTTTTTTCCTGAAGGATTAGCAAGGGTTCATTCTATATACTGAGATGCTGTGATTCAGAGGGCTAAACGACATAGCTGTCTTGCAATAGCGAATGAGTCTGGGAAGAATGGAGTTATTGGTGTGTTAATCAGGTTTGGTAAAATCTCCGTTCAGGTTGAATCAGATTTTACTTTTCTGCCTTTTCTAAAGAAAGTAATAATAAAAAAAATCAGTATGTCAAAAGATGCATTCTTTTCAGAGTGAGCTGAATCCTTCTGTTTTCAGACCCTTGTGCAGCCAATGGAAGGATTGATAAGCTCTAGTGTCCCTGGTAGCAGTGGACTTGGTTTGACGTCCCAGAGACTCTTATTTCTTTACTTTGTCATTCAGTCATCAGCATGCTTACCTGGGATGTCAGACTACTCTTCAGTGTTATCTTGTGCTCAGAAGAATTTGAGCATATCCCCTGAATAAAATGCCCCAAGTAGCAGGCTAAAGCATGTGAATGGCTGTCCATTTCCCCTGATTAGGCTACAGCACTTATCTAAGAAACTAGATGTTAATTTGAAAACAAAACAAGGCAACCATCCCATTTTTAAGCATGTGACCCAACTATAACTATAACATCACAGATCCTTGCTCTTTGACTAAATGAGTTAAGGGAGTGTTCAAGAGCACCAGTTTGTAACGTGTCTGTATACCATGATTTCCTGAACACAGTAGTCTTCTGGGGAAGTTCAGAACTCCTAAACAAGCTGAATACAGATCCTTCACTTCCTTGGGTGAATGCTCAAGCTGCTGAGACCAGCTTCTCTTCTGGAGGTTTTGTGAGTCTTGTCTGAATTTCTTGGATGCTGTTTGAGGTGGGGGGAGAGGAAGTAGAAGAGTTAGGAGTAAATTTCCCCCCTGGAAAGAAGGAAGGGTGGGGAGAAAGTGGATTTAGTTTCGTTCTTATTTCTCACTAATTAATTCCCCCTGAGTGATCTCCCTGTCTTTATTGTGACTGATGAGCTTTTCCATCATATTTTCTTCCCCTGTCCTGTTGAGGACAAGGAGTGTGGTGGGCATCTGGCGACCAGTCAGGGGCAACCCACCACAATGCTTAAAGTGTTTGACAGCCATAAGTAGTTAGACTGGAGCTGGGTCCAGTAAAGCATGCAAATCTTTAGATAGACCTTGAAAGCAGCCCCTGACAGTAAGGAAACCGGGTGGTTTGTCTCCATGAAAGGTACTTCTGGAGTATAACAAAAGAGAAAGCAGAAGTCTTGCTACTGACCTCTGGCCATATAACTGTTGAAGTCCGTGTATCACAGCTCCTGTAGAAGTTGCTTCCTGCCAAAAGCACTTCACTGATGGGATTAGAAGGGGTATCTTGTTCAGCAGTATCCATTTACCATGCATTCTCATGCATAGTATGAGAAGTATGAGAAGAAATCTTGACTCTTTCTTCTTGATACATCACATCTGTGACACCCAGATGCTGGATGGAGCTAGTGGCAAGAGGTAAATGCCTGTGGTCCTGACTGTGTTCACTCCATAGTGTGTGTCTTATCCAGAAACAAGAATGGTCTTGAATCAGTATATTAACTTTCACTAAATGGTAGGTGTTGAAAACAATTTCAACACAGGAATCATGTCCTTTCTCCCAGAGGAAAGGTACACACACAAAACTTTCTGTGGAACTACAGCGCAAAGGTTTACTTCATATTTGCGTTGCCTTTTTCCTGGTAAGGACTGGCCTCAAGTTCAAATCCCACACTAATAGGTTCTGATTTTGTCATGTCTCTGCTGGAACCAGGAAGAATGAGCAGATTTTTCTTTCCTTTTGTTAATAAAAGGAGTTTCATCAATGTTTCATGTTGCTTAGTTGTGGTAAAAGTCTGGTCAATTCTTGTTTTATTTCAGTGTCTCAGGAGGTTGTCTATTAAGTCTTTATGGGGTTAAAAATGAATCCAGATGTGTTTACACAGTACTGCTTTAATGAAGTAGGCACAGCTGTTTTTGGATGTATCCTGGCTTGATTCCAATATGAGCAGTCACATTTTCCCCATCTCTGTACTCCCTTGTAGTTTTAACTATCAACAAGTACACAAGAACCACAAGAACATTATTAAGCTCAGTATTTCCAAAAAAAAATTCACTGAGGATCCTGCTGCTGTGAGAAGAAATCTTTAAAATCAGGTATTTATAAATTCATACGGAGTGGTGGGGGTTTTGTCTACTAGGTTTTGAACTTTTGGGATTGGATTTCAAGCCTTTTTTTCCTGATGATACAGGCTAGAAGTTTTAAACTGATCTGAAAATGTGGTTTATTCATATAAGGTGAAGGGCTCAGGTTTTGGTTTGATCAAATATTGTGAGGCTTAGGGTATAATGTGGCAGCTGGCAGGATGGCAGTAGCCAGTGGCCAGCTGAAGTGTGGGTGGATAAAGAAAAAGCACGCTCTGATGTAACTCCTTTCTGATTGAAATGGAAGGCCTGCAGCTTGGCTGAAGGCCCGGATTTATTTTCTTAAAGGAAAATTTCCATTTAAAAGGTAAGACAGTAATTTCTATATTCTTAATTAGGCATTAACAATGTCCAATTTTTGTCTCTCCTGACAAGGGGAACATAGGTAGCCATAAGTCAGCACCACTATTAGACATTCTTCTGGGGTGTGTTGACTCTTTCAACCTTTTGGGGTTTTCCTGCTTCTTGGTGGAGGTGTTGCCATTTTGTGTTGGTTTCCCTGTTAGGGTTTATCCTTGTTTGTTGTGGCAGAGTTAGCCTGGGCACAAAAGTACAGGATTGCTTTTGCATGTGGAAGAGATGTGACTTTTATTTGAGCTCTGTCCCCTGTGGGATGTGTAATGGTAGGATTTGAGTACTGTATAACTTCCGTGGCTAGTTGCCAGACAGGGATCGATCAGCAAAGATTGATGAAAAAGAGCTGTAGCCCTAGAATAAAACTACTTCTGTGTCACCTGGTGCATTTATGAGGCTGCTAGAAACTCTCCTTTCCATTTGGAGCTCTGTGTGTTTAGGCTTGTCAACAGTTGCCAAGGGTAGTTTCTTTTTATCCTCTAAAGCAGTAATGTGGTTAAGCAGAGAGTAGTGATACCAGTTCTGGAGATTTCATTGCGCATCTTGATGTCTTCCTTGGAAGATCCAACACGTGGAGTTACCTGAAAGTAGAAGCTTCATCTTCTCTTTTGAAAGCAAGTTTCTATTTCTTATGGTTTCAAATGAACTACTGATGAAAAAGGATTCTAAAACTGGAAGGCAAATAAAAAGACAAACCCAAACTTAAGACTTTAAAGATATTCTCATAATCTTGGAGATCTCAGTTGTAATAGGGTTGAAATGCTGGTAGCTGTTATAATTGTTGGACCAGAACCTATTTATATAGATCAGTGGTCTCTGTATTTCAGTATTTATTTGTTTTATACTAAGCAGAGGACAAAATCAAGGGGGGTGGTGATTGTCTGTTTTCAAGATAAAACAGTAACAGCAACACATAAGTTGTTACACAACAATTTCTCGTATCCACATGATTAAGAGCAGAAATTTTTCCTTGTAATGCATCCAGCTAGATTCCTTTTCCCTTAACGGTTTTCTGTTCCTGAATCGTTCCTTTGTGGGATTTTTCAGAGGGTTTCTGAGTTGCATGGCATTTATTAGAGGAAAAAATAGAGAAACCTGAGCTGCCATTGTCTTTGGTTAAATTCAGATCTGTATCCAAAGCAGTGGTATTTTCAGACCTTAGGGATCTCATTAACTCTGCCTAGGGCCAGATCTAGCTGTGAATTGTATTTAAGTTCAAACTTTCTTTGGTCAAAAGCATATCCATGAACTGTGATCTGAGTTTTAGGTTTAAAGTAAATGTTAATTATTATTTTATTTATTTATTTATATATTTACGGTTCAGAATGATGCGAGGGGTCCCTGTGAGTGAGGCCTGGCCCAGCCCCTCGGCCGCGGCACCCTGAGGAAAACCTTGTTAAAGGAGGGTGAAACACCACGAAGACAACGAGATGTGAGGGAATGAAATGTGAGGAAGGGCCCTGGGAGCACGGAGGGCAGGGAAGGAGGGAGCTGCAGGCATGGGATTGCCCTGCAGCCCCCAGAGAGGAGGCCTGTTCATCCTGAGGGACCGCAGCCCACAGCAGGGACTTGTGCTGGCGCAGAGGAGAAGCATGAGCGGGAAGGAGCGGCAGAGGAGCCGCCATGGGCTGAGCAGAACGCCCCCCCCACCCCATCCCCGGTGCCACCCAGAAGGGGCAGAGGAGGTGTGTGATGCAAGAAAATGTAGTGAAAACCGTAAAACTCTACAGGCAGGAGTTGCATAGATAACAGGAACCATCAACAGGCAGGCAGGAGCCTCACTGGCTGCAAGAGAAGGTCTGGAGCTCGGCCCACTCAGCACTTCACAAGGGACCCTTAGTACAGATGTAGGTGAGCTCCACAAGAATGTACATCAGTAGCCTTCTGACAAGGATACTAATTGCTAAAAGAAAAACTACTGCAGTGATAAGGCTCAAGGACACTAGGATAAAATAATTGTGGTAGTGGGAGATCACGACCTTCTACTCAAATGCCCGCCCGCCCCGCCCCAAAAAGAGTGAATCCCCGGCTCGGGGAGCATGCCCAGTAAATTTAAAATGAACTGTACATTTAAATTGAAGTGAGAAAGCAACTAACCAATAATTAGTTAGTAGGTGTAGACTTTGGGCAGAACTAACCCACTTCACTGTATAAGTATGTATTGTGAGTACAACTAGGTGTGCAAGTTACGAGGAGCGATCCCCCTTGCACCCGGTGCTGCAGTAAACATACCTGCTTTGTAACTTGGGATCCTGAGTTATAGAGTTCAATTCTGCACGACAGGAACTTACTGAAAATGAATACAGAGGGGATCTGTAACTGTCTTCTAATGTGCTGCCCACAGCTAAAATAAAATAGTTACAAAGGGCCCCACCCCTGCAATAACTTAAGGCACAATTTAAAGTTAATGTGTATGCTTACACACAGGCTACAGGAGCTAGAAACAATTCCAAAGCATGCACACACGCATGCATGCCTACAACTCTGACTTTCCCAACCAAAAGCAAAAACTCCTGTGAAGAAACTTAGAGGCTGAAGGGGTTAAATGAAATACAACTCTCCTTTTCCTGTGCAGTAAGGATCAGTAACCAAATAGAAGCTGGAGAGCAGAGAGCTTAATAGCCACTGTTGGAAAGTGAGTTTGGGGGCTTGGCTGCAGAGTGGTGTAAGTGTAATCTTTTGCATTCACCTTTCACAGGTACACACAGAAGGTAAGAGTTGGTTTTGTGTTCTGGGCTGTCTCCTGATCCCTCTGCCTGGATATCTATTTTCTATTAGTCTTTACAGTGCTGTTTGTGCTTTTTTAACTGTTTTTTATTTCCCACCTTTTTTTCTTTCAGTTAAAAGAGTACAGGGGAGAGGAGAGACCAGAGTCCTTATGACTGCATAATTTTATTTCCTAGGTGGGAGGGAAGAAGCCACTCTATGTATTTGGTGAACATTAATCCCTTTCACCTGCAGTGAATTACACTGAGACTTAATATAATAAAACTGCTGTTTCTGATGTTGTGTTTGGGGGGAGCAGGGGAGCAGAAGGTACCAGTTTCATAGGACGCTGGACGAGCCCACTTGGGTCAGACATACATGCTCTGCCAGAAAGAATGCGGAAACAAGACAAATGTTAGCAGAGAGATTGACTGGAGAAACATTATTTTTGCTGGTAGGAATAAGAGCCTGTCCAGGTGCTAAGACTCTTGTAGTCACTAACTGTCACCCCTGGAGTGCTCAGCTGCTTCTGTTCATGTGCTAGCAGGTGCTAAGGGGAGGGACTGTCTCCTGATCAGTCTCCCATTGCTTTCAGGTGTGTGAGCATCCATCTGGGAGGCCCGGCCAAACGATGCTGTTAGTGTCAACAGATGTGTTTGTGAAAGGGTTGGTTTGCAGGACTGGACCTCTTATCCCTGAGGAAGTCCAATGCGTGAGACAGGCCAGGAAGGCAGTGTCAGGGACCTGTCCTGGCATGGAGATGGTAGTGGGCTGGTAGCAATGTGGAAGAGCAGATTTTTCTGATGCCCTGGCGTTCCTTGTTGTGGTCACGTGGAGATAGAAGAGCACTTGATTTAAAACCTGAGTTTCAAAGCTTTGATGAAGGTAACATTTTTTAATAGAGTTCCTAGGACTAGGAATAACTGCTGTTAGTACAGGAGCTGAGGGAGGTGGTGTGTTTCTTTAGCTCTCTCTGTAGAGACTCTAAAGAGGGTTTGTAAATACCTTTGCTTATTACTTTTGAAAATGTCTTCGCATCACTTTCAGTTAGTTTTATCCCTTCTGCAGTGTACTGATGAGGGCCCTTCAACAGCTTCTCTGTAAAAGTTGGCTTGCAACTTGCATGTTTTCCTCCTGGCTTCTTAGAGATATACCACCCCCTGCAATGCCAGAGCATTTCCCAGTCTGTAGATAGAGCAGCCATGAAAACCCATTCTTTCTGAGGTGCAGCATGTTGATGAGCCAATGTGCTAAGCAGCTGTGTGTGTTGGAAAACCTCATTCTGGAATTTTAGGACAAATGCTCTGCTGTTAGAGGGAGCAAAGGGAGATGTTTGTGATGTACAACAAAGTTAGATAGGACCATGTACCTTTGGCATGGCACTGGCTTAAACTAATATTTGTTCATGTTGGTAAATGGGATGATTAATGAAATGCAAAAAATATAAAACAAAGCAAACTTGCTGTCTCTGGAAGTTTTGCTTTCAGCATATTTTTCTGTCCGGTGTGAGACAATTAAGACTTCTTTTTCAAGCATATTTTCAGGTTCTCGCACACTGTGGAACATCCTGACACCTCAGAGGTTTTTGTTTTTAAAATATTGTGCTTTGTGAGTGTTAATGCTTGATGGCTTCACAGAAGTGCTGGAGTTGGGATAGTTTCTTTGTAGCATTTGCATATTCCAAATCTGTTCACTAGTAAACAGTCCACTCTGGGTGTAGCATTTGAGAAGAGCTGTGTGATGAATGATTTGAGGTGTTTTTCAAGCAAGGATGTAGGTTTTTGTTTTCTAGTCTCTCTATGTATATATATTAAAAATACTAAGTATAAAACTAAATTGTCTTATTTTTAAGGGAAAGTAGCAATGATTATGCTATAGAGAAGTTAGAGAATGGATGATCTCAAATGTTGCTGATGTTGTGTAGTAACTTCTGGTACAGATTGTGTATCTTTGTTTTGGGGATGAGCTCTTTCTCAGATCCAGCTATTTACCAGCTTGGTAAAAGAGAACGCTGGTAGAGCTCATCTAATCTAGTTGCTTCAGGGATTATTTGCCTCACAAATTAGGCACCAAGATTCAGTTGGGGTCTCTGTGAATGGCAATGCCCTAATTTGTGAAAGGGTTTAGGAAACAGGAAAGTAGTTATGTTATTGCTACTGGTTTTCTTGGTAGTACTTGAATTTGAGTTAAAAGAGCAATATATTGTTCTAAAGTAACACAGATGTTCTGTTAAAATAAAGAAGCTCGGGGACAGAGCCTCTCATCTTGATTGAGGGCCTCGTCTTCTGAAGTGCGGTGTAAATATGGTGGAATTCTGTTCTGTGCCTCAGAACAGGTACGGCTTGGGCTGCCAGAAGGCTTTCTCTTTGTTCAGAGGGAACCTTTAAATGTTAATAAAATGCTAACCGTTTTATTAGTTGATGTATGTACCTTGTGACTTACCAATACACAGCAAACAGATAGCTTTTTTATAAGAGGATGAGGGCTGCTGTTTTGTATAAGAGCAGCACCTAGAATACATAGGATGCAATTACAGTAGTTCTCACAATTCATGTTATAGGCTCATCATTAGCTAAGTGAAGGGGCGTATGTTCTAGTCGTATATTGATGCTCAGTGAACTCTGGAGAAAATAAGTTGCTTTGCTGTTAGGTCTGTGGGAAGGATTATACAAAACTGATGATAAACCGCTCAGTGTACCTAGCATAGCTACTAAGCCTAGACAGTGATGGATGATTGCTCTGATCCAGTACAGTGATTTGCAGCTATGTCCATGATACGATGGACTTGTCAGAAGAACTTACTTCACTGGAAATGATACTCTGCTGGATACAGTTTCGCTGTCTCATTTTTTAACACTCTTGGATCTGAAATGTGATTTGTTGTAGTCCCATCTTGTCTTGGACAATGAATAATAATGAGGTTTAGATGTTTGAGAAGGGACTTTCATATAAAAGGATTTGAGTGGGTATTTACTCATATTGAACAAACCACTTGTTTATGCTTTCTCATGCGGTAACAAGCTCCCCTTCTTGACATGCAGACATGATGTGCAGAAAACAAGTACCATCCACGAATTGCTTATTTCTCTGCCTAGCCCTTAAAGCAGTAATTGGAAGCTCAGGTTTGGGCATCTGTGGGAGAAACCAGCTTCAGAGCAAAGAACTAATTTATTTTTAGATCACACTCTTGTCATTTTGCTGTGATCACACAGATGAGCATGTGCTTCCTTTGAGATCTCTCCAGGCACTGCATTGTGATCACACCCTCCTAAGATCATTTTTTGAGAAGTTAATTTGTAGCGACAGATGAAAGGTGCTAGGGCTGTATCTTTAGAGACTGCAGCCCTAGTTCCACTTAGCACACATTCTGCCTCTTAAATTTGATAGTCAAAAGTTACGGGGTTGGGTTGTTACTTCACACACACGCATGCACACAGACATACACACACTTTTAATTTCTTTTAGTTCTCCTCACGTTGGTCGTCTTTCCCTTGTAACGTAAGTAAGCCCACTGACTTCTCTCAGGGAATTCCTGCTTCATACCACTGAAGGTATGTCTGCGTGCCTTCATGATACCTACCTGCAAACCTACATGACAGTCAGTAAGGGTGATTCCTTAGGGAAGAGGTGTAACCATACAAGTGTGGCATGCTTGGCATGTTTACAGACATATATATATATAGTTAAAACTGAGTTACTGTTTGTTTGTTTTAAAGCTATCTTAAGTTCCAGAAACAATGTAGAGACAGCAGCAATCAAAACCCACATGAGGCTCAGGGTAAATACTCATGTTTTCCTGTCTGTGTTATTAGTGCACAAGCAAATTTAATTGAAGGTAACACGGGTGTTTCCTATATATACCACAAGCATGCTGTTGAACGTGGTGCTAACGTCCTGTCAGTGAAGAGAGACGTAGATCTTGCAGAGGCAGAAAATAATTTCCTTTTGAGATAATGCTCATTTTTTATTTTTATTTTTTTAACCCCTTGCACAGAGCAGAAGATTGCCATATTTATATTTAGGATGGAATGAAGTTAAATAAAATTGGAAGTAATTTTCCAGCATGGAAATGATTTATTGTCCTAAAGATTCTCCAAAATTTTAATTGGAAGGGATTAGTCTCAGCTGGCTAACATGTTTGTAAACAGCAGCAGTGTTCAGTGTTGGGTAATATTTCAGCTCGGGCTAAATAACTCATGTAAGTGAAGCTTGAGCTGTGACAGGATAGTAGTAGATGTAAAGGGTTGTTAGCCATTCCTCTTCAATTATGTTAGTGTTTGGGATGTTATATCCTTGTCATGTATTTTCTATAGGCAGTGTGCGGCTTCTTGTTGCAATGTTAATTATCTAAATAAGTTTGTGTGCACTTGTCGTTATCCCCACGTGCTCCCAGATTTAATTAACAGCTAAGCACAGCGAGACTACCAAAATAGAAGGCAGAATCCTGTCTTTACTCCTTATAATAACTCTCCAGCTGCAAACCTAATAGTGGAAGGCTGGTTGCAGAAAAGTGAATCTCGGTATTACTAGGTCGACAGAAAATTGTCCTCATGGAATACTGTATTAGCTCCTGTAAAGGCCTGGCATAGTGACCCCATTTACTTGGAATGTCCTGCTTCACTGACCTAAACCTTCGATACTTCACTGTGAATTTTGGAGAGTGGGAAAGAAGGTCTGCCTCTTCCCCACCCCTCAGTAGGAGACGGCCTTGCTAGAACTTCTGTATGTTTCACAGTCTGCTCTTGCACCTGATGATGTTTCAGCTGCACTTTTGTGTGATTTTTGGTATTTAGATTAAAACTATATGACAGAGGCTGCTGTAGCTTCCCTGGGTGTTGCTGAACTTGGCATTGCTGTAGAAATCCTCTGTAAAAACACTGTCAGTCTGAGTCAGCCACAGTAAGTGATGGCCTGGTGCAGGTTCATGTGCCTGTTAGGAATCAGGCTGAAGGCTGAGATGAAAGCCTGTTGATGGAGCATTCTAGAAGATCCTTGTATGTTACCGCTACTCAGTTCTCCAGCCGGCTAGTGCTCTGCTGCTGTGCTCTTTAGTAAGCTTTTGTAACTTGTTTTCATTTGATAAGGTGAATTTTAAAGTTACTCTAACTGAAAGTTTGTTTCAGCATCTTCAACTCCTAGCATGTATTTAGAGTGAATTAATAAATCTGCATACCAATGGTAAAGATATCTCTGTAAAACTTACTTGGACAACTTGTGTCTTGTTTTTCTTTCTTCTCTCTCCTTTCCCACTGAGTCTTTTCAACCATTCTTGTATTTAAACACATGCTTATAAATATTTATCCCTTCCTTTGTATATAAACAGCTCTTTATGAATGTGGCTTATCATGTGGTCAAGGCAAAGGAGATTCAGCATCCTTCCAGTTCAACAGGCACATGCACATCAATTGGCTTACCTGCCCTAGCCCAAGGGACATCAGGCCCAGGATTTTCTTTGGAAAAATGTCAAACAAAAGATGGTTTACTATAGTTGGGGAAGAAAACATGCATATTAAGAAGTATCTTGAATATGGTATCCTTTGCCTAAAGGTGTAGTTGCTAAAAGCTAAAAGACTTTGCTCTGAGTCAGTGGTTAAAAAAGTTTATGCCGGTGGATAACTGGGCAACATATCATCATCCTTTCTGACCTCCCACCTCCTTCAACCAAACGTCTAAAAAAAATAACAATTGAGTGAGACATTAAAGGGAGGTGGAGCTGGGAGTGGAGGAAAGGAAATTCTGAAAAGGTACAAGTAGCAGGATCACAGTGGCAACTTCTGCTTTAGTGCTGGATGTGCTAAACTTTACAATAAGCAATTTCTCTCTATATTGCAGCAGGCAAATATTCATTGCCAGGGTGGCCAACCTGTGGTTCACAAGCTGTGAAAAGGCAGCTTCTGTGTCAGAGCTACCTCAGATGGGAATAGATCCACACTGGGTAATTCAAATCCCCAGCTGGGAGACAAAATGAACTGTAAGGGCCTGCTGAAGCTAATATTGCTGGCTGGCTTTGCCACTTACCTGCATGTCCAACTAAATCTTATCTGGGAATAGAGAAGTGGGAAGCCTGAAGGGGTCTTTTTATCTTCTAACCTATGAACCAGTCCCTGACCCACGTATGTGGTACGTGTCTTTGGCCAAAGGATGATCTAGAAATGTGGTTCACAGGAAAAAGAAGACTAGTCTGTCTTAAGCGCTAAACAGAGAAGAACCACATAGCACTGGCTGTCCAATTATTTTCAAAAAGAATAGAGAAAACCCCAGACGAATAAATCTGTGAGCAGTAGAACGCATGAAACCTGTTTTATTCTGATGTTGTGATCTGGTTCTGTAGTGTCTAAACAGCTTAAACTCTTGTTTAAGCAAGGCTTAGTTATTTGTAACATCTCTTTCAAGTTTGGATTCCCTCCTGTTGGAAAGAAAAAACTAATCATCTTTTCCCTCAAACAAAAGTTAACTTTATTGCTTTTGAAACCCAGATATTAGCCAGCCGATTTAAAGTTACTTTTACATATATATATATATATACACACACACAGGGGGTGTAGGTCTTGTTTACCTAGGAACATGGATATTGAGAGGTTATTTGGAAAAGAGGCCAAGTTTAAGTAAGCAATCTTGAACCTTGTTTGTGCATTGGAAGGCAGAATTTGCACACACAAAGTAAATATAGGAGTCACGAAAACTATCCTTGATTCTAAAGCATACTTCTGGTTTTAATGAAGATTTGACTGATCTTGCTAAGCCTGCCAGGCCTGGGATAAGAGTTTGTAACTAAATAAAATATTTTTACAGCAGTTCACTGTTGGCTTCACTATAGAGAAATCTCCAAGACTGCCCATCTGTCTTCTAGACCTTCTATTTGTTAAGGCAAGAGCTTCTTGTGGCAATTCAAATTCTTGTGGGTTCACTGTTAAGCCCTGAAATAAGGATGCTTATCCCAGTTTCCAGTTGTGCTGGAGTTCTTGTGTTCTGTCCAGAGTTATGAAATTCCATCCATCTCCTTTGTGGCCCTCTGACCCTCCTGTCGACAGTGCCAGGAAGAAGCAGGTGCTGTGGAGACAGCTCAGAAAGGGCACCAGGACATCCTTTCAGAAGTTTCTGAAATTTCCACAAACTACGATTTGATCCATACTGGTTTGGAATAGAAATAAGGGTCCTGAGCTTGTAAAGTCAGATTCAAGTTTGGACTCCTCCAGTGTTCAGAGGAGCTTGAGTCAGTGTCTCTTAGAGAACACAGCTTCATAGTCCAGGTCTGGACTGACTCCTTTTGAACAAGCTTACAGATGGCTGGAACCAGCCACCACCTCAGCCCTTCTGGTCATCTAACCTGAGCAGCTAATGCCAGATGTGGTTGGCTAGACAATCTGAATCTCTTCTGGTGTATGGAATGGAGGTTTCAGCTGGGCATACCTCTAGTTCTGGTCATTCCTTGCTTATTATGAACTGATTCTTACAGTCCCTCTCACTGAGATAACTTCATATTTTAGCACTATGGCAGGAATTCCTCCATGTGAGCTTTCCAGCAGCTGTTCTGTATCGTGAGCATAAAGTCACCATTTCCCCTCAGGCCTTGCTGCTCTTTCTGGGTGGGGGTGGTGATGCTGCTGTAGCACAGAGTGGGAAAAGGGAGCTGGGGAGGGTTGAAGAGGATTGAAGAACGGCAGGAGGCACAGGGTGCAGCAGCTGCTGTTGTTACAAGCGAAAGAACTGTTGAACAGTGTCCTTGTCATTCCTTTCCCCACATACTCAGCCCTCAGTGAGAAGAATGGCAAACAAGCAGAACAAACGTACACTGCTGTATCCCAGGTTCCACCAGGAGTGAAAGAGCTGTTAAATCTGGAAACAGAACATGACTTTTTTTCGAAAGTTTCAGACAGGTTCCCCAGTCTCATTTGTATTGTTTGTGGTTGAAAGAAAGGCAGAAGGGATCAACGCTCAATACTACATCCGAGGAAGCTTTTAAAATAACAAGTTTGTTGAAGCTCAGAGAATCAGTCGCAAGATTCGTTTTGCAGTGGCAGAAATAAAAGAATACAGAAGACCCTGTTCTTCCTTCTGGCCATCTTTCCTGGAGGCTGTTGATTAGTTCAATAGGGCTGGGTGGTCTAAACTTCTAAATGCTAAATCTGGGACATGTGACAGCAATTCCCATGCAAGTGCAGTGGCACAAAAAATGCAGGCAAGGACCAAAGCTGTAACCTCTTGCTGTTTTGATGCAGGAGATTGTCCCAAACATCGGTACTGTCTCTAGTTGTCTCCTTAGAGAATCTTTATATCTGATTTGGCTGAAAACCTCCGAGATACTAACTACTTGGGGAGTGGAAGCACTGCTAGCCCTGGTGAGCTGCTTCTCTAGCCTCTTCTCCAGGAGTCTCATGTGGTCTGGGCCCAGGTCCCTGTCTGCCTTTTGGCTCAGATGCCAGGAGGAGTTGAGCAGGCATTCCATTAGCAGCAGAGCAAGGGATGTAATTTCCACAGCCATCTCTGTGAACCTGAGAGGTGCCTAGAGTGGAAGATGTGAGAGAGGGATGCTGGGGAAGAGAGAGTCTTTTTCTCTGGGCAGTAGGAAGAGAAGCTGATCAATTGCAAAGGTTCACCTCTGACAGCAACACCACTCAAGGAAGATGATGTTCTCACAGTGCCCCTTGGTAGTGGTGCAAAGATGTTATAAGCTGCTTCAGGAAAGCTTTGCTGTTTGCATTTATGGACCTTGTAGCAAAAGGGTCTCTCCTGGCTGTCCTTCCCCTCTGAAAGAATTTGGCAGTTGGATAGGGCTGTGACACAGATCTAGCCTATGTTTTGGCTTTTGGCCTCTACAGCATAGAGAGTATACTTGATGTCTTGTGGAGAGCATCTCCAGGTTGTTTCTTCCTTGACTTGATTGAGAATAATAGTAGCAGCATGTGGGGGTGATAGAGCGTCCATAGTCTTCCCACAGTTTCTTAAGAACTAATGCAAAATCAATTAAAGTCTCTTCATATAAAAATCTCCTATAACTTCATTTTCTTATGAATCATGTGATTGGCACTCATTATCTATAGAGAGAAGCTTATCAGTGCTTATTTCCCAGTTACATTTTCCCTGTTCATTGCTGTTTTGCACACAGAATTTGGTATACCTGGATTTTTGGTATTTAGTAGTTTTTACATCTGAAAGGAAAAACATTAAAGAACAAGCTTTTTATTCCCAGCACTATGAATGTTGGGAGTGTCAAAATCCGTGGTATATATGGACTTAAAGAGCTGCAATAAGCTGTGGTTCAGTGAAGCCTAGCACTATGCGAAAATGGTTGCCCATCATAACATAACCTGAAATATGCAAATGCTAGATCAGGCAGGTTTCATTTTGGGTATACTTTGTTTCTGATTTGATGTTCTCAGGCAACAATGATCTTATATCAATATTACCGTTGTTAATGGTGATATACATTCTATATTTTGTTTGTGTTTTATAGGCCAGGCTACAAGATCTCTATATATGAAGTTTTAATATTAAAACAGGTGTTGTTACAATGATTGATGAAATAAACATTTCTTCCTTGATGCTTTTATGCACTGTGAAAGGAAGATTTCTCCATCTTTTTCATTTCCTTTTCCTTTCCCAAGTTAGTAAGAAGCTTAGACTAGATAAAACTATGCTAGGAATCCATCTCTTTCTTGGCTCAATAGTCACGAGAAAATGGCCATGAGAAACAGGCAGTCTGTAGTGGCTGAAGTGGCCATGGTCACAGCTGTAAATATGGGTGAGCAGTGGTTGGTGTGGGCTTGGTTGCTGCAACTCAAAAGAGAAAGGATAAAGTAGCAACAGGCAATGCACCAGTGAACTATTGTGGTCCCAAGTATGCATAATGCCCTGATTTTTAGGAACTGTTGTGTCCTGCTGTATGCTGCCATACCAGTCTGTGTGGCCTGATCTTTCTAGCTCTGCAAAAGGGATATAACTACTGGTGGTTGAATCCAGCTATAGCTATCTGTGATGAACCGTAGCATTTTAAACAAGCAAGATCACACAGACAGACATAAGGCTTCACCAAGCCACACAGATTGAATATAGAGTACAGAATCATCAACTGTGAAATTTGTACCTTGGGTTGGTTGAAAACACTGCAATCTCAAAGTATTTTATCATGTGTATATGTAAAAGGGTGGGAGGGCAGACATGCAAGAGCATGCATCTTTCACTGTGCCTGGGGATGGTGTTCTTGTAATACCAGAGGAAAGTTCAGGGAAATATTTGCACTCCGTAATTACATCCTGGCTCTCTATGCAGGGTAATTTCAGTCTTTGCAGTTGCCTTCATCTAACCAGGGAGTGTAGTGATAAAGCTGTTTTTCTTCTCTTACCTTTCTTTTAGTTCCACCTCCATTTTTACTGTGTGGTATCTCAGCTTTTCTGCCATACAAGTGGCAAAGCAGCGAGCAGTTCTGATCAATAATCTTTCTGTTCCTGCAGGCAGAAATGAAGAACTTGTTCCTTCTGCTCCTGTTAGCGATGATGTCACCTTCTGCATTTTCAGTAAGTAAAAGCTATTCTGAACCCTTACAAGAAATGAAAATACTTTTGTGAAGGACTGTCAACATCTGTAACTCAAGTATTTTGTAGAAAATATTCCTGAAAGAGCTAAAGGATTCAAGTCATCAGGCCTACTGTGGTATGTATTATGAAAAGTCTAACATGGCAATTAAATAAAATTCTGGTAGTGCCTTTAGCTCTAGGGGAGTCATCTGCAAAGCAATAATTGCTGTCTTCTACTTCAAAGCTGTTGTCACTTGCAGTAAAATGAATGAATCTTTGGTTAGCTGGGTTTTCTCTTCTCTTTGGTCTTTGTGGTCTAAGCCGTATGGTTTAGCTTTACGGGGGGAGGTAATCTTTATGTTAAACCAATTTGATATAGTCAGAAAAAGAATGCAGCTATTAGGAACTGGGATTCCTCTTCCTTTCTGAGAGAAGTAGGATTTTTCTGAAGTAAATGCAGCTTGAGAACAGTTTCTCTGAGTTTAACTTCAATTATATTAATGAGTTGGGCATCTGAGGTAAAAGGTGAACTGCTGAGTAGAGTGGAAGCAAAGGAAGATGTGATATGTTTGTTAGGTGTAAAGGAACAGAGAAGGGGGGAAAAAAGAGGTAATTATCACCTGGAGTAAGTGTTTTATGGGAGTAGTGAGGAATTATAAGTATGCCATTAAAATTAATGAGTCCATAACTTCTAATCTCTGGTATGATTATGATTTTCTGTTCCCAGATTCAGCATTTGCAAATGGTTTCTAGGCCTTCTTTGAAGATCAGGGATGAGAGGCCAGAAATCAAGCAGAGTTTGTTAGTCATCAATAGATTTCCTGTCTTACAGATGGAAATATGCTTAAATGAGATCTTGCTGTCTCGCATCTAATAGAAGATGGTGCTGTATGTTAAAAGAACCAGAATTGGAATATACTATATTCAATGCATCTGTTCACCTGCCTGTCTCCAACCTGGTGATTATTTTGGAAGGGAAATGACAGAAACACTTTGCAACTGTGAAGGCTGACATATCTCTGTAGCATTAGACTGTCCCCTGCATGCAGTCAGTAGCTCCTCCTAAAGCTGTGCTGAATGGAGAAGGTTTTCCTTGGCTACCACTTAATTTCAGTTTCCCTGAAAAGCTGGATCCATCCAAGCCGTGAGGAAGTAGGAATATCCAGCAGCACTGAGGCACTGTGCTGTGGTAATTATCTCATTTTTTTTCTGGGAGGGAAGAGAGAAATGATGTTGCTTTCATATGGGCCATTCCTTACCAGGTGCTAATGCAAGTAGGCTGAACCATAGCAAGAGGCAGTTGGCCTGAGAAAGCTGGAGCTGGCAGGACTGGTTGTAGTGATGGCAACTGACTGTGCTAGATCAGGCTATGCATCAAAAGAGTAGTGGAGCTGCTTCAAGTCCCACAGGTGGAACAGCTCTGGAAAAGCAGTGCCTGCATGCCTCTGTGTCACTGCTGCAGAAAAAGAGTGGTAGCCCTGCTGCTATAAATGCAAATTTTGTACTAACGTGGTGGGAGAAAGAAAGGGAAGGAGAAGGTGAGGTTGAAAACTGAGACAGGGAATACTGCGTGGTGGGAAAGTAAGTTGGAGAATTGCTTGCTGTTCTACACCATTCTCCACTCCCCTAGGGCTTCACCTGAGAAGGCTTACTGAAAAATAATTTTAATCCATGTCATATGGCATTGAAAAGGTTCTTTGCTGTCCTGTTCTTTTGTAATTCCCAGTGGCAGAGGTGTAAGAGCTTGTCAGGTGGCACGGTGCATTTCCCGACACTGAAGGAGACACATCTCCTTTAATGTACAGTAGCATATCTCCAAGAAATTGAGGCTCTGTCACTTTAACTGTGCTAAATACTAGATCCAGAGCAGCCTTGCAGCTGAGACAACAGTAATTGTTTCAGTTTTGGTTTCAAATGAGCTGCCAGTGTAGCAGCACGAGGGTAGAAAGGTGGGTCACCTCCAGCTATACAGTGAATAGTGTACACCCCGAGAAGGAAGAGGGCAGAGAAATAAAACCAGGGGAGAGGCACAGACTAGTATGTGTGGGGTTTATTGTAACAAACCGCTTACCTCTTAGATCCATCATGTCCACCAATGCACAATGATTGCTTCTTGGACACCTTTTGTCTGAGAAGCAGGAAAGCATGAACTTGCAAACACGCAGACTGGTAGTGCTAATGGGAGTGCAGCTATAACGTGTGAACTGCAAGCTTACGCAAGGATGGAGCAGATGGGTATACAGAGATTCAAGTCTGCTTCTGATTAAAGGGTGTAGATTCATGCCTGCTGTTTTTCATTTCTTCTCCTACTTTTGGAGTGGAGTGGTTGAACTTGTTTTTACTTCATTGATTGTTAGGCTAGGGAAAGCAGCAAGCAGAACAAGGGCAGAAATATTGACAGGGCTGACACTTTAAGAGCAGCTGAGGCTGTTGCCTAGGTCTTCTCTCTGCTCACAGTCTGAGGGTGGTTGGTTTGTCTGCCAGACGTGGCAGGCAGCATTATGGAGCAAGAGAGGGACTGCTGCTTGCCAAAGCCACTGGCTGCTGAGGACTTCCTGCCTGGTGTCCCATCCTCGGTGGGACCCACTAGACTCTTCTTCCCTTCTTTCTTGCTACAATATGGAGAGGTTCCTACCACACAGCACCTGTGGTGCCTGTCCCTTTTCACCAGGCTTTGAAGGATCTGGAGAAAGAGGCCACCCATTACTTGTAGCTCCTTTATTGTTTTGCACTATGGTAGTACTGGAAACTACAGCTGGATGGTCAGGAGGAGTTGTATTTAGAAGCTATACAAACAGAAAACAAAGATGTCTTTCCATCTTGTATATGGATGTCTCTCCATCTTATACCCTAGCTGTTAATGAAGAACTGAAACAGATGAGTCTAGTGCAATTTCAAGTCATCCTGTTGCTGCTTCTAAGGAAGGTTGTGAACAATAATTGAAAATGCCAGGTTCAAGTGGTTTTGTTTGTTGTGATTCTTCCAGTGCTTTCAGAGAAGGGTGAGGTGATGTAAAACTGTCTGAGCCCTGTCCGTTAGTGCTACTGCTGACAAAATAGTGCTTCTGGTGGTTTAGAGAAAATAAATTCTGAAAGTTTTCCATGAGAATAACTCTTCTATATTTGTGCATGTATTTGGAATGATTGTGTGTGTGTGTATTGATTGCTTGGGAGTTGCTTTACATTTAGTAAACATGACATTCGTCAGATTTCTCTCTGCCTCATTTTTTTCACAAGTGTGATTTCATGTTGGCAAATTTGTGCATCTGGAGTTCCTTCTTTCCAAATTGGAAATATCTTACCTGCCCATACCATGGGACTATTTCAAGCAAAAGCTGCTTGTCAGGGGAAGAGTTTTATTTGATCTTTTATGATCTGTAGGTATTAGTTGATAGTTAGATTGTGTCCAGTACTTATATTTGCTCCTAAATTGTACTGCAGGTGTTTTTAAAGTGAAAGCTGGTCTGAGGCTTGACTAAAAATCGTAATCGTATTCAAATACATTTCATGTGGACAGTATTGCTTTCTATGGGTCTGCATTTCTAGGTTAAAATGCTCATTTTAATTTCTCTAAAGAACTGAACATCATTACTATTTAAACACTGATAATCTATTGACTAAACTTCTAAACCCCTTAACCAGATCCGTCAGAAAGGGCAAAGGACCTCAATGTTAAGGTCATACAGAAACCGTGAAAATTACTGTCAGGAGGGAGAAAGAGAATGAGATCAATAAAATCTTCCTATTGAGGGAAAGGTAGAAAAATTACACAAGAATAATTGTACTGAATAGTTTCAGTTCATTTTGCCCTATATCTTATCTCCAGCTACATCTCAAACACATGTCTAGAATAAAATGATAAAAAGGTTGGTAAGTAAGTACAGGTTCCCCCAATACACTTCCAGTCTCCTGTCATTTATAGTTTATGAATGCTTTGAGCTGGAGACATCTCTATTTCTCTTCCCTGAATTTGGTCAGCAACTCCTTGAAGCCATGTAGACTTCTAGCATCACAACATCTCTAGCATAACACCAAGATCCTGCTCTTGGGTGGGTGAAGATCAGCTCAGATGTAATAATTTTATCTATTAGGATAGGATTTGTGTTTTCTCCTGTGCATCACTTGTTACCTACATGAAATCTCAACTGTCATTTTAATGACAAGTCATGTATACTATAATATCCCTCTGTAGTTCTTTGCATTTTAGTTCTCTGTTGCCCTTTATTACCCTTGTCAGCTGTCTTTGTTACTTCTGTGTTTTTGGCGTAACTTATAAATGTGTTTAGCAGTTCAGATTTCTTAGAGAATTTTGCTGCTAATGTCAGTCCTTGCAGTGGATGGAGATTTCACTCCTACCTTTCTCCTTGGTCCACCTGCTCATCATCCATGCAAGAACTTTCCTTCTGGCTGCTTAGCTTCCTTCAGAGCCTTAGGTGAAGGATTTTGTTGAAGGCTTTTTGGAAATCTGAGTGTATCTGACAGGTTTGCCTTGTTGATTTTTTGTGAATCTCTCAAAGAACTGCAGTAGTCTTAGAAGGATTTGCCTTTAAAAAAGCCCTGTTGACTTTTTCCCAAATATACTGTGTTTCTGCAGGTGCCTGCTGATTCTGTTCTTTGTTATAATTTCAATTGATTTATCAATAGACATCAGTTTTACACTATGTGGTTGTACAGTTCCTTGGGTTCCCCTGGGACCCTTTTGTAAACTGGTGTCGGATTTGCCACTTTGCAATAATTGGATGCCAAAGTGGTTTTAGCTGAGAGGGTTGTCTGCTAGTATGTAACAGTTTATCCATTTCAACCTTGAGTTCCTGTTAGGCCCCTTGGATAAACAGCTTCTGATGACTTCATACTGTGTGGTTTGTCCGTTTTTCCAAATAAGTTTAGGGTCATAAAAGTTTTCTCACAATCTTCCTCTTTGTGGAGTTTTCTGAATGTCCCCAATTTCTTCCACAAGGATGCCAAGAATTAATTTGACTTCTCCACAATGGCTGTATCTTTTCAGAGAGCTCTTTTCATACCCTAGTCGGCTCCAGACCACCCAGTGGTTCTGGAAGGCTTTCAGTTTCTGAAAAGTGGCTGTTACCTGCTCTGCCCACTAGCCGGTAAGCTAGCACAGCCCCACGGGGCAGCACGTAGCTCGTTCTGCAGTGGGTGAGGCACGCACCCAGCCTGCGCAGCTGGCAGGAAAGCCGGGGATGTGGAAGGAGCCCCATGTATGGCGGGACAGCCCATGAACAGGTAGAAGAGTAAGGAGCATTGGGGAGGTGAACACAGGGAACACGGAAGAGCTGGGAACGATGAGGGAGTGGGTTCAATGATGTAGGGAGAACCTGCAGTGTTTTGAGAAAATGAAGATGTAGGGGAACTGGTGGATTGTAGTGGGTTTATTAGAGGGGATATTTTAACAAGCCATGGCTAGAGTGTTACAGGGAGATGAAAGGAGATACACACGGTGAGTGTAAACCACAAGCCATTAAAACTAATGAAGCCCTGGATTTTTTTCTCCTCTTTGTGAAGCAGTTGTCTTAATAAGATACTCTCTTCTTGTGTACCATTTTGTATTTCACTTCCTGCTGTCACCATCTTGTTCACTTTCATTCTTGTTTTTCTAGTTTTGCTCGAATTCAGTTCTTTGATTGCTTATTCATTATTCATAAAAATAGTACTTGGCATTCCTCACCTTCAAAGCTCTTTGCAAGCCTGCTGTGTCTGAGCCAAGATCAATGGTTAAGACAGAACTATAAAAAATGCTCTGCTGATGTGGTTCTGATTAATTCACTTTTTTTGTTGTTGGATTTTTGGCTAATAGCATAGCCAGTTGCAGATGGATTTATCTTGAAAATGCATCTATTGGAATAGTATCATATGTCTACATTATAAACATGTGAGATATACTGAATGTTTTCAGCTCCCTTTCAATTAAGTGAGGGTTGAACGCCACCTGTCTTCAGGGCTTAGCTATATGGAAGCATTATAGGTGGTCATCGTTGCAGTACTGAGTAGTCTGGATATAGAAAGGAGAAGGAAATGGTTCATGTCCTGAAAAGTAGGTGATCTAAGGATACACTCCATGTGGGTTGCTTTTATCAGGGCCCTGAGGGCACTACTAGTCTTTACTGGCTCTGACTGGGCTCTCCCCACCCTGTTCACAGACCAGGACCCCATTGCAGCTGACTGTCAGCTCCTGCCCCAGTGATGCAGCAGCAAGGCTCCACACAGCCCTGCCTGCCCCAGCCATGGGCCCGGTTCACCAGGCCCACTTGCAGTCCCATATCCCATCCTGGCTTTGGCTGGAGTGCCCAGTTCCCAGGGCTGGGGCTGTGCCCTGGCTTGTGCTGCTCCCTGGTTTCCCTGGCCACCTGGGAGAGCCCCCAGCCCCCAGGGCGCAGCCATCCCTCGGGGCACCTTGACAAGTTGGGTTTTCTCTCCTCTCTCCTCTCTCCTCATTAACTTTTCTGTAATTATTATTCAAACTTAGCTGTGTTTTTCACTGCAGACTTCTTACTTGCAAAGGCTTTGGTAATGAAACCATTATGGAATCCATGACTGTGGTGGTAACTTTTTTTTGTAAAGTGTTTGATTTTTGCCCTTCTTTAGTGCATGTTTCATCAGTGGGGTTACAGTTCAGGAATATGTCAAAATACACATTAACCTTATTTTAGAAACAATAAACCCTAGAAAGTAGATATTTGTCAATTAAAAGGATGCAATATTATTTTGGAAATACTAAGAAAGGTTGAAAAGAGAGAGTCTGATTTTGACTGCAGTTTTAAGCCACAGAAACACTGCATAAAAGTAACGCTACATTCATCATTTTATCATTGAGAGCAATATCTCTTTTCAGTGGGTTACAGTTGTACAGGGCCTTGTTGTCAGCTTCCAATGTCAGGGATTTCCCACCATGTTCTCAGTGTTGTCACTGAGACTTGTGTCAGATCTGAATGGAGTCTCATAACTGTGACGCAGCTCAAGAAGCCACAGTAACAACTTCTCAGTGTCCAAAAAGGTGCATCAGTTGCAGCTCAATGGAGCAAAGCTATGTGACCCACTGGGCTAAAAGCAAGCACTAGCCTTGTCCAAAACCTCTCAGGCATAGTGTGGGTATTGGTTGCCATCTGTTTTGAGCAGCGATTGTTGGGGTGGTGTAACATGATGGTTTTTTGCTGCTTGTCAGTCTGGAAAGGCAGCACAAAGAATCACAGAATAATTCAGACTGACTATCTTATAGGCCCTCAAAGGTGCCCAAGGAGCAAGGCAAAGACTAGAGGTAACAACTTGGCTGGGATTTAGGTTGTTTGGGCCTGTGACTGCAGACCTTCACTGCTTACTTTGGACTGTGTAGTAAATTGATGTTTGCTTTGATAGCTTGCTAGTATTTGAGTTGTATTTGAGTTGCAACAAGGCACTAGGAAATTATTCATGTTGAATCACTGCATTTGGTTATATGAACTTTGTGGCTCACTACATGCCTGCAGTGCATCAGTCTGGGTAGCACAGCCCTCTTCCCATGTGTAATTTCCTATTGATCTCACTAGACTGACTGAGAAGTCTTTCAAGTCCCCTTTTCAACGTACTGCTACATACTGCCAACATCTTCTGTCTTTCTGAGTCAAGTACCATTCATAACTCCTCTTCCAGTGCATGTGTCATATATATAATATATAAAATAAATATTACATGGTAATATATTATGCTATCTAGCACCCTTTTCCAGAATTCTTTTGTTTGTGTCTGATGCATACTGGAATTATCTTTAAAGATGAAGTCTGGAGCTCTAGCGACTCAGAGGTGCAGCTTTTTTACTTGCTGGTTGTATCTGATACAGTTGGCCCGATAACAGCAAGTGCTGCAGCTACATCAGCAATGCATCTATCTAGGAAGTGATGAAAGCAATGCAGTGTTTGCAGAAATGAAATCACTGGCCTTCTAAACTTTTATACCACAGCAACCTGTTTAGCAACAAGCACTGAAAGTGTGCAGAGCCAGGGTCATATACATCATCAATATGCCCAGAAGGTATGTGTTTCTGTTGTCTTAACAGGCAGTAAAACTAGGCAGAACAGTTGGGACAGTTAACGGACTGTTCTTTATGGAGTTTTTAGAAATCAAATAAGATAGTTGTATGCTTTCTCTCACTTTGCCTGAAACATTAAAATATATATTTAATGCAGATAAAGGAACTGTGTTCTTGTGTGCATGTTAAACTGAAGTGAGGGAGGAACGGAACCAAATGAATTGGTAACAGTGATGAAGTTTGTAGATTTTTACTTCTGGGGTCCAGGAGGGACTGGGACTTAGTTGTACTGGCTGACAACAGATAAAAGCATTCCAGAGTCTTGAGAGAGCAGAAAGAAGCTTTTGGAGTAGAAACTAGCTGACAGCATCTAAAAACATCTTTGTTACCAGAGTACGTGATAATAATACATCTCTTATTTATTATAAATATACAGCTTTATATTTGCCTGTGTACACATGCATGCAGTTACTGAAGTAATGAGGTCTGTGCACAGATTTCTGAATGTGGGAGTTGGGTCCCTATTAAAATGTTTCTGTAACACTACACAGCTTTGGGAGGGTTCTTCTGGATGATGCTCCTTTTGGGGTATACATAAATGGAGTGATACTGAGAAAATGATTGTTCCTGCACTCTGCAACGCGTAAGTCTTACAACAAAGAGTCCCTGCAGATTTTACTCCCTATAGAAAGAATAAAGAATGCTACTTCTGTAGGAGGAATATTGGAATAATTATCAGGTTGGTGTGTGAGTCAGGGAAGGGCTTTCTGTCCTAATTGCCTTCCAGTAATCTGACTTTCAAATGCTCTTCCTTTGGATTTTTATCTACATGTTTTCTACTCCCTTATGCTGACTGAAAGGTCCCTTGTTTCCAGGGTGAGTTAATACTGCTCCTAAATCAGTCAGCTGATATAGAAGAATAAGACAGGAGAGAAACAGAGTGGTAGCATGTTTCTTTCTTTTGAGAATAAGGGAGGAGGGGATTACAGGGGGAGGAATTAGGTGTCTGAAAGAAAAACTTGGGAAAATAAGATGCCTTGCTGAAAGGTAAAACTCTATTGATGGGATTACTCCCAGAAAGGCAAATGAGAATGCAGAAGACAAACACTGAGCTCAGTATCTGGAATGGAAGAATGGGAAAGGAGGATTTGGCAAGGGGTCAGGGAGATGTTGACTTGGCAGAGAGAAGGTATGTAGAAGTGGCTGTAACCCGGGTAGTGCCATTGGGTGAGCAGGGCAAAGGCAAACAGTCTCAACCAGAAAACTTGTCCTGAAGGATTTTGCTTACAGAGGTATTAAATGATTGCACAAAACTTGCATGAAGGAAATCAAATAGCATGGGCTAGAAAGAAAGTGTTTTACATTAGAGCAATATAGGTAATAGGCAGGAAGAATTTGGGGTGACTCTGCAGCTAGACAGTTATGGGTAATTTGATAATATGTGGCTGAATAGGACTGGCTAATACCTCTGACTGTTGCTCTGCCAGCAGCAGGGATTTATTCCTTAAAAGAGGGTGGGAGAGAAACAAGACCGTAACTCGGGGACATACAGTCAGGGAGCATGTGTAGAAAATTACAAAAACTTTAAATGACAAGGGAGGATTAACCCATGGATCTTGCCTGAGCTGGATTCACTGGATAATTTATTAGGCTAGCCTCTGTTTCTAGCAGAGAGCTGGATGTCTTATGTAAAAGCAGTTAGTAGTTAAGTGAAAATTAGGCTCTTTAGTAAGCAGAGACAGACAGTGAGGAGCTTGTTCCTTCTCTGTAGGCCTTGGGAAGTGACCTGGGTGGGTGGAGAGTGCTTGTGGGTAGGGTTAATGTCCCTGCTATGGTGAAATTCTCCATTTCTACCATGTTCCTCCGCTGCAGCAGAGAACCCTTACGATGGCACTTATTAGCTGGGTGATCATCAGGGAAGAGCTTATATGAGGATGCAGAAAGGACAACAGGAAGGAATGGAAACGGAGCACGAGCAGGGAAACGCTGAGGATGGGAACGCAGGGTGCTGCATTCAAGTCAAAAGAGGCTGTGTGGAACTAGAGGCTGGATTGGGACCCATACCCAGGGGTCATGTAGATTTTGTGGGATACTCTGTGCGTGGAAGGAAATTAGACTACATCTCAATGATTTTTTGAACTTTTGTTTCTCTACCTGCCCACTCTCCACTACCCCATGTCTAAGTGTCCAAATGGTATGCATTACCTTCTCTGTTGTAAAATATATACATAAACATATACTAGTATAAACATATATACATAAACTGCCCTACAGGTGCAGCTGCACAGCAAACCCCGTTTTTACAGCATCACTCGCTGTGTAACCCTGCATATACCTTCTTTTCCCAAGCAGAATTAATCCTGTTGCATCTTGCAATTATACTTTTTTCTCAGGATATTGCTATTCTTCCCACTAACCCCCTGTGCCCTGTTGTATGTGGATCCCATCAGCTGCATTAGGCCCTTTTTTCCTGAAAATAGGGTATTCCATGTGCTTCTAAGACAATGTATTTTAGTTGGTTCCATTACACTTGTAACTTCTTGTCTATACTATCATACTTATTGCCAGCATCCATTCAGACTTTCTAAACACAAAATTAAGGCTGTACCTAATGATGGTCCAGACCTTGACCTCACCATTGGACACAGTTGAATAGGGGGAAAAAGTCCATATGTGAAATTCTGTTGCAGTAAAAATTGGGGTTTCCTTATTGCTTCCTTTATTTCTTTTAAGTATCTGGCTTGGAGCCAAGGATTTGGGATTAAGTGGCTCTATTGATCTGGTGTGGAGTGACAGTGCTCATAATCCCTGAAATAATGAGTCACCTTTGCTGCCTTGCTGAGGGGGAGATGATGTTATCCTCTTTCAGATGGTTATTCAAAAGCTCTGAGATTCTGTGAATAGGCAAACAGTGACAGTTTAAGGGAGATTATAAAGCTGAATGTGCTATATGGCTTCAGGAAGCTAATACTCCTAGTTATTAGAGGCTTGACGTTTCTGATGTATTATTCTCTGCCACTGTTCATACTAGGGATACAGTCCAATGAGACAATCTTTTTTGCGAGACAACACATAGGAGCTCTGCTTCATTTTCATTGTTTTTTTCCTGTGTTGCCATGTCTGTCTGGTACATCTGTGTGCTTTTTATTTACAGGGCCACAAGATGAAACGGCAGGTTGATGTTTGGGGGAGCTGGGGTGAGTGGGGCAAGTGCAGTCGGAGCTGTGGTGGTGGAGTCAGCTTTCGGCAACGGCACTGCTATTCCCAAAGGTGAGGGCTAACCTCCTTTTATTTTCTTTGAATGTTTTTTTCTGTTACTGAGCTCCTGCACTTATATTCCGATATGCATCTAGAACAAAAATGACGTAGTGTGACTCCAGCGGAATAAGTGACCTGAGTTCACTTTGAGATGATCCTCAGCTTCAGTCTTGTCACTGCTGTTTTGAATAGTGCTCTCTTCAGCACGTCCTTGCTTCAGCTCCCTTGGTTTCTGGGTGAGATCTGAGGCTGTGCAATCAGGTGATGGGTATGGCAGCAGCTGTTCAGTTGAGGAAGAGGTTGAACAGTCTAGAGCAGTAGGTTTCTCTGCCGAGAGCTGGTGACTGTGTCAAGATTTTCTCAGGCTTGTGATTACCAGAAAGGTAAATTGCTCCAGAAGAAATGAAAGAGCGGACTTGGCTCAAGTAGCATTAACACTGTGCTACCTCATTTGCATCTGGGTTAAGTTCAGTAAGGATGATGAGTGGGACTACACCAGCTGGGAATGACAGACCTTAGAGATATTGTTGTGGATAACAAAGAAAAGAGGGGTGGGTGGGGGAAAGTCAGACTTTCAACAATATCCTGAAAAAAACTGCCTCTTTATGTTTAGAGAAATGAGAGTGGGTTTTTAAATAGAATAATCCAGAGTTACGGAGCTCTGCTGCTTCCCACCCAGGAGAAAGAAAGGTCTCTTGAAGGCTGCCCGTTATGGTATACACCTGCCAGAATCCCTGGAGGCCTGTCTCTTCATTTTAGAAATTCTGGATATTAGCCATTGGTTGGCATTTCAGATCAATTTCTTCCGTAACTGTTACTCTCTGTAATTCTCAGCTGGAGTAATTTGACTGGAATGATGGTGTTGCACAGTTTCACCTGCATGTTTAGCTCTTCCTACTAATGAACCTAGCGTGGACATGAGCAGCATGATAGACGATATGCCTACCTGTTGAATTGGCTACTGCCCTTCTGCTGCTCGTAACATGTTGCTGGTTCTGGTACGGACACCTCGACTGTTTGCTGGTGGACAAAGGACTAAAAGCTCTGCTTCTGTTATGTAGTTGAAACGTAACCCTGAAGCACTATATTGCAGTCATTCGTGGTGTGTGGCTCATTCATGCCAGAATACAAACCATAGCAGAAAATGGCACTAAAAGATGCAAGCTTGCTTTAATGGAAAAGGAGTGCATTTTAGTTAGTTTGCTGTTTCAGGGAACTGTGTAAGCATGCTATGTTTGATATGAAGGCAATTTGTAATGTCTGTCATTAAATGATTTTTTTTGTGTGTGTGTATTCTTCAGACAGCTTCATGTTGTTTTTACTGTCTTTCAGGACAGAAGGCCCTTCCAGTTGTGTTGGACCAACTCGAAGCTATCGGTCATGCAATATTCAGGTGCGGTGCTCTGTTTTTTGGTTTTGCTTGCATGTTACTCCTTTTCTCCAGACAAACATCATTCTTGTTCAGAAGTAATAAGTTGTTATTAGTTTCTTTTTCTCTGACATCACTGGTGGATGTGGTTCATCAACAGTACCCCTTCAAAAACATATTGAATATATGCCCCTCATTTTATATGGAAGCAATAACAAATAAAAACCAAATTTTTGTTGTATGTTTAATTTTTCTCTTTTTTATAATGGCCCAATACAAACATTTTCTCCTCCAAACAGAGCTGCCCAGAAGGCTCCCGGGATTTTCGGGCAGAGCAATGTGCAGAGTTTGATGGGACAGAATTCCAAGGAAAGAAATACAAGTGGCTTCCATATTATGGAGGTAATGATAAACATGTAGAGTTGCACTTCATCCCTAACTATCAACAATATGTTTTGAAGTGGCTGTAATGTTCCTGACTGTAGTATCCTTGTAGGGTACTTCCTTAGCTGGAGTTGGGGGTAGAGAGTGGTGTGCAAAAAATCTTTTTGCCAGCAGCAAAGCATTGCTCCCAGGAAGACACTGGATGCATGGGCCAAGAGACAGCTGTCATTGCAGCAATACGTAGTTGTCTCTTGTAACAGCCATTCTTTCAGAAATGTTGCTCAAGAAAGCTGGAACTGGTTGCAGCTAGGTCCTAAAGTATTAGAGAAGCAGAAGCTCTGCCGTATTTTTCAATATGGGCAAAAGAATATTAGCAGGGCACAGGAGAAACAAATGCATATAATTAATGAGTCCTTCAGAGGACATGAAATCTCTTTCAGTTATCCCATGCTTTCTTGAGGAATCATCTCACAAGAGGCAGGTGTAGGAACCAGAGGTCCTTGCTCTGAACTTTGGTATGTTATCATTCACAGTTTAACAAATTATGAGGGACTTCAAGATAGAATTGAAGTTTTGTTTGTTGGCTGTTAAGATAACAGCTCCCTTGTGTTCTGTACCAGCACTTGTTCTCATTGTAGAAAGCCTTGTACTCCAAGGGAGCATAAGAACTGTCCTACTAAGCAATAACCAAATATCCGTCTGCCCAATGTGTCCCCTCCACCACTGGCCAGGCAAGGTGCCCAAGGAAATGGTTGTGTGCATTGAGGCTTTACCAGAATATCTTTTCAGCCCCCAGCAGTTTGTGACCCAGAAATTTGTTCAGTATCTGCCACTTAATATCGGTCTACCCCGCTGTTTCTGCTCCTGTGATCTAAAACAAGGCTCCTGATGTGTTATCAAGCTATTAACCATGCTATATAATTTTTGTTTCTTCTCTCCTACCAGCACCTAATAAGTGTGAGTTAAACTGTATACCCAAGGGAGAAAACTTCTACTATAGGCACAAGGAAGCAGTGGTAGATGGGACTACCTGTGAACCTGGCAAGCGGGACATCTGTGTAGAGGGAGTTTGTCAGGTTCGTCATCTTGTTGCTTCCTTCACTTACCATTGGGCTGTCAGTCTTTCTGTTGCTTCCTTTTGTTCAACTTGGTCTTTCATAATAACATCAAAAAAGGAGAATCATTCAGTTTCCAAGGTGCTGAGGAGCATGTGGACAGCGTTCATCTATGGTCTCTGAATGTGAAGCAGAAGATGCCAACTCTGTCCTTTCTCTGACAACTCCTTCCCTGCCCCATCCTGACTTCCCAGACTCCCTAGATTCACGCTTCCTCTTGGACTGGACATTTTTTCTTTCTTTCCTCTGTCATTACAGTTTATTCATATAAATGCTCCTGTGCTCTGACAGGCTGTTGGCTGTGATAACATGCTGGAATCTCCCAAGAAGGAGGACAAGTGCCTGCAGTGTGGAGGAGATGGCAGCACCTGCTATGGTGTGAAGGGTACTTTTGATGTGCCTAGCCTCCCCAAAGGTACAGGTGATCTAGGTAGTTTGGGCAAGTAAGAAGGAGAGAGTTAAACTGAACTACTACCAGAGCTGGTGGGGACATCTGCTCACAGGATTATTGTAGGCAGACTTCCATGTTCACTCAAAATGTCTGTATGACATGTGGCTTTTTATCTGCTTTAGCATCAGAAAGTATATTGATGGCCTTATCCTGGGGATCACTTTCTTAGTCTCTGTACAGACTGAAGGACTTGCTGCTTGCTGTGCTGCTGATGTCTTTCCTTGCTCAGCCTCCAGCAGGTACTATAGATGTACCACATAAACATAGCTATATACCACCTTCATACGAATGTCCCCTGTCCAGTGTCTTGATAGCCCCATCAGGATCAGTGCAGTGCTAGAAATGGGACTGCATCTTCTGCATTTGGCTAATTTTGAAAAATTTTGAGATAACAACTATGCTTGTGATCAAATCTTTTGGTGTTGAGCTCCAATATGATGCTTGCTGAAATTCCAAAGATTAAAATCTGAAAAATTGACTTTGCACTGACCCCTGTACTTACTTTTCTGAAGTGTAAATGGAACTTTTCACACATGGACTGATCTGTGGATAGTGTAGGGTGAAGCTATTCAGAATGCAAATAGTGACAGCTGAAATGCTTCAAGCCACCATGATAAAGTTCATCCAGTTCAGGCAACAATGAAACCATGAGCATCTTTGGCACAGAAGAGTGACTGTGTGGCATCCATAGGCAGATATTGAATAACGCCCTTTTTTTTTTTTCCAGGTTACAATCAAATCTTCATCATCCCTGTGGGAGCCACAAGCATCCGAATTAAGGAGGTTATGCCCAGCAGGAACTTCCTCGGTAAGACTGATGTCAGAACCCATGTTTCAGCCCATTTGGATTCCACCCATTGTGTTAAAATTTGCAGGTATACTGGGCTTTGGGATGTTTACCTGGAGGGCTTGGTATGGTAGAGGGAAAAACTCTCTAAATACCAGGATCTGTCTGGGCTTCAGGTTTATCTCATTTTCTCTCATGTGGTGATCTTACTGTGGGTGGGGAATAAAAATACCCAAACCACATTCAGACTTCCTGCTCGGAACTTACAGGGAGTCTAGCTGATATAGCAAGATTTGGCTATGGGTTCTGCTGTTTGCTTGGTGAATGTAAACCCTAACTACTCTTGCCATCCAAAAGTTTGTGATGGACTTCTTTTCCCCATAGATATCTTTTGGGTATTCCTCTGTACAAGCTCAAACTGGTCATGCTGCAGAGGGCAAAAAGGAGGGAGAAAGGCTGAGGAAATTCCAGTGGAAAAAGCAAATACTCTTCTGCTTTCTGACTCTTTCATCGCCCAATGCTTTGGACAAATCACTCTGGGAATGTTTTCCATTGTAGAAAACTGGATGCAGCACCAAAGTCTTTGTTTTCTGAATAGAATATCTGATGAACAGGATGATGGCAGGTGGAGGTAGAGGCAGTGGCATGTGAATCCCACATCTTAACAGCAAGCTGACATAGGCTTTGCCTCAGTGACTTACAGTGGGGAATGCAGAGACAGGGCTGGAATATGCTGGAGGCATTTGGCTGTGCAGCGAGAAAGTGCTTGGTCTGCAGCAAAGCTGGCAAGAACCACTGTCTGAATGTGGAGTAGCCTCTGGCAAGAGAACCTTACAGGGGGACAGCATTGTTGGAGGATGATGGTCACCTTTATTTGCCACACCTATGACAGTGCTGAGTGGAAACGGGAGCATCCCTGTGGAGTTCTTACGGTCCTCTTTCAATACGTAAATTTTTGCTGTGTTGGTGGATGCTGCCACATTAGATGATTGCCACACTTAAAGGGTTGTAGTACTGATGTAAAGGAGCTGGGGTTCAAATGGCAGAGCTGAGAGCTCTGTGGATTGCCAGTACCCTGGCAGTCTGGAGCAGGCTCTGTCTGGTGGTACCTGGAGCCAAGTGTTAGGTTACAGGTGTGTTAATTTACTGCCTTTTCTTCTCTGGCTTGTGGGTTTGTTCAGCTGTCAAGAACGTGCGAGGGGAGTATTACCTGAACGGGCACTGGACAATCGACTTCAGCCGAGCACTGCAGGTAGCTAGCACGGTTATGCACTATGACCGTGGCTCAGAGGGTGACCTGGCCCCAGAGCTCCTCCATGCCCAGGGTCCCACCACAGAACCCCTCATCATTGAGGTAAGCGGCTGTGCCTGCCCCCCACGGACACTCTTGCTGTCATGCTTTGTGCAGCAGGAGTGCGTTGGTGGGGACGACATGGGAAAGACTGAAGAAGTGACAGGGACCCCAGGAATCTTACAAGGCTGTAGGCCACCAAGCTAGACCACAGTGGTCGTCTTGCAGAAATAGCACTGGTTTCTGCTCTGGTGCTGTTGCCCAGAAAGGAGCAGGGTAAGGCTTGATGTTGGCTTCCTGCCCATCCCTGTGGCTTCTGACGTGAAGGGAGGTGAGAGTCAGTACCAGGTAGGGCTGGGGCAGGGACAGGCTCTAGGGCACTGCTTGTTACAGTGTGCCGTAAGCTACGAAATGGCACTTACCGTTACAGGAGCAGATGGATCTTCAGACACTGAGAGGGATAGATGCATCCTTCTCTGAAAAATAATGCTCTCTAGAGTATCATAGGAGTCCAGGAGAAAATGCAACATAGAGAGCAAGTGCTTCTTGAACGGGAGGGGCGCAGGTCAGCTCGAACTCAGACACGGTGGGGAAATGCTGTGAAGGGTGAAAGTGCTGCTGCTATTTCTGACTTTCTCCCATGCTTTCACAGCTCATCAGCCAGGAGCCAAACCCAGGGGTACAGTACGAGTACTACCTGCCCGTGCAAGGGCAGGCGGCGGGTTACAGCTGGAGCTATGGTTCCTGGAGCGAGTGCAGCTCCGAGTGCGGAGGAGGTAAGGGCACAGGACCTGGCGGCTGGCACCCGGGCTCCATCCACACCCTGAAGACAGTGTGACTGCGTGCTGCCCTCTGCAGCTGCCTCCCAGCGGTCCCTGCTGGAAGACAGCACGGGTATCTGCAGCGGGCAGCTAAGGTTTTGTCAAGGGAGGGTTGCATATAGAGAGGGTCGTAACAAGACTATACCGTCTTATTTTCCATGCCTTTGTCCTCAGACTTGTTACTAGGATCTGTTAAGAATCATCTTACACAGCCTTTGGTTTGTTTTGCTTCAGTTCTTCATGTCCTTTTCAGGACTTTTCAACCACTTGAGATACCCTTTCCAAACTGACCTGGCCTACGTAACTAAATCATGTCATTCCCCTCTACCATAGCCTGGAAGATTACTTCTTTCCAGGGGGACTGTCAGATCTCCTGGAGTGTCTTGTCACATTCAGTTTACAAATTCTTCCATGAGCAAAGACAGGGAATTTTAGCTAAAAAAAAATCCCAAAACTAAAAACCCTGATAAAAAACCCCTCTCCAACTGACTAGTATATAGAGTTCCTGTCAGCCTCTTCTGGTCTTCTGTCCTAGTGGCCATTTTGATAGCTTTTGCCATACTGTGGTTGTAGGTACTGATACTGTCTTTGCCTGGGCACTCTTATCCTGTAGGATGCATCAAGAGTTGCAAGTTTTTCTCCCCTATCCAGTCTTCACAAGACTGACCTTCCAACAGGAGGCTCCGAGTTCTGCTGCTGTATACTGCACACATCATGCAGGGTTCCTTGATGAACAATATATGGATATGGTGCTTCCCTTGTGAGTGTCAATGCATAAAACAACAGCAAAATGCCTCTCAGCTACACAGAACTATTCTTGCTTTTCCAGTGGACTCCAATACTGTGGGGAAGCATCATTTGTACATATAGTGACAGACCAAGAACTGCACTTGACTTTTCCAGGTTGGCTGGGACAGACATGGATTCTGTGCTACTTGAGAAACTTGTCTTGCCAACACCAGTGCATTGCAAGCCTAGTCCTGGGTAGCTTGTGTTGATCAGGATACTCTCTTGCTTCTTCTTTAGGTTTCCAGTCTCGCTTGGTGTTTTGTACCATAGACAATGAAATTTATCCAGATTATATGTGTAGGGGTAAACCACAACCAGACAATAACCGGACATGTGGCCATCAGACCTGTCCCCAGACCAAACGGTAAGACTTCCTTTCTTCTTCTGGGCTCTTAATTCTTCCTGAGGTGCTTTTGGAACCAAGAAAAAGACAGACCCTCTCCTCCTACCCTCCAGCAGGGTTCTCTCCAAGAAAGTGTTTCACTTCTTAGAGGAAGCCCAATACAGAGGGTGGTGATGGCAACACTGTGATGAGCATTTCTGTGTGCACAAGGAAAGGGCTCAATACATCCTACATTCATTTTATAGACCAATTAAACTTGCTTTCCAGAGTAAGGTTGTGGAAGACAGTCTTCTAGTCCATATAGGAGATAAGAAACAGATTCTGTATTTTTCATTATCTTCCACTGGAGCCTGCAAAAACAGAGTAGGAGGTCATTTCTGGATTCCCAGTGTCCTTGCTTTCAGAAGGAGATGAATCCTGGAATCTTTTCATTTTCCAGTGTTTTCAAACCCCTGTATCCAACCACTTCCACCTTGTCCCTTGCTGGCATAGCCTTACAGTTGGCTTCATATAGCTCTTACTTGGGCATCCAGAGCTGTGACCAGAGCCTGAACTGTCTCCCTGTGTATCTGGTGGGTGCAGTGGAGGCCTGTGAGGGTGCTGCTGTGTGTGACAGGGCATTTGGAAACCTGGGAGTGTTTCTGAATACATGGTAGCCTGTAGATACTTGTTTTAAGTTAAATCCTTTGTTCTGTGTATAAAGGACTTCTTACATCTATCTGCCACGAGCCTGGAGTCACAGTGGAGCATGGAGCTCTCAGATGAAGAGGTAACAAGGAGAAGGAGTTACAGAAAACACAGGAAGGCAGTTGCTCTCTTCTGCTCTCCATCTGGTTGCCCACTGAAGTCTGTGGGGACTTTCTTCTTTGGCCCTGGTGGTAGCAATGGGTGGTGCTTTGCTTTTGATTCTCACCGATGAAAATGATGGTGGAGGGTGCTGGCTGGCAGCTTCGCTTAGTTGGTGTGTGTGCTCCTTGTAACTTGATTCTTATGGGACTGAGAAGAGGACAGATTCTTCATAGTTTTTGGCTGCTTACCCTGGTAACCTTTTTTTTTCTCTGGAATCAGGGTAAGGGATGAAGAGATGTTCTGGAATATTTTTGTTTGATTTACCAAGATAAGTAAAAGAACAGAAAGGAAAAGAGAGCATGATGGATCGAACGGTTGAAACGTTGGCCAGGATGCTAGCATGCCATAACAAAAGCCTCAGAGTTTCTTAAAAGCTCTTCTTTCTTTGGCATGGGCCCTGGAGCAGGCAGAAAAGTGCCTAGAAACTGATGAGTACAGGGATGTGACAGATAGAATACTTACAATGTACACTGAGGTATGAGAAATAAAAAAAAATAATCAAAAGCAAAACAGTTGTGTCCCAGCTGCTAATAGCTTAGGAGCTGAAATTCTTTGCCCTCTGATGAGAGTCCCAGCCTTGTGGTTGGCCTTGTCTTACAAAAGAAATGAAACAAGTGTCAGAGAAGACATCTTGACTGGCAATTGAAGGAAGTTGTAGGTGAGCCCATCCAGTTGATACAGCCTTTCCAGAACTGTACATTTGCTTTAAAGGAGGCAGAACACAGTTGGGGAGGGGGATTATTCCCACTGGAGCTACTGAAAAATTTTGATCAATGAATTTGTTTTTAACCCTGCAACGACACCACTCTAAGTGGCTTCTACTTGCTGTAGTTTTTTCCTTTCTAAAGGGAACATCTTATTTTATAGCAAATGCCCTTGAGTTTTGGGCTGATATTTGCATCTTTGGCGATAAAGAATGGTATCTTAAGGAGATGAACGTGGCTGAGTCCACTGTGGAGTTTCTGGTAGGGTGTGAATGTGAATTAGCTGGCTGAAACACAGTTTAGGGGTGGGTCGTGAGGGCAGATCAGGGAAGCAGCTGAAGGCTAGGGGAGAAAATATGAACTGCCTTCACACCCTGGCTGGGGCTTACCTGACTGCAAGGGGAGGTAGCAGCTGACAAGCAGATCACCATGATGCTCCCCCTCTACCACCAGTGCTTTTTGACTGCACAGCCTGCTGGAGTCGGGAATGAAGCATCATCTTTTAGTAGGACCTGTAGCGATAGGACAAGGGGGAATGGTTTTAAACTAAAAGAAGGCAGATTTAGATTAGATATTAGGATAAATTCTTTACCGTGAGGGTGGTGAGACACTGGAACAAGCTGCCCAGAGCAGCTGTGGATGCCCCATCCCTGGCAGTGTTCAAGGCCAGGCTGGACGGGGCTGTGAGCAACCTGGTTTAGTGGAAGGTGTCCCTGCCCATGGTAGGGGGGGTGGAAGTAGATGACCTTTGAGGTCCCTTCCAACCTAAACCATTCTGTGATTCTATGTTGTCTCTGAAGCCAGACCATGTAAGCTGTGCTCCCAGCTACCTGGGCAGCTCTGAGCCACAGAAGTGAACAAGGGCAGGGATTTTAGTATCCAAACAATTAGATTGTTTTGTGGACATTCCCCCTTCCATTAGCAAGGGTATTTTGACGACAACTTCAGCAACCAAACACAGGACAAAATCTTATTTAAAGTTTTTGGGGCCTTTTTGTGTGTGCTGCTGTTAGAGAATTTGGCTAACGGGAGGAATAAACCAGCTTTCTGCTAGCTGTCAGTGAAAAGTTCACAAGCACTCTGAGAGTCTGGCATGGTTTGCATGCAGAGTGAAGTCTTGGCTTGGTTTTACTGTTTCTGATAATGGCTGGAGCATAATGGGTGATAAGGCTGGTATGCATTACTTTTCTTTTAGCTGGTTGGGATTGTTTTCTGTTTTTTCTTTCTTTTTCTTTGACGTTCCATTCCAGGGATGACATTTTTGCAGGCATCAGGAGACCAAAACCATGGAGAGAAATCTTCCCCCTCAGGGAGAGCTCTGCACTTCCAGAGGAACAAGGGTTTTGTAGTTGGGAATTTGCCTCTGGAGTGGGACTCATGCTCTGCATTGCCAATTAAGCTGGGCCATGCTTGGTCAAATGGGAACTTGCCTCTGACTCTGTTCTGCAAAGGGACGTTTTCCCTATCTGATTACAACAGGGACACAGCACTGACCTCCCCTGTGCCTCTGGGTGGTTTAGCTGGGCTTACAAGCTTTTTTGCTTGGTTCTGCGACCTGCAGGTGGAAGACAGGGGAGTGGGGACCCTGCTCAGCTACCTGTGGTGGGGGCACCCAGACTCGCTCCGTTTATTGTGTGGCATTTGATGGTCAGAGCTCCCGAGGGGTGGTGGATGACGCTGAGTGCATGGCCTTCGCACAGCAGCCGCGCAGCAGTCAGCCCTGCAACATGAGGCAGTGTGCGAGCTGGACCCCAGGGCCCTGGTCAGAGGTGAGTTTCTGCGGTGGAGTTACTGCTTCTTGGCACCTACTGAAGGAGGATCTGCCAAAGCTTGGGGGTGAAGAGCCAGGCTTCTTTTCTGGGACTGTAAAAGGTGTGTGTCCCTGGATAGGTGGCATGCAGAGGTATAGGACTTGTACCTGCAGTCCTGCAAACAAGTTGTCCAGCTAGCTAGCAGCTGTGTCCTCCTATAAACACATTCCTATTCCCCAGAACTGCGCATGCCCCTGCACCTCTGCATCTTTCATTGTATGTTCTCTCTTCTCTGGTCTGCCAGTCCTTTCCCCACTCCTGTATTTTTATCAGATCCACCAGACCTGGCACTGACAGAGTTTCGCAGTCAGGGCTGGTGAAGGTGGAGGGTGAAGCACGAGAGCTGCTGATCAGCTGATGATGTGCAGTAATGCTCCCTCCTCTGTAAAACAGGATCTCATGGCTCTTGCCTGTGCTATTTATTTCTGTGCATATTGCTGCCTCAGCATTACTCGCCCCAAACAGCAGTACTGTAATCACAGCAGTCGGTAAGCAAGATACTCTTGAAACACTGGTGACCTGCTGTTTGGTGTGTGCCAGTGCACGGCTTCTCCAAACACAGCTGTGAGGTTCATTTTTGATTCCTGTGTGCGTTTATATCTCCAGGAGAGGAAACTGTTCAAACTGTATGTGCTCAGTGCTGCCAGCCAGGTATTTAGAAGGCATCTTACATTCCAAGGGCTTGGAATGTAAAGGTAGTGTCTACTCGGTCCCTAAAGCACAAGTGAATTTTCCTCTTTTAAAAGAAATACATGCATGCTTGCAACATTTGACTTACGATCTTATGCTGATACTTTGACTGGTGCAGCAGCATAAAATGCAACTTTGAGGCATGATAATGTAGATGTAAAGTCCTTTGTCTTTTTTTTTTTTTTTTTTTTTTTTTTTTAAGTGAGTTAAATACTGAGATGACTTCAGGGTTGTGGAGTAAGAGCATTTGGGGAAGGCACCAAGTGTTGTGTTCTGACAAACTGATGAAGTGATTCATTCCAGGATTCTCAGAAGCAATTGTGTTTCGTGTACTCTCAGAGATACAGAGTCACTCTAGTAAATGAGTGGCTGAAATTCAGCAGGGAAGCTAATCTGAAGTAAACCAGACTGTCCCAAGTTAACACTGTCTGTAAGAGACCTTGCTAATCCGTGGAGAAGTAGGCTGGTTTCCAGGAAACACCACTGTGAATTTAAGAGGGACTGAAAATGTCATAAACCAGTTACTAATATAGAAGTTGTGTGTCAGCTCCACACTGTAAAAATCGAGCACAAGGTCTTCAGGCAGAAGACATGAGCAATACAAGAACATAGTCTTATCTTCCCTTGAGCTGATTTTAATCAGGAATAAACAACACGAGGTTCCAGGTATTTACTGCCATTTATTGTTCTCAATGTATTCTGCAGTATTGATGTTTTTCCAGAATCATTCTCCATGTCTTCTTTGGTAGAGATCAAGAGAAATTATATGACTAGGACAAAATCATCCAGTGAACTCCAGATCTCCAAGACCTTATCCACCATGCCTTATTGTCTCTTCTACAGTATAAACAACTATTCTGCTAACTCCCATCCCAGAAGATGATCTTAATGATGGTTGGTTGTTTTAGGCAATCTCAGAATGGTGCTCTGCCCTAATGCTAGGGAGCACAGCCTAGAAATGCAAGAGGAAACCAGGTGCTTCCTTGTAATTGTTGGGTCCCTTTCTGCAGTGCTCAGCCAGCTGTGGGGAAGGGGTTCAGACCCGGACAGTCACCTGCAGAACGCAGCAGGGCTCTCAGGCTCAGGACTTCGCTTGCCTAATGGAGCCAAAGCCATCAGCCACCCAGCCCTGCCTTAAGGAGAACTGCATCCAGGAAATCGGCTGGCATGTTGGAGACTGGGGCCTGGTGAGCATCGCACTTTCATGGTTTGGAAATAACTGATTATATTGCTGTGCTCCTCACAAACAAGCTTTATTTGAACTGCGCAGTCTGCATGCTGGCTGGGACTGGGAGCATGTGCTGCTTCATTACCAATCCCTTGGCTCACAGTTGCATTGTAACTGGCACTAGTAATGCTCCAGTTAATCTGCTGCCTGCTTTGTATGCAGCTGCTACAAAAATAAATCCTTCTGAGGGTGGGATTATAGTTTCAGTGGCAGTGGCAAAATGCAGCCAATAAACTGAAACAATCCACTCTTGCTGCTTATTCCCAATTCTTTGCTCCATCGCTGTGAATAGCAGAGCAGCGCTCTGGCCGAGTATGGCTTAGAGCTCTAGGCTTCAGGACTGGTCATTGCATTTGGTGATATGGTTTAAAGAACATTCTTGTAATTGTTCAGATAAACTGTGCTTCAGCTGGATTAGTCTTGTCTTTGTGGAGGGAGCCAGACTGTTTTCAACCTGGGAAAAGTGCCGTGGGGAGGAATTAGGGGTAGATGCAATGCATCAGGTGACTTCCAAACATGCTTTTTTCCCTTCTGTGCTAGCCAGACCAGCTTGTTCTGAGTTAAAACATGTTACATCTGGTTCTTCATGAGATGTGGGCCAAGTTTTAATAACAGCAAAAGATGCTGCATACCTTAATCTGATCTTTCCTAGCCCCTGACTTTTTGATATCAGAAGGACTCCCACCTGCATCTGAGTAAGAGAGAGAAATACTCTCCCAATGTTTGTAAAGCTTGCCACGAGCTGGTGTTACAAAGATACCTCATCCTCTCCCCTCCCTTGAGTTACTGCTCATTATTCCCTTTTCGTCTGCAACTTCCAGTGAGAGGAATTCCAGTTAGCTGCTTACAAGAAAGCCACCAGTTTGCTTTCCCATAGTAAACTGTTGTTCTTGAATGCGTAGTTCAAAACTGACCCTCTCACAGCTGGTGGACCCCCGTAGTATTGAGTTGACTTCAGGCCAGGCTGAAACAATTTGCTCCAGCTCCCTGCCATGCCACTGTGGTTAACAGCAGCTCATCTGGATGTTACAGGCTGAGCATGGCTCAGAGCCTAATGCTTCAGGGCTGGGTGCACCACTCTGTAAAATGGTTTAAAGTATGGTTTTCTGATTGTTCAGATGAATCCAGATGAAATATTGTTTGCTTTGTCTTGGTGGAGGAAGCTGTGCTCAGCCTGCAGCTAATCATGCAGCTGTTTCACAGTTCGGATCTGTGGGGTTTCTGCGTTCAGCCTCTGCTGCCTGCTCACTTGCCTTGTCTCTGTGCCTAAGTGTTCAAAGAGCTGCAATTCAGGCATTCGGACACGCCAAGTCATCTGTGCTGACGGCGACTCCAGATTCTACAGTCTTGAGACATGCAAAGCCATCCAGCCACAGAAACCAGCCACCCTGGGTAGCTGCAACATGCAGCCCTGCTACCTGCCACAGCGTGAGTGGTGTTGCTGCTTCTCCTAAGATGCTTTTGTTTAGGAGTAGAAATTCCCAGCTCTGTACCATCTTACGTTCTCTGCTTTTTGCCTGCCTGTCTCCATCCTGCGTGTTTATGTTTTGTGCACGTAACCATGTCATCTCCAGGGTCCCAGTAGCTGTGCTGTTTGAAATGTATGTAACAGGCTTGGGAACAACATCGGGGTGTGTCCATCTTTAATTCAGTATTCCATGATGGCTCTGTCCCAGTGTGCGCTGCAGACTGACCCCAGCACTCCCAGTCAAGAAGGATGACAACCTGGGCAGGCTCAGTAGCTAAAAACTATAGCCAACCCTCATTCCTCTGTGGACCAGCTGTAGAGGAGGCACAATTGATCAGAAGGTTTTGCTTGCTGTCTGTGTCTAGTCTTCTTGCCAGTGCTGAAATGCTGACTTTTGTCTGCTTGCCCATCACAGGTTGCTGTCCTGACAGTACAATTGAATCCAATGGCTGCCTAGCAGCTGTTCGAGGAAGAGAGAAACATTTTCATCAACTTTAGTCTCCTGTTGACTCCTGGATGCATTTGCAATTATTGGAACATAGGGCTGAATGAACTGCACTCATTTTGTGTATGTGTCTTTCCAGAGGTCCCCAGTATGCAGGACACTATGGGATATGATGTCACCCGCCAATCCTTGCTGACACGTTACAACCCAAACAGCCCTGCCACAGGTTTGGAAGGATTTTGTTAGTTTGGGTTTTTGATGATGGTGGACTTGAAATAGGATGTGGCAGGGGAAGGTTCCTCCTTTTCTTCATTTCTCATTCTTTTCATGGGCTTCTAGAAATTCATCGAGCCAGGGACAAAGTGTAGGTTCTTTTACACCAATAGTAGTGAGCAGTATTTGAATCTGTCCATGTAGAAGACTCTGTACCATGTATAGATCCCAGGTTCTGGCAGCATGACTTGGGTGTTGGCTGAGAGAAATGCTGCCCAATGCAGATCACAGGAAGAAGAAAGGATGATGTGAGTGTACCACGGTAGTGTGGCAGAATGTTCTTACGGGAGAGCAGAAAGAATGGTCAGGGCAGTGAGCAAAGAACCACAGGACACCCAAATCCAGAAGAGTGGGCGAAAAGACACACACTCAGGTGAAACCCTGATGCAGAAAAGCCTGCCCTGTAGCCTTGGGAAGGTAAAAGAGAGCAGAGATGAGGAAACCTGACCAGATTTTGATGCTTACCTGCATGCTTTAAGGAGTTCTGCCCCTGGATTCTGGTGATGAAAGGATGTTCCCTGGGAGCTCCATGATCCATAGTACCTCTGGGAATCACCACACCCCATCCACCAAGGACCGTGGAATCAACTTGTTGACTGTTCGCTGGGAATCACCGTCACGCTCATCGGGTTCTCATCAGCTCAGCTCCTCTCAGCACCCCGCTGCAGGGACTGGCTCTCAGGACTGTCATCAAAGCCCGCATGGCTGCTGTCCAGACGGGCACACTCTGGCTTCGGGCCCTCTGGGGAGAGGTTGCCCCTTCAGCACCTGCCACCAAAACAGGTAGCTGGAAGTAGATAGTCCTGAGCAGGGAGGTATTGCCTTTCCTGGGGGCTTACTGAAATTTACAGCCTGTGCCTGTTGAGCCAGGCAGGTCAGGTACTACTGCAGCCCTTTTGTCTGTAGGTATGGATGCTGTCCTGATGGAGTATCGGCTGCCCAGGGTCCAAACAACATGGGATGCCCACAAAATTACCGTGACATTCAAGTGAGCAGAAATCAGCCCGCTGCAGCCACTCTAACAGTAAGTACAAAACCTCTTTGCATTTAGGAGTCCATCAGATATGAAGATTCAGATTTGACTCCGGTGATACTCATTGTGGGTTTCTGTTGTACTTCATCTCTGCCAGTAATGCTGGAGAACCAATACTCCAGGCACGGTGTCAAGCCCTTTGGCCCACTTTGTTCATATGGAGTATGGGGCATGCACCTGTGATCCTCTGTAAGCAGAAGCAGGGGACAGAGTGGGTGGTTGGGAGATGTCTGAGAAGTGGAAGGCCGTCCTGTGTAGAACTGATTAAATAATCCTGAGTAATCAGATTTCTCTTGGTCAGAAACTTGCCTTCCAATCTCTAGGGGAAAAATGGGAAAAACGTGGTCACAATTAATTGCCTTTGTTTCTCAACTCTGCAGATTAATTGAGGGCAAAATAATAGTCAGGGAGGTAATTCCTCTCATAGCTTGAGGTGCTTGGTGGAGCCAGCATGCTGGGCAGCCCACCCCTTCGCAGCATGCAAGCCTCTAGGAGGCAAGCAAACAAACAGAAGTTCCTCTAACAGCTGGCCTTCTGCAGCCAACAGCTTGGACATGGCGCCTTGCATGTGCTACTGTCCTCGTGTACGCATAATAACTTTTGGCTTTCAATTCCTGTCTTTAAGGCAAGCCAAGCCTTGTCCCAGCAGCACCCCTCGGGTGAGTGCCGCAGTTCCGTGTACGGCTGCTGTTTTGACAATGTCGCTTCAGCTTCAGGCCCTCAAGGGGAAGGATGTCTCAATAGGCCCGACTACCGTAAGTGATACTTCAGCTTCATGATTTAGAAATGTAGGAAGGTTCCTACAGAATCCAGCAGTGTATGGAAGCTTCCTGTGTAGAGGCTCTGTTCTCTGTAAAATGCAGTAAATTATCTCTTTGGGAAGAAAATCTGCCGGGTGGCTGGGGCAGGGGAAGCTTGGAGGGAGTGTAGGAAAGCAGCCAGATGGTTCGGCTCTGTGAGCTACCGCAGAAATTCTTGTTGTCTCCTGATAGTTGGACAGAAGTGTGTTTGTGTGATCTCTGTCAGCCTGTAGAACTTCTGGGGAAGGTGTTTGCTCCCAAGAGGATACTCTGATGCAGCCTGGAGTGCTCCAAAGCAGTTACCTGGGTTTAGGAGAAGTAGGGCCCCTGAGGAATCAGGGCCATACTCAGCCTTTGGACAGTCCGTGGACAGAGGTGGAATGAGAGCTACTGCTAAGGGTGGAGGTGTTGCTCAGGGCTGCAAGGAAGCTTTCAGCTAGCAGAGTTCAAGACAGTGCCTGCTGTACTATGAGGGCACTAGAACTGCTGGGCAAAAGCATCTCTGCTCCTTTAGCTTCCAGCTGTATCCTCCGCAGGCACATTGCTGCTGCATTGCCTTGCCCTTCTGCTACCGCACGGAGATTGGTTGGTAGCCAGTCTGTGAGGCTGCCCTGGGCAGCCTGTGAGGGGCAAGGGGAAGCTCTCTGGGTCCTCTCTGCTCAGCCACAGTTTGGCAAAGGACCCCTCAGTAACAGCCCTGCATCCAGTGTTTGTCAGCATGTGGCAAACTGTGATACCTGTGACTCAGAGCACAGGGCTGGGTTTGTAGAAACATTAGGCTGTGCTTCTCTTTATATCGACATGTGGGAGGGTGTTCTATAACATGTGAAGCTTCACAACTGGGTCTAATCCACTTGCTTTGTGGACTGGAAATGTGCAAATGGCAGCCACATGCCCCTTGCAGGAGAGGAAGCCCCAGAGCCAAACTTGCAGCTGCACAATTCCCTGAGAAAGGCTGTAAAGCATCTGTCTAGTATCTAGATTCAGAAATGTCTCTGAGGTTGGTTCTCCCTCCACCAGTGGCAAAACTGGGGCAGAAAGAAACCTGTGAGCAGCTGCCCAGTTTTGAAGCAGAGTGGGTGCAAAACTCGGGTGTCCTACTTTGTCACCTGCCCTCAGCCCACAGGGCCATCAGGTCGCCTAGGTAGATGGCTTGAAGCGCCTGGAGCTTTGTGCTTCATGACCCTCACATCTCCTTCTGCTCTGCTCTTTTTGGTAGCGTATCCTGTCATATGCCTGCTACCCAGTGCCCATGGCCCCTGCACGAACTGGACCACTCGCTGGTACTTCGTCACTGCCGTTGGCAAGTGCAACCGGTTTTGGTATGGTGGCTGTCACGGCAATAAAAACAGCTTTGTCTCAGAGGAGGAGTGCATTGGAGCGTGCCACAATTCTGTGAGCATCGGTTCTCTGGAGCACCAGCCCTCTTCTGGCACAGGAACGCTGCAACGCCAGCACGCTGGCTCCCACTCTCATACAGGGGATACTCAGGGTCAGCAGCAGCCACCCCCAAGAGAGTCTGCAAGTCACAGCCAAGAAGGAAGAGCCTACGGGGCTTCACTCCCCACACAAGACAGACACAGACAGCACAGCTGGAGAAGTGAGGTGTTGCCAGAGTCTTTGGCAAGGACTGGTGTGCAGGAGAGCCAGCACCGGGGCACCCAGCAAAGCAGACTGGACAGCCTGAGCCACCTGCACTTGCGGGAAACAGCAGTGCCAAGGCAGAGTAGCAGCAGCCAGCAGTTGCTGCCCCATGAAGGCACGCAGTGGCACAAGGCTTTTGGAGCAGGTGTTTCCCTGACGGAGGGATTTGAGCACCAGGCACCTGCAGACTTGTTTCCAGCACAGGCTCTGCACAGGTGATGATTCCTGATGGCCCCCACCCCTTCTGCCATCTTACTGTGCAGCTTCCTCTGGAGTGAAAGTGTTGCCCCTGCTGGGACCAGCTAGGTGGGAATACCATGCAATGGATTTGCTATACATGTTGGCCTTTTGGTAAATCAAGTTATTCAGGCCCTGGAGTTATCTGCTGCCTCTTTCCTTGCATTCTTGCTGCTCTCTGACAGCACTAGAGAAATATGGTGTCTGAAAAGACTGCAGGATCCTAGGGTCTTTGTCTGGGAAGTATTCTTACACTTTAAATGGGAATCCGTAGGTGTTTTTCTTGTTCTGACCAGCAAATCTAGCTGGCTTTCTGACTTCAGAGCCTTTATCTGAGCTCTGCGTGGAGCAGCAGTGAGTTGTTCTAGGAAGACTTTCAAGATGCAGAGTTTGGGTCAGAATCCAGACAGTGCCACCCTGAAAATCAGGCGTGCTTAGAGCTGGACCTAAATGTGTCTGCACTGGATCTGTGTCTGTCTGGTGAGTTAAACCTAGTTCCTTCAGAAGAGAGGACTCACTCTCTTCCTGGAGATATTGTAGCATTCAGTCTGTCTGGTGCAGCCTTTGCCATATAGGAGAGGGCTCCCCACATGTTGCCTGGTGCACCTGCTCAGAGCTGAAAGGGCAGCTGGTCCTGCTTTGCCCTGGGTGTGGGTGTGTGTGACTCAACCAGAGTCACATTAGAGGACCCAGAGAAAAGGAGGGCAGCAGAGGTCCCTGAGAGAGGTTCTGAAAGGAATCGCTATCTCTTTCAGAACCATCCTGGAGGAAGCCAAGCCTTCTCTTGTGACAGCAGTCGTGGGACAAAACCTCCAGCTGGTCTGCAAGACAGGCATGTCCCCCTTCTCCAGAGTGGAGTGGGTGAAGGATGGCCGGCCAGTCTCCTCTGACAGGTGAGCTCTGCTCCCATCACTGTAGAGCAGATGGAGTCCTTGCTGGGCAGAGTGTCAAATATGCTTGCCTGCTTTCTTTGTAATTCTACTGTTAACATTCTTTAAAAAAAAAAAAAACAACCCACCAAAAAACCAAAAACAACAAACCCCACCAAAAAAAAAAAAAAAAAAAAAAGCCCCCAAAAGCCAAGCCCATGTATCCATGTATGGACCTAAGAGCATGTGCTGTCCGCCAGGTCTGTGCACAGCAGAAACTGGCTAGTGTTATGGGGCAGAACAGGTGCGGTCCCACAACAAGGTGCTGGTAGAAGCTGACATGTGGGTAGTGATACAGAAAAATGTTGTCTCTGTTGGATTAATCTTGGGGCAGCACTAAGTCAGTAGTCCAGGATGAAGCTTATAGCCAAGTAACTCAGAGATCCTCTGGCTGGAAGTTTCTGGCAGTTCCATCTAAGATATAATTTTTTATAACTGCTTTTAAAGCCTGTTTTTCCTGGGAAGTCTGTTTCCAGCAACAGTTTGGAGCCAGACAGTCACTTTGTGTTATGAAAATCACAGTTAAGAAAAGCCCAGTTATGCTTTTCTATTTGCAGATGACTGCTGTGGCTCAAGGTCCTGCCTGGGAGGGCAGTTTGCCTTCCATGGGAGAGGGTTGCTGAAAGCAGTTCCCTGTTTTCCCATCTCAGTTTCCTCTCTGTTCCTGATGTCCTTTCTGCTGCAGTTATTTTCCCTGCCTGTGACCCCTCTGTGGTAAACAGGGATTTGTTTTTTCTAAGCTGGGGAAGGCACTGCATGGTGATGGTTTATGTAACATCAGCACGAAGGGTTGCTCTGCCTTGGCCGGTTGCTGTCTGTGGCTAGGCAGAGGCAGTTAATCCTTGCTCCTGTTGCAGGCACACCTACCAGTCTGACAGCTCCTTAGTGATCAGCCACGTCAAGCCTGAGGATGCTGGAACTTACACATGCCTCATTTCTGACGGGAGGACAGAGAGACGACAGATTCAGTTACAGATCATAGGTGACTTGTCTTCCACTTAAGACCAAAGAGGTGGCACAGGGCTAGGACCCTCTGTGGCAGTGGTGTCCCAAGACTTAGTCACAATAGCTGGTCTCTTCCACTGTAGGGATGCCAAGACGCTGTGTGGAGCAGCAGGGCTGCTTTTGGTGTTACATCATGGTAAAGCCTTAACCCTAAAGCACTTCCTCCCCTGCAGTGCCACCCCATAACTGGAATTGTGGCTTGCCTGTAACCTCCCTTGTTTCCAGCACAATGAGCATGTCTTCCTCCCTGAGAGCCATTAGCTGCCTCCTAATCCTGGAACAAAGACTCCAGAAGAAGGGTTTTCTGCTGTTTCCTGGGCTCTCCATCTCATGCTATATAGTGACCAGCCTGCCATAGTTGTCTGTGCTGGTGCATTTATGGTTTGTGTTTTGCCCAAACTCCTGCTGAGTAACAAACTATTCTCTTTTCTGAAAAATGTGCCTTATTTAAGCAACAAACAAACAAAAAAAGAAAGACTAATCTCAAAAGATGGGCCAGCAAGGCACCCTGTAGCCTTCAATCTCTGAAGTGTGCTTTGTCACAGCCATGGCACATGGGGCAGAAGGCATTGCGGCCTGAGGGATGCTGCAACATGTTCACTGACAGAGGAGAGAAAGGAGCCTAAAATTGCTTGCCTGCAGGTCTGTGACTCTCATTAGTAGACAGGGCAGGCTTACCGCACTAGTCAGCCAGAAAACAGATGGCTGAAGGGCTCCTTGGCTCCCGTTCAGCAAGCTCTCCCAAGCTCATAGAAACCCCATGCAAGAGGTCACAGTAAGAAGTGTCCTTTTATTCACATATGGCATTTTATTTTGAATAGAGTATCAGAGAACTGTTCTGGCAGAGGGTGAGAGAGGTCGGGTCCTTCACAAGGAAAATCAGCAGCATCGAGAGCTATCCAGAGGCAGGAAGGTTGTGCAGGCAGCTGGTTCCTCTGTGCAGCAACAATTCACATACAGGTAAGTTCGCATACAGCAACAGTTTGTCCACCATGCCCAGCTGATGAACCATATGGCATCTCTTCATGTAGAAAAGCGAAGATTGGAAAGGTCCTGGGTCAGCTGTTCTGGGGCACGGTTGGGAAGCAAGCAGTACTGAACTGCTGACAATGGTAACAGGAAAAGATCTCAGTCACAAGCTGTCTTCTGTCCTCCCCGAGGGTCTTTTGAAAGAAGCATATTCTGAGCAAAGACGCATAGAGAGACTGACAGCAAAGGAGCGAGGTTCAAACAAAAGTAGAAATAGCAGGGGCAGCATCCTTAGCTGTTCAAGTCAACGTAGGCAGAAAGAGAAACTTGTTCTGGAAAAAATCAGACCAAATAGGAACTGCTTAACTAGCACAGAATAGACATGTATTTTAAAAAAGCTCCGGTTAATTTAGCCCCCACCCGTTTATTTTAAATATTTTGTGAACAAACCAGTTTGACTCAGAACTAACTCCTCATGTACTGGGTGGCATGTTTTGCAGCTTCTTGCCTGGTTTTCTGGTGCTTCTATGCCCCACAGATATCAAAGGTTAGAGAGTATTTTTGCCTTAAATGCAGCGTGTTGGGGCTTCAGATTAAATGGGACCATGATCTGATCCCTCTTTTCTTTTGAGTTTACAACCTAAAACCCAGCCAATTTGCTGAACTCCTCAGCAAGCTCCTTAGCTGCTTCTGCCTAAGAGCAGAAAGAAGTGATTCAGATTCATTGAATTAAGAGCATTGAGGCTCTTTGGCTTTGTTTTTTGAGATCAAGAATTCAGGTCAGAGAATGGGGGTGGGAGAGATGATGTTTTATTTGACTCTGGGAACATGGTGGTTTAGTTCCCTTCTCAAACGGGGTTCAGCTGTAGTTGTGAGAGCAAAGAGCACGAGGGGACAGGTGGTGTGAGAGCCTGACCTCCACCTTTCTACTGCATGAAGTGGATGGCCAGTTCCTGAGCCTTGCGTGCAGCTGGGCGGTTTTAAAGAGCACTTCACACCCCAGAAAGTAGCTGCTCGTTTTTGTGTGCCAGATTAGCACCTTGGGAGAAGCTTACTTGGTGCCCTGTTCAGGACTTTTACTATTTGCCATGTGCTCATGTTGTTAATGCTTCCTAAGCTGTTATCCAGAGGGATGCTATAAGAAACACGGTTGCTGTCTCTAAAGGGTTAAGCTGGCTGGCAGGAGTGCAGCACCAAGCTGTGCTGAGCTGCAGCGGGATTTGATGGAGGCTGCTCTTTTCTTCGTGTTGTGAGTGAATGTTGGTAAGGGCAAGTATCAGAGCTCTGATGGGAGCACAGAGACCGCCCTTCCCTGTTGGAGGTGAAAAATAAGGATTGTGATTAAAAAAAGCCTTGTGCTGAAGGCAAATGCTGAACAGGGAAGTTTCTGCATCTTTTGCTGTGCTTGTGAACTCTGCAGATTGAGAATGGATAAGAGTGAGCCCTCAGTAGTGGAGGCCAACGTCGGGGAGAGAGTCAGACTGCCCTGCACAGTGGAAGCATCACCAGCTCTTACCATTGAGTGGCAGAAAGATGGGCAGCCCCTCTCCTCTCCCAGGTGAGCTCCCAAGTGGCTCCATCATACCCCAGGCAGGTTCAAGTGGAGGAGAGCCTCCTCCTTGCCTTGCCTCCCGCGTCTCCTCCCTGAGAGAATGGAGCTGCTGGCCGGGCAGCTAGGGCCCATGCTGCTCTAAGCCAGCCGCCTTCCTTAGTTAGGGCCAGGCCGTACTCCTTGACTGCCCTGTCCTCACTCACACAGCACAGTCTGAACACTGAACCCTCAAGTGAACAGCTGTGATTAAGGGTCTGCAAGTGAGCCAAAGCTGAAATGTATTCATCTACAAGGTCAGCAGAAAGAGAACACACAGCAAGCAAACTTACCAAAACCCAGCCGGTCTGTGAGCCAGGGCAGGGGCTCACAGCAGAGAGAGAGATCAGGGTGGCTGCAGTGAGCTCCCCCAGCTGCTGGTGCTGCCTGTCCTGCAGCTCCCCTCACCCTCTGCCCCCAGACACCTGCTCTAGGAGCAAGCTCTTCCAGTCTACAGTACTAGTGCTGGGACTTGAGGACCAGGGGTTGCATTACAGGTTGAACTGAGCTGCTGCTAAACCTTTGCTCAATGCTGCTGGAAAGTTGTGCATGAGGCTCAGCATCAGCTCTGGTGGCTGGAGCCCCATCCTGACCCAGGCACAGGCTGAGGGCCCTTCTGGTTTTGTTCCCCAGGCACAGGCAGCAGTCGGATGGGGCCCTGGTGATCAGCCGGGTCAGCTCTGAAGACACTGGCTTCTTTACCTGCATTGCCTCAAATGGACGTGACCAGGACCAGCGCCAGGTCCTGTTCCGACCTCTGGGTACTGGATGGGTGACGGTGGTGATGCATGGCATGTCTGTACACACAGTGTGTGCACACAATGGGAAACGGGGCGGGCTGGGCAGTGTGGGTTTCTTGTCTGGCCGTGCCTCTTGGCTTCACACCTGATGTTTAACAGGCAGCTTGAGGGCAAGGGAAGAGCGAGTTGTGTTACCCGATGGTAATCCACGTGTGTGTAGTAGAGCGTGGTGCTCCAGGCAGCTGGGAAGAGGGACTAATAGTACAGTAAGAGTGACTCTTCAGGGCCTTGTTTCTGGGACACTGGTGTGGAACGGGTATAGGAGCAAGAGGAACCAAGGAGCTGGTTCTTCTGTGCACATGATGTCCTTGTGTCCAGCTGAAGGAAAAAGCTTTTTGAGGCCCCTGCTACTTGTCCTTGCTTAGGCCAAAACCCTTAGGAAATCCACGTTCCCCATAGCAACAGCGTTGCAGCTCCAAACATACTGTTTCAAGGCCTAGGGGCTCATAACTCCTCGCAGCATAGGTTGGACTTTTCCCATGAGGGAGCGCTCCTACTGCCAGGGGCTGCGTGCATTGCCTTCCTGCTAGCCATGATTTCGCTTCTGGTCTAGGAGAGCTGAAGATCACTGGTCTGCTGCCAAGCATCACGGTACCTGAGGGAGGGACTGCTCAGCTTCACTGTGCAGTGTCTGGCAACAACGTGAATATAAGGTGGTCAAGGTGAGCAAAAATGAGACAGAACTTCCCTTTTCTTCTCTTCCCAAACCTCATCAGTTACCCTCCAAATAGTAATGCAGAATGCCTGCCAGGCAAGGGAGAGATCCACGGCTCTCAGCCCCCACTAGCATCACCCAGCCTTTCCTAAACAACTTGGCTGTTTCCAAAAAATCCTGGGCAAGATCCCTATGGGGTGGGGGGGTTACAGGTCATGTTCCAGCCGAATGAGGAGGAAAGCAGATGTTAAGCTAAGATTTTATGGAGTTCATAAGGGCTCCATGCTGGAAAGTCAGTGACATTACAATAGCAAAAACTAAAATAAGTAACTAGAGGAAGGCCTTTAGTTGGTCTTTATAAAACTTTCTCTGCTTAACCCTAACAAACATTTTAGTCCGTGCAATAACAGCAACTCTCCTCCCACCTTCCTGCTGCAATAGTTCTCTCCCTCTACTGTCAAGTGGGAGCACAGGAGATTTTAAAGTGTTTTAATAAAGGTAAAGGAAAAGCTGTGTCCTCCTGATGGTTTACAGGGAAACTCTGAATTTGTGTAAGTGTTTGGTGGGGTTTTTTTCCCCTATTTGAAAATAATCAGTTCTGTTTTGGAGCCTTCTTGCAAAGGATCCGGAGAGATGGATTGGTCATTGTTTAAATCCCTCTGCTCCAAGGGGTAGGACTGAAGTGGGCCATCTCACAAAGAGAGCTTTTCTTCCACACATGAGTTTGTTATTTGAGTGAACAAAATGATGCAAGTTTCAGAGTCTAAATGAAACACTTTTCAGGGAAACAGATTTCATTTCCTTGGTAACTAGGAGTTCATAATTCAGGCAGTTTTCCTGCTGGGCACAGAGTATTCCAGGAGGAACAGAACAGACACAATCTTGCTGGTATTTTAAACCTTTTTTTTTTTAAACAAACTTTTAAGGGAGAGGAAAAGAGGGTGCATTGCTCGCTACCCCATATGTTCCTCAAGCAATATGTGCTGCTATCAATGCCAGCCAAACAAGCACTGCCAGACCACAACCTGGAGAGTGGGAAAGGCACCCTGGATTTTGTCTTAGTTCCTCAAACCTAAAAAATGTGTAATAGTGGAAAGGGCAATGTCTTTATACAGAGCACACAGCTAGCTGCCTCCCACGCAGATAGTGAGCTAACAGGCTTGTGTTACTACCCAATTGTAGAGCCAGCTCAAGGCAAAAGAAAGTTTCTTCCTTCCTGCTGAATTTATAAAAATTCACTCCTTTCACAGAGCATCAGTTCCCAAGGAGCACAGAGAGCTCCTTTAGCCCTGTGGTGGGTTGACCTTGGCTGGATGCCAGGTGCCCACAAGCTGCTCTACCACTCCCCTCCTCAGCAGAACAGGGAGGGGAGAAAATAAGAGAAAAGTAAAACCTTGTGAGTCAAGATAAAGACAGTTTAATGAAGCAACAGCAAAATCTGTGTGCGCCAAAGCAAAGGAAAACCAAAAGATGTTATTCTCCACTTCCCATCAGCT